>NC_086072.1:17108502-17803197 GCF_948474715.1 Cydia amplana
AAAAATAGCTATGTCGGTGAAGTCCGAATAATATTTCGTATAGTCAGACCAAGCTAAGTTGGTAGCGATTTTGATAGCACAGACTGTGCAAGTGTTATTTTAAACGTCAAATTCTATAAATTTTGGCGTTTACTTTAGTTGGTGAAGAACTATGCGAATGTGATTACCTTTTCGACGCCGTGTCAAACACAAAAGCTGTCTCTCAGACGCCACGTCACCGAAGTGTCAAAACTGAAATTGAACTTTATGCATATACACCTAGGTCTATGTTGCTCTGTGGTCTATGGCCGATTAATACGTCTTTGGCGTTGGACCTGCGGTGCGTATATATCGGTCATTGGCGTCCAAAAGGTTAAATAGTATTTTATGGCCATGACTAGATGATATTAAAACGCGATGGACAACCTTGGCCCAAGGAACGACCCGGAGCGTGGTCGAGGCTCTTCTCCTTGTCCTTTGCTATTATTTCAATTCTAAACCCAATTTTCGCTTTGCAGAATCATTCCGGCTGTTCAGCTTCTTCCTATCTAGAGAATGCACCAGCGACTGCTACGTACCCATGCCAGGATCTGAACCCTTCAAGATCACCAAGGGTACACCGATCGTCATACCAGCAGGGGCCATCCATAAAGACCCCAAATATTACCCGGACCCGGACAAGTTTGACCCTGAGAGGTTTACCGAAGAAGAGGTGGCTAAGAGACCGAGGTTTGCTTTTATGCCGTTTGGTGATGGACCGAAGAAGTGCATAGGTAAGTCAAATATGAAAAATGTATCTTTTTATGATACCAATTTAATTAACGTAAGAATAAAATCATTAAAATCGCTTGCGGGTCTATAAAACAAATATCTACAATTCTACACCGAATAAATCAAAATTTGAATAAACTGCCACAGTGGCACATTATATGCAACTAGCTTTTTCCCGCGACTTCGTCTGTGTGGAGTTAGTAATTTGGGTAGCTAATTTTTACCCCATCTGCTTTTTAACGATTCCCCATACAAACTTCCACCCCCCTTTTCACCCCCTTAAAGGGAGATTTTGGGATAAAAACTACCCTATGTCCCCGGGACTCAAACTATCTCCATACCAAATTTCAACTAAATCGGTTCAGCGGTTATTGATGGCCCATACAAATGTCCACCCCCCTTTTCACCCCCTTCATGGGTGAGTTCTGAGATAAAAAGTATCATATGTCCTTCCCCGGGACCCAAACTATCTTCATACCAAATTTCAACTAAATCGGTTCAGCGATTTAAGCGCGAAAAGGTAACAGACAGACAGACAGACACACTTTCGCATTTATAATATTAGTATGGATTAAAAAAAGAGAGAAACAAAATATACGATGCCACAGGAAACATTTTATCAATATTATTTTTAGGATAGAAAGGTGAAAGGTGTCACAATGGGTAATTGTGGTTGGGGGATAAGTGTGGCTAGCCTTCACATTGGGGGCATATTTACAGATTAATTTGCTACTTGTTATACTTGTGTGGCAAATGTATGAACTCGCAATAAACACTAATCAATTTGTCAGCTTCAATGCGAAAGCCAGCCACACTTACCTCGCAGACACACTTATCCTTATTCACTTGTTTCAGGTGCTCGGCTTGTCACATTGCACATAAAAGCAGCTATTATCAAGATCCTCGACAACTTCAGGTTGACACCTTCACCAAAAACCAAATACCCCTTCGAGATCGATCAGCACTACATCCTTACTTTCAAGCCTAAAGGTGGCACTTGGGTGAATTTTGAACCGATTACTCAATAATTGACCGAAGCGTAGCGAAGGTCTACGTTTTGACTCTGGCATTTTGCTTTTGTATGAAGCGCTGGTGGCCTAGCGGTAAGAGCGTGCGACTTGCAATCCGGAGGTCGCGGGTTCGAACCCCGGCTCGTACCAATGAGTTTTTCGGAACTTATGTACGAAATATCATTTGATATTTACCAGTCGCTTTTCGGTGAAGGAAAACATCGTGAGGAAACCGGACTAATCCCTAAACGGGCCTAGTTTACCCTCTGGGTTGGAAGGTCAGATGGCAGTCGCTTTCGTAAAAACTAGTGCCCACGCCAATTACTGGGATTAGTTGCCAAGCGGACCCCAGGCTCCCATGAGCCGTGGCAAAATGCCGGGACAACGCGAGGAAGATGATGATTTTGCTTTTGTATGTCCGGATGTTCTCCTCTACAGGTGACAATTCTTAACCGATTCTTGTGAAATTTTGTGACCAGATTCTATGAGTAAATAATTTTTTTTTTGTCGATCCCGTTTTTGGAAAATTGCAAAAATGGAGGAGTAGTGATATCTCGCGCTTAAACAAATAGTCGTATCGATATCTTAGGGCCCGGCCACATGTCAGCGGTGCGGCGCCGCCGCCGCCGCGCGGCGCGGCACCGCAGAAATCTGCGGCGCCGCAAACCGCTCTGCGGCGACGCCCGCCGCAACGCAAAATTTTGCGGTGCCGCGCTGCGGCGCCGCAAAGCGTGCGCGGCGCCGCGCGCGGTGCCGCAAAGCGGTGAGTTTCGCCGCGCGCGGTGCCGCCGAGCGGCGTGCGGCGCCGCAGATTTCTGCGGTGCCGCGCCGGTATTTTCTTTTGAAATGATTTGCATCTTCATTCATTATACGAAGATATGGGTTCACCCAAAATTTTCTTTTCAATTGCTTTTTTTTTTCTGCGCCTTCTTAATAGCGCTGGCAGTACACCGAGAAATTCAGTATAATGCTGCAAATGATGTTAAAGGTATGAAAATCGGTACGATTGATCTTTAGGACATTTGAAACAATTTGACCCGAAGCACCATTAAATAAAAAAAAACGAGATGAGTTACCTTTTTTTGTATGGAATTTGAAAAAACTGTTTTGAAACCTATCGTGTGTGGTATTAAACGAAAGGGCTTTCTGAGCCGATTCCAAAAATATCATATCATTACATTTCAGTCATTTTTTTAAATTATAATAAAAATAATTTTCAAAACATACCAAGTTTGGGCTTCTCCAGATACAATACCGTTCAATATTTTTTTGTAAAATATACCTCAAATTATACCTAATATCCTCATATCTAACCCTAAGAAAGCAATTTTGAAAATATTTACATTTAGTATAATGAGAGGCATCAAAATAAGAGTGTGGGTTTAAGAAACGAACGTTAGTGAGTTTCTTAATAGGATCACACGAGTTTTAATGCCTAATTATGTACAGTTACATACACTACTTTATCTAAACACATACTTAAAACTAATTAAAAGATAAACTGTACGCCAAATGACGGTGAATGAAAACTTTTTTCACGCATGTCACGCATCCATAGTTTTTTTAATTCCTAGACAAAAGAATAGAGTTCCTATTCTCATGTCACTCGAGATCAAATATCGTGCGGTTAATATTAAAAAATATACTAAACTGACGTTTCATATCGATAACTGTTTTAATATCTATGGATACTAGAATAGAGACCCACTTGAGTTTTGACTGCTGTTCCAAATTTAAACTCATAACGATACTAAAAATTTGTAACGTTGTAACTACTTATAACATTACAGTACAAATTTTCCTACTACCACAGATAAGAAAGTTCTCATAGTAAAATTAGTTGTAATAAAGCTGGTCATTTCCTACGGTTTCTGAACGCATTATAGAGCACTAATGACATGTGTGTAGATAAAATTTTTAACGGTATTGTATCTTGAGAAACCCAAACTTGGTATGTTTAGAAAAATATTTTTTATTATAATTTAAAAAAAATTACTCAAATGTAATGATGTGATATATTTTTGGAATCGGCTCAGAAAGACCTTTCGTTTAATACTACACACGATAGGTTTCTAAACAATTTTTTTTAAATTTTATACAAAAAAAAAGATGACGTCATAACTCCTCTCCGATTTTCATACCTTTAACACCATTTGCAGCGTTTTTTGGCGAACCGCTATCGCTATAACAACAGCAAGAGCAGAAAACGTGTGAAGGAATCCATGTCTGATTAAACAACTGGTAGTCGAATTTTATTCTTTACTATGCAGCGTGGCATCGCACGCGGCGCCGCACGCCGCTTGGCGGCACCGCGCGCGGCGAAACTCACCGCTTTGCGGCACCGCGCGCGGCGAAACGCACCGCAAAATTTTGCGTTGCGGCGGGCGTCGCCGCAGATTTCTGCGGTGCTGCGCCGCGCGGCGGCGGCGGCGCCGCACCGCTGACATGTGGCCGGGCCCATAAGAGTATTTTCTTTTTGAGACATATTTACATAGTAAATTGCGAAAAAACGCAGAAAAATTGCTGGTTTAGGCGGTATTTAGATATTTAGTTTGTACTCGAGAATGAGTAGCCGAATTTCGTCAGCTTAGCTAAGAACTAATAGGGCGCATTTTGTAAACAATCGCTTTTTTTGTTTGCACGCAGAAAGTCTGGGTTCGATCCCCAGTAAGACATAACTTTTTGTATTTTTTTTCACTTAAACTTCGTATTTTTTTGTAATAAATTAAAATCTTTATATTGTTGATTGATCAAACCGCTGTGTGGCGCTGTCATCATGCACGGTCCCAATAAGCTATGCTCGCGAGGTCTACAGCTCACAGAGCCACTAGAATATGTCCTTCTTAAAGCAAGTACTTACTATAAACATAGGGTTGGCACTTGGTACACCCTTGCGCCCGTAAAGGATAATACGCCGAAATTAAAAACACATTTTGAGTATTGCTGACAACATACCAAAAAAACCTCCGTAATTTAGTCGCTTTCATAGTTGCACGCCAAGCTTTGGTATGAGAACAACAAGACGCCTTCCGTTTTGACTTTTGACTTTGACCGTGGTACTAAGGACTTTTTAATGTAAAAAAAGGAAAGTGAGACAAACAGACAAACGATGCAGCGCTTTTTCTTACTACTAATAAAAGTTCCATAAGACCATCCCGTTCGGACTTGGTATTATAATTACCTTGTCATCTCTATGGTATACTTACTTTTGCCTTTGTTTATTGTGTTTGGGCACATGAGTTTCTGTTATAACTTTTTTGATATATACCTACTCTAGTAATAAGATAATATTATGAATTTATTTTTCCATATTAAAAATACAACACTAATGTTGTTAGTAATATTTATTTCAATTTGTGAATTTTTTAGGTTTGTTCAATTAGTATTAAGGCAATTTAAATAAAAAATGCAAAAACAGGCAGTATTGCTTATTTTTTTATACCTTGATGCTCGTAGTAACTACTTAGATGGAACATAAAGTCATACAAATGGGGTTGGCCGGTCGAAGTATTTTACAGATGGCGCCAGCATAGGTTTTATCTGTCATAAAGTGTCAAATTCTTGTTTTATTGGGCTTTTATGGCCTGGATACTAGCCCTTAAATCTCATAGAACAAATCTAGAGACATGTAAAACCTATGCTGGCGCCATCTATTAAAACCTTTGACAGTTGCCAGCCCCATTAACTACGTCTAATTTTACTCCAAGTAGAGGAACTTGGAGTAAAATATTGTATCGTTTTGTAATTATAATTAATCTTAATCATAATAGTAATTTATTGCAAGCGCGGCGCGCTCATTCTTTCTTCCGTGGTATTACCAAAGAGAATACGGAGTTACATATGTCTTTGGTACAGTCTGTGCGGAAAAAGATGAGTCGTGGAATGTATGGGGCCCAATACATTTCACGACTCTTCTCTTTTCGAATAGACGGTACTCTATCACAAAATGTTCTTTAATTTTAGTCAGTACAGACATGGACCCTACTATTATCATGGTTAAGGTGGTTCTCCTCATCCGAATTTCATACAATTGTGTTTACATATTTTCTAAAAGAAAAAGCTGATACAATTGCAAGAAACATGTTTATCCCTACATTTTCCTGCTTCACGGACCAACACAAAAACACAATCAGTCTCACAATAACTAAACCAACACTTTATTACGTATCGGTATTACGAAACCCTTTGTCCACAAAAAGGGAAGGAATATCAGTAACCGTTTTCCGTGGCGCTCGTCATTCAATACCCGGTGATATCTCATTTTGACGCGTGAGTGAAGCGAAGAATGGCGATTCGGCCTTTGAGGGCGGACGCAAGTTATACGCAGCGTAGATACTACGTAGGCGAACATCACGCGAACGCGAAGCGAAGCGATGCAGCGCGGGGTGAATAAATCCTTTAACGCGAACGCCGTGGGCCCGCCGCTCGCTACGCGTTCGCGAGTTGTTCGCTTACGCAAGACGCAGCGATAGAGGAATAGTCTCTTGGTAGTATACTAGATGATTTTGGGGTCGTGATCCTGAATATTTAAAACGTGTGTTAAGAGGATCCCCATTGGACTAACTAGAAATTCATGTTTTGTTTTGGAATTTTTATGGTCTGGATGACATAATTAGACTCGAGTAAAACCTATCATTAAGGGCCTACTGCAGCCGCGTCTGGCGCTTCGTAAACCACGCCCGCTAGTTCTTCCCTCCCCGCTAACACGCACACATGGAAACGCTTCGCGCCGCACGTGAAGTTTGTGTGACCTTTTAGCACCATCTAACGTTACAGAAGTTAACTACCATTATACGTGGTCGCTGCGGTCGGCCAGAAACTTAAATTCGGAAAAAAATTAAACAGATGGCGTTGTTACTTGTTCATAATAGCAAACAATAAAATAATTAATTCATAAACCTGCATATTTATTGTTATTTTGGAAGATGTTAACATCATAGAAGCAGCAGCGTATATAGCATATAAGTTAAGAGTATTGATAATAAGAAAATAGCACAAGAACAGAAAAGAGATTATTTTTGATAAAATATGATGAAAACAGATTTACTTGATTACGCTCACCTGACTTTGCGGTCACTAAATGCAAATTTCAACCTTATTGTTATGGGGTTACAATAACCCTGGGGTTGCAGGCGTCCATGGTCGTTATTATTATAAATGCTTTGGTTGAAATGCTTTTTAACCCTCGAATTTTTCATAGGTACAGTCACCTGCAATAATATGTTACTCTTCGCCGCCCGAAAAATATGTGACACGCTCTTATGGCTCTACAAATAAGATCTAACATGATCTACCGCAAAACGGCCTTCGGTGTGTAACATATTATTGCAGCTGACTGTACTCGTATTCATTGTTGTATAGGTAGGTATTAATATCTTTTATCCGATCGATTTGCATTTATTTGAAATAAATCACAGTGTTTAGTAATTATATGTTTTATTGAATAAGAGATTATTTAGGTATGTAAGGAATACAGGGTGCCTTTTTGAAACACTCATTTTTAGGGTTCCGTAGCCAAATGGCAAAAAACGGAACCCTTATAGATTCGTCATGTCTGTCTGTCTGTCTGTCCGTCTGTCCGTCCGTATGTCACAGTCACTTTTTTCCGAAACTATAAGAACTATACTGTTGAAACTTGGTAAGTAGATGTATTCTGTGAACCGCATTATATTTTCACACAAAAATAGAAAAAAAAAATTTTTTTTGGGGGATTCCCATACTTAGAACAACTGAAACACAAAAAATTTTTTTTCATCAAACCCATACGTGTGGGGTATCTATGGATAGGTCTTCAAAAATGATATTGAGGTTTCTAACATCATTTTTTTCTAAACTGAATAGTTTGCGCGAGAGACACTTCCAAAGTGGTAAAATGTGTGTGTCCCCCCCCCTGTAACTTCTAAAATAAGAGAATGATAAAACTAAAAAAAATATATGATGTACATTACCATGCAAACTTCCACCGAAAATTGGTTTGAACAAGATCTAGTAAGTAGTTTTTTTTTAATACGTCATAAATCCCCTAAATACGGAACCCTTCATGGGCGAGTCCGACTCGTACTTGGCCGCTTTTTCTGGATAATTTTGAATTTCAATTGTCAGGGGTGCCTACATTATTTTTTAATACATTTTACAACGACAACAAACAAAAGTTCAAATTCGCCGTATTTTTATTACCCGGGTCAGGTTTATTATAAGGATGTGTGTTTCTTCATGTTTTATGTGTCTTTTTGTACAATAAAGTGTTTTACTGCTACTAATATATCATATTAACGATTAACTAAAAAGGTATTTACATCTAATTTAACTGGTAAATTATTAAAGTCCGCTAAAATTAATATATATTCAAAAAAATATTTGTTAATATGTCCCAAAATCATGGCTCATTTTTTACCTGACTTACCAAACATATCGCAACGAAGGCAAGGGTACAACGCGGCATCGTGAACCTAATAACGTAACGTTTCAGTTACTTTTTTAGTCGCCGACCATTTTATCCGGGGTAGGAAAAGAGGTATTAGATCTATCCTGGGTCTAATATGTTATAAAAACATAGTTTTTTGAAAAATGTTCGTAGGTAGTACACAAAATTTACATTTTCTTTTAAATGTGATTTGGGTCATCGTTCTCCCTGGTGACTTTTCTGGTGACCCAAGAGACATCAATTTTATTATGACAGGAGACTTTTTTCTATGCACTTTGATTTTTTTGATGCGCTAATTTTGTAATCTAAAATAACTTTAAACTGCTGATATACTTATATCACTTTGCTGATGAGTGGAAGTGGAATTTAAACTTAATTTATTGTTCTCTCCCTTGACATTTTGGCATACATTTGACATGCTGCAGTGCACTCCTAACGTTAATAAAGACATAATTTTTAGAAAAAGCTTTAGGAAAACTCACTCTTGAGCTTAAAACGATTAAGTCCTTATCATATTATGTTAGATTTTTAGTACAGACCCCAAATCAGAGAAAATGTGTCTTAGCCAACTAAATTTGTCTCTGGGAAAAGTAGGTACGATATCCCTAAAAATTGTACGTACATTTCGCATTTTTCTGAAGGAACGGAATTCATAAATTGGGTTATTATTATTTTTTCAGATTATTTGATTGCATTGACATATCACCAAGATAGATAGAACATTTAAGTTACCAGAAGAAATGCATTTGTGTTCTTTTATACAGTGTGGAAAAAGTAGGTTCGATTCCCGGGCGCGACTAAGCGAATTTAAAAAAAAAACAACGTGTTGCATTCCGGGAGTGCCGACAGAAGTGAAAACTCAATGACTAGTCCAAAATGTCTGCAGCACTATGTATAATTGACCCATCCTCCTTTCTATTGAAAACTTTTGGTTCCGAAATTGCTGGTCAGTGAGCTTGTTTAAAATTCGAAATTCAAATTTATAGCATTAATTGTTTAAAATTCGAATAGAAATTGTAAAGTTACCTTGCAGACCTCGCGTCTAAATATATTTGGTCATGATATTTTGAGTTTTATTCACCAGTACTAGAGTTCACTTTTATTAGCGATTTCATCAAGATGTAGCTTTATTGAATTATATTTGAGTGATATAAAGTTATAATACTGTGAGATCCTCGTATTTCAGCCCGTACAAGATTATAACCTTTTTCATGTAATGTCATTGAGTTTTTCTTTATTGATTTAAATGCCATCTAAACCTTACGGTCACATGATCGCCTTACGCTGTCTCGAGTTTATCATTTTTTCCCCACCTCATAAAGTGCCTAGCGCCGCTAAAGAAGTTTTACTTCAAAAATCTTTGAATGCAGTTGTTTCTTTAAAAAACAATAATGTTTCATTTAAGTAAAATGAGCAAACTTAAGGTTTTAAGGCACTTTCCCTCCAGGGCCCATAATTTTTTTCCACCCGGTAGTAGACAACTATTTTTTTCGACTAAATGAAGTTTTATTAGATAAATCGTTGATCACATGGTTCGTTTCACACATCACATCAAATCGTTTGTCATCACAATCAAAATTTGTCAAAAGTAATGAAATTTATGCCAAAAAAACATAAATAAAACATATAAATTCAACACATTTTTTTAATAAAAATCTTTCTCGATGATATAAAAAAGAACATCGACAAATTATGTTCAAAGAATTAATATCAAAACAGATGTCATAATTAGGATTGGCTACTTTAAGAAAGGGACAGAGAGATTTAATCCTCTCGCTCTGCACGTTTTTCTCATTCCTCCTTGTCAAGCCAAAATAAACTATAAAATGATAGTAACACAGTACATTGTAATATTCACTTTTTCCACGGTATCATGTCATTGTAAATTACTTATGTGAAATTGTAGTGGCGTGCGACTTTCAAACCGGAGGTCACGGGTTCGAACCCCGGCCCGTGCAAGTGAGTGTTTGTAAGTAGAGACCTTTTTTAGTGGTACTTAAATATAATAACTTTTCGTATTATTGAAATAAAATATTTTATTCAAACATACTTAATAATATAATAATTAAAACGAATAATATCAATTAGTTTTTAATATTTATTCAATTATTTTAAATTATTTGAGCATGAAACATACTAGATTTATTTTTATCATTACAATAGAAAAAAAGCAAAAAATATATTCTTATAGATATTTTATTTTCAAACAAAAATAAAGCAAAAAGTTACGGTTAGATTCTGATGGCTAAATACCAAACAGCTACCGATACATTTCAATATCTGTCGAAATTTCCTAACCCGTTGTAACTGACAAAGAGTATAGATTTCGACGTAGCATGACGTAGCTAAGCAAACACGCACACATGCGTAACGTATAGGCCTGTAAGAAGGCACCATCATAGGTTTACCTCCGATTCCGTTACTACTCAATGGAGTTACGACTCAACGTTTATTGGATATTAAAATTTTACGTAATTTGGAGCGCTGCGCGAAGTGACATAGATCTTACCTCTTTGAGGCACGACGGCCATCTAACATTACTGGCATAAAGGATGCATTTATGACTTTGACGCATGACAGAAAGAGAAACCGAACTGCGTAAAATGGGCGTTTGCTGTTGAATTCATAAAATCAAAAATCGATAATAAATCCATCGGTAAAGGATAATAAGTTAATATTTAGTTCTTTGAAAGTTAACACGAGATGAAAACCTTTGCTGTAAGGTGGATTGTGCTGGATATGGATGTGTTTTCTAGTTACACGAAGCTAAAACCGAAAAATGAACACGTAAGTTTGGATTTATTTTCTATCGAGAAAATTTTAAGCATTCGTGTTTCGACTACTACGGAATGTCTTATCATATAGTCAAGAAACATATATCCGAAAATCACTACTGTTTGTTTCCGGGGCTAGCCACTGCCACGTTTCTAAGATCCTGTTATTTTTCGATGCACGGCCTTAAAGGGAAAATAAATAGAAGGAGAGAGAGGGGAAGACCAAGAAAAAGTTATATGATCCCAGTAAAGGAGCATGTAGGGGCCGTGTCGTACCAGGAAACTAAGGGGCTGGCGTCGGATCGACCAAGGTGGAGACGACTTCATCACGCTGCACCGACAAGAGCCCGCCAGCTCTTAAATTGCATAATGTTGAAAACCTATGCTGGCGCCACCTATGAAAACCTTTTAACAGTCCCAGTAACAGTAACACCCCATTAAGTTATTACGAAATACAGCTATCTTTTTCATGTGTAGTGTTTCCTGGGGGTTAGATTCTTTCTCAGATGTTACACATCATAAATATCATAAATAAAAAAAAAACATCAATCTTTGCAGCTTGGTGTTCAGTCCGATCTTTTATAACTTGCTCCACGCTGAATTTATCTCGCCAGAGGCTGTGGCCTCTCGGCACTGAACATTGAATTTTGTGTCGCGTAGCATTTTTCCGAATATCACCCCCGACGACGCAAACTGTCTTGCTTTAAATATTGAGGGTCAAACTTCAGTTTTAGGCATTTACCGCTCTCCTTCCTTCTCTGATTCAAGCTTATTTTTGAACTCCTTAGACACTTTTCTCAATGTTACAAACTCACGCCAAATCATCATAGCTGGCGATTTAAATATTGACATCTCCGATAATGCTACGCCCTCCCATCATAACCTATCAGATTATCTGAACCTTATGTCGGCCCACGGGTTTTTACCTGCGATTACTAAGCCCACGAGGGACAATGCGTGTCTGGACCATATTTTTATTAAGGCCGCGGTTGATTCGATAGGTATTGTTTGTAAATGCTCCGTAACAGATCATAACATTGTTATGGCTGGTCTCAAGTGTCCTTCACAAAATTCCCATAACAGAAATCGCTGGGTGCTAAAAACAGATTACAAATTAATTGCTAAAGAGCTGTCGGAGGTCGACTGGAGTCCTATCTCTAATAGTAGCGATGTTAACACTGCAGCTAACTACTTCAACACTATCCTATGCTCTGCAATTAAAAATAACACGAAAAAGATAAAAATTAGCCGTGCCAAATTCAATATTAAGCCTTGGGTAACACCTGGGGTAATTAGGTGCTTAAAACACAGAGATAAACTCCATAGGGACTCAAGAGCCTCTCCTAACAATCCGATCACACATATAATATACACCCGCTACAGAAACTTCTGTAACAACTTATTATACAATTTAAAGACTGAATTTCATAACAAGCAAATACAAGAAAATAAAGATAAACCTAAGAAACTATGGAAAACAATTAAGACTATATGCCAATTCTCAAACAATATAAACGATGCCGCCCACCTAACCAAATCTGGAAACTCCGCTCAAGAATCCCTTGATAGTTGTAACACTCACTTTACTACGGTAGGTAGTAATTTAGCTGATCAGATACTTTCCAAACTCGCGGAATCTCAACATACTCTAGCTGACAAGTTTGTTCCCTCACATACCACCCCACACTCATTTTTCATGCAGCCAACCGATACTTTTGAGGTAGAGATCCTTATTAGGCAACTCAAGTCTGACAAAGCTCCTGGATACGATGGCATTAAACCTTTACTAATCAAGGAAATAAAAGAGGTAATCCTTGAGCCTTTTGTCTGTCTCTGCAACCTTAGTCTAGAAAAAGGATACTTCCCTGACTGTTGGAAATTAGCTATTGTCTCCCCGATTCACAAATCCGGCCCAAAAGATCTGCCCACTAACTATAGACCCATCTCTCTCTTATGCGTTTTCTCTAAAATCTTAGAAAAAATTGTAAATATTCGTCTCGTGAACTATTTAGAGAAACACTCACTGTTGTCAGAACATCAGTTTGGTTTCAGACGCGGCAAATCGACTGAAGATGCCGTGCTTACTCTCACAAACATGATCTCTGGTCATCTAGATGCCGGTAAATGCTGTATAGGGGTATTCCTTGACCTGGCGAAGGCCTTTGACACCGTCTCAATTCCCATTCTTCTCAAGAAACTAGAAGCTCTCGGAATTCGAGGCTCTGCACACGACTGGTTTTCCAGCTACCTAACAAATAGACAGCAATCGGTTAAGATCGGAGATTCAACAAGCTGCAGATCTCACATCTACTTCGGCGTCCCACAGGGCAGTATCCTCGGACCCTCGCTTTTTATTACATACATTAATGACCTTCTTCAAACCACTATCCCAAACTCAGAATTCATCTGCTATGCTGATGACACCGTAGCTCTTTTTAGTGGTAATACTTGGGAGGAAACATACTTGTCAGCTGAGGCAGGACTATCATTAGTATCGAAATGGTTGGATCACAATCTTCTCACTCTAAATATGAACAAAAGCTATCACATCCCATTCTCAAAGACATCAGTCTCCTCTGCTCCGCTCACATACCACTTAAAGTTACATTCCTGCGACACAAATAACTTAAACTGCTCATGTGGGTCCATAAGTAGATGCTACACCGTCAAGTATCTGGGCCTTATCGTTGATGAACACCTTTCTTTTAAACAACACTTGACTAGTCTATCCAAAAAAGTGAGAAAACTGATTTATTTAGTGAAACGGCTGCGGGACTGTTCACCTCTAAGTGTCCTTCGCGTTGTCTACCATGCCCTGTGCCAATCTGTTATAAAATATTGTATTGCAGTCTGGGGCAGCGCAGGTAAGACGGCACTCCTAGAACTAGAGCGTGCGCAACGTGCTGTCATCAAAGTCATGCTAAGAAAACCTTTTAGATTTCCTACCGACTTGCTGTATAATGAAACGGGGATCCTCAGAGTCAGACAATTATTTATTTTCAGCGCAGTGTGTAGAGTTCATAAAAGTATTACAAATTTACCGGTAAGAGACCTCATTTTGAGCAGACGTATATATAGAGTCCCGGTACCTGCTGTCCATACATCTCACGCCAAGAGGTTTGCTTCCCATATGCACCCATTTATATATAACTCTGTTTGCAAAATTATCGATCTAAAAACGTGTACTTTATCAAATGTTAAATCTAAACTCAAAAAATGGTTTGTGACCCTATCCTACAATGATACGGAAAATATAATACGTTCTTATGTTTAGGTCTGTCATCATCTAGTCCTTACTCGCTCTCCTACACCTTTCACACACACACACACACACACACACACACACACACACACACACACACACACACACATACACACACACATACACACCCTAAAAGCATACACCTTATCACCCTCTTTCACACATCATTTTAATTAGGTTTAGTTACCGTATGTTACCTACTCTTTTGTAAGCCCCAAGATACAGGCTCAGCCTAGTTTGGTGCTTACCGGACACCTTTGTGATTGCCTACCTATTTTATTATAAATAAATTATTCTTATTCTTATTCTTATTCTTATATAAGGACAAAGATTATGTTGTATTGAGAATTTTACAATACAATCTTATGACTGCTGCTGCTGCTGCGTTGTAATTGGTTTTAGAGACCATAAAAAACTTTGCACCGACGTGGACCACACGAAGGGTCACAATTGTAACCAAACTTAACGTTATGGTTTTCACAGGTTGCCCATTAGGTAAATTAAGGCCCGTAGGAAGACCTATTCAGTGAAATAAAAATCAATAAAATAAAATATCGGAAAAAAATAAGACAATTATTTTAGGTAACCTATACAACATTTGTAATAAAAATATTTAAATCATCGTAATAGTTTAATTATAGAAACGCAGCTTAATCCTACGAATTTATTACTAGTTAATTTTTAAATCACTGGAGCACTGATACATCCTTGGTGGTGTTTCTACATAAAAAAACCTTATGATAAAAATATAGGTACTAATTGACTCTATTTTTTTATCAATGCAATCATATTTCTGCAATGCTAAAAAGTAAATACGTAGTTTTTTTCTAACAACAGTTAGTAAACTCTTACTTAGGTAGGTACCTACCCTAACTTACACACTTATCGAGTACCTACCTATTTGTTGTCAAATGCAAATAGCGAGCAAGTTTTACGCCATCAAAAGCTAACTAATTATTGGAGCCAGTTTTTTTATTTATAATTTGAGTTATTGTAGTTAGTTGTAGTCTTTAATTATAATTTATTGCTTAGGTATATTACTTGTTTACCTATTTAATAAAGTCATCTGCTTTTCTGTTACTAATTAATTGGTTCAAAATTAATCCAAGAACCGCCTTTAGGTCGAAGAGTAAGCGTAAATCGGGGGTCTATCTCAAACGGATACTTCGTTTTAGGTGAAGGAGTCAACTTGAAGTTGTCGAGGATCTTGATAAGCGCTATCTTTATATGTAGTGTCACCATGCGAGCACCTGAAATAAAAATAAATAAATAAAAAGCTTTTATTTCAAGCAGTTAATCAAACTCAATTGCATACAAAAAAAAATTAAACTACGTATGTTATTTAAAACTAACTAATTGACACTCATGTTAAAAACAAAATTTAAAAAAAATAATTTAAGTTACATAGTTACAATAAAATTAAGATCGCACATATTAAGTGCCGAGTCATTTTCTATTCTGGTCCATGTGAACAGAAATCCAGCGCTTAACTTCTTATATAAGAATATTGTCAGAAACAACCACAAGTATTTTGAAAATGATTTGTTAGAAATGAAACAAATTACATGTATCACACTGCATAAAACATTAAGACGAAAGTGGACGACCGCCCCGAAACTGCCTATTCATACAATATTAATAATATTGATTTTTTTTATATTAACCCATTATAGACTAGCGGTGGAAAATGGTACCATATTTTGTATGGATAAATGTTAAATGACCTAAAATTACTTCAAGAACTATACTAGAAAAATTTCACTGGTTACAAATGGGTTAAATTTCACTAGGCCGGCAATTTCCCATTTTCCAACTAGGATACTTTCCAAAACTTAAAATATAGGACTGTGTTAAATTACCTATGCACTTTTTAAGTCCCTCTCCAAACGGCATATATGTAAACTTCGGTCTCTTAGCCACCTCTTCTTCAGTAAACCTCTCCGGGTCAAACTTGTCCGGGTCCGGGTAATATTTGGGGTCCTTATGTATGGCCCCTGTGGGTATAGCGACGGATGTACCCTTGGTTATCTTGAAGGGTTCAGATCCTGGCACAGGTACGAGACAGTCTCTGGTACATTCGCGAGAGAGGAAAAAGTTGAACAGCCGCAACAATTCTGTGGAGTAAAACTAGCTTAAGTAAAGTACTTATGGAATTTTATTTCTGTACACTTTCGTAGCTTGTGACAGTAACAATAATATGAGGTCCTTAGCAGCATCCATATTCATTGTCACGAGGCACAGTCACAGAATAAATAATAGTACTAGGTACAGAAGGTTCACTCTCTAACAAAACGCGTCTATTACGACAGATATGACCGCTAGGTGGCGCAAGTGCGAGCAAGCGTCCGTTCCGTAGTGGTGCGCGTCAACTACTATGGCTAGACACCAAAATTGGTGTGGGCCGCATGTACTTGTAGCGACGCGACGAAATCGCGGAGTGAGCCACGCCTGGTACAGTCATCTTCCTCGCGTTGTCCCGGCATTTTGCCACGGCTCATGGGAGCCTGGGGTCCGCTTGGCAACTACTCCCGGTAATTGGCGTGGGCACTAGTTTTTACGAAAGCGACTGCCATCTGACCTTCCAACCCAGAGGGTAAACTAGGCCCGTATTGGGATTAGTCCGGTTTCCTCACGATGTTTTCCTTCACCGAAAAGCGACTGGTAAATACTGGGTAAATATCAAATGATATTTCGTACATAAGTTCCGAAAAACTCATTGGTACGAGCCGGGGTTCGAACCCGCAACCTTCGCATTGCAAGTCGCACGCTCTTACCGCTAGGCCACCAGCGCCCCGCCACGCCTGGTACAGTAAACAAATAAAATAACAATACCTACACAAATCGACCTTGTCCCACAGTATTCACAATTAACATTCATAACTCAACAAATATTTGTGATAAACACACAATTAAT
The DNA here is from genome assembly GCF_948474715.1 of Cydia amplana. Classification (NCBI taxonomy): domain Eukaryota; kingdom Metazoa; phylum Arthropoda; class Insecta; order Lepidoptera; family Tortricidae; genus Cydia; species Cydia amplana. The sequence goes on from NC_086072.1 coordinate 17,125,637, forward strand.
GCCCTTACCAATCTGGGACCTTTTGCTCCGTAGATAGGGTCATTAAGGCCACCCCACTCTGGGCCCGATTCGGATTTTGTAATAGATATCTATTAGACATCGCCAAGATACGATAACGATATGTTTAAGATCTAATCTGTCAAATTTGACATTTTCGCGATTCTGGAGATACTTTTGAACGATTTCCACAATATATTACTTAGAGATCTAATTCACATCTAATAGATATCTAACACGATCTATCGTAAAAGTGACATTGGTTGCCCGAATTGCGCTGCAGAAGAAAACTATAACGTATCTAGAATGGATCTAGTACGTGTCGTCTCTTGTGAATATCTTGAAGTTCAAATACGGCAGTCTAGCGTCTCCCGAGCGTCGGCGTTTAGTCAACTCTATGGCTGCTGCTCGACGCAACGTTGACGCCTTTTTCCTTAGCGTTAACTAGACGCCGACGCGCAAAAGACGCTAGTGTAGGGTAGCCCTTAGGGTTCCCTAGTCAACAAGGAACCCTTATAGTTTCTACATGTCTGTCTTTCCGTCTGTTTTACTTTACCGTTATACACCATTTCAAGATATTTTGCGCCTTCAATATCTTCAGCGGTGAATTCTCCTTTGTTTCTTGCTTTTATATCTTTGATTTCAGTTCGGAGTCTTTCCTGGATTTCAGGGTGTATCGAAAGCTGGAATATAAAGTAATATATAGGTAATCGTTTTGTTTATATGTAATTTTATAGGTCAGTAGAAAAATTGAAATCGGGTGTAGTGATGGGTAGGACATCAATTTAAAATGAGTTTGTATGAGTACCTTATTTTCTAAAATGAGGTGTTACAATGTCTTACTTCAAATGAGGTGAGGTACTAGCATATTTTCAGCGTCGACTATTCCATTAATTCCAACAGCGCCAATTTTTTTTAATGTATATACATATTTATGTATTCATCACTCATCACTTCCTTTATAAATAAATAAATAGTAATATTTAAGCAGGCGAGCACCTAGCGCCTCGCGCGATCCAGTGACTCTCTTGCGAGTTGTGACTGTTGTGAGGAGTGTATAAGTTTTGAGGGTCGCGAGACTCGCGAATGAATTTGAACGGATAGAGACAAACCAAAGAAAGTCTGCAGCGCAATAATTTGACATCGAATTAAAAAACTACATATGGCAATGTTTTTTAAGCAGTCAGTAAACGTCATGCACTATGGTATGTGTTTGTCAAAATCGTTTAAATTTTCATTGTGTTTTGTGATGAACGGAATAAACATGGTGAAACCTTACAAAACCGGCGTGCGGGAGTTACTTTTCCGCATGACGAATAATTTTACACTTGTAAAAAGTCAGCACGAGGCGATTCAAGCTGAAAAACGACAATGTTTACAAAATTTGGAGTTGATGACGGGTAAGTGGAATGAAACATCTTAATACTTCACCATATGTACCTACTTAGATAATATAATATTGGTTTAGACTAAGGTTTCACAGCAAATTGAACACACCTAATAGGTATAGGCATACTTATGAACTTCCTCTAACATTTCGAGAAACTCATTGGTACTAGCCGGGTTTTGAGCTCGAACCCACAACCTCCATGCTTATGCTCACGGCATGGGTACCTACTAGTTAAAGCTAAAATTAATTTTTAATATATGTTCATTGTTTCAATGGTTTATTTCGTTTTTCCGAAAACTTTAGTTCGCAAATTGCGGGCAATTTCTCTGTCAATCTAATTACGCCTTAATGGGAGTAAAAGAGAAAGATGCTCGCATATTGAGAACTTCGGTGTTCGCGATAGGCCCTCTGTACCTATTTACCGCCGTCGCGGATATTACAAAAGCTTATTAATTTTGATGAAGCCAAATGTCACATTCTCCCAATATTATTTATCAATATCAGTATATGTCTACATATTAATAGTGACATCTATTGTTGGAATGAAATTTATTTTATAGACGAGAGATTTTTCATAGACGGTAAATATGGTAGAAATTTCACAAGTATCAAGACTATTTAATCCATTTTCTGTGGTGTTGTCGCATACTGATTTTTAAAAACTACATTTAATCTAGCGCTGCAGACTTTCTTTGGTTTGTCTCTAAGAGTTTTTTGAAATTTGAAGTGTGTGAATGATTTGTGTGGCAAGAGGTGTTTGTGATGCGCGCGAGTAAATGAGTAAAATTAATAGAGGAGTGAAGTAAGACATTTTTGCGGTACGAAGTACTGCGACAAATTAACAAAATGAGTGGTACAAATGAGGTGCCTCACGAGTGAGCGACTCAACACTAATCGGGTGGACATTGATTTGATATTATGTACTAATTAATACTTACTAGGTATAAAAGCATTGCTATGACGTTACTTCCAGTCTCGTATAAATCTATTATAAACACGAATACTTGTCCGCTCATATATTCATCTGTAATTACTAAAAAAAAAAGAATACAAATTTTCATTTTATTTAGCTACCTAACAGAAAAAAGTTAGCTTTTAAATTCTATTTGTATAAGAACCATTACAAACTATAGGTAGCCTAAGCTAATCTAACCAAAGTGTAACATGAAATATAAAATTTTCCCGCTCTTAAATTTCAAGTCTCTTCACATAATAATTTTTCATCAAACAAAAAGCATATGTTAAAGCACCACCAGTTCATTGTATTTGCATCATACATCTGCACACCATTTCAACCAATGACCGTCTCACGGTCAATTTAAATTGTGTTATCTACGCGTATGTATGTCAGGCTATAAAGATTTTGCCAGGCAATTTAAGTCAATCACTGCAGTGTTACCCGAGGTTGGGAGCTAGGAAACAACAATGTCATATGTGCCAGTATATGATTGGAAAGCTAAGCGTCGTTGTCGATCTAATATTGCAAATTGGTTTCAATTACTCAAATTGTTTTTGTTAGAGTGAGCATCAAACTTTCAATGTCCATGCCAATCTAGCCATGTAAACCCTGTAGGTAATATAACAATGTCTTTATGTTTTTACTTTACTTCTTTTCATTTTAGATCTGTATTTAAACTAATTAATAATTATAAAAAACCATACTTCCTTTTGTATCATTTTCCTTCTGCGTTAGAAGCAGTTGAATCAAATCGTTTCGTTTTTCACCGGTCTCTAGTCTCTGTTTCACTATCTTGCGGGTCATCGCAACCATCATGTGTTGGAGATTTAGTGTTGCCAATCTGAAGGAAACAGAAACTGTCAAAGTATCATTATGTAGGTACTTAATACAAACTACAATCGCCAAAGTATAACCTTTTACTAAACACGGCCATATATTTGGTATCTATATAATATTGTAGTGTGACCTAGTTTTACGCCAAGTATATTATTTACTTTTTGATATCCTACTACATACAATGAAGATGTTAATCTGTAAAATTTTTAGCAATTTTGACATTGGCAATAGTGGAATATGAAAATAAATTAATGTAAAATTTGTTCCTTATTACTAATTAACTTACCTTGCAGGGAACAACCAACTTATTATTGGCATGTTTTTTAAGAAGAGCTTAATGTTCTCTTTAACAGAGCTCTCAAACTCGAGTTCTCTTGTTAAATGCGAAACAAGTGAGTCGTCACTTTCAAACGAATTGTTTTCTATGCCGTATATGGCATTTCCGATGACATCCGTACCATACCTCATTGCCAACTGTAAAAAAATAGTTAATTAGTCGGAATCCGGGAGACTAGAATCATTTTGTATGTATAAAAATAAGTGCCATAATCGAAATATTTATTCATCCGCACAACATCACCTAGAGTCTGTCCGGAAAGAGAATGTACTGGGTCCCATACATTCCACGACTTTTATCCTTCCGCACAGACTCAAACGATGCCCAATCAGCCCATACAAATGCACGTCATAAAAAAATATTTTCATTTTTGGTACCTACTACACACTTTTTAATAAAATGTTTCAAGTCGAAAGACAGGACAGGTGAAAACCTAAGCATGTCTCCCTTTATTATTCATATTTTCATTAAATATAGTGCCCTTATCAAACATAAGTCCTTCTGAGTGTTTAGGTATCATTATGACATGAAAATATGAGTTTGAATTGGTGTGGATTGGGAAAAACAAAAGCTGTCTCAATTGTCCGAAAGTCTGTGAACTTATAATTTATGATTACGATTTATATCATTATATCGTTATAGTTAAAATTGATCACAACTGTTTATGTTGTACCCAAATTGTATGCATTATTATCGTTTCTTTTGTCATTGGGAGTCAGATGATTAACATAAAGTGTTGATTAACATAGACCTTGAACACACTCATTTATTTTAAATTTCAATTGTTTTAGACTGTTATTATTCTCTTTATTTATTTTTGATCTTAAAGTCTATTTTTTTATTCCGTAGACTGAAATGACAGTTAATTGTATGAACATGAAATGTCATTTCATACTATTAACTGTCATTTCAGTCTACCGAATAAAAAAATAGACTTTAGGTTAGGTTATTTTATAATATGGATATAAAAATAAAATACAAAAACACAAAAACAATACAAAATATATATAAACACTAGTGTTGAGTCGCTCACTCGTGAGGCACCTCATTTGTACCACTCATTTTGTTAATTTGTCGCAGTACTTCGTACCGCAAAAATGTCTTACTTCACTCCTCTATTAATTTTACTCATTTACTCGCGCGCATCACAAACACCTCTTGCCACACAAATCATTCACACACTTCAAATTTCAAAAAACTCTTAGAGACAAACCAAAGAAAGTCTGCAGCGCTAGATTAAAAGTAGTTTTTAAAAATCAGTATGCGACAACACCACAGAAAATGGATTAAATAGTCTTGATACTTGTGAAATTTCTACCATATTTACCGTCTATGAAAAATCTCTCGTCTATAAAATAAATTTCATTCCAACAATAGATGTCACTATTAATATGTAGACATATACTGATATTGATAAATAATATTGGGAGAATGTGACATTTGGCTTCATCAAAATTAATAAGCTTTTGTAATATCCGCGACGGCGGTAAATAGGTACAGAGGGCCTATCGCGAACACCGAAGTTCTCAATATGCGAGCATCTTTCTCTTTTACTCCCATTAAGGCGTAATTAGATTGACAGAGAAATTGCCCGCAATTTGCGAACTAAAGTTTTCGGAAAAACGAAATAAACCATTGAAACAATGAACATATATTAAAAATTAATTTTAGCTTTAACTAGTAGGTACCCATGCCGTGAGCATAAGCATGGAGGTTGTGGGTTCGAGCTCAAAACCCGGCTAGTACCAATGAGTTTCTCGAAATGTTAGAGGAAGTTCATAAGTATGCCTATACCTATTAGGTGTGTTCAATTTGCTGTGAAACCTTAGTCTAAACCAATATTATATTATCTAAGTAGGTACATATGGTGAAGTATTAAGATGTTTCATTCCACTTACCCGTCATCAACTCCAAATTTTGTAAACATTGTCGTTTTTCAGCTTGAATCGCCTCGTGCTGACTTTTTACAAGTGTAAAATTATTCGTCATGCGGAAAAGTAACTCCCGCACGCCGGTTTTGTAAGGTTTCACCATGTTTATTCCGTTCATCACAAAACACAATGAAAATTTAAACGATTTTGACAAACACATACCATAGTGCATGACGTTTACTGACTGCTTAAAAAACATTGCCATATGTAGTTTTTTAATTCGATGTCAAATTATTGCGCTGCAGACTTTCTTTGGTTTGTCTCTATCCGTTCAAATTCATTCGCGAGTCTCGCGACCCTCAAAACTTATACACTCCTCACAACAGTCACAACTCGCAAGAGAGTCACTGGATCGCGCGAGGCGCTAGGTGCTCGCCTGCTTAAATATTACTATTTATTTATTAATAAAGGAAGTGATGAGTGATGAATACATAAATATGTATATACATTAAAAAAAATTGGCGCTGTTGGAATTAATGGAATAGTCGACGCTGAAAATATGCTAGTACCTCACCTCATTTGAAGTAAGACATTGTAACACCTCATTTTAGAAAATAAGGTACTCATACAAACTCATTTTAAATTGATGTCCTACCCATCACTAATAAACACATTATAAAAAACCTAACCTAGGGTGCCGCCAGCAGCGGGGCAAGGCCCAAGCTGCCGGTGGTCAGGGCTGCAGAGACAGGAACTGGCGGACTATCCGCGCCGTGTCCAAGATCACCGCCTTCTGACTGTTATTATTATTATTTGAATTTTCTGATGTCTTGTATTAATCTGTATAACGTCATCAATTTTAATTTTAATTACCTATGTGTTATTCAATATCCATATTTTTGACATGTTCTGTTTTAATTAACTGCATGGACTCTTCCTTATTTGCAATAAAGATATTGAGTATTGAGTATTGAGAACCAAAATCGGTGTACATTCTATTTCTTTTAGCTAGCAAGAAACAAAACTTCAACCAGTTTTAACACTTTATTATAGGCTGGTATGCAGATAATTACTAGGTTTGCTAAGCTGGTACACGGTACACCATCGCATGCTAATGAAGAAAAACCTTATTCGATAGCAGTCAAGGTTTATTTTCAATTGCTGAGAAGCTCAGTATGAACGTTGACTATGAGTTAGACCTTAGTAGAAAATATTAAAGCCTATTTTTGATTGTGTAATATCTAAAAGTGAATTGCATTGCGTAGGGAGACGACCGCACGGCCTTGTCGGCACTGCGTTGCATTTAAAGGCCGGTGGAAATTATCCTACACCTATGCAAAATGCGTTTGCGCATATATAAGGCTATAAAATATTCCTTGTCCAGTGTACCGGCCCAATTCGAACAATGCTTATAAAATGACACACCGATACGATACTGATATGTCAGTGTCCGGCGTTAGGCGCAGTCATAAAGCTACTTACATATTACGTTAGTAACTAACAAGTCTAAATCCGGCCATAACATAACTATCAAATGTCAAAATGGCTTACGTCTCGTGTCTCTATTTCTTTTGATTTGCTCCTCTTCACATGGTTGACCATAACGTCTGCCACTTTGAATATATTGGGGATGTAGCCTCTCAGCTTGGCCAGAGTCAGTGATGGCGTTACTTGGGCCCTGGTAGTTTTCCATTCTTCTCCAGATTGGAAGAATGGGTGGGCTGCAGCGAGTGGGTCGGCTTTCTTGTCATACTGAAAATTTTAATTTATTAGTACTATCACGTGACTATCACGGATGGATTAAAAAAATATATAATTGAAGTTACAAAAACTGAGCCGCCGGCATAAGATCAAAGTTACGATCTCATTTTCAAGCGACATGAACCTTGGCATCATCTACTCGTAAAAAGTTATATCTAGTAGCTAAAAATTATAAAACAAAGAAATGTAGCGAGTAAGGGCTTATTTAGACGGTGCGAGAACTCGTATGCGAGTTTCATTACATTGCGTCATTTGATCGGTCGGCTGAATTGATGTCACCTCGATGGTCCGCAATGTAACTAAAATCGTGTACGAATTCACGCGCCGTTTAAATGAGCGCTAAAAGTTTTACTAATTCTATTATTGTGTTAGAATTTGTACGTTAATTTAGCTACAACTTTTTCCTTGTTATTTCAGCATGTCGTTTTAAAATGAGAGCGTACTCCTAACTTCAACCGGAGGCTATATTATTGTGACTCATAAGGAGATTAATTGTTTTATTTCATAATACATCAGAAAAAAAAAAATTAAATTAGTGCTTATTAAAATTAAAAATATAGTGGCCGATCGCGCTTTTTATTGGTATGGTCATATGGTATTTACACGATTAATTGTATATCAATTTATGCCTCTTCGATTGATATTTTTTGATTAGGTATTATTATAAGAGTAAGAACAAAAAACAAAACTATTACAAATTATTAATATATCTTTTATAATAATTAAAATTGAGCTACTCGTACGAGTATTGATGTTTTCGAGTGCCATTGCTGTTTGTGACTTCATCATCATCTTCCTCGCGTTGTCCCGGCATTTTGCCACGGCTCATGGGAGCCTGGGGTCCGCTTGGCAACTAATCCCAGTAATTGGCGTGGGCACTAGTTTTACAAAAGCGACTGCCATCTGACCTTCCAACCCAGAGGGTAAACTAGGCCCGTATTGGGATTAGTCCGGTTGCCTCACGATGTTTTCCTTCACCGAAAAGCGACTGGTAAATATCAAATGATATTTCGTACATAAGTTCCGAAAAACTCATTGACTTATCACTGTAATATTTTTTATACATTCGTTTTGTTTACTGTTAAATATTTTTAATTAGTCTGGTGTTTTCGTTTGTGCTATCATAACTGATAAACACTATATCATGTTTACAAATAGTCGTATAACATATTTATAATTGCAACAAAGAAATTGTACAGAAGTTAAAAGTCATATAGTCATCATAATATATTCTTTTTACCTTATTGTTCTATGGAATTTTGTCTGAATGATTTTATTTTATTTTGTATTTATAATCATTGATAATAAAATGTTACGCGAACGAGTTAACCATACAATAAAAATTAAATATGTATGACCCGTTTTGTCGTCGGTTTTTCGCCAGCGGTCAGAAAAGTGCTGTGCTAGTGCACAGTGGTAGTGGTAGTGGTAGTGGTTTAGTAACCAAAATGACCACAGCCATATTCGAACTTTAAGATATGTCAAATACTAAATATTGAAACGATATGGATTGGATATGTCAGTCTCAAACAAGTGTCAATAGTGACGTTTCATCAAACAAACACGTCACTTTTGACACTTGTTTGACACTGATCTTGGTGATGTCTAATAGATATCTAGTTCAAAATCGGAATCGGGCCCTAGCCAATTTGATTGGCCGTCTTCAAAGAATACTGTTTGTGACACATTTATACCGTATTTATTATGTAGGATGAATAACACAAACTTACCTTCATTCCATTAGAATTGAAGCTTGAAAACTCCGAAATAAGGATCGTTTTAATGGTGTCCAAGTCCCTGACCATCAAAGTCGGGACATTCATCACATAGTAGCCAACCAATGGTGCATCAGGAAATTCTCTAAAAATACCACAGTTTTTAGTAAGTACTATGCTTAAAAACTTCTTCTTCCTCGCGTTGTCCCGGCATTCTGCCACGGCTCATGGGAGCCTGGGGTCCGCTTGGCAACTAATCCCAGTAATTGGCGTGGGCACTAGTTTTTACGGAAGCGACTGCCACCTGACCTTCCAACCCAGAGGGTGAACTAGGGCCGTATTGGGATTAGTCCGGTTTCCTCACGATGTTTTCCTTCACCGAAAAGCGACTGGTAAATATCAAATGATATATCGTACATAAGTTCCGAAAAACTCATTGGTACGAGCCGGGGTTCGAACTCGCGACCTCCGGATTGCAAGTCGCACGCTCTTACCGCTAGGCCACCAGCGCTTTGCTTAAAAACGATATCAAAAATATGTTATAACAGCAGAGAAAACAAAAAGAATAAATACACTAACAAAAATCATCATGTGATCACTGATCATCAACGGTCATAGATAACGAATATTGGATATCTCGGGCCGGGCCCGAACCCGGACCGTTCTAGCGTGAGTGGTCCTTTATCAATGACAAACGTTAACTTTCAGTTCACATTTCTATATATACCGAAATATTAAAACTTTTCAATGATTTTATTTTTAATATTTTCTGTTTACCGACCCGAAGTGGATGCCATTGAACAATATTGAAGGAAGAAGTAAACATCTATTATATACTACTAATGTCTATTTTTATATAACTTACTTATAAATAGTTTCCATAACTTCAACCAAGTGTTTCTTCAACAGAAAAATCGGCTTGAAGTGTCCAAAGAACCATTCATTCCCTGATGCCGTCGGCACTCCTCTCTTCTCCCAGTAGTCATATTTGCAACTTTTGAACACAATATATGCCAAAGCAACTAGCCCTAGAGCAATATATAGCCACATATCGAATAAGTCCGCGTAGTTTGAGGTCCCAGTACGTACTGAATCCGTGCTATCAGGCTCCCAATTGCATACAACATAGTATTTAGGTAGCTCGTTGTAGATGTATTTTATCTCTGGTTTATATGTATTTATGGTTTATATGTATTTACCTTATACTTTTAGTGTGCAGGTATTAGTAATTATGTAAACGGATTGAATCGCGTACTCGTATAATGTATTGAAATAAATACATACCGACGGACGTTTCGAACTTTTTACAGCGTTCGTGGTCAACGGGAGACAGAGAGAAAAATATTCACCTGTGACAAAATTACAATATGCAAATTATTTAATCCTTTTTTATAAGTTATCTGGGTCGCCTAAATATTGTTTAAAATAATAACGGAGATAGCGGGACGACCTAGACACCTTTCTCAACAACTTGCCGGAAGAGACACTAAATCGGGGGTTGTGGAAGACTAGGGAAGAGGCCTTTGCACAGCAGTGGGACACCATAATAACAAAGAAAAAACCGGCCAAGTGCGAGTCGGACTCGCGCACGGAGGGTTCCGCACCATCAACAAAAAATAGAGCAAAACAAGCAAAAAAACTTCGGTCAAAAATCACGTTTGTTGTATGGGAGCCCCACATAAATCTTTATTTTATTCCGTTTTTAGTATTTGTGGTTATAGCGGCAACAGAAATACATCATCTGTGAAAATTTCAACTGTCTAGCTATCACGGTTCGTGAGATACAGCCTGGTGACAGACGGACGGACGGACGGACGGACGGACGGACAGCGGAGTCTTAGTAATAGGGTCCCGTTTTTACCCTTTGGGTACGGAACCCTAAAAACAAATAGGTATTTCATTACTTAGCATGCAATACTTAACACTAATTATTGCTTCGCAAACAAATGTTGATAATATATCTTAATTTATTCGCTTACCCTTGAACTGTTATTTAACGCAAGCTTGTATGAAGTGTCGCAGTGTCGCGAAGCATTGGCCTAGCGATAAGAGCGTGCGACTTGCAATCCGGAGGTCGCGGGTTCATACCCCGGCTCGTACCAATGAGTTTTTCAGAACTTATTTACGAAATATCATTTGATATTTACCAGTCGCTTTTCGGTGAAGGAAAAGATCGTGAGGAAACCGGACTAATCCCAATACGGGCCTAGTTTACCTTCTGGGTTGGAAGGTAAGAGGGCAGTCGCTTTCGTAAAAAAAAAAAAATTACTGAGATTAGTTGCCAAGTGGACCCCAGGCTCCCATGAGCCGTGGCAAAACAACGCGAGGAAGATGATGATGAAGTGTCGCATTGACCGAACGAAAACATATCGGACACCGCGCGTTTCAGTTTGGGCAAACATGCTTTCGTATACTTATCCGATTACCTATCCGGCTATGATCAAAAATTCATCCTCATTATCATAAACTAAAGAGCTGCGCTCTTGTCGGCGAAGCAATATCCATGTTTTTATTTCCTTAGCCTTTCTCTTGGCAGCCTGATACGACACGATGTTCACTTTCTCCTTCACCTATTCTATGTATCCTTTCTTGGCATCCCTTTCGTCCTGAAAAAAATAGAAGCCTTATTTACAAAAAGAGTAGGAAACCTCTAAGCGCCACTTGCACCAACACACTAACCAGGGGTTAACCGCTTAAACCGTTAACCCAGTATCAAATTGCACTGGTAACTCCAGGCCATCGTAACTCCAGGTTTAACCGGTTAACTCCGGGTTATTGAATGGTTCAAGTGGCCCTAATATGCAAGACCAGTCAAACACATCCATTTAAATTTGCCGACTACCCTCAAGCTCTACCTGTACTGTATTCAACCCGTCAAAACCATTCTCAATTGACGAGGGTAACCCATTACAATACCTGCTTGACCCCATTCTTGATCGAGGGTAATTTGAGCGATTAATAAAGGAATCTCTGTTTGTGTGTACCACCAAACTTCACTTAGACTATGACATTTGATTCACAGTTCACTTCATAACCAAATAATTTCTATAGTTGAACAGTATCCTTAAAACATGTACATATAATTATGATCAGCGTAAGCCCTAATTCTCTTAGTCTGTACGGAAAGAGAAGAGTTGTATTTTATTTTTTATATTCTACGACTCGATTTTTCCCGCACAGACTCTAACAATAATGTTGTGTTCTCCGATACATCCTAGCTACTGAATAGTAAAGGAGTAAATAATGGGGTAAAAATACTATAATGTGTTAAATTTCACATTCAGAGAGGGAAATTAATATTTCATTTATAGGGGGCAATATTTTTTTAACAATGATAATATTTAACTTGTTACTTTGTTTTGAAGAATTCCTGACGAGCTTTTTTTAAAGAGCCTATGATTATTATTCTATTCAAAACAATTCCTACACAAAATATACTTAACTAAAATATGCTACTCGTACCTATAAAATTTCAGTAGAAGATAAATTTTGCAATTTTGTAGACTACGCTGTCAACAGCTGAAAGTGACGCCGAAAGCAATATCTGCATACTTTTTAATAACACGCTGTAGGTAAAAGTATAAATAGTTCAGTAAGACTTTAGAAAAACGTTGCATACTTAGATAGGTTTTATAAGGACTTCGTCTATTTGTTTAATTTATTTAAACATTATTGCACGATATAAAATTGTACAAATGGCAGTCAACCATTGGGTCATACAATGCAGAATTATACAAATAAAAGTATTGTTAAAAATTAAACAAATCTCTTGACGTTAATATTTATGGTAGGAATAGCTCAAAGGTCCTCGCATTTTTAACACATTGAGTGCCGGAAACCCGCTCGGTGGGTTCTCTGTTTGTAGTCGCTTTCCTCTACAACGCGGGAAAACGCTAGGATAAACTACGAGCGTAGCGCTACGAAAACGTTGGCAGTGAATGTGTTAAATGTTTTTTATACCTTACACTAAGTTAGCTAGTCTCTTCCCATGACTTCGTCCGTAAATAAGTCTTTGAAATGTGTAGTCCTAGAAATTTTGGAACCACCATTAAACCTCCTTTAGGGGGATAATTTCCGGCATATTGTGCATCCTTTGTCCTTTCTTATGAAAAAAATATTTTAAACCTAATCGTAATCTGTTTGTCAGTATTAGTGTGACGGAGGAACAAACATTCAAACTTACAAACATTCACATTAATAATATTAGCAAAATTCACTCTAAAGTCTAAAGTCAAAATACGGTTAAGACATAAATAAATCATAAGACAATCTCAATAGGTAACTAACTTGTTGACAACAATTCGACCGTTCACTTCAAAACAATTGGAAAGGAAAACATAAATAAAAGGCAATTGTTACTTTAAAACCAAAAAGGGTATTTGAAAACGGACGCAGAAACCGGAAACAGCAGTCTGCTGCAGGGGCTGCCGTCGAGATATTCAGCACTTCCGGTGTGCGAGGGAGACGGAGAGAGGAAATGAATGCTCCGATTCAAAGATTCTATTGAATGGTCTTGGAATATTGAGGAAATCTTAGTTTTGCTGGCGTGACTTGGCTTTTAGTTTCGCTTTGCTCTATAAGTACTGAATAAAATGAAATTTCGAAATGAAATTTAAAACAAAACTCTCTTTATTCTTTCGTTTTGATCATAATACATCGGTTCATACAGTCTTAAGGGCAGATACATAAGATTTAGGCAAGTAATAACATATACCGAAGTACCGAACAATACTTGTTTAGCTAAAGTGTCATTCTATGGAACTTGCTAAGTACTCGTATGTAAACAAAAGTCACTAGTAAATTGACATTTAGAGACAATTTCAACATGGCGGTTTGTTTACATAGTTAGCAAGTTCCATAGAATGACATTTTACTTACCTCATCGAACTTTGCCAGTATTCAAAAGAATATCAATCTATCATTAAAAAATATGATACCTCTGAAAAGGGATGATATTGAATTTATTTGATACTTTTGTCGTCCAAAGTTCCCTTTTTCTGGATCAACCGCGAATCGGTAACTAGATCAGCCTGTAACGCGATTACTACGAGTTTCTAGAACTAAACGTCGTAAGCGACATGAAATTGATGGAAAGATAAGACGTTTTGCTGGTGAGTGAAGTTTATGGGTTTCGAATACTACAGGATGCTTTTATCCGTAATATAATGTTATATTGTGTGCTTTACTTTGCCAATATCTACCTACTTCAAACCGCGTTTGAAGGAAATTTGATATAATGCAATTTGATGTTAGTGAGAGTGCATTTGTTAAGGTAAAATTGAAAAATGTGGATATATTTTTATTGGGTTGACTTTTCTTATTTTTTTCATCTTCAGTGCAAATAGGTTTAGTTATATAAATAGTGCTTTAGTTTTAACAGTTAAGTATATAATTTTTTTTTTAATATACTCTCTCCTATAATAAATCCTAATTTTCTCGAAGTTTCACGTATTTTTACTTGAAGAAAATAAACGCCTGTGATCTTTTACGAGCAATTCATATAAAACTGACGTTTGTCGTACAAGTCGATCTAGAATATGGTAAATTTACACACTTTCCTTATGACTATATCACCATTATAAATTATCACCAAATTTTCCGCTACTTTTAGAAATGAGTTTGATGAACTTTTACTTCTCAATGCAATAACTATTAAAAATTTTGCATTATATTTTTAATTTCCTCCTTAATCTTTTAAAGTTCCGTAATTTCACTTATAATTCAATCAAAATCTTTACTTTTTCATCATCCCGACAATTCCATCATTTTCCGTTAGGCCGGCTACCGAACCCTTTAAAATTCAATTATCTACGATGCATTTCACAGGAAGGTAACGAGATTACGAAACTCCCGGCCCCCATCGGCTCATATTTGAGAAGTTAGAGGATTTGTCATCGGAGGCGTTCGACCGGCAGACATTAGGTACGCCTAGACACTCCCTTGATGCAAGGGGTGTTATTCCAGTAGTTAACGTGCGCAGGCAAGATTGTTCATGTTAACCAGTCTTAAATGGCCCAGCCATGATTTTTGACAGTAAGCGGTAGAGACAATGAGCTACCACACAGACCCTTGGTGAGGCGCAGGATGGCCTATCTTGGTCGATGTGAATCGTAAAAGGTGTGTTCTATGACAATGGATTAAATTGGTCATTGTTGTGTTGGTTGGTTGGTTGTGTTGTGTTTGTTGGTTGATTCGTGGTTGTGTCTCATGGTCTTCCTTATTAAACTAGAGAAATAAATTCTCACTGGCCAAATGAAATTAAAACTTAAACCAAGGTCAGAAAAAACTTTATCAAAAGTATTTTTTATCGGTACACTAGATTTTTCAGTCCTTGACTCGCCTGTGCAATTTGAATACTGACCACGCGACCAGGGGTATTGATATACAAGGGTTGTTATTGGTAGGCGTTTCGGAGGGAGGCTGATACTGCGCTTGGTGCTGACAGTTTTTTTTTAATTTTCACGGTAAAATCAGTGTTATAATACCAAACTTAAGGTTTTCAATTCTAAATAGGTTTGAAGAATCACAAATTGGTTTAATTTATAATAGGCAGTTTGAGTTACCGGAAAGTGACTTACATACTCAAATATAATGAAATTAATAAAAAAATACTTTATCTATTTGCAATAATGCATTTTTGAATAACTAAATATAAATACTTACACGATACCAATTCATGCAGTGATTTATTTATATTGCACATAGAAATAACAACAAAAGAAACACAGTTACAGAGTAAATTAAATACAACAAAGGTAAACTTATCCCTGTATAGGATCTCTTATAACCTTTGAGGAAATGAGTAAAGCATAAGTAACGATGAATGACAAACAAAAACAAAGGTGTACAATCACTAAAATTCATTTTCATGGGACACCTTTAAAAGTCGAATAATAATTCAGTCAAAATTGTCCAAAGCACCGGTTATGACTAATAACGTCAATGCTATTGTGTATCATAAACGAAATGAAGTAAGTGTAAGGCCTGAGTGGACGCTCGAAGCGGAGCGTTCGGCGGGGCGTGCAGCGTGGCGTCGGGCTCACGAGTGATTTGAGCAGCGTGCACTAAGGCCGCTCCTATACGCTTGCATTTGTTTAACATGCACGCCGCACGCCCCGCCCCGCTGCACGCCCAACTCGAGCGTCCACTCAGGCCTTACACTAAAGATCAACATTATGTGCCTATTAAAAAAAAGCTATGAACCACAAAAATGCGCCATGAACTGTTTATAAAGCTCTTTTATGATTACTACTCATGCAGTCATTAAATTGATGACAGCTAACGAACAGAAATAACTATACACGGAATTAAGTACTATTTTTATGATGGAAGTTAAAATTGTACTGAAGGAAATAGATGATGGCTCATAAAATAGTGATAACTGGCTTTTACGTAATTGACAATTCTACTGATACTGTCAGAGGATCAATACATTGCTTATTTTGAGCTTATGTGAGAAATGGTTCAATAAATCAGGATGAGAATATGAGATAGTTTTCATTGAATGCTGATAAGTTTTAGATAAATAGGTATACAATACAATACAATAACACTCGCACTGCGTGTGCTATCAAAATCGTTGCAGACTTATCTTGGTTCAACTTTACTTGCTTAGTTGAAGTCGTTCATTTAATACAGCAAAACTAGGATTTATTTATTTCTATCGACAATCAACAATACGTTTAATTTTAACACGTTACTCTTTGGTACTTACTAATAGGCATAAAGGCGAATTTTTATTAAGTTTTTCATAATTTATTAAAATACCTATAAGCCTGCTAACACACAATAATAAAGCGAAAGTTCATACGTACACGCAAACAGCCAGCAACTCCGCAGACAGAATGCAAGCAAATAATGAAAGTTCGTCACCGTTTGTTCGACGCCCTTAAGGGGGAGGCGTTTGATGGTGCTTGCCTCAGACCGTACCACAGAATAACTAATAGTACTACCGTACAGAAAATTCACTCCTTCACAAAAGTCAGATTTAGGTATAAAATTACACCTATATCGCCGCCTGCAAGCAAAATTGAAACTTATAACCGCGCACGAACCGTGAATCTCCTTTGCGCGCCGCAGTTTTATGACCGAGCTGTGAGTGTCGGCACGGGGTTATCACTTGACAAGTTTTTATACCTAAAGTCTATCTTTTTATTCGGTAGACTGAAATGACAGTTCATAGTATGAACATAAAATGTCATTTCTTACTATGAACTGTCATTTTAGTCTACCGAATAAAAAAATAGACTTTTATACCCACTGATTTATTATTTTTAAGATAAATATGTAGGAATTACAAACGTTGATTATGTAAACATACATTTTTTATCCGGAGATAGTAAGTATGTCTGATTCTCACGGAAGTAAGTTTCGAAGCCATTGTGTATTTTCAATTTTGCGCGAGCGCCGCGTGACACGACTATCGTGCGCGCCGAGCGGCAGCCCACTGCCATACGCCTGTCCGATGGGCGCGCCGGCCAAATGTACCTAAACTGCGGAGTGACACCCCCCTGACCGTACCTCTTAATAATATGTATTTGAGTTGTTTAGAAGTCCAGATTTTCTACACATTAATAATATTATTCGCGGCACAGCACATAACTATTTTTGCCTCTTAAATATACTTTAACATAGAAAGAGGATGTAAAATAATAAAAATTTTGATGGTGTATTAGACATGTTTTACGGTAATATACTCGTATGGTGGTAATTTAGACTATTTAAAATACTACGTAAAACCAGGAAATACTTACATCAAATTTTAGTGTCTCAAATTTATACAAAACGCATCGTAGCATCTATTCTGTCATCCCGATACATATTTATTTTCGTTTGGCGTTTGTCGCTGTACGATTGTCATCTAGGCCCCATAGGATGGCAAAAACATTACCCTTAAGCTCGCCATGACGGCATCCTAATTAAACCGTGTTACAGGCGTCGCACAGTCTTGTACGGCCGCCATTGAAACAACTCGGCAACGCAGGTAGCTTCCGTAATTAGCTTTAGTGACAACAGACGCTTCTTTACACTTATGTAGAGTACCTACATGGCTCTTATTTGATACATTACTATTCTTATCTCCCTCGCGGTAGCCGTCTAAGGTGGCCGAGAATCGAGATACACTTTTTTTGCACAAGCACTGTAGTAGTACATTTCATTCGATAAAGTGACGTGACATACGCGTTTGCGTTAAGTGTCATTTTGTATGGGATTTTCAGTTTCCAAAACGTCCCGCTTGGGATGCTGTTCAAATTCCCATACAAAAATAGACATAACACAAACGCGAAAACGCTCGTCACGCTATCGAATGAAATTTAAGGGTTCTGAGGAACAAGTAGGTATATAACAAGTAGGTAGGTATATTCATTGGTTTAGTCAAAAAAATGTATCAAAATTTATCACAAGAAGAAATCTCATCTCGCACACGATTTTATACCTACCTATCCCCCTTCGGCCGTGTACGTAACCGACCTTTCGTAACTGGTAACGAAGGAAGAAAAAATGATCTTTGTACGATACTGGTTTCGAATAAAGATCATTTTTTTCTCGTACGTAATCAGTCACCATCTTTCGAAGGTGGTTCGTAACCAGTTACATAGTAAGAATTAATTTTCTTAATACGATCCTTCGCCTAGACTAAGTAAGGACTAGATTACATAACGACTATGTGAGCAAAACCAACTTAATTTCATCAGGTCTTGGTTGTAAAATGTCTAATTTTGTAAACCGTCTTAATCGATATATTCCTGAGTTGAAGATTAGACTTAACTAGCTCTTTTGTATGTATAACACCATTTAATATGTCTGTGGGGCATTGCTTAGAAATTTTACGTTTTAATTAGGTACATATTATAACACATGTAATTTTTTTCATTTCCTTACCTTTAGTTTAAAGTTATACTTGTAGACTACTATTTTGATGCTGATTGTACCATTAATTATTCCATCGCCGATTTTCAATATAAATATATACCTAAAAGAAGAAACTGACTGACTGACTGACATATGAACGCACAGCCCAAACCGCTAGTTCTAGAGATTCCAAATTTGGCACGTAGGTTCCTTATAAGGTCTAGGGGTGCACTAAGAAAGGATGTTTCAAAATTCACCCCATAAGGGGGTAAAATGGAGGTTCAAAGTTTGTTTGGGGAAAACCTCATTTTTTAGTAGTCTTAGTACGCCGGCGAAGCCGCGGGAAAAAGCTAGTTAATTACAAAGAAAGGCTTAATAGATCTATATTATCATTTAATTATAATTTGGTGCACCTAGTACACTAGCAACTGTATAATGAATTAAAATAATTGCTTGGCGCATAATGTAATGATCCGTTTAAGGGCATAATTTAGTATCGTATTCCCGATTTAGGATCAACTCGTCACACCAAAATTTTGTTCTAACCGGTCATACTGCAGAAAGCAATAATATTTGTTTCAACCCGTCACAAGTAAATTTAGTTCTATTAAGTCACATACTAATTTTGTAGCTATTGGTCACACTGAAAATCTGTTCCTATTCGTCATCCCGTCAATAAGTTCTAACTGGTCACAAGGAGGATACAGAATATAGAGTCTTCTTTTGAAACTCATTCATGGATATAACAGTTAGTCTAGTCTATAACAGTAAGGAGTTTGAAGAGGTTTCATATCAGTATGTTACCTACGCTCAATGATGATTAAAACATTTTGACTCAGTTACGTATGAGGAATAGATAGTCTTTTTTCGTAATTTCAAATAGAAAATTTCTTCTCTCGTAACTATGGTTACGTACGAAGAAAAAATAATCTTTATTCGAAACCAGTATCGTACAAAGATAATTTTTTCTTCCTTCGTTACCAGTTACGAAAGGTCGGTTACGTACACGGCCGAAGGGACCTATCCAAATAAACACAGAATTATCCGATATTTTTATAAATCCCATACCCAATACCAAAATTTAATACGCATTTGTATTTAAACCTCTTACAGCCCTCAGATCTTTCTGGAGTGGTTCACACCCCCACATCAGCCGTTCAAGGACACTTCAGAGCAGATATAATAAAAAATATAACTTTTAACATTTCCAAATCCAAAAAGTCACTCTATTACACTCATTTTAAGGTTCATAATTCTGTGAAAGGAAATGGAATTGTGGTCTTTTAAAATGAACAATTTTGTTGTGCAAGCGTTTAGGCTAAGGGTAGTTTTTGCTTGATTTCTAGGGGATGTTATTTGTTAAAAATCAAAATGTGTAAACAACAGCGTATTGAATTAATATAAAGTACACGTTGCACATAGCACCCCCAAAGCTTTAGACTCTTTCATGTAAATGTGAAGGTAAAATAGTAAATAATAGGTACAGCTACGTACATTACATGTGTATCATTAATTTTGATACAATCATATTTATTTGTTATAAGTATTACTTGTTACTAAATTGTATTTTATCAACATCAACATCAACATTGAAAAGCTCAAAATAGCAGAGGCACCAACAGTAATCTTTTAGAAAAATCATGTATGTTCCTTTGCGCCATTGATATGACTTATGTACCTACCTACTTTATAGTTTATTCCGCAAAATAATGGTTGGAATGAGATACTCGTACCTAGAATCTCGTAAAGAATCCTATGAAGTCCATTATAAAAATCATTATCTTTTGTGAAAGCCGAATTTATTAATAAGATATTGAAAATACAGCTTGTAGCATCTGGCCAATTCTACGATATCAGGAACACATCAGCAATAAAATCACATCGTAAAACTCGGAAACTTTCGCAACACCCTATATGTCATTGAATATATCACTCCGGTCGGTGTCGTGGAAAATTCTCCTCAAATACTAACAAAAACGAAACAAGAAGACCGTGTGCCAAGTTTCATCTTCATATTTTCCCGAAGAAATCTCTGCAGATGATCAGAGACCAACTAACTTGGTTCTCCCGATCGCGACCAATCGCCTTTATTCCTTGCAAAAAGAGTCTAGAGTTGCAAAAGCGAGGGGTCAGGTAAATTTTGGGATAGTAACGCTAAGTGAAATCGAATATTTTTTGCCGTAAACTCCGACCTCTGGCGGTGGCAGGGTTTCTTTGCGATGCTATTTTGTTTTTAACACGTAGGCAATAACTATATTACAAGGTGGTGTGAATCGCTCTCCGCTCGTTTGAATACCGTGAAAAGACTTCACAAGAGTTTTATTTCTGCTAACTTTTTACGTTAGGGGTTGAAACTTTTCTTATATTTATAAATATTGTAAGAAATATATTTATTTAGATAAAAATACCGCATGTATTTTTCCAATCCAATATCACCCAGTAATCAATGGGTGATTTTGGAATGATCACTGGGTGATTATGGAGTGATCACTGGGTGATCTTGATGTGATCACTGTAAGTGTAAGTTTCTTTTCTAGTTTAATTTTTTTTTTATTATGTTTTACTTGTATTCCGTTATTGAAGCATTATAAATACTATCTACCAGAGGAAATTTACTTAACATTTTTACCACATCGATTCTTAAACATGGCGTGCATATTTCGCAGTCTATAATGTGGGAATGACATCACCTGGAGACAGAACTTCTAGAGTTCATAAAGAGCTCTCCGTTTTAATAAATTCCACGGACATTTTCATAAATTTGCAAGCAACATTAACATTTTAGTTGATCATGTTTGCATAGTCATGAAAATACCGTACCGAAGCTTTGGGTATAAATTTGTTATATTATGATACATTTTAAATATAAACTTTTTTATGCTTGTAGTAGTTCGCTCCGTCATCTATGTAGAGAGAACCATATGTCTAGTATTAGTACAGGTAAAATAAGCCTAAATATATGGCCATTTGGCGGCAAAATATGTACATCAATAAAAATTAATAAATAAATATATTAGGTCGAGGTGTGTACCTACAGTACTGTTTACGGGCCCGGCCACATCGAGTGGCACCGCTGCGGCGGGCGGCGCCTCATCGCTGACATGTGGCCGGACCCTACGTGGATAATAACATCGTAACCATCGTCATTGGTTACGATGTTGAAACATTTATACAGCAAGTTATGTTTACAGTTTTGCACCTTACTTTTTTTTAATAAAGCGAAAAAAGTTAACATGATTACTTGATTAGTAAATCTAAAAACAAAGCACCTACCTTAACAAACAAGAAGTAAAAAAACTAAACTTACCAAACCCCAATTACAAGAAGAGCACCCCGTCCAACTAACAAGTCGGCCTGCGGCATGAGCACCTTCATAGTGGCGGTTTTACCCATCTGTAAATAAAATAAGAATGTCTGTGAAGTTGCGAGTAGAAAAATGATAACAAATATAATCCAAGTACATTGCTACAAAATAAAATAAAAACTATAAAATGCATTAGCTAGGAGACACAACAATCAATAATTTCAATTTAAAGTGATCTACGTACTATCTACCTACTTATTGTTAGTACAGTCAACAGAAGGTCTGAGCACATTTTAGTTTTGAATAAAAGCGCGTGGAGATAATTTCGAATACATGGTCCGGTTATTTCTGCCGCTGATTGAACAGTCACCTGCAATAATATTTTATACAACGAAGGCTGCAAAAATATCTGACACGATCTTATTTGTAGAGCCATAAGCGCGGGCCCATATTTTTGCGGCCTTCGAATAGCAACATATTATTACAGGTGACTGTACAACTAAATTTACTAAGGTAGGTATCTACTGCTACGTGAATTTGTATTTCTATTTGCAATGTTAGAAAAAATATTCCAATTCAATTGAGCTCAAGTCTACTTAACCCTCTCTAGAATGTGCACAAATATCGTAATTTTCTCCAGAAGATTGAAGTATAACCCCATTAAAATGTATACATATAAATTTCTAGGTAGCCCATTACTGGTATAATATATAAAAACCTTTACCCTAACCCAAAAAATATGTTCAAATATAGAAACGTAAACGTTCACATTTAGAGGATACGAGAACTTTCATCCGGGTTACATTACATTGCGGGTTTTGATCGGTCGGGTAAATTGGACGTAACCAATAGTACGCAATGTAACTAAAATCGCATGCGAGTTCGCACGCCGTCTAAATCAGCCCTAAAATTTTAATTCCTACTAAGCAAGCGTGCTCACTTTTTGTACAGGAATATGTTGTGGTTGTGACTTTATTACCTGAGCCAGAGAAGATGGCCAACGATCACACTATAAAATACCCTAGCCCACCCCATACCTTATGCAAAAGTAACGCATGGCTTCGCTTAAGCCTTAACCCATATTCCAATTCAAAAAATACTCTCAACCTTACTAAGATTAAACGAACTTACGACCTTTCATCCTCAGTCATGTAACACCGACTCCATTAATATTCATCGATATTACACGTCTATTGACATATCAAACCTGATCAGTCTCCCATGTAAAGGGCCATAATTCACTCTGTCAAAAATATGGATCAGGAAATATTATTCGAGCGATGACGAAATACAATTTTCTACATGCTGGATTTGGAAAGAGTACGTTTGTTCAGAATGGTTCATAATAAAAGATCGGGTTACTATAATTTAACTATAGCTACCTATTTTATCAGTGAAACTGGGTCTTTTTGGGTCTGGGTATAGATATGGGTTGAGTGTATTGATATTGAGTTTGTTCTCTATTCATACATTGTAAAAACATCGCTCTAAAACAATAGAAGATTCATTAATGTAAGGTGGAGTAAGAGCAGCAGTATAGTCTATCTAGTTCGGGCCGAAAGAAACCGTATGAGGAAAGTCCTTCTACGTCAGTATTTTTAAGTTAATATATTATGTACACACACACATTAATTTTATTCTTAGTATTATCACTTAATTTCGTTTTTAGTAATCTTAAAGTATTTCTGTTTATTGTCCCATAGTTTCTTTTACCCCACCTAACCTTATAGCATTGTTATTTATTTTATAGTTATTTGATATTACCCATCAATCAAATTTGTATCAATCTACTTTCAGGGAGACTTACTCTCTGAATCATTTCCTCTTTGACTCCAGTAGCTCTCAAAGCGCTTTATATCGAAGGATTTAGCTTGACGTCGACATCTGAAATAGAAATAAAATTGATTTTACGGAATAAAGGACGCTGGTATAAGGCTTGAGTGGGGAATTTGAAAGTAAATCACTGTTAGAAATACAGTCACTCGCGATACAGCGAATGCGCGCATTTTGGTAGAACTTTGAATAATTTTGTGAAACGATAAATACAATTGTGGAAAGCAAAAATGGAGTCAATGAAGTCGGCAGCAATGCAGCGCCGTATTGCTGCAGCAGTAATAGTGTAGTTTTAATCCGAACGGTACGTTTAGACTTTAGACTCAAACCTAAATAAAGGTTTTCATAAGTTGTTGTAAATATGTGTTTTTACAATATTATAGTTCGTTTTTTTAGCATTAGAAAGAAGGTAAGCGATCTTGACATGTCTTTTCATTAAAAATCACTATTAAAAAATAAGTCACAGCAAATATGTTACAATTATAAATCATATACGATCTTTTACATTATTTTGCTTTCATAAGTAATATAAACTAATTTTTAAAGCGTTTTTCAATATTTTTTTAATAAAAAGACAAGATTCTTGCTAATGCTAAAAAAATGTACTCTATATTAATTCTAAGTAATCAGAATTACGGGCACTATTCTAGTAAGATTATGAAAGGGGTTCATAATTTCATTACTTCCATAAAAGTGCTCATTAATAAACAGTGCATTTTTTCTTTTCTTTAGTGAAATAGTTCTCGTACTAAAAACCTAAAATTTCTTAGAATCTTTAAAATTCTTGAATTTAAAACGATTTGTGAAAACCACATCTATCACCACAAAGGTAATAAACCATTGACGTAATACGTATAATATCTAAGGACAGGCTAATGGGGCACTAAACATCGTACTAGTTCAGCGGTGCTACTCACGAATTCCAGCCAATCGTGCAGTCTAACGCGACTAGTTGCAACCAATAGCGCGCGTAATGCGAACTCGTCAACCAATCGCGCGCGTGATGCGAACTCGTCAACCAATCGCGTTGTAGCGATTTCACACCGCTGTACTGGCCCCTGTTATGCCTCATTATTATTGCCCGTAAAGCCAGTCCCTAGATATTTATGTCAATGTAATAAACATAATTTCTATTTTAGGCTTCATTTAACTAGCACTATCAAAACGCTGGCAAATGGAAACCATAACATCATCAGCCTCCTAATGTATTGAATAAACAGGTTAAATTAAACGCAGCACAAACGTTGCGTTTAGTTATTGCTAGAGATGGGTAGGGGTGAGTAAATACCGAGTATTTACTCGGTATTTACTCAAAGCACCCGATAAATACCCGTATTTACTCATTTAGGTGGGTAAAAATGATTGCTTATAAAATATTCAAAAAGTGAGATTTAAGAACAAAATTGTCTTTTATTGAAGAATGCTAACGTCTGTTAATAATATCTATAAAATAAATAGCATATAGGACGCTTAATTTTGGAAAAAAAGGTAATTATCAGTGAGAGGCAAATTGTGATAATGCATAGTTAACAATTTTGATTAAAATAAGAATATATGTTCTAGATATGTAACTGAATGTCGCGCAAAAGTGCATGTTTACGCGGCACTTACGGCCTTTTATTAAGGGTTTTTTAAAGAAAACTCGAAAATGGCTCAACCGATGATGTTCAAAATATAGTTTTTTGTACTCTATTATACGGCTAATCTCCCGATATGTTTTTATATTTTTTCTGAACTTTGGTTCGAAAGTTATAGACAGATAAACATTATTATGGCCTTTCGAAACGGTTTTATTCCAAAAATATTCAATGTATCCAAAAAAGTTCTTAGAAACATTCCAGTTATTTTTAAAGACCCATTTAATGATGTGCAACACGTTGGTGGTTTCTGATTTTTTTTTTGTGACGATTAGTTACATGTATGGAGTGCCCCTCTTAAAAATACATTTCTTACAATTTTGAGTACATAATCCAGTAGCGGCTTACAAAATACACCTATATTTCAAATTTATATGCCTCTTTCAGCACTTTAAATAGTTTATACCCACCAATTTGGGTATAAACGAGTAAATACGGGTATATTGAGTAAATACTGAGTATTTACTCGGTATTGAGTATTTACTCACTACCCATCTCTAGTTATTGCTAGTGTTCGAGCTGTCAGGTACTCAGTGGAGTTTGAGTACTGTCAATACCGCATGTTTGTGTGGGAATGGCGTAATATTTAAGAATTTGCGGGCAGGTTAATTATTACTAAAATATTGATCGTTGCTATAGGTCTTGAAAATTAAAGACGTGAATCTAATGAATGAAATCACGCGCACATCATAGGTACTTTTTAATAGCACAATCGAACTAGCACAAAGCTTAAATACCCTACTACCCTAAATTACTACTAAAACTGTCATGAAATTTGGTGTGTACCTATGTTAATTCAAAGTCCTTTCTTTTATATCCACACAATTTAACGTTTGGAGACCTCGAGGAACTTTGCTGCCGCCATCTTGGAAAATGTGTATAAGTATCATCCTGGAGAAATTCGCCTTTTACTCTGAATCGAAATCATAACCTTCTGGACTTGCGGTACTTAAGAGCCAACAGGAGTGGTCATTTCTCCATACAAACGTACTCGACTGTTTCCTCCGTGGGTTTTGAAGCTAGAGCAATTATTTTTTCAACACAGATTAATATTGTCAATATCTGTGTCGGACCGTTTTGCTTTTTTTGGTATTTTTGTTTTTTAAGGCGCTAGAGCCCTTCAAAAATGGCCAAAATGGCCTAATTGACTATGCCGCAATGAGAGGCGTGCTATTCAAAACTGACATCAATTAGTCAAAAAAGCAAAACGGTCCGACACAGATAATGTCATAATAATTTAGATTTCCAAATTTGGTTACGATTGGTTAAGTTTTGGAGGAGGAAACAGTCGAGTACGAAACCTCGATTTTTGATATTTTTACGCAGGATTTTTCGCCTTGTCCTTATCGCATTAGTTTTAGGAGCCGCTTCCGTTAGCGAGACGGGTATATTTACCTAAAATATTTAAATCTTAGCTCCTGTTGGCTCTTAAATGTGTTCTTCAGTCAACAATACCATTAAGTACAGGTAAACACTGGGTCCCTTCTCCCCTAAATGCAGAATAAGTAACTCAAAAGGTTAGGTACATTCTTCCAAAATATTTTCCTCGTTCAAAATTACGCCGCGGCCGACCGCAGCTCAAATATTTCGCGTCCGCCGAGGCCTAAAGAGGCCAATTTGTGCCCAATTTGCTGCGTCCGCATTAGTTGTGTAAATAGAATATTTGACGATAAACATGGAATAACTGTTCGATGCGTGTTATGGCGTTTAATGAACTGTTGAGTCAGTTATCAGGAATATATGTGTGTGTTTGGTAAATATATGTTTGGTAATCAAAATATAATAATGAACGCTTAAGAAATTGACAAAAGTACCTAAACATTATTTCCTCGATAATGTGACAAAACGTTGCACAAAGTGGCAATTCATCATTTCGACTTTATAAGTCCATTGTCTTGAAAAATTTCACATTTCGCAAGTGAACCGTGACATTACCATTTTATTGTAATTTCTGCTATACAGTAGACACATCTTCCGCCCTTTTATCTAGTTCTAGAAATACCCTGTTTCATAAAATACCCCCTACGGAAAAAGCTGTATATCAGAAAACGATGGTTTCTTTATAAATTATATTTTAGGCATCCTGGACATATGATATGCAGATACTTCAATTTCAAAGTTTTGTACCCATTGTACAAAAGAAAATAATGCTAAACTGTAAGTTCATTAAACAGTGAGGCATTTCTTGAACCAATAATAAACACAATCCATTTGTAAAATTATATTATTATCTAAAACACACAAAATTTCCTTTTGAACCACGCGGATGCCGTAATATACAAACAAAACAATACCTTCGATACCATCTTAAGTAATTTCATTAAAAACGTTGTCCCGTAATATCTTTTTAACTGCCTAAGGTATACTTAATCAATGAAAGACTTGTCACCTCCCACAATCGCCAATGAAAGCAATCACCGGTCACTCACCCCTGATCAATATTTCGGCTTTTCATTCATTTGACAGTTCTAACTCAGTGGGTCACTAATAATTTGTAAATTTTAAAACGTCACATTGCCCGTACAAAGTAGTTTTTATACGACCTTTTGTGAGTAAAAGGTTATAATATTTTATAGCGCAATGCAAAAGGTTGTATGTGCATATACAATACGGAGGTTCATATTACTATGTATTGGATGTATGGTTCGAATATAGGAATTACCTATTTAGTGGTTAGGGTGGTAATGGTTGTTGGATGAGTTTGGAATTTTATTGAATTTGTAGGTTTGATGAAGCTTACACAGGTTACCTTTAGAAATTGCACTAACACACCAATTAGTATGAACTGTACTACTCACTGTAAGTAGGTATCTGTAAAATCCATCCTCTAGAAGACTTACGGCCACTTGCACCATCCCACTAACCCGTTGAATCACTTGAATTAACCCAGTGTTAAATTGTTCTGGTAACCATGGTAAGTCCAGGTTTAACCGGTTAACCCCGGGTTAGAGGGTTGGTGCAAATGGCGCTTAGGTCACGAATATAAACCGATAATAATCCTGGTCTACTCTAATTAACCTATAATTAAAAACATTATTTATTAAACCAGGTCAAATTGGTGGATTAAGGAGTATAAGAAGTATTTAAGCAATTATAAATTGTCAAACTTAATTATACAGTATTTATTAACTGTATTATTAACCTACGGATTAAATCATTAAAATTTCATTATAGCTTTAGCGTTCCTGAAAACGGGCACTTTCCAGTGGACAATATGAAAATGAACGATCTGGGTGCATTTTAGTAAGGCTTAAATCATACCGATTTCAGGAAAGAGAAAGTTTGAAAATGACTTTATGGGTTCGGCAAGAAAATTATGCCTTTAAGTTAGTAAGAAAGATGCATAACCTCAACTAAAAAGTATTGAATCACATCGATATCTAATATATTTATAAAGAGCAATTCTTGCATATTTATTTATTTATATATATATATATATATACCTATATATATATAGGGGATCTCGGAAACAGTTCTAACGATTTCGATGAAATTTGGTATATGGGGGTACAAGATTCGTAGTATATGTACAATATAATAAATCTTTGCAAAAAATGCAACTGGCCGTTTACAATCCCCCTTTCCACTAAAGCCTATCACGGCATACCTTTTCAAATTAGGCTCAGCCTAAGCCTTTATTGTCCCGCGTGTGCAGCATTGATACCGTGACGTCACGAGTCATGGTCACGGACAAACGGTATTTCACAAACTTTTTTCATTCCAAGGGCCACTTTATGTGAGGGGTGCGAGTGGTCATCGTGATTTTATTCGCAATTTTATTTATCCATTTATCAAAGGGCCAGATGCGTTTAAAGTACAGTAACTGTAGAGTACCTAAAATGCAAGTGACTCTTGTTCATAAAAAAGTTTTGCGAGGGTGCAAATCACACTTCTTTGCTAAACGTACCTTAATATATAAGTATGAAGCATCATTATTTAACTTTTTATCTCGTGCCAATACAACAAATGTACAACTACAGGCTATGTGAGCTGTAGATCTCGCGAACCTTAACCTCTTAATTTTTGAAAAAATTCAAAAACTGAATCGATTAAACAAATCTATTTAATTATTGGAGAACTGGAAAGGTAGAGATAACCTATGCATAGATGCAATTTTTTTTTCATTGATAGCTATTATGAATAATAATGGAAACAGGAGTAAAAATCTGACTTTTAATTTAGCTACACATGCTACGATTTCATACACATGCACAGTTTTATGCTTACTTTAAATTTTGTGGTATAAATAATTTAGCACTTCACAGAAGCTGAATTGACTGAAAAATTCATGACAATAAGTGTACCATGAAAATCCTTTCATAACATTAAAACTTATGCACATAATGCGTCGCCTCATATTTCAATATTGAATCAACCTCAATTGTGCGCGGCGAACAATGTCCGAATCATTTGGAAATTGTTCATTGTTCAATATAAATCAGCCTTTTATAGTAATAATTTTTCGATAAATCGGTCATTCGAGCTTTTATCGCCTTCATTTTGTATTAAAACTGCTTTACAAGCGGTAATTTGTCGACGATTATGTGATTTTTATTTTTATAAATTAATATAGGTACTCGTCATATTTCTGAGTAAATAAAGGCCGTAGCCCTTACCAATAAAAAAGATTGCCCATTGCTAATCTACAAACACACCTTAATTTTTTTTAAAGGTGAAATATATGTTTAGATGTTTGGAATTAGGATTTCGGATATGATATTTTATTTATATCTAGTCTCAGCAATATTTTAATACGTTCATAAGTCAAACCATGCCTAAAGATTGTTTCGGAGAAGACAGAGAATTCACATTGTCTTTCAAATATTTTTTTTTCAAATATTTATATTTATCAGAGAAAATGGGATAAAGACTACCTATTCTGAATTTTTTTTTGAATATGCAAAAATATCGAGGAGATTATTCATTCGTGCACTTTCGACGGGAGTGCATATTAAAATTTAATGAATTAATACAACTGAATTCGACGGCGATTCTGATATTGGATGAAAAATATCACAGAGCTTTTAACTTTGTGTTTGATTGTTATTTCTCACTGCAATTAAGAAGTCTATTTCAAATCATATGTTTGTGATAGTAACAAATAAACAAGGATTCGAAGTAGACGACACTGACACGACGGGAGGTATTAAAACTTTATTTCTATTAAAAACTCTAAACATAAAGTCAGGAAGCAAAACATCGTTAAAGTTTACCGTCGCATCAACCTTTCTCAAGACAGACTTAAGCACATTTCCAATTTAAGAAATAAAACCTTGCGCACACATTATCTAGCTAAGTGCGTCCGCAAACAGCTTTAACACACTCTTTTCAACGATATCAAACAAGTCTAGACATGACAAAAATACCAAGACCCTTGTCATTCCCTACCAAAGCCTCTGACAACTCGAGATTTACTAGCGCTAGAGAGGAGGGCGGGAGCTCTAGACTCTCTGGTCGACATGAAGATAAGGGTGCATACAGACTAACGGGGAGATCGACAAAGAAATGCAATTAAATGTAAAATAGGGGCTGTTTCACACGATTGTTGACACGGCGTGACGAATGGGGAGCGCGGGTGTTTCGTCTATTTATTTGATCAGTCTTGGTAAGTGGGAATTGGAAAAGATCTGTCACTATTGATCTAATGCTTTAAACTTCTTTATATATAGAAAAGGACAAACAGAGATCGTTTGTTTCATTCTGTAGCAAAAGGATACTTATTGCGGTAGCATAAGGTGCCACATTAATAAAGATTCAGTTTGAGATCGTGGTAGCTTTTTGGTGACGTCACATTTTATGAACAATAATGAATTAATTATTTCAAAATAAATGAGTAACAATATTTAATGGAATCTCAATATTTCCAAATCCCAAACAATGTTTTTGCATCCGGCTCTCAGTAAACACACCATATTAACATACAGTATATTCACTTGAATGAGTAATGTAAACCAATAGGCAAAACTCTTTAGCAATCCTACTCGTATTATAAATACTCACATTTTTTTAAAATTCAGTTAGCAGAATATTTTGTCATAATCATGTTTGCTTACATAGTACAATTGTAACCAAAAGCATACATAGTACAAATTCTGGGTGAACATTATAGCGGTTAGCTGCAAATGACTGACTTCCTGACTCTACTATCACTGCAGATAACTGTACAACAGTCCTGAAATTGTATTTGAACTAGTATTTCAAATAAGCCTTCCGTATAAGAAAGCTAATTTCACAACTCACAACTTTATTTGAACGTTTACGTAGTCAATGTACCGTTTATATTTATATTGCAAAGTATTCATAGCAATTACCAATTCATAATACAGAAAGTTAAGCCCGCGGGTATCGAGTTAACGGTCCGCCAGAGCCAAGGAGATTTATGCATTTTAAATCACTGCCGAAACGTCGGGTTGAAAGCGTGCAATTCGTGTTGTATACTTCGAATTTTTGATGCGCTAGAACCAATATCGTATCATAGGAGTTTTTAGAACTAACATTTTAAAGCTACAAGTCAATTTTACAAATAAAATGTGGCTCACACTGGTCAAAAGGTTCTTGTAGGTCTACCGAAGGCGGTTGATAATAAAGTTTTTAGTAGAAGCTCGCGATGATTTTTCTAGTAGAACGTAGGTACCTAGCTGAATTTAGGGACTAAAACGAATTTAAATGTATTTTGTGAACCAGTCTACTACTGATCATAATAACTTTTTACCTACCGCCTCAGTTAAGTGGATATTAAAACACATAAACCTGAAAAATTGTGATTTGTAGCAAAGTTTTTTCCGTTTTTTTTTATATTTATTTTTTATCACGTTTATGTAGGTAATAGGAAGAAAACGTGCAGACGAGCCGCTGATACGGATTGTACCACGATTATACCCTTACATGGATCATCAGTATTTTTATCACAACCGTAGGTATTTTTTAGACAAGTCAATATTGTCATCATTACACGCCATGAAGCCGGAACGCTCGGAGTTAACGAAGCACGCTCGACTAAGTATTTCCGCGGCGCTACGCAGTACGCATCCACGGCTGATTAGTCCGAGACGGCGCAATTGCTGTACGGAAAAAAATGTTTTAACCAGAAATGTGTTTTAAGTATGTAGGAAAACGTTTAAAGTAGAGGTAGATTCACTTAATTTTAACATAATTTTAATGGAGAAAGGTCGCCAAGATAAAACTTGCCTTAGTTGTGAAATTTTAAAGCAGTCTTTTCCACAGCTCCAAACGTTTTGTGTCACCTTCGCGTAAACGAAGTTAAGGGTGTGAAATTTGCTTATTTCAACTAATAAAATATTGAAAAGAGGATTCTTTTTCCTAGTTAATCCCAATGAAAAAACAAAATCCTTTTAGAACAAAGTCAGTAACGTCCTACCTCTGCATGTAACTCTCTTTACAGCACACATGCCGCTAATTTACCGCCCTAGTGTGGTAACTAGCACTATACGTGTGTCGAAAATTCGGCCAAATTTGTCGAAAATTTAAAGGGCCATATGTACTGTAAAACGTAAAATACACGTACGAAAAGTGAATTCGCAACTCGTGTCGATTTAAAACACTCCCTTCGGCCGTGTTTTAATTTATCGCCACTCGATAATTTTTACTACTTTTCGCAGTTGAATCATAATGTACCTGTAATGTACTTACCATGAGGAGGTGATACTGTCTAAAGAAAGCCAGTCGGCGACACATGCCTAGAATGTACAATATTGCCTGTCAAAAATCAAAAGCGTGTTAGAAGTATTTAATTCAGAATTAATATGCGATTGATAACCAGATAACCATCCACCGTATCTCCTTTCTAAACGCAGCTTTTTGTGTTTTCCAGTCCGCTAACATTACGTTTTGTAAATTCATGTTGTGAACCCTGCATGTGTAGCCTGTCTCTTTCGGACTCATGAAATGTTCACATATAAGTGATGGTCGTGATGGCATCTCTTCAGCTATCTTTAAGCGTTAGCGCCATTCTAAAGCTGTGGCTGGCGATAAAATCTAGTACCTAAATGGCTATCTCGTCTAACCAATACACTTATACGGTGAGCGAGTAGCCGCGAGGTCGGGCGCCGTCTCCGGCGCATCAGTCTTGCTGCCTCATCCATCACCGACCGCATCTCGAGGCAAAAAGGTCACCAAGCGGAATTCAATTTAATTTACTAATAATAATAAAAACCTCCTATATAACCTAATAAACAGTTATTATTTACCGAATTACTTTTTGTAGTTTGTAATGTTTTCGTAAAGTACTCTTTTTATAATATTTCCTTTTTATATGACACTAACTTCTGTCCGCGACTTCGTCTGCGGAAAAGATAATGATTGATAAAAACTATCTAATGTCCTTCCCCGGTCCTCAAATGATCTCCATACTAAATTTCGTCTGAATCGGTTTAGCGGCTTAAGAGTGAAGAGGTAACAGACAGACAGACTTGACAGACAGAGTTACTTGCACATTGATAATATATATGTAGACAGCAAGTACGTACACAAACACCTGTGAATACATAAATAATTAAATATCTTGTCACACTTATAAATGTCCTTTCCGGTATTTAAACATACGACTATCCCATCGGCTTCGCACCTAGACCACTGTGTAAAGGCAGGTACTTACCTAATCAAAAATATAGAAAAAGCTTTTTATAGCACAGACATAGCTCAAATGCTCCAGTCATTGAATTTTACATCCAAATGCTTAAGTTAATTCCATTGCTCATTTTTATCCACCAGAATAAATTTGAAGACAACATCGAACACGAACTTGAACACCTAAAAAAACACATCAGAGAAAATTTAAAATCACTCGTGAATAAATTACCCAAAAGCACCAAAGAAAATTTAAAACAGATTTCCGGCCGAAAATATGTATCCGGGTGAAAACAGGGTTGAAAAACACCCTGACGAGGTGTCGTAGTCGCCCCTTCGCCCCCCTGGTGGTTGATGGCAAGTTTATACTGTGTAACACTAGCTAAGT
This sequence comes from Cydia amplana, assembly GCF_948474715.1. Lineage (NCBI taxonomy): Eukaryota > Metazoa > Arthropoda > Insecta > Lepidoptera > Tortricidae > Cydia > Cydia amplana. The sequence goes on from NC_086072.1 coordinate 17,160,103, forward strand.
GAATCAAACTGTCATTCTGGCTGCATTACGTAGCAACTGGAGGTGTTAGATTAGTGTGGATAAGCTTTGAATGATTACCGGAGTCTTAAGTAAGTACCGTGCTGCGATTGGGGTTTACAGCCACAGGAAAAGATGTGTCGCATCTCCGATCTCCGATGGTGCATAGGCCTCTTCCTCCACCTCTTCTTTCTGCCTTGTCTTCTTTTCTCTTCTCTTCTTCTTAATAAACTGTTGCTGCAACAATCATCAGTCAAGATGCTGTGGCCAATGATGATAATTGGAACTCACGTGTTGGAAAATTTTAGAAATTTAGGAGACATTAGACAAATGCTGTTGCTGCTGGGGCCTTGACGCGGGCGCTGTATGACACTGTTAACTTCTTTGACACAATGAGTGACGGATTGAACGTTCTCATCGCGGCAGTAATACGCCGGCGAACATCACTCATTTTTTGAAGGATATTGACAGTTACTGCGGCGGCCGCGTCAATGTCGCAGCCACGGTAATGCCACAATCAATACCTTTAATATATTTTTGTAATGACACTAGTATAAAAGCAGTGGGAAATTAAATTTTACAACTAGCAAGATTTTATTTCACGTAAATAGTTTCTATTCATACTATCTCAATCAAAGTTACCTTATATCTACGTTAACCAAATTGACCTGCGCCGCGTTTTATATTACCTACCATGAAATCATTGCATTCACGATTCTCCAAATGTAGGGACCTGTACCTACGTCCAATTTATTTTCTTTCTTTCTTTCCTTCAATTCACGCAGGGGCCTTTTTTAGATATTTTAGTTTTAATATGTTAGAATAGTTTGTATTTAGTTTAATTGTAATTTTAAGTTGTTTTTATTTATTGTTTTTTGTCATGTTTTTGTTATTTGAGATTATATAATTTTGAAGATTATTGCCTACTGTACCGTTTGTCAAAAAAAAATCTCGTTATCTTGTGCCAAATATATCACCTTTATAACATCATGGTATACATTAAAAAAAAAAAATAATAATAATAAGCCCGCAGGGCAGCTTGTGGCGAGCTGTTGGGGAGTAACGACCCCACGGACCCGAGTGCTCCAGAGAGTCGGTCAGGGTCTCCGTCTCCGGCGTGTCTTCGTCGGTCGGAGTGGACCCCAAGGGGACCCGCAGGACTCGGCTCTGGCTAGCCTTCATTGGCCGTCCAGAGAGGAGTCGTTAGAGCTATATGCTCCAGGGGTGTAAGTGAAATTTGCGTAAGCGCGAGTTGGCACAGTGGCTGTTTACAGCCACTGGGTAGAAAGCGGTGTACACCTCTCGACACCCCTGAGCCGCTCACACCGATGTTGCCCCTGGTCGTCTTTACGACGACAGTTTCAGGGGCCCATCTAGTCAGCGGCGAGTCACCACCTGCCTCGATAACGTGTGTTAGCATTGTTATGGCAGGTGTCCGGACTTCTTTACACTAGCCCAGTCTCATTGTCCACCCAAACTTCAATCCATAGACCGATATACTGTTTACTTTTTCTACAATAGTCCCAATGCCTGCTACGACCGGTTCATGAGTGTCTATTGTTGCACCTGTGAACGGGTTCCAGCAGGCGTTCTACATGACATCAAAGCTCTCCAAGGGGCCTCTACGTGTTGGATCTATATCCCCACGCAAGCCTATCAAAAGACCGGGATTATAGGCCCGTGATCCCAAAAAAGGAGATACAAATAATAATAATAATAATTCAGCCTTTATACGTCCCACTGCTGGGCACAGGCCTCCTCTCACGCGCGAGAGGGCTTGGGCTATAGTCCCCACGCTAGCCCAATGCGGATTGGGGACTTCACATACACCTTTGAATTTCTTCGCAGATGTATGCAGGTTTCCTCACGATGTTTTCCTTCACCGAAAAGCTAGTGGTAAATATCAAATATTTCGTACATAAGTTCCGAAAAACTCATTGGTACGAGCCAGGATTTGAACCCGCGACCTCCGGATTGAAAGTCGGGCGTCATACGTATCCACTCGGCCACCACCGCTTTTTTTTAATTTTTTTTTTTTATTACAGGTCATATCCTCCTTATTGTCAATTCTCACGGTTTGCGTAATATCATCCCTTGCAGAACAGGGGTGCACCTTTCCATCCTCGCACCCTTCTGAACCGAATCTTTTCTACCGTAAAAACATACCTCCCATTTTTTTCGAATTTGTTTCCTATTAAAAAACGTTGGGCACCGGTGAGGTGAAAAAAGTGAAGTAGATCCTACTTATTTTGGCAAGTAAGTATCAACAACGTTTATTTCAGTGCCATTTAATAAATAAAATACTTATATTATGGGACAACTTTTTACAAATCGATCTAGCCTTCACTAGATGATGACATATACATATATACATATAGATGAATAATTAAATATTTACATAGAAAACATCCATTAGCCTGAAAGTAATATTTGTGATGAACACACAAATAAATGCCCTTATCAGGATTGGAACCCGGGACCTTCTGCTTCGTAGGTAGCGGCACTACCGACTACCGACTAGGCTAGGAAACAATAAGATTTGATATAAGTACATGCCTAAGTATTTATTGTTTAAAATGGTTGCCATTTTGTTGTTCACCTATTTGTTCTGTTTTTCAGTTTGACATGTATCTCCGTTTGCGGCGCGTTGGATCCAATAAATAAAACCGCTAAACCCTAATTTCAGCTAAAAAAGCGCTGCCAATAAAAGGCATGTGTGACCACTAGACGTGATCAGGCGATGCTTAAGCGCTTAAGCGATTTAAGCCAAAGGATTTTACGCCCGACGGATTTCAGCAATCCACGCCTCCGGACAGCGACTGGGCGTTCAATACGTTTGAGTTATTACTATGTGCAAGGAAATAGGCTATGGCACAATATAGCGCTAAGGATGACTCACGTTAGACCGGGCCGGAGCTTCCGGCTTCGGGCTTCTTTTCTATGACAGGATGCTCTCAGAATGCTGGCTTTATGTCGTTTATGCGTGATGCTTTCCATAGAAAACGAAGAGCCGGAAGCTCCGGCCCGGACACGGCCCGGTCTAACGTGAGTCATCCTTTATTCACAAACGTGAGTCAAGTCTAACAAGCAATTGATACCTACCTAATCTATTTAAAAAAAAAATCGTTTATTTCAGACGTAAGTAATACACAAACAACAGAAATATCAAAATAACTATTTGATATTTCTGTTGTTTGTGTGTTACTTACGTCTGAAATAAACGATTTTATTTTTTTATTCACAAGACACCAGCCGCCGTCGTACAATCGAAGTTAAGAGCGTAACTTAAATAATGTCCCATTATGCCAACTGGAATGCACAATTTAATAGGTAGAGTCTGTTCGGAAAGAGAAGAGTCGTGGAATGTATTGAGCCCCATACATTCTACGACTTTTCTCTTTCCGCACAGACTCTCTCTCCCGCTCTCTGACTCTTTTGGTATAATTCTACGCGTGAATTTCGCTCGTACCTGTTTCTACGGGCGAATGATATATAGGTATAAAATATTCGTTTGGGTTGGCCCTCGTCATACGTAATGAGAGCCCTTCCCGCCCTGCGGACAGTGCGGGACTGCTCGCGCGGAATTGCAAACCGCACGATCGCCGCCAATATTGTCTTTAAATGCATGCAACTATGCGGAACCGGGACAAAGTGATTTAATATTCTTTTATTAAGGCCCCAGTACACAATGGGCCAGCGTGGGCCATTCTGGGGGACGCATTTATATTATATTATATTATTATCTTATACATTTTATTAATCAAGCAACATGGCTCAAAAGGCTGTTAGCTTTATGCGTTAGAGGGAGCAAGTGATATTGTTATCTCATTCTACCGCATGGCTGCGTCCCTTGGACTGGCCGGCGATGGCCCGTTGTGTACAGGGGCCTTAACATGTTTTATAAATGGGAAACGGAGATATGCCCAACAGTTTAGTTTAATTCGATTTTTTCTCTTTCCTGAATGGCAGATTGAAGACGATTACTTACTCATTATAAGCACATACGGTCCCAGTAGGTACGGTGAAGTGTGGCTGGCGTTTACATTGGGGTCTATTTACACATTGATATCGAATCCATACATTTGCTACTTGCTACTTGTGTTTAGTGGTATATTTACGAAATCGCAATTAACACTAATTAATGTAGGTATAAACAGGCCTCAATGTGAAAGGCAGCCACACTTATCCGTATGTCATTGTCACACTTACTTACCCCTTATCGTACTATTTACTATGAAAATTTAATATTACGTTAATGGTGTTATTAATTAACGTCTGTCGAATGCAATACACTGAAGCATATGTAATATGTAAATTTCAGGTTAAAATGACTGAAATAATATTTTCATTAGCGTCCATCTATCATCAATATACATCAAGGTTAAGGGAATTATACGCTTTGCGCGTGCTCCGACACAAATAACTGATGCAGCAACTGACTTTCATTTGGTGTTCAACGGCTTTGTACCGCACCTAATGGGTAGTAAAAATTATAACCTGCAATACTTAATTACGGTTTGAATCGACGCGAAATAGGCTTTCAATTCCATCTAAATCGGCGTCTATAATTGCAGTATCCAATAAATAGGAGCATATAATCAGACCGCAGTTACACATGCCGTTCATATGCGGTCGGCGGTCATGTCGGTAACGTCCGTGGCAGCAGATGGAAATGAAACGAGCAGATCAAGTTCAGACGTTGGTTCAGTGTGAAATGTTCAGTAATTGCATTTAATCATTTTTCTACTCGTCGACTGCAATGCTTGAATTAAGACTTCGTATACCAAAGTGAAATCGCATACTTTTTTCACTATGGGACCCCAACTCAACTATAATATTTATTTCGATACAGTTTAGTCAACTATAATATTCATTTCGATACCGTTTAGTCAACTATGATGTTCATTTCGATACAGTTTAGTCAACTATAATGAAATTGACCAATCGAAAGCGCGGAGCAAGTACCAGGGCCTCATGAGTTACGAGAAGGTGTCGTTGACCAACCGGCCAGGGGCGCGGGGCGCGGGGGCCGGGTCGCGTACCAGTATGAAGGTATCGCGGCTGCTCGCGTATCTTACTTGCTTTTTGGTGTTTTTACCTACATAGGTATATGATTCTTCTACTAGTTTATAGTATTATTTTTGTTGATTCGTAGAAAAAGTATTGTATACAATAGTGATATAATCAAGCTTTTCAATCTCGTACCTTTACTTAGGCAACTCAGCAAGCTTCGTTGCCTAAACACGGTACTCGACTGAAAAGCTCTCCATTATATCACGATTGTATAAAATACTATTAATTCAATTTCTGCATAAATATATTACGAACGCTGGGTCCAGTCTTGCTACACTTCGTTTTTGACGGGGAAATTGTGATCATGTGATGCTTTCTAAAACTGAAGTGTACACGTTGGACACCTCGGCCCGTTCTAACGTAATTCATCCTTTTATCCTTGCCAATTTCGTATAAAATATGCAATTTTATATAGAGACTGAAGTATTTACTGTTCACGTCTTTGCTATAACGGGGGGTATAACCAAAATTACAATCGTACGTCGACAAACGCCAAAAAAATATAAAATAAAGTAAAACCGGCCAAATGCGAGTCGGACTCGCGCACGGAGGGTTCCGCACCATCAACAAAAAATAGAGCAAAACAAGCAAAAAAACGGTCACCCATCCAAGTACTGACCCCGCCCGACGTTGCTTAACTTCGGTCAAAAATCACGTTTGTTGTATGGGAGCCCCACTTAAATCTTTATTTTATTCTGTTTTTAGTATTTGTTGTTATAGCGGCAACAGAAATACATCATCTGTGAAAATTTCAACTGTCTAGCTATCACGGTTCGTGAGATACAGCCTGGTGTCAGACGGACGGACGGACAGCGGAGTGTTAGTAATAGGCTCCCGTTTTTACCCTTTGGGTACGGAACCCTAAAAAATATGGATGACAGATACTACGAAAAGTCACGTCAATATTTACATACTTACATTATTTAGCTTTCGATTAGCGTTTTCTGTCAACGATTGTCTTGGCTGGACCCTGTGATGCTTTTATTAAATAAAAATAAAATAAATTTTGTCGCATATCACAGTCCGGAGTAAGTAGCGTGAGCAATCTCAAAACTTTTCCAAACCTCACCGTGTCATTTACCAACTTGGTACGCGAGAACACTTAGGACCCACTTAAAATTTACCAACACAAATTCGCTAAATGCAGGATGCAGGCAATGTTTTCAATGCAAGTTGCTAAGTACAGAATTTCTTAACTCCTAATTACTTGAGAGTTGTTGATAAGTTGCGGTTAGTTCGAGACGTGCTGTGCGTGGGTTAATTATTGCTATGTGAAGATAATTAATTAGTTAATATTAGGGAAACTTAGGTTATGATTAAATTAATAAACGAAATTCATGTTGCAGTTGGCAGGCTACTTATGTGTATTATTATCGTTACGATTTTTACCCGATGGCAGGTTTCTCATTGATGTAATGTCCATGATTATTTTTACTCGCCATATACAGGGCCTTTATAAGGGCAGGGATTTATTTTTATAAGCACACGCCTTGGTTGCGAGGTTGCGACAACTTATGGTATTTCTTATATAGCTTAGGTACAGTGGCAGTTGTTATCTCAATACATAATGTATGTATTAATCGTCTGATTATTAAAATTTCTGATTTGCATAGCAGAATGCGAATGAATTCGTTCTTAGGTTAGCATTTTTGCTGATCAATATCTCTAGACTAGGCACCCATACCTACTTAATTAATATTAAAATATTGAAGCATACTTCATTTACTTTAGGTACAGCTAATCATGTAAACTAAAAACAAAGGTTTCCTTTTTCTGGTAGAATACCTATACTTACATATACCTATGCTATCAATATCTGCATTAAATCCGTTTACATTCAATAAAAACTCAATCCAATATATTTTCTCCTAAATCTATATTAGCATGAGAGTAATATATTCCGAGGCTCAAATTATCCCGGAATATAGGAGAAAGGAAATAAGCGGTAATTCTCTGACATATTCTACTATCCAAGCGGATATTTCGATTGCCGAGGTATTTGAATAAAGTTAACCCCCCTTCCGGGTCAAACACAGTGGGGAATTGAAAACAGGACGTAAAGGCCCTTGATGTCATAATTAACCTCTCATATCCCACCCCACCTCTGTCCTTTGGCTAGTCTATATGGGTCCGGAGTTCGATAGCCCACTTGCAGTTTCTTCCCTGACCTCCCTAGATATTATAGCTAGTGCCTTGGCGATAGGTTTAGGGTGGAATCACATCTGTCAGCATCGAGCCGCATTTTATATATGAGAAATTGCTCGTTAGTATGAAGATGCGTACGCATGCTTTCAGCTTTCCGATGCGTACGCATCTTCATACCAACGAGCGATTTCTCATATATAAAATGCGGCTCGATGCTGACAGATGTGATTTCACCCTTAGCGACTGTCCCTTGGCTCATTGCAACAGGAGTAATGCCATACCCAACCTTGTCGTCTACTTCACGTTATTAGTTTAATTACCAAGTAACCAGTTTCTGAACTCATCAAATGTATGCAAACACTTATAGGTATGAAATCTTAATCAATAAAAAACCGGACAAGTGCGAGTCGGACTCGCGTTCCAAGGGTTCCGTACATTAAGTCCGACTCACGCTTGACTGCACATTTCTAATAGTTCATCCTGTAAAGAACTATTTTGTGTATTTTTTCATAATTTTAGACCCAGTAGTTTCGGAGGTAAAGGGGGCAATGGTCGGACAGACAGGCAGACAGACGCACAAGTGATCCTATAAGGGTTCCGTTTTTTTTCCTTTTGAGGTACGGAACCCTAAAAAGTACCTATCGTTGACATCCTCACCACCTTGTTTCTGATCGGTTACTGCTACGAGCAAGCTGTAAAATTACCCCAAAAGCTGGTTAAAGACAACACCAACTGCTAGTAAACTGTATACTGCGGCAAGTCGTGATGAAACGATGATTGATTTCTGTTTGCACTGAGGGTGGGTTGCAATTTAATATCTTATTGTTAATCGAAGAAGCGTTTGCGTTGCGGGAGAGCTTAATTATTGTAAACGCCATTATTGTTTTGGTTATAAATTTAGTTGCGAAACCGGTCTTTGATGTTTGTCTTGGAAACGGATTGTTGGCTGGAATGGTTTCTTGATTTGGATGGAAGTTATTTGAGTTGTAGGATAGTTTACGTAAAACGAGAATTTGAGTGGTAATTTAGGAAATTAGAATATTAGTTTCCTTATTAGTTCAATTTTGAACTATAACTACTGTAAGCAAAGGTTTACAAGCCAACACGCGGAAGATTTTAAAAATCTTCAGAACGTAGGTACACTGTACTAAATAGGTTTTTATTTATTAGGTACAGGCCGCGTAGCCAAGATGCCGATCGCTTACGCTCCGTAGCGATCGAAACGCAACTGTCACTGTCGCACTAATATGTAAGAGTGATAGAGATTTTCGTTGTCGAAGCGATAGCGATTGTAACCTTGGCTAGGCCGGCAGGTTTCGTTCGAAATACGACTCTCTCTTTCATCTTAGCGTTTATCCCTTTTGCATCCTCCTCTATTGCTACGAAAGCCTATTAGGGTCCGCTTTCCTGCTTGTTCCTCTTCCACTTTGCACGGTCTTCGGCATCGCTTTTATAAAGACCCACTAACCATCATCTCCAGAGTTTTCCGAGCCCAGGCGGAGGTGTATAGCCAGATATTTTTTACCCACGTAGCTAGCCGGTTTTCTCAATATGTGGCCGTACAAAATTAACGTTGCGTACGTGTAATTAAAATTACAAAATTACGTTAGAAACACCATTATGTATAGATAATTTAGTAACATTTCACTAATTACTCATGCACACCCCTGCTAAAACATCTAAACACCATTGAGTAGACACTAATTCAATTTCTTGGTCGTCAATTACATTTGATGAGATTAAAACAGCATCAATCTTTATTAAAATGTTAGAATTTTAAGGAAACTCTAGAGATTACTCGGATACTCGGTTTACTCCAAGTTGACTTTTCCATTTAGACGAGTGTTACCGAGCCTAAGCGAAGGGATTGAAATGTGATTTGTGTGATACACACGGTCACCTAATCTTATGCGGTGTCTAATCTAATGTATGTGTCTATTCAAGTTAAGAGCACATCAACTTGCACACTTTTTTAAATATCTTTCGTTAAATTGAAATAATCACGATTATTTAGCAGTGGCGCTAGTGTGCACGTTGAATGGGCTCTTAATAAGTAGGTACCATAAATGAAAATTCAATTTATACATAATAAATGAAAATATTTTGCGTCTCGTTAGTTATAGGGTAAAAAAAGGCTGCGGTATAATTGCCACGATCCATACAAAATGTATGAAGACAGCTGTAGCTAGTAGCAATTAGGCGCAACGCAGACATACATCTCAGAGAATGCTGATCCAGTTTTAATTGTTTTTTTTTTAACCGACTTCAAATTTTCAAAAGGAGGAGAAAAGTGTGTGTTAGTGTGTGGAGTCTGAATTCTGTTGTAAGTATGTTTGTTATCTCAGAATTCCGTCATTTTTACATAATTACTAACATACAAAAATATGAGATGTTTCCAAAAATATTCCGTGTGGAAATTTCCCAATTAAGGAAACTACACATCAGCATCAGCAGTGTGTCAGCAAGCACACGCACCTAATAACATTAGTGTAATTGCGATGCAAGGAAAGTTAGTCCATTAGTGGCATTATTGATGGGTTTCAAATTGCATCCTGCCCACTGGGACCTAAACCGAGGGTGATACGAATATTTCTATTGCTTGTGTAATAGTTTCCTTCTGTGACGGTACTCGGTGGAAATATTGATTTTACGATGCGTTTCGCGTACGTAATTTTTAATGACACATTTTTTTTTTATAATAAAGTGTTCGGCGATTGGCTCTAGTCACACCTGATGGAAAGTGAAGACAGATCCTAAGATGGAGCTCACCGGTCCAGAGATAGCCTATTCACTCTAGGTCATATTTCTCAGGGAAAGGTACATACCTACATTTAGGTAATGGTAATTGGCTGGAATGAGGAACGATACATTTTTACCTTTTTTCCAGTCACTTCCTATTCAATCGCTATTTTCAGTACAATTTATAAACGGCACCAATAGCTCAAAAACTTACCAACACCCGAAACTAACTTCATAAGTCCCGGGTCAAAACATGAAAGTGGCCAATTTCCCACTTGGAACTCATTAGCCCATTGTCTTGACCGAAATTAAGTTTGTCAGAGTAAGTTGGCAAGCCGCCGAGTTCGATGTAATATATCTGCATTTTGTAGGTACCTACTTGACTATTTTGAAGTTACTTATTTAAATTACTGTAGGTTACTTATTAGCCTTAATAATTAGGACATACTTTGTTTGATGAGGAAGTTTAGGTTAGTACATCGCGCAATTCGCGCAAATGTGGATAATACCGTTTAATTGAGCTCTTAGGACCTTAGGTGCATGAAACTGATAAGCATTATGTTGTAAGTCACAACTGTAATAATATATATTCAAACTTATTTTATTCCCAAAATTTAACTAAATACATTCTACTAGAAAATAACCGCGAAAGTTAATGGCCAACCGCCTGGGAAGTAGTAAAAGTTTCTCACTGCGGAAAATGAAGAAAAGCCTTCTTTATTTCCGGCTCTATAATAAGTAATTGTACCAGGAAATACACTCTACACAATTAACTGATTATAGACCTTATGTCTTTCAGTAAGGTCATTTAAATGTGTCGGCAATAGTAAAGGGGCAAAAAAAAAATTGTACCTAGTAAACTATATTCCTTCGTCAGGTATATAGGGAAAAAACGCTCGCAGAGGGTCTTCCCGCCCTGTCTCAACTCTCACTCGTAGGATCCCCTAACTTTTCATCTTACAAAAATAACTTCAGTTACAGAAACTTTTGAAAGCTTTTCATTTACTTTTATAGCCCTTGTAAAAATCACAGACAATTTGGAAAATTGGCTGAAAATACCTGCAATGTCCGATACGGTTTAAATACTAAGCCTATTTTTGGAGTAAATTTCCTGTCGAGGCTGGATCTTAGCTTAAATATGTACAAGATATTACACATTTCTTGCAATATTTTTTGTTTTCGCGGTATAACCAGACCAATATGACTTTTAAACATTCAAGAAAAAACCATATATGTTAGCAGCAGTACGGCTACCACCAGTTTGGCACTGACATAAACACCATCGAGAACGTGATTTACTTTCTATGAATCTCGCTCGTACTCGCATATTAGTGCGAGCGAGATGTATAGAAAATAAATTACGTTCTCGATAGTTCGCGTACGTGTCAGTTTTGACACTGTCAGTGACTCATGGTACGGGCTCAGGTGGTGTAAATAGATACCTAATATTTTAAAGTAATTTAATTTAATTACACAGTGTCTCACTAAAAACAATAGCACCATCTTAAATAACTGTAGCTGTGCCATTCTCTTCTGAATTTGAGCGCGCGCCAAGTTTTGCAATCACAGCCGTATGTAGGCCAAGAGGCTGCGGAGGCTTAGGCTTTTTTACCCTTTGTATATTGGCGGGAAGGTATGGTAATGCACTTTCTGCGGGTCTTTTGTTTATAACGACATTGTTATAAGGGGATAACGGATGCATGTTATTGAGGTGAACAAAAATGAGTGAATGAAGTAAGATCGAATGAAAGTACCTAAGTAGCAATTAGTAAAGTTAGGTACTTAGGTATATTTAAAGATGATTTTTTTTTGTAGAGAGCTGTTAAAATAGGTAGATAGAACACGAAACATTACGGACTGGATCAGTATTTTACTATAAATTAAAAAACGTACGAAAGCTGAACCAAAAATGCAAAACAATATAATAATATAATAATAATATTTATTTATTTATTTGTGTTAAATTTTATTTATATCTTGTTACTAACATAATATGGGACTTGTCCTTAAATAAATGTCATTCATTCATTCATTCATAATTTTTCAACCCTTTAGTTAGTGTATGACTAAACTACTGGGTGAAAGCCAGCAACTACCTAATATGCAGAATTAGGTAGGTGATAAAAAGGAACTAAGTATGTAGATAAAGATACTTATATATTATCTATGGAATTGCTACTCTCGTTATAAACATATTTTAGTACTTATATGTCCTACAGAAACACCTCGCAATATATAAGGGTCAACAAAATACCTAGTTTATTTACATAAAATATTCCAGATTTAAAGGTCCAAGATCCTTGTTAGGATCCTATTTGTCGATGTCCTTTATTATAATATCGGATTTCCGTCCGTGTCCGTGTCAGAGCCAAGGCTGTGTATCCACATTTTGTCGGTAAACATGTCTCGCGATCAAACAACATATCCGAGGGAATATTTACTCGGAACTATCGACATTCTCAATGTTTTTTGGCACAAGTTATAGGTGGAGCGGGTTGTTATAACTCTGAGTCGCTATAAATACTTACTTGGCTAGCGCGATGAACCAAAATGAGTCTTGGCTTGGCCTCCAACACAAGAGCACGCCACTTTGCTCGGTCCAGAGCGGTATCACGTCAGCTTTCGCCGACGCCGAGTTCCCGGAGATCTGCCTCCACTCTATTCCAACGATATTTAGGATGACCAACAGGACGCCGTCCAGTTGTTTGACCCTAATAGGCCCTTTTAGCTGCCCGATCGTTACCCATCCTTTCGAGGTGGCCAAGCTAGCGGAGACGATGCGCTTTGGTCTCACCTATTACATTCGGCTCGGCTATTAGATGTTTCATTTCGGCATTCTTTCGGATCCTCCAACTGCCATCGTCTCTTTTGACGGGTCCCAGAATCTTTCTGAACACCTTACGTTCTGTGACCAGAAGGCTGTTCTCCTTCTTGAGTGTTAGTGTCCACTGTCCAAGCCTCACACCCATACATCAGAATAGGGCGGATCACAGTTTTATAGATTCGTAGCTTAGGAAACCGTTATTTTATAACCGATGTTGTGATCTAATGTATTTATTTATTGTATGTATGATTCATGAAGAATAATAATCTTAACTCTAGATATAACGGTGCTCTCCCTCCTCTTTTAATGTCGTGGTGTGTATTTATGTAATTTAAAACCAATACTAATTGACTGTTAATGAGTGACTTTTAACATACATCGACTGTCGGTGAAGTTGACAGACGGTATGGTACAACTGCTGCGGTTCGGGTATCCAACGACGTGTAAACCGCTACCGCCTATGGTTTAACCCCTGGTCTCAGTTGTGAAGAGAGAATAATGTTCAGGATAGTTTCACTTTTCCGCACCGCTGAACTGGATGCCATGAATATATCGCGCAACTTTTAAAGCGGAATCATTATTGTCACTACTAAGTTCGAATTTTAAAATATTTCTCTCACAGTGAAGTTTGCTGGGCATTTTATGAGGCGCGTTCAACTGAAAATTTTCGAGTGCGTTATGTTTTTTGAAACTTAGACTTTATTTTTTATTTAGTAGGGTTTTTGTTACAATGACGAAGCCGAGGGATGTGAATGTTAAGAAAGTAACTAAATGAGTTTTTTCTTACTTAGTCGAAGTATTGTGCCGTTGGCAAGTATCCAATTTTTCAGAATATGTTTTCTCATATATTATTCTCATATAAGTAAAGACGGTTGAATTTAAATAGGCATTTTATGATAAAAAGCAACTTAGGCACGATTTCAGTTCGCTTTTTGTTAGTTCGTTAAATCACAAATGTATATTTTCTTTACTTACAAGTTTGAGAAGAAGTATTTTATCTTAAAGTCGAAAAAAAGAGCTTTAATATAAATATATCACGTTTAAATACAAAAAGCACCCATTTTAATTGCCCTAGGGAGTATTGTGTCAGTTCGGTACACTGGTAATCTACATTTAAATAAGCTAAACAAACTTTTTAAATAAGTTAAGTGCATGTAATTCGTACTTCATTTTATTGTATTCTTCCACAAGGAATTAGTTTAACAAAAAAAAGGTTATAAGTAAGTTGCCGTCTAGACATTACAACTTACATGAATAAATGGTGTCTAAGATTTTAGATATACATATATGTATATATATAGGTAATTTTGTATCGTAGGTAGAGTCTGTTCGGAAAGAGAAGAGACGTGGAACGTATTGGGCTCTATACGTGCCACGACTCTTCTCTTTCCGCACAGACTCTACAAAAAGGCATTAAGATATAATCACAACTCTACGTTGTTACTATTTTTGAGTGAAATTTGACATAGGTACTGAAGAAGAGATGGTTATGGCAAAACTATCGTTTTTGTAATTTGGCCCTGGAAATCCTAAAAAAAAAAACAGTTTAAAAGTATAATAAATACGAGTCAATCCATGCTACTTTGCTCACAGTCCTAATACCTACAATCCTCCAATAATTGCCAAAAAGGTATAAAACGTACGCAAGAGTGCTCCATTTCCTACTTCAAAGGCAATGGTCGGTGTCGGTCCTCATGGGCCAATTCTCCCCATTCTCCCCAATTACGGGGAGAGCGGGGGAAATCGCGCGACGAAACAAAGGGTAGTCCGGGCACTTAGCCACAGTATCTGGCACTAGATATTGCTTTTTACAATTTGAATCCATTCTTTGTTAAATAAAAACAGGTAGGTACTTACGACCTTTTTTTTGTAGTGTCAAAGAAGTTGTCTTTAATAAGTTGCAAAAGTACGAAGTGCCAATTTCAAAATTACTTCGCTTTCGAACTTACCCCAATGCACCTCACAGAATGGTGTAAAGGAACTTACATAGAGTTAGAAAGTGCAGCAATGCGTAGTCTAGCAATTATTTCAGTTTGGACTCTGCGGAGCGGAAAACTTCTTGGATTGGAAGCGGAGTTTTTGTTCACTTTAACATAAACATTGCACAAGGGAGAAAAATGGTACTGGTAAGATAATTTAAGAGCAAAAAGTATAGGGATTTGTTATAGCAGGTGAAAAGGGATAAGGAGGTTTATGATGTATGTACAATTATAGAATTATAGGAGTCGTAGACATTTGTTTGTTTTATTTATGAGCCTAAGTACATCAGGGTTGTGTGTCCTTCTTCTGGGCAAAAGGACCTTAATTTTGGCAGTATTTTTCAATTTACGAAGTAATTCCTTGACCGTTGTATAGGTAGATAGGTCAAGATATTTGATTTTTGATTTGGTGAGATAGGTTGAGCTGAGGGTTTTCATTGGACCCCAAAGTTATAACACTCTCGACTCTTTTTTCGATTATCAATGTTATAAACTTGCTACCTATTTATCGAAACGCCAGGATAATCAGGGGTGTCATTCTTCCTAAAGTCACTTGCCCTAACTGGTTTGTCCTAATGGGCATATGCCCTAACGATCACGAGCTTAAAACATTAGAATAATCAAGCAATAATTAGGGTAACCAAAATTAGGGGTTTTAGTGTTAGGACAACTGATCATTATGACAAACAATATTAGGGAATGCAAAGATAGGAGAAAAGACTTTAGGGATCCAGATATAGATTCGATAATCAGTACGAGGTAATTCTATTCTAACCAAAGGAATTATGATAAACTTAGGCTACATAAGTACTTAAAATCAAGAGGAGATTATTCTATCGATAACTATAGGTACCTATGCTAATACTAAACTATTGCACGTTGCAAAACAACGTACCAATAAGCAACATTGTTGCGCTTCTTAACCGACCACGATTTGCTGAAATTAACCGAGTAGCCCGAAGTTTGCCGAAGTTCGCCGAAGTTTCACGAAGTTCGGTTAATCTGGCCCGAATGGAAGGCGAGGCGTGATGGCTAGGGATTGCAAATATTCGAAACTTTCAGATATTCGAATATTATAAAAAATAAGAAAAGGAACTAGAAATCGGTTTATTATCGTTTTATTCAAAAGCTTTGTTCACATATTGCTAAAGCTAATGATATTTTGCAGAAATCCACTTAATTGACTAGATTTTATAGAGTAAAACGCCAGAATTAGATGTACTTATTCAATATTTCTAGATAAAACTTTTTCTCAAACATGCAATGAAATGTCGTCGCTCCGGGCGTTATATCAGGCTTCGAAGTATCACGTTTAGGGCGGAGCAACTCCAGATAACTGTAAAGGAATTTCATACGAAATTGAAGGCCTAGGCCGGGAAGTAATTTTTTTTTAATTCTAATGTAAACATGGGGTCTGTGTCCATGAACAGACTAAACAGCCGAATTATATATTTTTTTTATATTTTTAGTGAATGAATGGTTATCGGACCAAAATATGCGTGTTAACGCCTGTTATACACGAACGTACTGATATTAAGAATACGAATCTGTATGATTCAATGTGTTGATGAATAAATTTAAAATCTTGTCTGTACATAAGTCACCAGAGACCATAGACAATATTTAAAATCCTCTGCATTTATTTTATTTATTGAAATTGAGATTCTTGTTATCAGGTTGTGTATAATGGCCCTAATAGGGTCTATTCGAACACTACACACGTGAAATACGGACGACTTCCGTAAAAAAAAAGTCATTATGGCAGGATTGGAAGGAAAATTAAAAAACTTTTGTCGTGTAGCTATATGTGGTTGATATTTATAATTTGTTTTTTTGAGTGGTGATTTTTTTTATTTCATTGCATATGTTTGAGAAAAGCACTATACATGCCTAGCCGTGAAAAGGTCTTGCCGACTTCGTATCACTATCCGGCCTCCCTACGGTCGGCCGTCTATACCTACTCACCCGGCAAGCCCTTCTTTCCCGGCGTCTGCAGTAATGTACTATTATTATAAATGCGTCGTTGCGTGAAATAATATAACTTTAACCATCCAAACACCTAGGTATGTAAGATAAATTTGTATTAGGTAATTATTTTCCGATTTAAATTACTTGTACCTAGTCACTCAGAGGCCTGTAAAAAGGCCTTTAATTCCATTGTATTTTGAATTTTGTATTGACTTTATTTGTTTTGGCAAGGTTTTATTCCTAATGGTCGGCTAATTATATAATATTGGCATATCTAAGGGAAAAAGTTAGTTGACTACTGGGTGGATTATTGGTCAGCTAAAGGGGCATGGTTAGATTACCTAGTTGGGCAGGTTTGGTGTATGATCAAATTTGAGAATTGCGATAATTGGCAAGGTTTAGACTTCAAAAATTCGCTTAACGTACGTTTGTACTGAATAGACCCTTTAACTTAAAACTTATGCGCCGTAAAAATAACATTCTTTTTGATTTCGTCTTCTTTGAAATTGAGTTATCTCTAAGTAATAAGTATAAGTCTATCGAGAGGAATACAGTAAAACTATTATTTCCTTCGTGTTTGGGTACCTACCGTTCCTCATTCACTGTAAATACCCGGAAAACACACAGAAACTGTAACTACAGCGGATGAAATAGATTTTTTATAGTAATAAAAAATATTCGAATATTCGAAACCTGAGCGGTCGAATATTCGAATATCAAAACAGGTCGAATATTCGACAAATTCGAATATTCGAATTGCAAGCCCTAGTGATGGCGTAAAGTTTGGTGACTCGCTGTTTGGTAACTGCTCTTATTCCTATCGCCTTTGGGGAGAATCAAAATTCTGGAACTTGGCTACGCATGGTTATTGTGGATCTTATGATATTTCATATGATGTACGCACCTAACTTATACGACATCGTCTTATTAATGAGGTTTACGAATTTTCAGTTGGCAGTTGTGAAGACGATAATATATTTATCAAGGAGAAATAGGTTCAGAAAAGTTATACAAGTAAAATGAGTCTTCTTAACCTCACAAGGCCCCATTGTACCTACAATGAACCTAATTAAAGAGTTTCAATCTAATTAGAACCTTCCATACATCAAATAGAGTAGCATTTCTTTTGTTTCATTGCATTCTCAAAACAAACGAAATTCATTCCAATACTAAGTATACCTACAACAAGTTACATTTTTTTTAATATGGCGGGCCTAACGAAGTTAAATATTTCTTCTTAAGTTCACGAAAAGCTATTAAATACTTACTGACTATGCGTAAACACCTTAAGATAAACCTTCTTCAGAGTTAATATTCGTATTCAATACCCTTCAATACGGACACTGTTGTCCTAAAATATTCCACACAGTCCACTGCACTTGTATAGCCGGTTAATCCGTCACCCTATAACCTTAACTTTACCAAAACGCCGTATCTCCAAACGTCTTTCATATAACAGCCGTCTTTTTGTATTATGTTGGGACAAGACGCAGGCATTCAAGGAAAACGGTGGACGCAATTGGGTTAGGGATTCACAGCTTGGCGCTTTGAGGTGACCGGGGAGATAAAGGCTAAGGCAGATTAGAAGGAAAGGGGAAGACCACTGCACCATACAAAAGTAAGCCCGTGTTTTACTCTCCGTGGTCAATATAAAACAAAATGCGTAACAATATTTTTGCACAGCTATGCCCTGAATCGAAAAAAATCTAACGGAGAGAAAACTAACCTAAAGTCTATTGATAATATACATCGCATAAATATTTAGGAAAATATAGACAGGCACGTAGGGTAGGAATCGAATACACCTGGGGGCCTAGCCAAGGTGACAATCGCGCGTACATCGACAGATGTATCGGGATGACAGATGCTACGAAAAATCACGTGACCAGGCCGCGTAGCCAAAGTGCCAATCGCTTACGCTCCGTAGCGTTCGAAACGCAACTGTCACTAGTCGCACTAATATGGAAGAGTGATAGAGAGACACAAAGCGAATCGATGGCGAAGCGCAAGCGATCCGATATATAGGCCGCCAGGCCGCGTAGCCAAAGTGCCAATCGCTTACGCTCTTACGCTCCGTAGCGATCGAAACGCAATCTGTCTCTGTCGCACTAATATGGAAGAGTAATTAAATAGAGAGACACAAAGCGTTTCGTTGTCGAAGCGATAGCGATTGTCAGTATTGTCACCTTGGCTAGGCCGCCTGGTTTCTACATCAAGGAATGAGTCCCCTGTAGGTACCTATAGGTACCTACCTAAGTAAATAAATAATAAATAAATCATTTATTCATAAATAAATCATAAATAAATCATTTATTTTTCGTGATAAACTAGTTAAACATACAAAAGTAACATGATAAAGGTTATAAATTCATAATTACATATTGTTTACCACGAAATGGGCTCGCCTCAGCATAATGCTGACCCGAGAGTCGGCGCTGATCTTCCGGCCTATTTAATTTGCTCAAAAAACAGTCGTTGCAATATTTTTACCTGCATAAAATGACCTGATACTATTTTAGTAAAACAATGTGCTTCCTTAAGTAAGTAAAATGCTTGATTTATAGTATTTTTACGATACCTAGTAAAAGAATTGTTGCAGTAGTAGTACATTGTTAATATTTTGGTGCAAGATAAAAAGTGGGTAGGTACACATTTTTTCCTGTTTAGCGGGTAGTTATAAAGTCGTAAACCTAGAAACCTGTAATCCTTTAAGTTTACTTTTGTAAGTTACTGAGAAACAAGCGACAAGCGGGTTTGAAGGGCAGTCTTTTTGTCACCAAAAATATAGTAAAATAATGTAGTACAATTTATAGGTAAGTACCTTCTGAATTTATAACCTGGATGTATATAATGTAAAATCTCTAAGGCCCACTTGCACCATTCCACTAACCCGGGGTTAACCGGTTAAACCTGGAGTTACTATGGTTAAAAGTACCTACAATTTAACAATGGGGTAACGGTTTAGCCGGTTAACCCCGGGTTAGTGCAATGGCGCAAACCGGCCAAGTGCGAGTCGGACTCGCGCACGGAGGGTTCCGCACCATCAACAAAAAATAGAGCAAAAAAATCGTGTTTGTTATATGGGAGGCCCCTTAAATATTTATTTTATTTTATTTTTAGTATTTGTTGTTATAGCGGCAACAGAGATACATCATTTGTAAAAATTTCAACTGTTTAGCTGTGGCGGTTCATGAGATTCAGCCTGGTGACAGACGGACGGACGGACGGACAGCGAAGTCTTAGTAATAGGGTCCCGTTTTTTACCCTTTGCATACGGAACCCTAAAAACAAAAACGCTAAGCATGAAGAATTTCGTTTATTGACCTATAATCGCTATGAAACAATTTCTTTTATCTATTAGGAAACAGCCCTATTGCAAGCGAACATACAGTTATCATACGGCAGTACTATGATAATTACTATTATAGTTTTGTCAAAGGGCTGTCTCATTTCAAACACAGACAGAGATAATCATACTATTTTTGTCTTATACACTAGTACTAGCACCCAAAAGAAAAGAATGAATATTTAATAGTTTTTTTGTTCTTATTTACTGACAAATTTGGTTTGACCAGCTATACTTATTCTGTGGCAGTACGCCTAGTTGCACTGCTGTTTGAATAAAATAATTGCGTAAATACATAAGTTCTAAAGTCGTTTGCACCGCAACCTTTCAAAACTTGTACCAGTACTCGCCTACTATACTAGAACGGTGGACAGTCATGCAGCGTGGCATGCCAGTACAGTATAAACGTTGAATCGCCTCGTCCACGCCACGGGGTAGCAGAACAAGGCTGCCCTTATCATGCTTACGAATTAATTCATATACGGTTATTTTTAGTTAGTTTGAGGTGTGAAATTGAGTTAAATTTAATGCGTGTATACTTTTTTGTTTTGCACGTTTTTGTTTTCGCTCATTTAGAAGCTATATTTAGAAATATGATATTTTATAACAACTTGATTTCAATACGAGATATTGTGACCAAAGCGAATATAATTAAATTAGATTCGATACAGGTTTTAAAAGTTTAGCAACGCGCATATACTGTAACACCCCTGGAGTCTGGAGTTGCATTGTCCATAGGCTATGATGACCGATTACTATCTGGCAGGCCGCATTTTGGTTAAGTACCAACGTGGTATAATAAAAACTATTAATGGAATGTAATAGTAGTTTATTATGCGACTGCTAAAACTCGAGTGTGGGTTTATGAAACGAACGCAGTGATGATAATATTATGTGTGTAGATAAATATTTTAAACAAACATCAAAATTCACTTAACATTCTACTTAATTCACACTTAACGGCATTATCATTTCTTTATTCAAGTCACGGATAACCGTTTGTTTAGATCCGGCAACTCGAGACGCGACAAGAGTATCCGGGCGCAGTATCCGGGTGCACAGATTAAGTACATAATGAGACACGCCACTCACGCCGTAAATTTGCGTTGTTACATTTCTGACATGATTATTTTAAAAGATTTATTTGCGAGATAAAATTACCCAATTGTTTCAGGTAAGGGAAAAAAGCGAGGAGTAGAATTGTCGCATTATTGTTATGGCGTTTTATTGTAATTATAATTAGAATAGAGATTTTCAATATCTGAGTTGAAGATATATTATGCTTCTAGCCATAAGAAGCTTTCCATGGTCGCAGTTAACGTTGAAGTAAAGAGGATCAAAACAGAAGCCGAAGCAGAGCACACTCGCACTAAACAAAAGCTTTCTTATACGGCCAAGAAATGTACAGTTTATGTTCTTCTTCTCCTTTCTCCTCCTCCTCCTCCTCCTCCGGTTCCTCCTTATCTTTCCTCCTGCTTCTTCCTTAATGAAAAGATAAAGATTAACAAACCCCGAGCGAACTCAGCATAGAACACTATCATGGTGTTCAAATGAGTAAAAACCTAACAAAACACATATTTGTACCTATATTTATTAAATTTGACGCATAAATGCATCCCGTAGGTTTCACGGTTCCCACAATTATGCTATTAATTGTATCTTTTGGTTTACCTGACCCTAGGTGCTATGCATACTGGGTGCTAAGAATGATACACCAACATTCGTGGTCATGGCACATCGAACTTGCTCGCGAAGAAATCCAAAATATTTTGGCAACCAATTTTTCGTGGCGTACCTTATGGCATTTTATAATCTGTGCAAGTACCCTAGTCCCGCTAGGGGCACTCGAGAAGAGATTTAAGGCTTCGCCAGCCAATATTTGCCCGGGTTTGCTGTAATTTGAGATAATGTATTTGGATTACAATTACAGGAAATTTCGATTATGGAGCTTGTTTGGGTTTGTAAGTTTTCGATAATGTCTCAAATTATTATTATGTTTAAAACTTTTTTGATTTACAGTAGTAATGCGCTTAAAGTCAGAGTTATAACTTTAGCTTATTGAGCTTCTTAACTAATTTGTAAATAATATCACCATTAAGTAGAATGTATCTATTGATTAGCTTTTTGGAAAAAAATGTTCAAAATACTAGACTGAAGCTAAAGGCTAAAATACAAGCAATGTCAAATCAGCAGACTAATTGTAAAACAACTTTGACTAGCCATAGGTATTTCTGAAACCATAAGTATTTCAGTTATCTTATTTCTAACAATTTATTACTGTTTTGTGGACGATAGCGATACTGTAAGAGTGTAAGACGAATGCCACAAAATAAAAATAATGACTACAAAAATATATGAACATAAAAAACAATAAATTCATCCATGAAAACAAGTTCGATAAAACCATAATAAAACATTTTATCGAGATCATTCCCCGCTCTCCCAGAAAAAAACTTACAAATGGGCATTTCTCAGGAGGGCCATTTTTACGTGTCCGGGGCAAAAAGTTATTGAATTTACTGTTCAATAAATCTGAATTAATTCAGGCATGATCTTCAGCATATATTCTGTCTGGGACACTATGAAACTAATTATTTGTTATTTATATAATATATGAAAAAATATCCAAATGCGAAAAATGATGTTCGGTGGGCGTGTCCCGCGCCCAGATTTTTTGAAACAAAAAATTATTACTCAAGATGGGGCATTATATCGAAGTTATTATCGGTATTCACGCATAAGGTATTAGTTAACTGATCATATTCTTTATATCAAAATAATGTGTTAGCTCAACACATTGAATAAAACCAAATTTACGATGTGTCCCGGGCTGTAGACTGATTTCGGTGTAATTTACAAACCATGTCGGTACTCTTACAAAGTTGTAGACCAGGAACTCAGTGGCTCAAACAAAGTATGCTTTAGTTGTGCCTTAACCGTTGAATAAAGTAGAGGTGCAGTCACAGTATACTAAGGTAATTTTTTAAATGTTTCTCTGTCATTCGGTGGGTTTGGTTCTATGTTTTTTTGAGATCGGTGGTGCAATTTTCTCCCACAGTTTTAGTGTCTTTATCGTTATGCAAGTGATTAAGAAATCCTCGAAAGTACGTAAACCCATCATTATTACATCTCCTCTGTATCATTCATACTATTTCTGTAATTGCTAAAAAGCGATTAATTTTGACATCACTGGTGTTGATTTCCTTGGTTTCAGTGGATTTTTTGACCACCGATATCAAGAAAGTGATCACCGAATTCAAATCCTGCTTTGTAAACTAGTTTGTTGTACTTTATTTTCCAACTTATCACACCTAAAAAGTACAAGATACGTTTTATAAACGTAAAACTATGCTTGTACGTAAATTAAGTCATAGTATAGGTAAACAAAATCACTAGTTTACAATTATTTCGAATGATTATTTAACGTAAAAATACAAACTTAATACTTAAGTACCTTATAAAGTTGACAATGAGTAGTTTTTTTTTCACAAGACGTATGTTGAAAATCGTAGACCCAATGTATCTTTCTCTCTATCCGCTGTTGTCTTGATTTCTCTTCAAACCAATGGAGTATATTATGTGAATTTGTCGTCTGTATCACTTGAGGCCCTCCTACACCACGATACCTTGAACTTGAGCCAATTTAAATAAATGTAGTTACTTAGATCCCATTTCGTTTAAAATAACTTGTGTATTTACATACTACGCAAGGTGCACCCACAAAACAAGGGATTAAAAATAAAGGGGCCTTCTAATGTCGAGATCGCTTCAAAGGCACTGAACGTACCTACTGATCAATATTTCTAAAGCATAGCCATGAACACATATTCAACATAGCCAATGTTTTAACAATCCTCAATGTCTGATGTATTTATGTCTAAATATCGAAGTTACAATTTAGCTCAAGTGTTTGACGGTGCAGGAGATCATAATGAATAGGTGATTAGATCTTTAAGCATTAGTCAACAACTTCAAATAGTTTTAAATTGAGGGAATACACGCTTTAAAACTCTGTCATTCAAAAATACTACATATTTTTAAGTCTAGCAAAAAATTGTTTTACGTATTGTTTACATTGTTTTATAAGTGCATTAAATATTTTTGAGTATTGGACACCACTCAAAAGTATCTTGTTTATCGGGTGTAGGTAACATAAGTTTCTTTTTGATGAGTGTGCCGTTGGATTGTGTGAAACAAACATTTTCTTTTTCATGGCACTTAAGTATGTGCGAATTTGTGGCCGACATGTCTAAAACTCGTTTCGGGACCATACTTACTTCGCCCTATTGTATGAGGATAGTCAATTAGTGTGGGATATATTCTAGAGATGTTGTTTCATAAGCCGCAACTTGATTATTTTAAAATCTTGAGTAAACAAAGGTACTATCTATTAAATTTATGTAAGCTATGCGATATCATTAGCCTCGCTACATCACTTATCATCAAATAATAATGAAAAATATGAATAGATTATAATATAATTTAGATATAAAATTGAAGTGTGATTTCTGTGTAAGCATTTTTGAATTCGGTGAGGCAAATTGATTTCAGTGCCTGCACATGATTTCGGTGTTTTTTAAATCTCAAATATCAAAAAAACTATAAGGTTCTAATGGAGGCCTCCACTAGCAATATTTTTTATATTAAGGCTAGATTTTAGGAAATGAAGTCGTGTATCAAATAAGTAAAAAATAAAATTCGGCACCGAAGTCAGGCACCGAACGTCATCTCTGAGAATCGCCCAAATGAATTCAATACAAAAGCATGGAAATAAAATATTCCGTTTAAAGATAATTTTGTCGCCGCTCGTTTATCGTACGTTGCATTTTTAAAAACAGGTCATCAAGATAAATGGTTGAAGTGGCTTTATTTATTTTTTAATACAGCGGAGTGAGTTTTCAAAAAATTTCACAGTTAGTTGTGACATAGCCATGTCACCAGCGCGCCATGTCACCGCAGCGACGCGCCCAGAGCGGAATCCGGCCACACCGACACGACGGCCCCGCGCGAGGCGCAATGGAGGGGAACACCGACCGGAGCTATATAAGCACGCGCAGCGCACAGTCCCATCAGTCGCGGCCGGGGTGACATACGTGCGCCTAGGCCAGACTCTTCCCCTCCCCCACGGGCTGGAGCGGTCACCGCCTGCCAGTGGTATCCTGACCCGGGCTGGAGCGGCTATCCGCCTGCCAGGGTATTCCCGTCACGGGCCGGAGCGGTCACCGCCCGCCAGTGAATCCCCTACACCCCCCATACGCAAGGCCTGTAGCGGACACCGCCGGCCGGCGTAACTCCTGTCCCCGATCTTCCCTATCATTCCCTTACGTCCGTGTTACCTAGGGAACCCGCGTATCGACCCGCTACCGTAGAGTCCCCGACCGATCGGGATTAGTTAGTGATAAGAGTAGTTAATAAGTGTTTACAATAAACGGCATAAAGCCCCGTCTATACTAGTGTACTATCCGTGTTTGTATTCATAACCCGTAAGTCCCCTTTCTCCCAAATCTGAGACTAGCTCGGTAAACCTCTCCAGCCCTTCAGGCCGAGAGGATATGTGACTCCTGCTCAGCAGCACATCACATTTGGCGCCCAACCGAATAACTCACAATTAGGAGTCTTATAGACTCGGGAGAAAGGTAAATAATAATATACGCGACGCGTCCCACCCGCCCGTGTAGAATCAAAGCAGCGCCGCAAACCTATCACTGTGTCCGGTCAAGCAAATTGTTATAACTCCGTACCATATCCTGTCAAGCAAATCGTTATAACTCCGTACCGCATCCTGTCAATCAAATCGTTATAACTCCGTACCGTATCCCGTCAATCAAATTGTTATAACTCCGTAGTACCGTATCGCGTCACTAAAATCACAACATTCAACAAATTACCGCCGCAAAGTCCGACCCAACGCATCGCGATAAGATAACAGCGTAGCCTACCGTATATCAATGCCAACTTCTTGGGTATACCACTTGAAGAAGCCAGAATTAATACAACAAGCCAAAGATAGAAACATTCCGACAACAGACCTCACAGCCAACCAAATAAGGAAACTGCTGGTAGAGTCCATAAAGTCCACAGACGAATTTCGAACTCCAGAGAAAAAACGACCGACCAAGATGTCAGAAGACGAAACAAAAGTCGACGCGATTCGCTTATCCAAGCTAATCCGGGAATGGAATCTCTCATTTAAGGGATACGACGACGCCGAAGAGTTCTTGGAAAGACTAGAAGAGCTCATCGCAGCAAGCGAGATAGAGAAGGAAGAGATATTACCCGCGCTCCCGCGTATCTTACAGGGAAAGGCCCTAGCGTGGCATAGGAACAATGTAAAATCATTCAAGGACTGGGACAGTTTCCTCAGTCTATTTAAACTTTATTACTACCCCAGCAACTACGAGGAGAACCTCATCGTCAGGATAGTAGCAAGGAAACAGATGTTCCGGGAAAGCTTCGTCGACTACCTAACCGACCTGCAAACGCTGATGCGGAGATACGATAACCTAACCGAAAAAGAGAAACTACACAGAATACACGAAAATATGGCAAAAAACTACAAACTTTATATAAAGAAAACCGACTTCAAAGACTTAACCGAACTAGTAAAACTAACAGCAGAGTATGAAAGCATACTAACACCGGCGTACAGTGGAGGATTTCCAGGAAAAGGACCCACAGAAAGAGCAAGATGGAACAACTCACCGCAGGATCAAGGCGACAGAACGCCACAGACACAACAACGAAACAGACAAATCCGAGATTGCCAGTATGGACAACGGGACAGCGAACCGGGACCATGCGCAAGCGAAGGGATAAAGATACACCCAAGATATGATCCGAAATCATGTTGCTGGTCGTGTGGCAAGTTTGGTCATGACGCAGCACAGTGCCGTTCGCAACAACGCATTTTTTGTAGTACTTGCGGCATACTAGGCATTTTGAGCAAGAACTGTTGTAAGGGAAATAAGGGAAACAGTGGCTCACAACCAGTAGGAGCGGCAGGCGACGAGGACCAAGGCGACACCAGACCTTTTATCAACGTGACATTTAACGAGGTCACATACGAAGGCCTTATAGACACAGGATCAACTCACACGTATATAAACGAAGAAGTATACAGAGTCTGCAAAACGAAAGGAAATCTCGAACAACATGTACAACGAGTAATAGTTTTGGCAAACGGCACGAAAACGACAGTAAGGACAGCCGTACTAGTGAAAATAACAATGAACAACGTTACGTTGTGGCATTGGGTACGCGTACTGCCCATGGCGACAACCGTCATCATAGGTATGGACGTTTTAAGGAAAATAGGCGTGAAAATTACGTGGCCTGAAGCCCAGGAGGACAAAAGCGACCACCGCGACGAAACGCAGATAGAAATTCCAGACCAAGGGTCAACGCATCCAGACACGTGTAATGCGGACCTCCAAACAGTAACCAACCGCTCAAGGAAACCACCGCAGACTCTGACAGACGCCCGAAAACCACAGTTAGAAAAACAACCGCAAAACAAATCCGTACAGTGTGACACCAGCCCCAAGGGGGACATATGTGTTAAAAATAAAATAAAGATAAACCACAACAAACCTATCAACCAAAAATATTACCCAAGAAACCCGGAACAACAGCGAATTAGAAATCAACACGTCAAGGACAGGCGCCCGGAAACCATAATAGACAAATCGAGCAACCCATGCAACCAGATAACAGATGAACCGTCGAGGAAACCGGTATTTACTCCACGCACGCAAGGCTGGTACGTCAGGAAACTAGACCTGGTACAAAGACAACCAAACACAGCACAAGATTACCGCATAAAAGGGGGACAGTTATATAAAAAAATAACTCACTCAGGTTACAATAACCAGACAGATCCAGAAACAGACTGGAAGTTGTGTGTACCAGAATCCGACAGGCTACAACTAATACAACAGCATCACGACACACCGAGCGCAGAACACCTAGGGATTACAGAAACTACTAAGAAAGTAATGCAACGTTACTATTGGCCCGGTATACAACGAGACATAACCACATATGTAAAAAAGTGTAACGCCTGCCAAAAACGTAAAGCAACGCAAAAGAAGAGCGGAACCAGGCAGGAAAACAACACACCCGCATTTTCGCTAAAAGGAAGAGAACAACGTACTCCACAGGACAATAATCCACTCCAGACACTCCAATGCATCCCAAATTCTAGACAGCCAGTACCTAACATAGTACCCACTCGTACTAATAGACGACTCACGTTATCAAGCGATTGGCGACATAAAAAAAAAACCGTAGCGCAGGATAAATAAGGCACAATTTACAACTACATAATTATTTTAATTAAACCTATACTTACCTATATCAGTCTTAAAAAAAAAATTATACACTACAAAAAACAAAATACTTATAAGAGGAACCAAAAAAGTTTACGAAATTGAAAAGAAGGGGAAAAAAATAAATAAATATGTAAAACTAAAACCCATTACCAGAAAATATACTTCAGAAAAAAGAGAGAAAAATATATATATATTAAAACGGAAAAAGACCTGTAAAATAAAATGGGTTAATTAAAAAAAAAATATATTATAATACTAGATTTCTATTTAGGTTAGTAATTTTACGGTGATTTTTCCCCAGGTAAAAATCTCCTAACCAGGGAGGGGTATGTGACATAGCCATGTCACCAGCGCGCCATGTCACCGCAGCGACGCGCCCAGAGCGGAATCCGGCCACACCGACACGACGGCCCCGCGCGAGGCGCAATGGAGGGGAACACCGACCGGAGCTATATAAGCACGCGCAGCGCACAGTCCCATCAGTCGCGGCCGGGGTGACATACGTGCGCCTAGGCCACTCTTCCCCTCCCCCACGGGCTGGAGCGGTCACCGCCTGCCAGTGGTATCCTGACCCGGGCTGGAGCGGCTATCCGCCTGCCAGGGTATTCCCGTCACGGGCCGGAGCGGTCACCGCCCGCCAGTGAATCCCCTACACCCCCCATACGCAAGGCCTGTAGCGGACACCGCCGGCCGGCGTAACTCCTGTCCCCGATCTTCCCTATCATTCCCTTACGTCCGTGTTACCTAGGGAACCCGCGTATCGACCCGCTACCGTAGAGTCCCCGACCGATCGGGATTAGTTAGTGATAAGAGTAGTTAATAAGTGTTTACAATAAACGGCATAAAGCCCCGTCTATACTAGTGTACTATCCGTGTTTGTATTCATAACCCGTAAGTCCCCTTTCTCCCAAATCTGAGACTAGCTCGGTAAACCTCTCCAGCCCTTCAGGCCGAGAGGATATGTGACTCCTGCTCAGCAGCACATCACATAGTAATTTGTGACAGACGTGAAATAACTACGTAATAACTAGAACAATTTTTGCGCGTTTGAATTTGGAAGTTTATTTTATTTTCATCACACTTGCTCGAAAAATACCTTATTTCATGCAGGTGTACTGAAGGACAAAGGCCTATATTGTTCGTGTAGTTATAACTTGCATTTTTTTCATTTCATTTTTATTTTGCATCCTTTAGTTGCAAGTTTTTTGTTTTTAAGATATTTTGCAGAAAATAAATAATTATATTTTTTTCAGAAAAAAAGGGAGTATTCCAAAATATTAAACTCGTGTAAATAGCTAGGAACCGAAATGAAGTCATAATGCCAACATCCCTTGTATTACAATAAAACATCTCCGTAAACAATCCGTCCAATATTGTAAGAGATCGCTAAATGTTTGAGCAGACCGGGCAAATATTCCCTTTCCTTGTAACCAAAGACCAGTTAGTTACAAAGACTATCTATTCGTGAATAAATTGAAACAGCGTGCAGCGAACGGCGTAAGATTACCGCGGTGCGCAAGACCCCGCAAGTAAACAAATACTTATAACGTTTGTCGCTTTTGCGATAAAATAAATATAAAACTATATTATTAAATGCAAGAAACAAGTATAGAAAGTAAACAACATTTTCAATCACAATGTCATTTCAATTCGTTGATAGCTAGGTTGTCTCAATGTGCGCGGGGGTTCACCTCGAAGATCGGCTACGTCAGCCATCTTCGGGTGCATGAGCGCCGAGCAAACTATTAGGAGTCGAAGTGGTCGCCATGGCAGAAATCGGTCGGTAGAATCATCATCATCATCATCATCAGCTAGGACCTAGACCACCATCAGCTATAGACGGTTTATACCAGTCTATAAGTCTACAGTACTATCAGTTTACAACTACGAGCGAAATGCATGATAACTGAATAACATAAGTTAGATGTCATTCCGATGTCAGTGTTCGTTCGAATTGGCTTGTGACGTTTTCAAACACTAACAGTCATCATTGGCCTTAAAGTATTAAAGACAATTGTAACAGTGTCAGGTAGGGTGACAACGTTTTACGTGGCTATGTAAGCCACGTCGGGAGCGGCAAACACGACCACAGGTACTTACCTACATGAGCAGCGGTCACGTTACCCGCGCGCCGCGTTGTGTTAATATGTTGCGCGAGGACAGTATCTAAGATTCAGATTTAGATATTTATTAATAAAATTCAGTATTTTACATGTCATTTTACATGTCATATAAATTCGATTAAAAGTCTTTATTATTGGATTGTCTCGGTACTAACTAAGCAAACCGAGTCACTTCGATACCTAGCTCCGTTGTTTGTGATCTTAGAGTTACAAGATTGTTATAAGGGTTTGTGAGCGCTTGTCGAAACTGTTATTGATTAAATTATGCATCGTGCAAATAACGTGTACATACATACATATAATTATGTATACCTACCGTAACGTATTATATCCATTTATAGTGTACCTACTCAGGAAGGATAATTATTTAGTGTTAGTAAGTAGGTAGTACTCTAGTTAGTCTTTTAAGTCTGAATTTGAAGAACTCGACTTATTTTTGGCCCTCAAAAAACGTTTTTTTAAAGGGTAACACTGAGTACAAGTTTCGGTTTCAATTCACCGGAACTAAGACAAAACCGAACCTTCAGTTTTGGTTTAGTTTTCAGCAAAAATCCGGTTTCGGTCGAACACTAATATTTGTTTCGCCTTTTTAATACCTTAAACTAAATTTCCTTGTTTAACATCAATAACAAAAGTTTTATCAATTTTCAAGGAAAATAACAAGTGAACTCGTTCATCAATCCACCATTGAATATTTAAATACTATCACAACTTCACAGACTTTTCACTATTTGGAGACCTATTCAGTTTTATGAATTTGATTACATATAGTGTGTCAAAGGACTGTTCCATTTCAAACATAGACAGAGAGATACTATCTTTGTCTTACACTAGTACTAGCACCCAAAAGAAAAGGATGAGTATAGTTTTTTTGGTTCCTATTTACTGACAAGATTTGTTGACCAGCTATATATGGTTTTCGCCTTATTTCAATACCATCGCCCACACAAACTGACTGTTCGTAAACCTTATTATAAAAGGCATAAGGTCCACCGATGTACAGGAGAGTGTTGCTGTTCGATCTTGATCGCATCAATCAGCGTTAGCATAAAGTATTGTAAACGTACTAGTGCTCGACATGCTAATTCCCAATAGATGACACTCTGCTGTCACCTCTATTGACAATGACTTACGTTTCAAGATTACATGTATTGGGACCGCGTCGAGCAATCAGTACGTTTACCTTACCTATGATGGCTATGATCCATAGACTAGGGATCCTCTAGACTGAGTTTAGAGCAATTATTTCATAAAACCGATGCTGCCAAAAATACGGGGGTGCGGGGAGACGAGGTGAGCGAATCCCGTGCCGTGATTGGTTCGTTCAAAGACACGGACCAATCACGGCACGGGATTGACTCGAAGATGGAGTAAAACTACCGTATAAGTGGCAGAGGGGGTAGCGTTACTATGCTCAGTCTAGAGGATGTCTTGTCTGTGCTATGATCTAATCTGTGGCGTTAGCGACTTACGCTGATTAGTGCTGACGAAATTCAATCAGGGTGCCTAGCTAAGATGCCAAACGTTTACGCTACCACAATGAAGCGTAATCTGTTTCTCTATCGCACTGATATATAAGAGTGATAGAGAGACAGAAAGCGTTTCGTTGTCGTAGCGCAAACGATTGGCATCTTTGCTAGGTGTCGTCTCATAATCATAAGATACTTCGCTCTCACAATTTGGTGGTAAACTTTTAAGGATTGTCGTGTTAAGGATCACGCTAGAATAAAAATGGTTCGATCAGAATCAGCCTCTTGAACCGTAATAAAATGTAAAAGTGGTGAAAAACTAGCATAAGTTTATTTGTGACTGTCGAATAAATTCCGATAATTTTCGCTGGTATCGCGCCCGTTTTGTTCGATATTGCAGAGAATAACATTGATTGGATTCGAATTTCGAATACGAAAATCGTAGTGTATTTTAATCGGTCTGTGTTGGTATAACTAGCAGGTGATAAGATTTGAAAATAATAACATTTGTTTAAATAATAGGCACGTTTTAATATAAACACAGAACAGTAAAATCGCGACAACGAAATTTGCCATGATATTTTCTTAAAAAAAGATAAAAATATTTGCAGGATTTTTACACTTTTCGTCGATTCTATAGAATCTTACGATGTTGATATAGGTATACAACCTTCGACTCCTGCATATTCCAAAAATATTAGCAAAACTTAATAGGAAAAAGAAATTGAAACAATTTATGAACATATTAAAATCCTTTTTTTTTCTACTTTTACATATAACTAAAACTAAGTTAAGTTAAGCGCTAATTTTAAACTTTACATTGAACAATATACTCGTTAAAGAACTAAATTAGCATTAGCTCACCTTGAAGGTTTCCGTCCAACCTAAAATAAGAACATAATATATTTAAATACCGTAAAACGGGGTGAGTAGGTTTCGCGGGGAGAGGTGGGTTATGAATGGGGAGAGAAGGTTTGAGAGGGGGGTGAGAAGAGATTTTAAGGCTACTGCTACAAAAATAATGTATTCCAATTTAAAATGGAGCTATAGTAATACGCATAATAAATAAAAATCGATCCAACAATCTTCCAAAATCACCTTTGTATGAAAATCCCTCTCACCCCAAATACGAGGCACTACGGGGTGAGGTGGGTTTTCCTCTTTATCGTCAAAGTTATGAAATGGAACTACCCAAAATAAAATAAAAACTAAAATACAAACGTCCGGAACACTTATTATATACACCATTCAGTTTTCATATGTAAAAGTAAAATGTTATCGAAGTTTGAATTTCAGTTTTGACCATACTCACCCCATTTTACGGTATAGAAAAAATGCAGGGAATATTTTGCAAGCGCATAGCTCGCGATTTCCGAGCATTTTCCGCGAGAGCGCGCGTCGAGCATTTTTCGCGCGAGAAGGCATTGCTTACACTGATGTAGAATATGTGAGGTGTAGTTGATGTCATGTCTGGGAAATTCTTATTTCTTTGTAAGTGACCAAAGTGGGAATTACAGTTTTCGTAGATTCTATAAAATCTTACATCCTACATTCTGTCTATAAAGTCTTGGTAACCTCATCATTCAAAGATCGTTTACATAAAGAAATAATAAAAAAGTGGGAACCATATTCCAATATTTCAATGGTGACATTCGGATTCAGACGTTTGCAGTCAGCAGCTGAAGTAGCTAAGCGAGCAAGGTGTTCAAAATTATCTGATCGCAACTTCATCATTTAGGATATGACGAGTATAGGTAAACTGCGTCGTCGATATTAGTTAAGAAACAAAACCGCCAAAATGAGTTGAGTATACTGTTTTGTAAGAATTTTTCACTAGTTCAATAAACTTTTTTTAGTGCTGTTACGCGCTTGCAAACTTTCCCTGCATTTTTCCTATATTTAAATATTTCTTCTTATCTCGCATCGGGTAGCTTGCAAACCTTCAACCCTTGTGTTATGCTAATTTAGTTCCTTAACGAGTGTATTGTTGAATGTAAAATTTGGAATTAGCGTTTAAGTAAACTATGGTATTGAAATGTTGCAATATGGTTCCCACTTTTTTATTATTTCTTTGTGCAAACGATCTTGGAACGTTGAGGTTACCAAGACTATAGACAGAATGTAGTAAGATTTTATAGAATCTGCGAAAACTGTAATTCCCACTTTGGTCATCTACAAAGAAATAAGAGTAAAATTTGCACCAAGAACATCACCCTTTCCAGCCATGATATTTGCGGCAGCAATGCAGTCGACAGTAATGCCACGCTGCAATACTGTTGCAGTCAACTCCATTACTGCAGGAAACATCAATACTGCAGCAGTAATGCTGATGTAGTCTGAATCCGAACGATTCCTTAACCGTGTTTGATACAGGTGCAGCGTTTAGCAGTTCTTATTAAGCGCACCATCCATCAGTGCCACGTATTACTTATGCATTCGCCACCGGCCGGTAATCCAGCACGCCGGGAAGTAATGTTTTACTGTACTCTATTTAGATAATTAGTTATTCTGCGTGAGGTATTTTTGAAGCCTTGTGGTTGATGTTTGGATTGTTTGCTTAAATATTTCGGATAAATTTGTCTCATTTATGAACCTACTGTAATTTATGTTACCATACGTTCCGGTTAGCCACCAAGCTACATCATGACGATATTTTCGGCTACGTCGAGATTAAAGCATAGGAAGGAACATTCGAGATTTAATAAATCACTACCTGGATGACTCACGTGAGACCGGGCCGGGGCCGGGCCAAAGCTTCCGGCGCTTCGTTTTCTATGGAAAGCATCACTGATCAGCTGGCATAGAAAATGACGTGACGTATGCCTCAGCACGGGCTCGGGCCGGTCTAGCGTGAGTCATACTTATTTAGATTTCATTCAAGCTTTAATAGTCTGTCGTCATTGTTTATCATTGAATAATCATTGAATAATCAGTCTAAAAAGTTTGTATTAAATCAACGCCGTATTTGCACATACCAAGTAATAATTAGTCTGCTAGAGCTCCTAGAGTTCTAACGTATTTAGGATGCAGCAAAGTGCCCTTTTAAACTCTATTAAGCATCTAATGCAAAATATTGAAGCGCAGAAACAAATCTATTTATCGCCACTCTTACACGATGTCACGCTAAATAAACTCAACAGTATCTGTATAGAAAATAGAGTTTAATTTTATTAGTACTCGCGAAGCAGGCGTAATGCAAAACGGAAACTCCCCTGAGACAAACTCAATTAATTCCCTTTAAAACACAAGTCGCTTTCAATGAAAGCCTGAAAATTTAAACATTTTCTGATACAGCTCTAAACGCTTCGCATCCATCGCTTTCTTTCCTACCACCTTTTCGTTTTAAGTGTTAATAAAAGCAGCAATGTACATGATACGAGTCCTTGTTCAAACTGCGAGAGGGTTGTACAGTGCGCATGACAGTAAGTAACTTGTTGGCTCGGAAAGCGTTTCAAAGCGGCAGTGCGGCGTCCGACGTCCTCGGCGTATCCCGCTGGGGTTTACCGCTCCCGGACTAAGTTTCCGTTACGAAAAATCCGCGAAAAGCGTTCAAATTTCGAATTCGAAATGGATTAGGCGTGTTTTGTTTTTGAATTTTCTGTCATGTTGGAAGCGGGGTTTAACGAAACATGGATACAACGTGACTTTAAAGAAATTAAGGTTGATTTTGATGGAATGATTGAACTGTAAGTGTTTGTGATGGCGTTGAAGAGACTTGTTATCGCCTGGGCGGTCTGGCTGGCGTTGCCATTGGCAACGGGCCATCTCAACGTGCTCATAAGCCAGGCTGAAGTGATGAAATTGCTCGGTGAGTCTGATTAGAAACTGCACTTGTCTTAGTCTTGAGACTTGGCAAGTTGTCGGCGTTGTTCATCTTAACTATCTGATGGAATTATGTTTGTTGTTTATGTGACACTGCAGAGAGCACATACACTGTTGGAAAAATAGTTTTCAAGGAGTTGGTATTCTGATAAGAAAGTGATAAGCACGTGGAAAAAACAAGCAACAACGGTTGCACTCCGGGAGTGCCGATAGAAGTGAAAACTCACCTCACTATGTTACCGACGCCCGGTAACACGATACATACGTTTAGCGGAGGTATTCTATTTATTTAGTATATATTATTATCATTCTCAAATAAGATCACACTTTTTCATTGACATGCTTATTTATATACATAGGTACTGCCATGACAACGTCAAATTATTTGAACATAGGTAAAGAGTCTTGAAAAGGAGTCCCCAACATAAATGTCAAATAACATTGAGTTTTTCTTTATTGATTTAAATGCCATCTAAATTATGAGTGGCCATCTAAACCCTACGCCCCTTACGGTCACGTGATCGCCTTACGCCCCTTACGGTCACGTGATCGCCTTACGCTGTCTCGAGTTTATCATTTTTTCCCCACCTAAAAAAGTGCCCAGCGCCGCTAAAAAAACTTCACTTCAAAAACTGAAAAGCCGATTAATCTCCTAATTAAGACCCTGCGTACAAATTTTTGTACATATTCCAAAAAATATGTTGAACTTTCAATTGAGTAACTAAATGTTCCAAATTTAAAAACAAAACAAATGCTTCTGGGTCTCAGGAGACCTTAAGTTGTAGCGTACACCGGGTGGGGCGAGTAACACGAGCAAATATTTCAAACTTAAGTAAATAAATTGTCCTAAAACATACACTTTTTTCGATACCTTTTAAAAATCATGAAATCATCAAATTGCCTATTTTTCACACAAATTAAATATTATCTTCAATGTAGAATGTAGGTACGTCATCATCATTGTAATTGACCTTGCTCGTCACGCTTTAAATATAGCTAATACGTTGCGTCTTAGAATAAACTTATTTAAAGTGTACTAAAAATTAAAACAAGATTTATTTTTAAAAGTCACTGAACAAATGTTGGTCAGTTTGAGGAGTTTAATTTTTTGTTCCTGTTAAGGTGACAGTCCATTTCCAACCGCAGCTGCACTACTGTCCGTTTTACTATGGAAATTGACATTAACAGCGACGCGTTCAGTGCAGTAGTGCAGCTGCGGTCAGAAATGGAATGTTGCCCTTATAGGAGCACCCGTATGTTGCATATCATCAAAGAGAATAAATAGATAGTATAGAGGAGTGCTCTAATAGTAAATTTTGTAGTCACTGTAAATTTACTGCCATCTATCGACACACGATTAATACTCAAAATGAAAATTTATAAAACTATCAAAAAATATATATTATATTAATAAATGATTGAATGATGTATTCTCTGTAACGTAACTTTTATTTTGTCGTGTGCAATAAAGTACTTTATTATTGTTATTATTTTTATATCATTTCGACCCATGTTCTTTCACTGATACCTATGTGTTAAAATTGTTAAATATGAAACGGTGACGTCAACGCCATCTAACCGAGCATAGGCCAAAGGTGTGTGCGCCATCTATCCGAGAATGATTTTCTCTAGATTTCCGAGGCACGTTTTTTCCTTAGACTTTATTCATACACAGTAGAGACGACACGTACTAGATCCATTCTAGATACGTTATAGTTAAATTTGAACTATGTAGTTCTCTTTTACAGCTCAATTCGGGCAACCAATGTCACTTTTACGTTAAAATATCGTATGAACGAACGATTTCCATTAGATAATTAAATTAGATGCGTTTGATTGTCGTATCTTGGTGATGTCTAATAGATATCTTATTGATGTCTAGTTCAAAATCCGAATCGGGCCCATACTCGTATATGTCTTTGATATCATCAATGTTGCCTCTTTTCTGGAGACACCCTTTTATTTTACTTTAAATTACGACTCGTATCATTCGTACGAATTCTTGTACGTGTCGCTAAGCAAAGACGTTCCATATATGTATTTGCGACGTGACGACATTTCACACTCAGAATATTGATATTTCTCGTATTTAATACATATAGAGATAACCTGATTTGTATTACATCGAAAGGAAGATTACCATCTTTGTTTGTATGAAGAATCGATAAAAAGTAGATTGGATAAAAAATAAGGTACCTACCCAAATTACTAACTCCACGCAAACGAAGTCGCGGGAAAAACTAGTGTTCTATAATATTTATTTATTTAACATTAATATAATTATATGGATAAGGATTAATTATGAGCACGATACTAAACCACCAAATTGCTGATCGCTACACATTAATTATTAATTAACCAACCAGAACACCATGACACACAGACAAGACATCCTCTAGACTGAGCATAGTAACGCTACCCCCTTTGCCACTTATACGGTAGTTTTACTCCATCTTCGATTTTATTTTACGGAACGGGATATTCCGTAATTGGTCCGTGTCTTTGAACGGACCAATCACGGCACGGGATTCGCTCACCTCGTCCCCCCGCATCCCCCGTATATTTGGCAGCATCGGTTTCATGAAATAATTGCTCTAAACTCCGTCTAGAGGATTCCTAGTCTATGCCATGACACCGTTTGGTATAATCACATCAAAGCAACAAAGACAACATAGTACAGTTACCTGCAATAATATGTTACTCATCGAAGGCCGCAAAAATATGTGACACGCTCTTATGGCTCTACAAATATGATCGTGTCAGATATTTTAGCGGCCTTCGTTGTGCAACATATTATTGCAGGTGACTGCATTTATACATGTTATCAAAATATATCGAGTTCCTCTGCTAATGGAGCATGAATACGATACTATTGAAACTAGGAGACGCGTTGCTGAAAAGGCTTTTATTTGGTATAACCGATTTTTACGGGTAAATAACGAAACGATTCTCCTTTTTTATAAAAGACACACAAGAAATAGATATTTTTTTTATAAAAGACACACAAGAAATAGATACTTTTATAAAAGACACACAAGAAATAGATATTTAGTATAAAAGACACACAAGAAATAGATACTTTTATAAAAGACACAAGAAATAGATATTTTTTATAAAAGACACACAAGAAATAGATACTTTTATCAAAGACACACAAGAAATAGATATTATTAGAAGCGCTGGTGGCCTAGCGGTAAGAGCGTGCGACTTGCAATCCGGAGGTCGCGGGTTCGAACCCCGGCTCGTACCAATGAGTTTTTCGGAACTTATGTACGAAATATCATTTGATATTTACCAGTCGCTTTTCGGTGAAGGAAAACATCGTGAGGAAACCGGACTAATCGCAATACGGGCCTAGTTTACCCTCTGGGTTGGAAGGTCAGATGGCAGTCGCTTTCGTATAACTATGCCCACGCCAATTACTGGGATTAGTTGCCAAGCGGACCCCATCAGGCTCTCATGAGCCGTGGCAAAATGCCGGGACAACGCGAGGAGAGAACCTTTTATAAAAAAATAACCGATATCATCATCATCATACCACGTTGACAAAGTCACGGACAGGAGCTACTGTTATAAGAGGTTACATTTGGATTAAGACTGCACCGGAGTTACTGCTGCGTTGCTGTATAGAATTGCTGCATGCTGCAGGAAATGTAACCAAGGTTTCCATTAATTGAAAATTAAGGTTGGCAAATCTATCTACCGCAGGGAAGCCTAACTTCACCATTTGTGCCCAAATTCGCCCAAGTGAAATTATTAAAATAATAATTTTAAAAGTAAAATAAGAAATTAACGTCCCCAACTTCGCCTATTTTTTATTTATTGTGAAATTTTTAATCAAAATTATTCCAAATACTACCTAAATGTTGAAATATACACATAACAGCGGAATTATGTTTTAATGCTATCCTACTAGTGTTGTGAATAACGCTCATTTTGAGGCTTAAAGACTCGAACCCTTAAGACTCTCGAGGCTTAACGCCTCAAAGGCGGTAAAGACGATTTCTTACATACGCGTAAAATAAATGAATACAATTCTCAAATATAGTCGAGTCTTCAAGACTTACGAGTCTTGAGGGCTCGAGTCTTTAAGCCTAAAAATAAGCGTTATTCACAACACTGTATCCTACAAAATGCTTGTTGTTAATGATATAAATTTATAACCGAATTCCCAACCTCGGTTTAAGTGTATTTAGAAGATATTTACCGATAGGTGATAAGCATAAGGCATATACTTAATTTTTTTTCCACCTCTGTTCTTCTTTTTTTTTTTAAAGCTTGCCTAAACAAAATAAAGTATACCTACTTACCCACTACTTACCTGATGACAGATTCTCAAAAAATAATGCTCGAGGAAAATATCGACTACATAAACATTACATAAATAACAAAACCAATAAACAATGAAAATATCATCCAATCAATCTCTTATTTCCTCGTGGATCGGTAAATGACATGTCAGAAACTTGTTTCCAATTTCCTCCAAAACATTCCCATACCACATTGCTATTGACTTGCGTCACCTCCGTACAAAGTCTCTCACAACTGTTGATACGGTATACGTCACAAAGGCATTGACGACCCCTGCCTTCGAAGATCAAAAAAATGTAATTATCTACCCCTGATCTACCCTCAACCATTTATATTTGTTCTACAAATTCGACGTATGTGAGTGCGTGTCCATTCGTTGAGACGATACGGGAAAGTATAAGACTACGCATTTGTTTCACTTTATTTTATCTTTTGAGACAAGTTGGTTAGTAACAAGAAGAGAATTAGGGAGCCATAGAAAGCAATTACAATAAAACATTTATAAAATGACTACCAATAATGAACATTTTATGTCTATTTCAATTCAACGGGTTTCTCTCAGCAGGGTAAGGTAGTATATTTAAAAATGTCTTATTCCGGATTTAGCTAGAAAAACAAATTAAAGTAGGTATCTAATCTTAATAGAAAAAGCTAGAAAATAACTGCGTCATCGTTACAATTCACCTCAACCAAGTCTAGCCACTTCTTTATTCACTTCTAGCACTAACCATTCACTTTCCCAAATAACAATTCGCTTTCCAACACCCAACTTTCGCCATCTAACAATGGAAACAATTATAGTGCACCCGCCACTACTTTATTACTTTAGGGAGTACCTACTGCCAGATCTGAATGAAAATCTTATTAGAGATAGCCACTGTGCAATGCATACGGAATTGAGA
Organism: Cydia amplana; assembly: GCF_948474715.1. Taxonomy (NCBI): domain Eukaryota; kingdom Metazoa; phylum Arthropoda; class Insecta; order Lepidoptera; family Tortricidae; genus Cydia; species Cydia amplana. The sequence continues at coordinate 17,201,131 of NC_086072.1, forward strand.
CATAAAACAAGCTGTCAGATAAGTGCAGCGGCTAAATAATGGCCAGTGCATGATGGAATGCAGGCTGCATATTGTTGGATATCTAGAAATGCGGGGACGTGAGCTTCATGCGGAATAAAGTAGTGTTTAGTGTAATCGGGCTTTAGTTTGGGAAACATAAACAACATCACTAGACTCATAAAGACCGGGATATGAACCGTGATTACCTTTAGTACCGTGATTGTTTTCGAGCTCCGGATATTTTAAAGGTAATCTCAGTTCACATCCCGGTCTAGGTAGATACCTAAGTTTATTGAAACTAACCGTGAATCATTCAAAACTGTTATTATAAACAACATCCTTTTATATGTAAGGACTTTTGGACAGAAAAAAATGTCTGTAGAAACCAGAGATGATCATTTTCGTACTCTCTGAGAAAGGTTTTACTTTGTCAAATTAAAATGGGACCGATTTGAACGACATTTATTTTTGAGTTATTTCATATAATTAAAAACATTAGGTACTTGGCTTTTAGAACATCCTCCGCATAATTAATTATTTAGAAAAACTTCGGTACTTACATATTAAGTCTATTAAATAAGAGTAGGTCAGAGTATAGGTAACTAATGAAACAATATGACTACCTGTACTTAAGGATTACTTTAGAAAATTCGACGTGTATTTTGAACGTAGAAAATACTTCCACTTATATTTACTACTAAAACGTAATGACTATATCTAAATAGGTATCTTACGTGTTTGTTTTTTGCATAGTTACTGCGGCTTATTTAATAATGATCACTTTAATTCACATTATAAAACCCGTCTCAATAAGTCTGTAATAATGCTTTTATACAACACTTATATAACTATTATTGAAAAGAAACAAATTACTCCAATAAACTGTATTTCTTTTATAGCACGACAGTTCAACGTACACTCGATTAGACAAGTACATAAATCATTTTAACGACAAATGACAGTCGTATCGTATGTGTCAAAAATAATAGACTGGAGCGACATCTGTCGTGCGGGGAATTAATGACAGTTCAAACATCAATTTGGGAGTCTTATCGTATGGTTGCAGCGGTGGGGTGTCAGTGTATGGTCGACGTCAAAGATGTGTTCACAAATTTAAACCGTACTCCTTTGTGTTAGAGCGATAAATATGAACATATCTGTAAAGGCGTTCGTATGGGGTTATTTAGCGATTTTTGTAGTGAAGATTAGGGTAATGGTAGAATAAATGGGGTGATTGGGAAAGCTGAAGAATGGCAAAGTTGTGTCTTCATTTTAAATGTGTGGGGTGCCGTGATTACACTCGTGGTATCGTATAATCAGATCTCAATTTTTCTGGTTGGCAAACAAAGTGATGACTAAGTGCAGTTGTATTTATTTTTATTAATACTGATGTCCCCTGAGAACTACCAGAACGTCGGTTTTTTTTACTACACCAACACCATAGTCCTTAAACATAATTATTACTGCAGCGGTATTGCAGCCCGACAAATGTCAAAAATCCGGGGATAGCAACCAGGGATGTTGCGGATGCAGATTTTTTGACATCCGCGGATGCGGATGCGGATATTTAAAGGCTCACATCCGCGGATGTCAAGATTAGGTACTCGGAAAACGTCAAATATTACATTTTTAGTATTTGTTTATTTAAAAAAAACGAAACGTTTAGTATTTGAGCAAGAATACATGTTCGTTACTTAATAAACAGTAACTTGGCCGACTTTTCTGGTAATGTAATGTTCGTTATAGGTAATGACGAAATTACCGAGCACTTACGCCGCCGCTAAGATGTTCCTGTACCGACTTGTTCGACATCCGCATCCGCATAAGCTCCGCATCGATATTATGCGGATGCAGATGCGGATGTTGAAAATAATGCGGAAGTTCCGCGGTGGCGGATGCGGATGCGGATGTTCGCAACATCCCTGATAGCAACATTGATTTTGGCATTCACGGCAGCAATGTCGCAATTCGAACGGTACCTACCTTTATTATTACACGAGTTTTCCACGGCACATAAGCCAAAGAGACCGTGTGAGTAGGGAGTTAAGACTTTGTGTTTCTACACACTTGCCTACTCTTTAAGCACAGAAGAGAAAGGCCGTACGTGACGGAATTTCGTGAGTAAAATAGGCTGTTTAGTGTTAGCATTGTTGCTAAAGGGATAATATCAATAAAACTTACTTGAAGTCGGTTTACGGCGTAGTTTATGGCAGGCTTAGTGCGATTTGTAAGGTGAAGGTGCTAAAAGGGCGTAGTTGTAATAAATATGTATAGGTAGTTACAATTGGGGAAATTGGGAAATAAGGGTCCCATAGTTCCTATTAAGACGTAGTGAGCCGCAAAATTGCATGCCAACTTTATGAAATAATTCTATTTAAGTATATACCTATATGATTATGGGGTATGATTTTGCAGCTGCTTATGAGACGACCCTACCATCCTTGTTCCTTTGGCGAAATATCACACAGGGGCTACCGCGAAAACCGAATTTCGCAAATTGCGGGCATTTTTCTCTGTCGCTCTAATTACGCCTTCATTGGAGTAAAAGAGAAAGATCCCCGCAAATTGTGAAATTCTGTCTTCGCGGTAGCCCCTCAGGTCTCATGCTCGTACAAAATATATGAAACATGACATATGACTTCGCGTTTAGCCGCGACCACGACCTGTGTCGAAACGTCGGTAAATAAAGGTAAGACCCGTCTATAAGGGCTGATTTAGACGGCGCGCGAACTCGCATGCGATTTTAGTTACATTGCGGACTGTTGGTTACGTCCAATTCAACCGACCGATCAAAACCCGCAATGTAATGAAACTCGCACGCGAGTTCTCGCATCATCTAAATGGGCCGTGTGAGTTAATACGTGATTCTAGCTTTCTACGAACTCTAACGAAGACTGCCTTGCACCATTTAAAACAAACAAGCACAATAGAAGTTCTCAGGCACGTGTTCTAACGAAGACGCATGCCGTCCATTTGTGCCCGTCGCTATGTGGGTCACTGAGCTGTTGTATATGGTAATGAGAGGGATGACGACTCCATTCGCTATTTAGGTCTTGGGCTTTATGTAGGTACTATAAAACGAGGTTGTAAACTACAAGTATGATATAAAATACGAAAACAATGTATGTACATGAAGGGATGAAGAAATCTATTACAGGAAAAAAATAGAACAAATTAATGAAGTGTAAGTAATAGGATAATATTTGGTCCTTTAGTACCTACCTAAGATGTAGTGACGTAGCGTTGTCATCTAAGTTATAAAAAAAACTATATTTTGATATCAGGAACGTTCATGTTTTTTATCCTAAATTAAGGTCAATGTGGAGAAGACCGTCTATCAGGTTAGATCGTCTACAGTAGGTAGAGCAGAAGGAGCGTAGTCCTTCCTTTCTGACTGTTTGAGCGAAATACTTATTCAGATACGAGTGTTTTTGCCATAGGAGGGTCTTCCCAACCAAAAAAATTATATGCTGGCCATTCCTATACGAAAACCAACAGGCGACATTAAATTTCAATAAAAATAGCAAGTTACAAAATATACTAGTTACAAATGAAGCCGGTATAACATGTCAAAATAAATAACTTAAACGACACTCGAGACCAGTTTGTCAAAAATAACCTTTAACATAAACGCCATAAGAGCGCTGAGCGCCATTAATCTGACAAACTTTTACAAATTGGCGTTTAAAAAGCATCAGTCAGTGTTACCATGATGAACAACTCGCCAGACCGTCACGTCACGTGAGTTGCGATAAGTATTACAATCGCTTTTTAAACTTAAAAGAGTCCGGCACTCGAACTAACCAGTCATCCAATTTAACGAATGCTCTCAGAGTCTTATTATGTAAACTGAATAAGCTTACGAACACCAGAAAGGTCCTAAATGAAAAACTAAGCCTGATTGTCCAACCATTCACTCCGTCTCGCGTTGCATTATAATTATCTAAATAATATGCTTGTGACTTTTCAGTTACACGGGTCAGGTAGGTAGGTACACGTTTATCTAACTGCTCGACTCGTCCAGCTACACAAATAACTCTGATGTCCAACCATTCACTCCATCTCGCGTTGCATTATAATTATCTACATAATAATGCTCGTGTTATACTTTTCAGTTACACGGGTCAGGTACACGTTTGTCTGACTACTCGACTCGTCCAGCTATACGAATAACCCTGATGTCCAACCATTCCATCTCGCGTTGCATTATAATTGGCTAGATCTGCTCCTGTCATTTTTCACGTGACACTGTCGAGAACCCGTGGCAATATATCACTTATGATGGATGGTTCTGATATTTAAGAACTTATAAATTCCTGGATATTTATAGGGGCTTTAGGTGTGAAATCAGGGGACATGGCGGTGAACGCGTTTAGGTAAAGGTAACGGAGTGAATAAATATACAAAAATGGGACTCTCGAGAAAATGATTCAATAAAAATATTGTTACAAAAGTTTTTTTTTTTCTTTTTCATATTGCTGCCAATAAACTACAGTAAGTTCAATCGTCATCACATAGGCATATCATAGCGGCAAATGTTATCAAAAATATCTGCATTTTGTCTTGATAATAGAGGTTTTCTTCAGATAATATACGCTGAAGCCGTTTTGCTATATCTGATGGCGACTGTATTTAGGTATAGAACAAAATACAGTCTACTTATTGTGAAACAGGTACAGTCAGCATCAAACACCAATTGACAAGGTGACCAAATAGGTTGGTATGTATATCGTCACACTACATAATTAGTAATAGGTATCTTTGTTGCTATAGTTAGCAACATCTATTTGGCGTAAGTACTTAATTAATTATTTACCTATTTCTTTTAACGAAAAGTTCGTACAAAGTTACAAATACTTATACAAAATATGTAACTTCGCTTTTTGCGATAGAGCCACGAGTAGTAACTATTATGATCTAAAAACACATCTATTTATGATAATGGTTATCATTTCGCCGCCCACTTTCACATGAATTTCCCAATTCATTTGATTCCCAAACCATTGCATCGGGATCTGATAATAGTTCGCGGTCGCTATAAACTAAATTATAAATTGTACTCGTAAAATACATTATTTTAACAGTTATTATCTCTGGGTTTAACGATCCAATTTCCTATTTTCCCTATTAGCACATATATTGGGAAATATAAATATATTTATCGCTGCGAAATAAAATAGGAACGTGCAGTAAAGCTAATATGGTCGGCTCTTTATCATTTGTCACCATGCCTGTCACGTTTTAACAGATATGTTAGTACAAAAGTGACGCATGACATGACAGGTGATAAAAATACGACCATGATACCGTTGCAGATTATGATACCAATTATATATTAATGATATCAATTACTATTCAAATTTTAGCAAAGTTTTTTAAAAGCAACAATTATTTAAAACATCGATAGAACGCAATAAAATATACCCCTCAAATATAACATGTGTTACAACTTACAATCAGATAAGCTATTATTCACAAGTTAATTTTACTTATACACAATGCAATGAACATCCTCTCTTGCATAAAATCAAATATGCCATATTTTCCGTAAACACACAGTACTAAATAAACGTATTTTATGACCCTTTAAATTTATGACATGTGCGTTGCGTTTACGCCATAAAACATTGATAACCAAACGTGCAATCAAACAGCTCCCGGTGGACTACCAATACTGGTGGAATGGATGCTGCTGGAACATGTTTGGTGAAAGGAAATTAGCCATACTGATCATTACTCATCAGAAGGAGCTATTGCATTGTGGGTCGGCATTTCATTAACAGCATTAATACATAATTAATGTGAAAACCCGCTAATTCATCCATAATTAACTACTTATTACATTGAAATAAAGGGGTTTTAATTTCTTTATTTGAAAGATCTTTCTTAGAAGTTAGGTTATTTGGGAGGAGTAATACGAAGTCACAACATTTTAAGCATATAATTATAACTTTAATTGAGAATTACTGAACTAGATACCATTACTCACTCTGCACTTTCGAGGGTATTTTATTAAAACTGAAAACAAAAGAGTTAATAACAAAGTTAGAATAAAATGTAGGTAACCTATAACTAAAACTGATACCTAACAAAATAAAATCATGGGTGACTAAGCCCAAAATAATTATGTAATGATACTTATAGGCTAGAATGGCTTAGATCACCCAGGTCCCACCCCCGCGGAAGAAATTATTTAACCGGTTATTTTATTTACATTCTACATCGCTAAATTAAACACTTTGTCTTTTAATTCTAAGCTTATGTTGTAAGTACAGTCACCTGCAATCATATATATGTTACAGTACAGCAAAGGCCGCAAAAATATCTGACACAATCTTATCTGTAGAGCCATAAGAGCGTGTCACATATTTTTGCGGCCTTCTAAGAGTAACATATTATTGCAGGTGACTGTACGATCTTTACACATTACAACATTTCCACTGTTTCTACCAATTTCACGAAATCAAGTAAACCTCAGCGTAAATAAATCTAAACTACCAATTACTAAGCCTACAATTCGCGTGTGTTTGCTAGGGTTGTCTCTATAAATAGACCGGACAAAGGACACCGTGGGAACCATCTGGTGCAACACGACCGTTTGTCAACCCTTCAGCAATTACAAGATAGAATTAAATATAGACTGGAATAGAAAGCTTAAGATTTGGTGTAACAGTGAATAATACAATGGATGGAGTGTAACGGATTATTATTTAGTTTGATACTAAAAAACTTCATATCGCGATTATGGGATAGGGCCTATGTACCTATAGAAATCCCCGCTATTTTTATTCAGACCTTACAATGGAAATTTAGTACTTAATTGAAAAAGTTACTTACTTTTAAACTAGAACAGAACTTAGTGTAGGTTTGGGAATGAAGTGTGTAGCTGTAGTGGCACCGTTTGTAGTATTTATAGTAAATATATAGATTAAAATCTTGAAAAGGTTTGATAGGCTACACCTATATAAATAATGTTTTAATACTTTAAAAAAACTTCTTGTCAATTGATTAAAAGTATTGTATAGTGTATGTATATTAAGCATTCATTTGTCAAAATACAATAAAAATGTGCATGTACAATTTAAACATTGATACAATTTATTTATTCAAGTTATACATTATTATTTGTAATACCTTGTATGTATTAGGTGGGCGAATTTAATTTAATTTTGACACTTCTATCTCCGTAATAGGCCTATTGAAATGAATCGTATAAAATCTTTATTTAAAGTAACTAGTGACCCATAGACATACTTACTTTCAAACTAGCATACATGTTATAACAAATACGGGTAAGCCTTAAAATTCAACACATAAGCATGTTATATCAGCATAGCTCGTATATTTTTAAGGCGTATGATACGGGCTAACCCTTGTATTTTTCTTCCCTTTTGTGAAGACTCGCCTCATAATTTGCCGCCGTAATGACCGGTATTTATAGCCGTTGATAGCTTCGACAGCTCCCGTCAGACTGTCAATAATTATCGTGTTCTATATCAGTATTGTTTGACGTTAGTTGACCAGCGCGATATTTCCATTGAATTATTAAAGAAGGCGGAGTTTACAAGCAGCAAATAACAGCAAGAGTTTCTTTGCGTTTAATTTTCTTCGGCTGAATGTCTAATATAAGTTGTAGCAGGTCAATACGGTTATTTTGCGAAATAATGGCTGAGAAAATAATTTGTTTTCGACTCTCGGAAAATGCTCTATGCAAATGAAGATAGCCGCTTACTCAGTTCGAGCGCCATAATATATCTTGTGCAATGTCAATGGGTCATTTTCAACCCTTAGTTAATAATTTAATTACCTACTATTTAATTCATTCCAACAAGATGAACTCACGCGGTCTAGTCAGAAGGGAAAAACACGCAGGGCTCCTTGAGGGAAGCTTTTGTATCTATCAGCTGACATCATGATAGTTATGACCATACATCGGGGTTTACGGTGCGGGAATGATTTCGTGTATTTATAACTTTGTTTATTGTAAAACAATTACCAAACTATGAATTAAACATAGGTAGTAAGGTCCAAATGTGGTTAGAAATGTTGAATTAGTATCGTTTTTTACAGTTTTTACCTGTTATTTGGCTAGTGTAAAACATTCCCGCACCGAAAACCCCGATGTATGGTTATGACTTACGAAACTTAAATGCACTTACAGTCAATATATTTAACAATAGCGTTGTACCTTATAATGTTTATTTCCATTAACTTACACAATAAATCAATCGTTAAACGTTATACAAACAACAATAGCTTAGCTTGCACGTGTTACCCGGTGTTCAGTTTATTTTGCCACAAGTACATTCCATGCTGTGATGTTATTCCCATAACTGGCGCAAGTACGCATTTGCCTCAAAACCAGCATAAGTGTGAACTCCGGTTATAAAAAAATTTTTTAAAATAGAGACCAAGTTATAATAGTTACAGAAAATTGCAAGATAAAAGATAAACTTGACGCGTGACGGAGTTATAGCTTGTTTACCTTTCCTATTACACTGGCGGGTAAGTTATTGGGTTTAAGATTATGAATTTACTGTAATTTGTTAAAGTGGTTTTTAAAAGTTTAGGTGCGTGGTGCTATTTTTGGATAGTCATGTTAGAGTGAAAGTACGTGAAACTATAAAGATAAAATAACTACAAAACTTCTAAACTAAAGTACTTTTATAATTCAGCACTTACGCCGTACTTCGTTAACTTCTTTAAGAAATCTCACTACAAAAAGGTTAATGTTTATATTTACTTTTAGTCAAGTGTATTAGTTTGTGTTTGTTGCTAAGTCAGTTTGTTTTCCAGTTAAACGGAACCAGGAATGAAGCGGATTCCGTTCGCATTGAACTAACAAACAAACAAAGTTTCTAACTTTTTCCAAGTCCCTGTTACTTTCCAAATATCATACAGTGTCTGTGAAGAGTGTTATTGAAAAAGCAACTGTACTGCAACTAAATACAGCGCACTTTTAAATACAAAATAATGTATATGATATAAGTTAAGTTAAAGGACGCATCTAGTCAAGCGATGCACAATCAAAGAGAAAATGTTTTTCTTTTGCTGCAGAAGATAGTTTCGTTTTTATTTTTTTATTTTGTTTTGAGTTTAGCACGGAAAGCATTGTTTTAATTAAGTATTTAGGAAACTATTTGTAACCATTATAAAAATAGAAACTACAATATTAGGTAAAATTTGGTACCTACCTAATGGATATTCAAGCTATAGAACGATATTAAATAGTGTCAATTTTCAAAACTTCTTACGTGTTGATTTGTTTTGGTCAAACTTTTAAAATTAGAGTATACATATAGCTCAATACTCGTAGCAAAGTTATGTACCAGCTAACTATAATAATGTGTCATTTTATTAACTTACAAATTACTTACCTTATTATTGATAATAACCGATAGAAAAATAGCCACATTCATCATAAGCAATTTAGCACCATAAGTCGTAATATTATAAAACCATTATATATACCTAAGTACTTGAAAAGTCGACTTTTTCCGATAAAATATTAATCGTACGAGTATGAAGCCAATCGACATTCACAGTAAAAAAACGAACCATTTATACAATAATCAACGTCATATATTATACAATTTTTTACCTTTTGTCATTGAAATAAAGCGTATAAATGGACATGTATTAGTTATTCCATAACTTGAAGAATTACGAAGGTACAAATTACTTTAATAGACGATTCAAAACTACCACATGACGTGTAAATTGCTACCTTCGTTCGTCGTTCAAAAAGAATATTCGTGAGAAACTTTTCTTTTCCTTTTCAAGCGAGTATAAGATAACCGTTTAGTCGCTGTCGTAACCAATATGACTAAATACGTAACAATCTCGTAAAATATTTAGGTTGAATTTGAAAATTTTGTTTTTCAATTCTTTAATGGATCAAATATCACAACCGAAATAAAAAAAAAACTTAACTTGCTCCTCAAATTAAAATTAAGAGGTAAGTGGACAACCTTTGTAAGCACCTACCTACTAAGATAGTTTAGTTTTCTATGTATGAGCAGGGGTGAGTAAGTAAAAGGAATTGATAACACAAAACACAAATATTCGTTGAAAATATTTATTAACAAAAAGCAAAATAATAAAAATAAAAAAAATAAAATAAAAATAAAATATCTTTATTTCAGAAAATTAAAAATTCCATACAATATTGTTAGTAATACATTACAGCTACATGTTAGTAAGTACAATAAAATTAATCATTAACATAACACAACATTTTGACAATGAGATCAAGATTTATAATAAAATTAAAATTAATTGGAATCATGAATATGTAATAAATAAGTAAAATAAAATTGACTAGAATTGAATTTAAGGATGTCACAACATTGTTATACATATAAATAATGATTTTATGTCAAAAGTACAAATAGAAATAAACAAATGTATAATGTATAGCGAGATTTCACCAAGAATTTCTACAAGATATTTGTACAAACAATTACTATTCTTCTCAAGACAAATTAGCATCTTCATCTCCAAGCGCTGGCTCAGCTATAACACGTTTTGTTTTCTTTAAAACAATTTTGGGACGCAATTCTGGAAGTTGGAACATTGTTTTGCACTATAAGGCTTAGGTGAGGGTGGGGAGGGTCGATCCCTAGGGGACACTTGGTAAACTTCATTTTTAATCAAACCAAACGAGATACAATTTTTTGCGCTGGTAACACTCATTCATTCGTTCCTAACTTCACGTTCTGTCATGGCACTGTATCGGAAAAGTCAGTGGTTCAAAAATGGCGGACGGTGAAAGATTTTCTGCGTACTATATTCAATTTTCGGTAAGCTTTAACTGGATTTATTTTATAATATGAGATGTAAATGATGTTAGTGAGTGTGCTTATTTTATTTGTTGTTTATTGAAGTGATGATTAACTTGGATTACATTGTATGGGGAGACTTTGTCTTTTTCTTCAGGGGAGATATGATTCCGGGATCATGTCACCCCCAAAGCGATCAAGTATACATTGTAATAAATTTACTTACGAAATGATTCATAGAGCTATCATAAATATTTTCTTTTCTTTAGTAAATCATGCCGCGAAAGTACGACCAGAGAAACACTGATTTTAACTTTCAAGGTTTTTGACTCATTATTGTTTATTAAAACGGAATTTAATGGCGTATAATTCAGTTTTTAATTATACAACCGACTCCGAAAACGGAATTATCCGTGGCCTTTGAAAAGACTGACTAAAGTTGACATCAACATTTTACGAACTATCCGTACTTGGTCTTTTTTATCCACTCACATGATTCCAGCAACTAGAGTTTCAAGATTGCGCACCTCTAAAATGATCGTCGCAACTCGAGTTGCAAAAGGAGTGTATGCGGTTTTTTATTTATTATCTGTGAAGGGCTGCACAGATACGGTATAAACAATTTTTAAAACACAGACTACCAACGTGACAATATTTAAAAAATGTTTCAACCATATAGACACAACCACAGTATTTCTTATCTATTTTACTTTGCAAGTTGTTCAGGAAGTGCAATGTGTAAAAAGTTGCTGCGTGTTTTAAAATGCCTCAAGTATTCAAATTTAGACATTTCTATTAGTAATGTATATTAAACTACTCCGCGTTTATTGGTCTATTAGTTTAAAACTATATTTTAGACCTACTTAATATTGATGACCAAATAATATCACTTCAAAACAATAGTTCTGTAGATTCTTGACGTGTTTCTTATTTGAATGCCCTACATTTCTAAGATTACTAAATATATCTTGAGCAACCAATAGACATTAAATAGTTCGATTATTAAGTTACATTAATAAACCATAGAATGTATTAAATCACTGTGTATTACACAGGATTAGCGATCAAAACATGTGACGGTAAATTGTAAGTACAAACCCGGCAACTGTGGTTGCTTAAAGCATTTCTGCATATCGTAAGGCATGTGGTGTACTAGACGCGTTGCATACGCGTTTTGGGATTTTTTTTACTACTTACTTATAATTTCTATTTACTAATATTTCTTTGCTATTTACATTGAATAAACTAAATAATTATACGATTAAATAAATAATTAATATGGTATTACAATTGGACGTAGTTACAGGTAAAAGATCCAATCCACAAAAAGTTGAACAAAAGTTATGGCAGTTTAAAGTTTGAATCGGTATTCCTCTATACTGGTAGATATTTTTTATACTATGTGTTTGGATGAAAAACGAGCCAATTCGCCTTTTATATATTTATACATACATTGTTCAGTTTCATGAAACATTTGTCGAGATATTTGACCAAATGTGGGTTGGATCCTTTTCATAAAAATACACTTTTCATGGACTCTCGTTTTTTTAAAAATTATGCATTAAGGATCCATTCAATAAAATTGGATAAAAATCATAAATATATTATTATTAAAAACAATTGAATTAATTATTATGTATTATTTTACCATAAAAAATGAAATTAGTTTTGCTAAACAGTATTAAACCTAATAATGATCACAAAATTTCTTAAAAATTACCTATTACCGTTGTAAATTTAGAGTTCATAATTAAAATAAGTCCGACTCACGCTTGACTGCACATTTCTAATAGGTTTTCCTGTTATCTATAGGTAAAGAACTATTTTGTGTATTTTTTTCAAAATTTTAGACCCAGTAGTTTCGGAGATAAGGGGGGGGGGATGGTCATTTTCTTGAATAACTGCTAAAATATTAATTCTAAAATTATAAAAAAAATGTATTTGAGATTCTAACAATGAGCTCTTTCATTTGATATATAACACGATATAGTTTGAAAAACTTTATTTTTTAATTTTCTCATTTACCCCCCAAAAATGGCCTCCATATTTAAAATTCATTTATTTACGTTACACATCCATCTTTGGGTCATAAACTTACATATGTGTGCCAAATTTCAACATAATTGGTCCAGTAGTTTCGGAGAAAATAGGCTGTGACAGACGGACGGACAGACAGACGAGTGATCCTATTAGGGTTCCGTTTTTTCCTTTTGAGGTACGGAACCCTAAAAAAAACATAATTACTGTCTCACGATTAAATTTGTCAATGCGCAGCAACACTATGACACGAACAGTGTTGCAAGTTACCAAAAAGAGAACAAATTACCAAAGTTTGTGACTTTTATAGCCATTTCCGTCAGTAGAAAAAAGCGGCAAATTTAAAAAACGTAGGCACGGAGCGTTATCGTCCCATAGAAAATTTGAATTTCGCACCGTTTTTACTGAGAAAGTTGTTTGACATACTATGTATAACTTGCTAAAAACGTAGAAGACGAATTAAAAATATATTTAATTATTTTTGCGTGTTTTATTATTTATAAATGATCAAAAACGATTCATATGTTTAAAATCCTATTTTATTATTTTAATGATAATTTAACAGTTATAGCTGGTCAAACAAATCTTATCAGTAGAAAAAGGCGCGAAATTCAAATTTTCTATGGGACGATAATCCTTTGCGCCTACATTTTTTAAATTTGCCACGTTTTTCTACTGACACGATTTTGCTTGACCAACTATAATGCCGCGTTGGGTCGTTTTTATGTTTACCGTTAAATAAAAATTGTAAGTAGTGTCAATAAAAAAAAATGGTTTGGGTTGTTGCACATTTTTACAATTATTGCATATTGGTCCAAGCCAATACTTACAGTAAAAAATTAGCAGTGAGGACTTGATCATAATAGTTAAAAATAATGCCATTAGAATTTAGAAAGGAATCTTAAAAATATAGCTGGTCAAAGTGATCAAGCAAATCTTGTCAGTAGAAAAAGGCGGCAAATTAAAAATAATGTAAAGTCAGACCGTGAAAAGTCTGCAGCGATTTAGATAGTCCACGCAGTGCAAGTGTCATTTTAAACGTCAAACTTCTATGAAATTATGACGTATAAATAACACTTACACTGCGTGCGCTATCAAATCCGCTGCAGACTTTTCTTGGTGCAACTTTAGATGCGAATGGTTATCGTGCCATAGAAAATTTGAAATTCGCGTCTTTTTCTACTGACAAGATTTGCTTGATCAAGTATACCTACATGGATTGGCTTAAAGGGGTCGTAAGGGGCCATAATTGTTAAAAAAAATACTTGCATGGATCGTTTGTGCTGATCATTATCACACCAAAGTAGAATTGACAACGTCTCTTAACTTAGTGATCCAAGTGAGATGAATTCTTTTTGCTGTTTATCTGAAGGATTTTAGTGTAGTAAATTTTATTTCTCAAAAGGATCCAAATTAATTGGATCATTTTCGTTAATAATATTTAGGATAAAAAGTGTGAATTACATTTTCTAAAAAATGATCCAAGCAGGTTGGAATTCTTTCGATAAAATAAATGTGGAGCAGTTCCGTAATTGATCGAATATAACTAAAAGGTTCCAAGAGAAATGGATACTTATTAGCGAATATATATTTTAACCCGTCCTACATGTGGGATGGTATCCCATGTTGATTAAAATATGAAAACGCAGTGTAAACTGGGCCTGTTTTTGCTGAGTGAAAATAGACACCATAGAGACCTCTCTGGTATACTTAACTCATGTTTTGGTAATTTTGTGGATTGGATCTTTTACCTGTAACTACGTCCAATTTTAAAGTTCCTATTTCTGTTGAACATCTGCACCGCGCGCTGTTGTGTCTCCACCCTAAATGGGTAGCCATCTTTATTTTTGAGATGGAAGAAGTCAGTTTACCGGCTTATTTACGTTTGTAATCAGTATAATTTTATGTGTTAATAGTTATTATTGGTTTATTGTGCTTAATATGTTGTGAAGTGTGTGTTATGGTGGATATATTAAACGTGTTAGTGTAGTTATAAGTTAGTTCGGATGTTGGTGATCGGCAATTATAAAAACACCAAAATTTAGTAGGTACGTAGATACTCTTTTGTTATTTTAAGTTATATAGCTACTATCATCGTTATAATTGCATAAGTTATGCATTTTATTTCAAGATTATTAGTGTCTTAAACTGTTTTTTACTATATTTTAGTACTTCAGTGTCTAAATTAGCCACAAAAAAATCATGAACATAATATATAGTTTCACAGCAGATTGAGCAATTCGAAAGTTTCTTATCGGAATTTGAATTAGTTTTACTCGGCAATTTCATAGGTGAGCTATCAAGATGTTTAGTACCAATTAAAAGCTTATTAAGTCTTCTTTAAATTGAATACAAAAAAAAGATACGTTATCGATTTAGATTTTTAATTAAAAATAGTTTTCTACTATAACGCGGACATTATTTCATTGGGTCAACTTTGTGAATTTTTAATAATTATTTTTATTATAACAGCACAATGCTATAGTAGTAAAATAAATTCTTTGTTTCTTTATCATTAAAAAACCAAAAGAATCGTTGCAAATGCTTTAGCAGAAGTAAAGTTATCGATTTTTGAAAATATCATGACACTGTGCCGTCGTATCTGCGAAATGGCAGAGCAGTTCAGGGCACCTTTTGTTAAAATCGGAATCATGTGAGTGGTTATCAAGTTAAACGTTTTACACACAGGGGATGTTACTCGGTCGACAAAAAACACTTATAACGATATTTGGTTTTCAACCGGCGATATTTGTTTTTATGGATGAAATGCTATTTCAATGGCTTTCCGACCTTATGAACCGACGGTCCATAGAAAGGATTTTAGGATTATGCAGCTCAAACACCGTCCTCGAAACGTGAGCAGTACATTTCTAAACTTATTTATTATAGTAAACAATAACGACCAGTGATGGGTAAAAAAAATAAAATTGCTGTAGGTATCTGACGCTAAAAATACCTTCATAAGAACTTTAAAAAAATGAGCTTGTTACAAGAAATTGTATGTTAATAACTTAGATTTTTGTTTTTTTTTTTTGTACAAAAATTGATTCCCTATTTTATGTTGTTTTATGGATAATACGATTACATTGTTTTTTAAAAGTATAAGATTATGGATTAATATGTGTTTGATATCTTCATATATTAATTTTCTGTAGATAAAGTGAATAAACACTTACATACATTACATTAGTAGATACTACCCTCGAAATATGACATTCCTACTTAAAATCTTTTTACCAAGTGTCCCCAAATCTGGAAGACTTGATCCCTTCGGCTTAGACATCTGATTACCGGAAATACAACTTCAAAGCATGGAAGATGCAATATATATATGTTTGCTGTGTATTTTACAAATTATAGATGCATTGCTAATAGCGATCCGAGTTATATAATCAATGAGAATCTGGTATGGGGAGACATGGTAAAAATATGTTTACCATGTGTCCCAAGAACCAGGGTCACTTGATCCCCCTAGGATCAAGGCTCCCGACCAGGGGTAAACAAGTCTCCCTTACATAGGGGACACATGGTAAAAGTCAACAGTATGGGTTTTCATTAAATAATGATCTAATTTATTGCACAAATCTGTTCTAATTCAAACTATTAATGAAGAGATAAATTCTGAGTCGTATGGTGTATAAAGTTTTTCAATACTACAAATAGTTAAGAAAATGTATGCTAAAAACAAAAGGGGTGATCAACCCTCCCCAGTTTCCCCTAATGGTGCCAAATGCTTGAGCCAAAAAGTTATAGAAGCAAGTCGAGATGAAATATTGGTTTTTGAATACAATTTGTTTCAAGTTAGATACGCGAAGTTAGTGCAATTTAAGTTATATGATATTAAGTAAATATATTTTTGCCAGTTAACTATTTTATTATAGTAAAAAATACATATTAATGTCGAGTGACTTATTTTAAGTCCCTGGCACACTGGCTATTTGCGAGAGAGTTGAAAGCGAGCAACGAGTTCGCCGCGAGCACGCAATGATCTCGCCGCGAGCGCGCAACGATATCGCCGCGAGCACGCAACGAGCTCGCTCCCATCCCAGCAGTACGCAGCGAAATGCTGGTTTATCATTGTTACCATCATCATCATGCTTGCATTTTCCTGCATTTAATAATTACGAAACATAAATTTTAGTCTAAGAAATTAGCCCTATCTCGCTCTAATTAACAAAGGCTCACAAAAGTTACAATTTATCCCCCAATAAATAAACTTGTAATGGAGATATTCGGTAATTTCCCGCAAGGTCGCATACGTGACGGGCCGGGAATACTTTGCCGGCAACAAGTGGGTATAATGTCGGAAAATAATACTTTATCGAGCTTTATTGCCTTCCGCTTTGCAGATGTGTTCTCCATTCATTCGTTGTTTTGGTTTTATTTGGACTTAATGTGTTTCTAGTTGATTGATAGGTACCTATTGTTATTATTGTTGTTGTTTTTTAAAGTCAAAATATACTTTAATAGTGCCAGAATAGCACTGTTACGTGGGAATATGTATGTGGGAATTTTCAGAAAATAATATACCTACCCAGATAGCGTGAGTAGTTAAATAAGTTTTTGGCAAAAAATTAATTTTTGGTACACGCTTTTATCGCTGACTGTACTTTTCTTACGACAGACAACTAATACTCATCGAGACAATTCTAAAAATCCCTAACACAATTAGGTTGCGTTGTTTCATCACAGAGTTCCTATGGCCACCTCCTGTCTCCATCATCAGATCAGCTCGATAGTACCATAATATTGCATTGTCACCCGACTTACATGTGCATGCAAAATCTCAGCTCAATCGGAAACCGGGAAGTGGATCAAATTTAACTTGCAAGATTTCATTACAATTTAGTTACATACAGGTCGAGTTCCTATGGCCACCTCCTGTCTCCATCATCAGATCAGCTCGATGGTACCATAATATTGCATTGTCACCCGACTTACATGTGTATGCCAAATTTCAGCTCAATCGGAAACCGGGAAGTGGATCAAATTTAACTTGCAAGATTCCATTAGGTACATGTTACTTACATACAGCCAGCCTATTATGGATAGCTTTATCCATCTTTATCCACGTGATAAAATAACTGTCACTGTTTAACACCGTGGGAAAGAAAGTGACGGACACCGTTTTATCACGCTGTCACGTAGACAAGAACGACCATCATATCCGTACAGGTCGACCTAATAAAAGCGTGTTAAAAAAGTTAATCGCTGTCAGTTTTGTGACGACAATTAAGCATGAAATATTAATGAGAATCAACATTTTGCCTTTTTTACATTGTAATATCGCTTATAGTTTATGAAGTGAACACCAAAACCAAGTTTTTAATGAAATTTAATGCTTAAAATATCGTCACAAAACGGACAGTGATTAACAACTCGCGCTAAACTCCAATTTAAGGTTGTGTTCCTGGTGGTAAGATTCCCAGAGCTCTTAAAGATGCATCTATTGTGTTGGTTATGAGGGCCCCGTATTTGCTGTGCCAAATTTATCAACATAGATATATGTCAATAACAAATATCCTTAAAATCCTTATGTAGCTAATGATAGGAAGCGTCTCCGTGTTCATTATTTAAATACCTATGTTCAATCTTACTAAGCGGCAGCTGTCTAGGTACATAAGCTACAGGCATTTCTAAGTCACGTAAACTGAAACCTAACATTAGAACTAACCCTCTAATATTAGCAGTAGTTTAGATATTCAATCCAGTATCTCCAATGGTCCAGTCCTGAAATTATATTTAAAGCCATATGTGTAATAAATAGATAGTACTACCTACATATAGGTACCTACAGTAACCTGCAGAGTTAAGTGACACCCCCTACCCCGAGCTTGTCTGCGGACTTGGCCAAACGGCTGGTTGATGTCACTGGGGACAAAAGAGCTGGCAGCTTCCTTGGTCAAGCGAAAATAAGCGTTGCGATTCAGCGAGGAAATGCTGCCAGTATCTTTGGCACTATGCCCCGCTTTAGATATAGATTTTTAGTTTTTAATACTGTACCTTTACTTACATTTTATACCATCACACTATACAGGGTGGCCCATTTTAGATCGGTCAGTATGGGAAAGTTTGAAACTATAATACATACGAAGATCTGTTCTTAGGAACCATGTCATCGATTTTAATAACAAGAAAAACTGCAATCATACATTTAAAAAAAACCTGTACTCAAAATAATAAAAAGCGGGTGGCCATTTCGAACACTTACTAAAATAAATTAAAGAATATGAAAACAATGTATTTTAGACATCATGTTTCATAGTAAAATTTACTGCTTAAAACCTACACAATCGATATCTAAATAGAAATAGTTTTAGTTTTATTTTTCAAAACGTCCGGGTTCGATTCTCGAGCTGAGAATAGGTTTTTTTTTAAATGTATGAATGCAGTTCTTCTTGTTATTAAAATCGATGACATGGTTCATAAGAATAGATCTTCGTATGTCTTATAGTTTCAGACTTTCCCATACTGACCGATCTAAATGGGCCACCCTGTATTGTCTATCTGTTGGTACCTATGAAGCACTATAAAAAAGCGGCCAAGTGCGAGTCGGACTCGCCCATGAAGGGTTCCGTATTTAGGGGATTTATGACGTATTAAAGAAACTACTTACTAGATCTCGTTCAAACCAATTTTCGGTGGAAGTTTGCATGGTAATGTACATCATATATTTTTTTTAGTTTTATCATTCTCTTATTTTAGAAGTTACAGGGGGGGGACACACTTTGGAAGTGTCTCTCGCGCAAACTATTCAGTTTAGAAAAGAAATATATTAGAAACCTCAATATCATTTATGAAGACCTATCCATAGATACCCCACACGTATGGGTTCGATGAAAAAAAAAATTTGAGTTTCAGTTATAAGTATGGGCAACCCCCAAAATTTAATGTTTTTTTTTCTATCTTTGATGCGGTTCGCAGAATACATCTGCTTACCAAGTTTCAACAGTATAGTTCTTATAGTTTCGGCAAAAAGTGGCTGTGACATACGGACGAACAGACAGACGGACAGACAAACAGACATGACGAATCCATAAGGGTTCCGTTTTTTGCCATTTGGCTACGGAACGCTAAAAAGACACTTTACAAGTCCCTGTGATGTCATCGAAACTAATAACCATGAGTAATCCACATTTGCATGCTCCAATATCAAGCACTTAAAGCGATTAACATGTGGTCACAACATGTCTCTCTTCATAAATCTCAATTTGTGTAATAAAAGGTCTTCAGCAAAACTGCATTGTGATGTCAGTTACAATTGCTTTCGCGAATATTAGAGCTTGTGAGTGACATGTGGACGTACTAAAGGAAGGTTGGGAGTGCACGTGAGATAGTTCCCAAGGAGTAGGGGAAAATTAAACGTGTGTGTTATCTTTAGCGCGGCTAACATCATTTTAGATTTGCATATATATAGACATATTCATAAATATATACAAGGCTTTAATTGTTATTTTGTTACCCATCAAACAATCATCCCAAAAGCATTCCCGTTTCAAACTTAATTAAATAACCATGACTAAACAACTCCATGCATTCGATTTCAGTTTCAGTAAAATTTGAAGTCATCCTGCATTTGTAAAGCATGTAATATGACCACATTGAAATCAATACTTAAATGCAAAACGACTTATCTGCCTTATCACTTAAGCTACTTAAGACCTTATAGTACCAAGCGTAGAAATTACTTTTGTCGTAGAACTCATAACTTCCAAGAAAATGTCTTATGTGGTTATACAGTTTTACAAACATAGAGCGTTGTATGAAACAGTACACACTCTTTTGTCGTCGTGGGAACGGAGGCGTGCGCTCGACAAGAATACCATTAGTCAAATCTTGTGACCGAGCAAAAACGGTCTTAAGGAAATGTCTAATTTTAAGCGGTTTTAAAGTGGTTGGCGGTTTGTGGTGGTATTTTAAAATGTGGGAATGCCCTCCACCTGGCTGACGACGGTCGAGAGAGACCTCAAAGAAGCTCAAATCGACACCAACGCCGCACGGAATCGTGCTCAGTGGAGGATGCGGACGAGGAGGGCCGACCCCAAGTAAATGGGACTACCGGTCTAGGGGAAAGAAGAAGAAGAAGAAGAAGAGTTGTAGCTTAAGTATCGGATGGAACATTATTTACGAAAGAAAAACGCTTAGGTACTTATTTGAGGTATTAAAAATGCTTGGAGATGGGCAGGAATAGTTTTCTATCAGCATACCGAGCGTGAATGCGAACATTAGGTACTGGACATTATTAAATTGTACAACGGGACTTAATCAAGTATCTAAGTTTTAAGATTTACCTCCGACGTTTCGAGGACGGCCCCGTGGTCTCGGAGAAGACTGGCTTAAGTTGACATCAGCATCTTCTAACCGCGCGAGTTTTTCGAACTACCCGCACTTGGTCTTGTTTATCAGCTTGAACGTTTTGCGCACTAGGGATGTCACTCTGTCGACACACAACACTAACGATATTCTATTTATCGACTGTCGATATTCGTTTATGCCTACATTTAATGACTGGATTCCATGTGGATGAGATCTTGAAACCCTCGTCCCGATTGAAATTACTATGATTTTTGATTTCAATGGCTTCCCGTACTTTCCTACTGTAGAAATGACGATCCGTGGACAGCATTATGCAGCTCAATCCAGTGGTTTGGTCCTGACTCCAGTAAATGCTCAGTCACAGCAGACGTAAACAATATATTGGAGGAGACAGTAAGAGTTACATTCAAAAATATAAATAGGTTTAATCCGGCCTCAAATCATAGGTCTATATTTAGACATATGTTACACGCCACCTACGAAACGTCACAATATTCCACATTGTGACAGTGAAATGCTCAAGACATGCAAATGAGTCAAATTATTGTCCCTCCGCGTCCTGACACACGTCACTTACAGGTGGAGACGCGATAGCATCAGCTGCCTGAATATGAATGAGGACGTGTTATGGGGCGTTGAACGGGTTAAGTCAGTTTATAACTTATTAGCCTGTATATTAGTTGGATTATCTAATGTTAAAATTATGTGAAGAATTATTTTCTTGTTGGCACCATAGAAAAATATAGTAAGACAAGAGTGCTCACTCCATACATCAGTTTTGGTACCAAAAATACTAGCGTCGAGTAGCGGAACTATCAGTACTGCTACTTAACAATAGATGTAGACACTGAAATTAATACCCTTTTTGGTACAAAAACTGATGTATGGAGTGAGCAATCTATGTATTTTTTTCTCTATGGTTGGCACGCATATTTTATACTAATACTAAAGCCTATAGGTACTAAACCAATATATAATTCAATGATGACCAAATAAAAACGTACCAAACAAGCATACATACATATCTAAGTAAGTATGTTCTACTTGACAATTAAATTTTAATTTATATCTTGTCATGATATTTTATTTTCTTCCTTCTCTTTATTTTCAAGACTTTTTCAGGATTACGCCCTGTGGATTTAAAAAATCCTTATCTATATTAAATTAATATTTAAGAAAAATACAGTTGCTATGATTTAAGTGTACTTATGATTATTTTCTTCTTATAAGGTATTAATTTAGTGAGTCATTCTAGAGAAAATCTTTTCTCTTTCAACCTTAAGTCTGCAATATATCGGGTAGAAAGTTGTATTGCGTTCGGTGTAATTTTCGGGCGATGAGTCACGCCAATGCAGACATATAAATTCCTTAAATCATTATTGGAATATTAACACCTATCACAGTTGACAGGCTTCTGACCAAATTATTAATAATGCGAACACGAAATTCGATCGCAGGAAACCCTTGGGGCCCTATCACACTGGCGATTTGCGAGTGATTTGAAAGCGAGGCAAGCGCGTAGCGATCTCTCTCGCTCGCAGATCGCCAGTGTGATAGGGCCCTTAAGGGCATCGGCAATGATTATTAACCGTAGAGAGTATAGGTAATTAGATACTTATAATATAGAATAGAATATATTTACCCAGGTATTGGGAGTTGTATTTATAAAATTTGCTACCTATATATTTTTCATGTCGCTATATAATAATATGTCACAGTGAGTATTAAATTGACTTGTGAAACAGCACTTTTGACCGTACCTCGATTTTTCGGCTTTTTGTAGCTAATAATTAGATTTATAAATAGCAGAAAAGCTTTTCACGGAAAACACAACGCCAGATTATTAACATTTCAAACAGAAATATTATAAATTCTGGTAGCCTTTATAGATCTTAGCGTTACAATTAACTACAATAATTGCGCTTTAAACTTTTTTAGGGTTCCGTACCTAAAGGTTGCCTAATGCTATGGGTCATTATTACTATCTCCTTCACTCTTGCTGTAACTTTCTTTAACCCTTTAACCGCCAGAGTCTGATATATAAGACATTACATATCCAGCTCATTTCGCCACAGTCTGATAAATAAGACAAAGATCTGATTTGGTTTTTACATCAGATTTATAACTCCCGTAACTATGCCAACCTTACTCTGCGTGGTACAATTGCTGTCGGTGGCGACACGAGCATGCTCGATCAAAAATTGCTGGCGGTTATTAGGTTAATTAATAACTACTTTTCAGTTATTTCGATTTAACTGAACTGTGACGCGGTGGGCAAAGTTATGTTACAGAGCAAAGTTTAATACTTTTACGGTATTAAATAAACATACGGAGGCTGCGGAGCCATCTATTTCGTAGTCAGACACGTACTTGGTCCGTTTTTAGGGATCCGTACCTCAAAAGGAAAAAAACGGAACCCTTATAGGATCACTCGTGCGTCTATCTATCCGTCCGTCTGTCCGTCTGTCACAGCCTATTTCGTCGGAAACTACTGGACCAATTAAGTTGAAATTTGGTACACACATGTAGATTAGTAATCCAAAGATGGAGATGTAACGTGAACAAATGAATTTTAAACATGGGGGCCACTTTTGGGAGGTAAATGAGAAAGTTAAAAAATAAAGTTTTTCAAACTAAATAGTGTTATATATCAAATGCGAGAGCTCGTTTTTAGAATCATAATTTTTTTTTTTTATAATTTTAAAATAAATGCTTAAGTTAGAAATTATTTAAGGTAATAGCCAAAAAAATTACCCTTCCCCCCTTTATCTCACAAACTACTGGGTCTAAAATTTTGAAAAAAATACACAAAATAGCTCTTTACCTATAGATGACAGGAAAACCTATTAGAAATGTGCAGTCAAGCGTGAGTCGGACTTAATGTACGGAACCCTTGGAACGCGAGTCCGACTCGCACTTGGCCGGTTTTTTTTTATTAATTGTACAAAGCGAAAACGAGTTTTTCTACGAAACGTTTGGTAGGTCAATTAGGGCGTAATGACGAGAACTTATCAAAGGAGCTTTTTCGGGAAGACGATAATTAAAAACATAAATTTTAACGAGGCCGATTGTCGATGAAACTGTCTCTTTTTTTTCTCAGTAGAGTTTTAGGGTGGCAAGCTTTTTACGCCACAGGCATTCTTTGTAGGCTTTATATTTAGAGGCGCGTGGAATATTAAATAAAACGAAAGAAAAATCAGTGCTAAATCGTCGTTTGGAAATAATTAGTATCTATTTCAAATGGCAGATTCTCGGCAGATGCCTATACCACTCGGCCACCGGGCCACGCCGTATGCATTTCATCAAATATCAAGCCCATTTTGAATCGACGAAAAACAGTTTAAATTTTCCATCGGCCATAACGAGAACAAATCAAATATTTATTAAGAACGGAATCTCGAACTAATAAATAATAAGCCAGAAAAGCACTCGTAAGTCACTTTCAATTACATTCAAAAACAGAGCGGGATGGGAAAATATGCGAAAATTCCGCTCGCAAAATAAGGAACAAACTCAAATTTATTGCGGTGATAACAGAACTTCGAAAAGGCGGAATAAATTTCAGTCGAGTGTACTTTGACTTGTACATTTTGGAATTACGAGCCCTGGAAAAGTTTTCGGAATAAGCATATTTGAACTTTTTTATGTGGATAGTTCTGAATGGCACAAAGTTTAGGATAGACTTACAATTTTTCATAAATTGCTTAATGTTAAGTTATGCAAATCAATAGGTAGGTATTCTATAACAATAACTCCTATTACTAATATTAAACGAATAATATAATCACTACATAAGTAGTATAAAACAAAGTCGCTTCCCGCTGTCTGCATGTCCCTATGTATGCTTAGGTCTTTAAAACTACGCAACGGATTTTGATGCGGTTTTTTTTAATAGATGGGTTGATTCAAGAGGAAGGTTTATGTATATTTTTGTTAACCCGTGCGAAGCCGGGGCGGGTCGCTAGTTATATTATAAACTAAAATTTTATTTTGGTTTAATGATTTTACACTTATATAAACAAGACCAGTTAAATTAGTGCAAGTGGTTCAAAAACTCGCGCAGATAGAATATGTTGAACTCGACTTTTGTCAAAGTTACTTCCGGACTACGAGGACAATGTTGTCTTCAAAACGTCTAGTTACTCGTAGTATGTATTACCAAAGTCCATATCATGTACAGTCACCTGCAATTATATGTTACTCTTTGAAGGCCGCCAAAATATGTGACACGCTCTTATGACTCTACAAACAGGATCGTCTCAGATAATTTTTCGGCCTTCGTTGTGTAACATATTATTGCAGGTAACTATACTCATGTACAAAGCTCGGTATAACGGTATACATCAATATAGACGCCCAAAAATTTGCATGTACATTGCCTACTTCATAAAACACCAATCCATTACAATCACCATTGCCAGTTAATGTACGAACCACAAAAACTCCTCGAATTTTTGTCGCCCCGGGACCTCAGATAAAGCCTTTATTACCTCACGCCGCTTATTTACAGTCTAAACTCCGGCACATTTATTAAAACGGTGATAACACGCTATTTATTGTCTCCTTGCCTCCTTAAGTCGTGGAAACACGCGAGATTTTTGTAGGTGTGATGTCGGAGAACAATATTAATGTACGTGTAACATACAACGGTTTTGGACGTTAAGTAGTTTTTAGTTTTACGCGCGCTATATTGTTGATTTAAAATAATGATAATTGTTATTCTGCCTATTCATGGGTGGATAATATCATAAATATCATAATACCGGAATTTGTGACCCAGGCAACAGTATACCCAGGCAAAATAAACGTGACCCAGGCAACGGTAACCATGGACACCATGAAAAGAAAAAGTTAGTTACATTTTCTTTTTGAGTTGTCTCCGACTACTTTATACGTCGAAATAATATTTTTGAGCTTAATAAATTTGTAAAACTTTTCAGACATAAACAAGTCTTTAAAGTTATTTAAACTAAACGCTAAGCTAAGTGGCCTAAGTACCTATTCCAAAGTCAAAGTATTCAGAATAAGGTAAGTATTTACGTTTCTTTACTTTGTAATTTGTATAGTTATATTGTTGTAAATACAGTAAAACACTTGTGCACAAAAACAATTTTTTTAGGGTTCCGTACCCAAAGGGTAAAAA
This sequence comes from Cydia amplana, assembly GCF_948474715.1. Classification (NCBI taxonomy): domain Eukaryota; kingdom Metazoa; phylum Arthropoda; class Insecta; order Lepidoptera; family Tortricidae; genus Cydia; species Cydia amplana. The sequence continues at coordinate 17,227,408 of NC_086072.1, forward strand.
CGGGACCCTATTACTAAGACTCCGCTGTCCGTCCGTCCGTCCGTCCGTCTGTCACCAGGCTGTATCTCACGAACCGTGATAGCTAGACAGTTGAAATTTTCACAGATGATGTATTTCTGTTGCCGCTATAACAACAAATACTAAAAACAGAATAAAATAAAGATTTAAGTGGGGCTCCCATACAACAAACGTGATTTTTGACCGAAGTTAAGCAACGTCGGGCGGGGTCAGTACAGTACTTGGATGGGTGATCGTTTTTTTGCTTGTTTTTTTTTTGCTTGTTTTGCTTTATTTTTGTGATGGTGCGGAACCCTCCGTGCGCCAGTCCGACTCGCACTTGGCCGGTTTTTTTGCTTGTTTTGCTCTATTTTTTGTTGATGGTGCGGAACCCTCCGTGCGCGAGTCCGACTCGCACTTGGCCGGTTTTTTAATATCTTTGACATGTATTTCTTGTAGGTACTATACATTCACTCGAATACGAAAACTTACAGTACATCCTGTTATGTTACCTAGTTCTGTGCTATGTACCACATAAGTAAATAATGAACATAACTGAATTCTCTATTGCAGACCTCAATAAAATAAAACGCTACAAATCACAATCTTAAAAGATACTAATATCATCCGGTTATAATTTAACATCAATTAGGTACTTGTTATTTTAGATGACCGCAGACTATAAACACAGGGCGCTCCCGTTTCTAACTTTAATGAACCTTTACCGAGGTTGTAAAATGGGTGGAGATTTCGACCGTAATTCGCCATTTGTCGCGGTATAAGGCTAATTGGAACGCGGACTTCGGGTTTCATGGTGTTGATTAACAAATGTGCCTATTTTCAATTTTATACATACTATATACGGTACAGCCTTTTAATTTTAATAAACTTCAAAAATTAGATCTATATACGATATGGATCGGAGCTGTCATTGTCAAAAGTGACGTTTCTTCAAACAAACAAACAGGCTTTCTCCTCATGACCTCCCTTTACGGATACCTAAGTAACTGGTCAGAATCAGTTCCAATATACGCGTCGACTTGAGAACCTCCTCCGTTTTTTTCGTCGATTAAAAATTAATTGGTACCTACGAACCATTTTTAGGCGTAGTATTTTTAGGGTTACAACGGGACCCTATTACTAAGACTCCACTGTCCGTCTGTCTGTCACCAGGCTGTATCTCGTGAACCGTGGTAGTTAGTGCCGGTTTTTCCGACAGACGACCTCCGGATTGATAGCTGTTCAGTGTTCTGCTCGGCTTTTATATTTAGTGATCCGATCCAGTTTATCCAGTTTATGTTGTTATTGTTGTTATTGGGTGTGTTGTGTATTGTTTACACTGATCCTCGCTAGAAAATTCCTTGTCGCAAAACAGTTTGTGTTGCCAAATTGCGTCCACCTCGCCATCTCATTTCCGTTTATCCTTTCAGCGAAAATAATATTCTCTTTATTTTGTAACACCAAAACTTGTTATCTCGTTGTCTTTGATCATTTCCCCTCGTTAGCAAATTCCAACACCGAGTTGCTTTCTTGTACGCAAATATAGTTAATTTCACATTACTTTGCTTTACACCTTTATGAAATGCAACACTGTTGTCATTAAGGAACATTTGCTAGTGGAATTTGTGTCTTACGTAGCAGGTGATACAGATCAAAGTATGTTGTTTAGGTTCACAGGTATTAGCGCCTTTGACTCATTAATACAAAGGAATCGCTACAGGGTCCCGTACTGTCATTAGTGCGTTTTAATAACATGCGAGTTGTATTTAGTATGCTGAAAGCTTGGTTTAAACAGGACGATATTATTATAATAATAGCATCTGTATTTTCAAAGCGTTTGGGTAAACTGTAACATGATTTTGGGCGTCTTAGAGCAAGTTTATATTAGGTTGAAGCCGTTGAAGGTTAGATTTGATCGTTTTATTTACCGTCCAGTTTTATAGGAGGTTCTATCAGTACATAACGTCGCTATATTTAAAGATGCACCAATTTTAACTACAATTATTTCAAGTTATTACATTTATAACAAAAATAACATAAGAAAGACACTATTTTAACCCGCGGATGACAAAAAAAAAAGGATTTTTGGTAGGTACCTAATCAAGAAATAGTTTTTAACTATCAAATATAATTTTGAAGTTCTACCTCAATTTATCAAACCCTAAACAATACCGCCTACATCATTTGTATCCAACACCTCAGAAATACGAGCCCCAACAGTCGTTCAATCGATCGTTAGCGACTGAAACTGTCCGAATATGAAGTGGCACTTCGCTCAATTGATGAATCACCCCCGTCTGCTACTTCCGAAAAGAAAAACGAAGTAAGTATCCTACTGTCATGAATATACGCCCTGTTCCAATGGAGTAAAGCGCGATAGAGAATAACATTTATGATCTTGGCTGTTCGTATGTGATTTTTCCTAAAGGCGACATAACAGCTATCTTTGCGTGTGAATGTGTATTTTAGGGACTCTGGCCAAAACGGATATATTTACTATCCTACCGCGCATATAACCGCAAGCGACTTGAAATTGACATACGTACCTACCTACCTACATTATTTTAAGCAGTAAAAAAGTGCCATTCTATATTTATGATTCTACAGTTAGATCTTAGATGCAATACATTTCAATTGCCTTATAAAAACATAATCCAATCGAGTACCCTGGAATTACATTTATCTGCAATCGATGCAACCCATAATTTCTTCCAAACCGAACTCACACAAATATAGACTCAGTTCCATAAACACAAGGTTCAAAATTATGACCAGCAAGGCATCCCTACACTTTTCAAAAGCAAATAGTGTTAGTTGGATAATTGACGCAGTGGCAACCCTAGGGACGGTAGGGATGCACCCTGTGCAATCGTTCGTACGAATTAGAATAATAAGATTTCCCTGCAATTTGAAATATTGAACAGTGGAAGAGCATTTCGACGTAACTTAGTTTTTTTTTAAAGTGCATTCGTTTGCATAATGAATTACGATTGTGCGCCGAAATTTGTGTCGTGTTAGGTGTTATTAGGTGAATAAAACGTAGTACCTTCTACGCTTTTATTCAATTTTCTTCCATAAGTCGTTGAATTTGTGTAGGATTCGTAAGATTCGTATACCAGCGATGATTTTAAGTTCCTAGCTTCAATCTTTCAGGCACAAAAACTTTCATCACAGATTATATAATAGTAGTTCTCTTTCGTCTAGTTCTTACGCCATTAACATTTTCACAAGGCATTGTACTTGTTATGTTATTTTATGGCAGTGTTTCTACTTAACTAATACGAGGCTTCTTTGTTTCAGGTCTCGACGCAGAACTTTACTACGTGCGAGAGGGCGTGGTAAACACCTACGCGACAGGCTTCATCGTGCCAGTGCCTGCGCATATAGCAGATCTGGAGTTTATGTGGCAGTCTTTGGGCAGGAAACCAGTAAGTTCCTTGCATTTTTTTTATTATTAGTATCTTTAGCGAGACCAATGGTACGCATATAATCGCAACATCAACCAGCACCTTCAGGGATTTTAAGAATCCGGTGTCGGTAGTAATCTTAATGAAGCTTAGAAATATTCTATGTGCCTGGTCACGAAATATTCGTCTTCTACGATTGAAAATCCAAGAAATATACGAAAAAAAACCATCCGTTTTTGATTGCTGAAACTAAAAGCAATCGCTGCCTTGTCGATGAAATTATCAATTTTGTTCGTTGTTCGAGAAAACGCTAGTAGACGGAATAGTCCCTATGACGGAATTAGTCACATTGACCTGCCCTAGTAGCACGGTCGCAGTTTTATCATTTATCACCATGCCTGTCACGTTCTAACAAGTATGTAAGTGCGAAAGTGACGGGCTTAGTGATAGTGGATAAAAATGGAACCGTGCTGAGCCCGCTGAATCGACTATTTAATCATTTACAATCGACTAAACACGAACAAATCTCTATCAAAAGTTGATAGGCAGTCATTTTTGCACGTAGGTACCAGATAATCAAGATATCTTGCGTATACACAATTTACACATTGAAAAGCATTCTAGTGTTATAACTATATTGAGTGATATAAGTATATCAGACAAGGTGTCGTTCAGGTGTACGACAGGTTGCATCATAGTTAGGCAGGAAACCAGTTCGATTGAGAGTATGGTGGACAGAGGCAGATTGTTTATATGTACATACCACTTTGTTCTCTAAACAATCTACCTAATAAATAAACTATCTATAATAATCTACTTAAGGAAATAAGAAGGATTATTGTATAGGCACTTCTAACTTTTACCCAACAACTCTTAATTTAATCAAAATACTGCCCAACTCTGCTAACGAAACTATTCATTGCTAAGTATTGGTTTGCTTACTTGAGCCTCTAGTGATAGTGCCACTTACGACAAACAACGACTATCTCTAGTAAAAATAAACTGTTGTATAGCACACAGGTACAGTAGTACCTAGACGTTTTTAGTAAAAACGTTTTTAGTAAAAACGTTTTTAGTAAAAACGTCTAGGTACTACTGTACTACTGTACTACTGTAAAACTTTTTACACACAACAGACCTGATACATGCAAAGGCAGGCGACTCCGTGCTTCCAATTTGGCGTAAATGCTATACCATTTACGAAACAAAAGGACGGCATTCGTTTTGGAATGTTCTAACGAGCTTCTGTTGAGCACTTTGCCCACCATAGCAACCGTAAGCGACTTTTGAAAATAAGTTTGATTTTGGAATGTATTTGTTCACAGACATCAATATAGTGGTTGGTTATAGATGGTAGGATCCTATAGATGTGCTATACGCGTGCCTCCGTGTGACTATTGGTCGAGTTTATTTGTTGCCCACGATAATCCACACAAATTTACGTTGGGGAATAAAAAAAATGTCAGACTGCGACAAGGACAAACATTAATATAGCGCTTTTGCTGCTACTGAAAGATACATAAGACTATCCCGTTCGGTCTTTTCCCCCCAGCCCTCATGCCTGATCCAGTTATACTAGATTCATGTGGTTGGTAGTTAGGTAAACATCCTGTTATACATATCGTTTGTTACAGCTACCGTACGTCATGGACATAGACTACGAGAGCCGAGGCGCGATGCTGCCACCGCAAGTCAACATCTCCGAGAGGGGGATGGTGCCCACCAAGTTGCAAGCTTTCAGGTAAACACGGCCTAAGATGTGGCTAGAGTGAGCTTATAGGCGAGTTTAATGGTACTTCCGTCTAGGTTTATGAAGAGTTACCTAAGCCTTTCTATAATTTTCGTTGCCAATTTAATACAGATGTAGTGCATAATTGTTTTCCATCGTATTTTCTCGGAAACGTTCGTACTCGTATTTGTCATGTCTACTTTTAGTCAACCTCAGTACTTTTTGTACCGAGACTCTGTAATTTTTGAAGGATTAAAATTAGACAGACCAAAAAAAGGTACTGCTAGCTAGTAGCAAATAGGTAGGTATACCAAGCAAAACATAATTAACGTAAATTTGGAAATCATAAAATGAATAATTAAAAAACTCAGGCAGATAGTAGTTTCGCGCATATGTCGTAGGTATTTGTCATAACGTTAGGTAAGTAAGTGTGCAAAGTAACCATTTCCTGAAGAGTTTCTATTTTGTGCAATACGATCGAATAAGTGTATTAACAATATTTTTTGAGAATTCTCATTCCGAAGATAATCAAAAATATATAAAACCACCCATAATTCGTGCTGCCTACATGTTCCAACTACACGCTACTTGGGCATCGCATATTCGGAAAGAGAAGAGTCGTGGAATGTATTGGGCGGACTCTTTCCGCACAGACTCTAGTTTTGATACATTTATTGATTGATTAAAGTGTTATCATCATCATCAGCATCATCCTGTCCAGGCCGGTTTCGGCCTCGGCGACTGAGTATGTATAGTCTGGCATAGAGAAATATAGTAAGACAAGAGTGCTCACTCCATACATCAGTTAGACTATTAATTTCAGTGTTTACATCTAGCATCGAGTAGCGGAACTATCAGTACTGCTACTTGACAATAGATGTAGCACCGACCGGAAAGTCTTATCTCAACAGCATAAGACTTTCCGGTCGGTGCTACATCTATTGTCAAGTAGCAGTACTGATAGTTCCGCTACTCGATGCTAGATGCTAATAGTCTTTTTGGTACTAAAGCTGATGTATGGAGTGAGCAATCTATGTATTTTTTTCTCTATGGTACTGGCTACTGACAGCGACAGTCGTGTGTTATATTGATACATAGATTCGTTTCAGAGTGCGCTTACCCTGCACTGGTAGCAGAAGCGCTGAGATCCTGGTGACAATGCAACTGAACATCTCGGCTCCAGATCGCGCCCACAAAGATGTACGGCTTTTGTTTAAAAGGAACAAGATCTGCTTGAAAGGTAAGTGACACTTTTACTCAAGACTCACACAAACTCGCCGCCAAAAAGCCGCTCCCATCGAAGTTACGCTCTCAATTAAAAACCGGCCAAGTGCGAGATATTTCTAATACGTTTTCCTGTCATCTGTAGGTAAAGAACTATTTTGTGTATTTTTTTCAAAATTTTAGACTCAGTAGTTTCGGAGATAAAGGAGGGGAATGGTCGCACAGACCGGCAGACAGACGCACGAGTGATACTATAAGGGTTCCGTTTTTTTCCTTTAGAGGTACGGTACCCTAAAAACGATATATTTTAATTACTATGAACTTGGCATAAACATTTTAATTTACCAATACCTACATGTATTTTAGTGTAGTTATAAGCACGATTATGTATCAGAGTTCTTCTAACAAACTGTGCTACTATTGTCGCCTGGCTGACGGGACAGAATAACAACAAGAGATAGTTGATTCACACACTTCGTTTCACGTTGTATTGCCTAGCAGTTTAAAACTTGCCTACCAGCTAAGGACATAAAATAGTGAAAAATATTCTGCCATTAGCAAAACTTGAAGGCAATAGCCAAATCTTATTGGTAATTCAATAGTCTAATAAAACAATGAAGGATCCTCTTACAGGCAACTTTATTGCAATCCCTACTCAATAAATTATTTTACAACTACCAATATAAAACTGGGAACAATTTTACAAAGTTCTACACTTTCCCTGGCCATAATAATAACAGTAAATCAACTTGGCAACATTGGGAATAGTTACAAAAATAGAGGGTGGGCTGCAAAGCAAAATAGGTACCTAGTGAACATGGCTACCCCATGTTAAAGAGCTTAAGGTATGTCCACACTTGTGTGCTTCTATGTTCGACTTAGGTTTTTCTTAAACGCATACCACAAAGTCATAGCGGATGACCTAAAATATTTTAAGCAGCATGCGTCATAATTACAATAAAATGTCACGCACTGGATGCAAAAGAAGACGATTAGGGATCGAAACCAGTTTTTTGCAAAAACTTCGAGATAACCATATTTTTTTAATTATTTTATACTCGAAATGTATGACTCAGTTGTATGTTTAGGAAACGACTTCGACTAGATTGCCCAATTAGACATGAGATAATTAGCAAAGAAAGAAAAAATACCGCTTTCGTACTTACCCATACAAAAAATACCTGTATCCTATCCCTGAAGGCTAATGAAAATGTGATGTGTGTGATGTGGACATATCTTTACACGCTTACTGCAACTTTCTTTCCAAATATTGTACTCGTACAATTTCAAAAAGTCCTATACACTAAGGCGTTCCTAAGGAACTATAACTTTTTACTTGCATTATTGTCTAGTCAGTTTACTTGACAAATTGGGTACCGTAAAACGGGGTGAGTAGGTTTCGCGGGGAGAGGTGGGTTATTAATGGGGAGAGAAGGTTTGTGAGGGGGTGAGAAGGGATTTTGAGCCTACTGCTACAAAAATAATGTATTCCAATTTAAAATGGAGCTATAGTAATACGCATAATAAAAAAAATCGATCCAACAATCTTCCAAAATTACCTTTGTATGAAAACCCCTCTCACCCCAAATACGAGGTACTACGGGGTGAGGTGGGTTTTCCTCTTTATCGTCAAAGTTATGAAATGGGACTACCCAAAATAAAATAAAAACTAAAATACAAACGTCCGGAACACTTATTATATACACCATTCAGTTTTCATGTGTAAAAATAAAATGTTATCGACGTTTGAATTTCAGTTTTGACCCTACTCACCCCATTTTACGGTACCTGCTACATTATTCTGTACCACTATCGAAGTTTCGTCGTTCTGTGAGATATATGTGGTGTTTTATTTGTCAAATAAGGAAGCATTTGGCGATGTTGGCACGGGATGAGTCATTTTGCATCCGGTATGTTTTTCCGAGTGGGGTGATCTTTCATGTTTTTTAGCTGTGAATAAAACTGAGTCTGCCGCAAAATATTTCACAGCATATATAAGGCCGACAGCTGACTTGGACGTTTTTCGGCAAAATTCTCGTGTTGCTTTAAAAGTAATTGTTATAAGTAAAGAACAAGGATAAAATGAAAACTAGACGAGTTATCCTTTGTATTATAGTACATTCTAAAGTAACTCTGTCTGTCTGTCACCTCTTCGGCCTGCAATCTTCGTAAAAAATCTGGTACTTTGGTCTGATGCAAAATGAAACTTAATTTGGGTGCTGGGAAAGGATAAGTACTTATAGAAATATATTTTATCCCAGAAATTATCCCGGGATTGAAAAGAGGGGTGGAATTTACTATAGAGTGAGATATGGCAGTACTTATTCTATACAAACGAAGTCGCGGGCAGAAGCTACTTTTTATATGGAACTAGCGACCCGCCCCGGCTTCGCGGCGCGGGGGTTAACAAATTATACATAAACCTTCCTCTTGAATCACTCTATACATATTTTTTTAAAACCGCAATAAACTCCGTTGCGTAGTTTTAAAGATCTAAGTATACATAGGAACAGACAGACAGCGGGAAGCGACTTTGTTTTTACACTATGTAGTGATACATAACTCAAAGTTGCTTTACAAATTTACACAGTAGCCTACCCAACTCTAGACAATAAAGCAATAACTAAACTTTGTAACTAGAGCTATAGTCATAATTTGTAAGATACATATAAGATATTATTTTATCTTCAAGTTCCCACAGCGATCCCTAATCAAATTGTCACATATAACGAACGGCCATAGTTCTCCGGCCTTGAACCTGACGGGTACACACGTTGCCTCGAGGCTTTTCATATTATAAATAGTTTGGTCAGTATATAACCATCAGAAAAATGTCAGTTATTTATGTTATGTATAAGAAAAGCTATTTTCGATGAAGAATCCGATAACCGACCTACAGAGTATTTATAACTTTACGAAGTAAGTAGTTTTTTTTATGACCTACATATTTTTAATAATAATTATGTTTTTTTTTGACATCTGTCAATCATGAATAACTTGTGTCTCTTTGTAAGTGTGTCTTATAAATCTTATAATCCCTAGGCTACCGCCACTGACTAATATCTATAACCTTGGCCTATATTTTAACCCCCTAATTTATTTAAATGAAAAAAAAGATGCGTGTAAAAACGGTAGATTAACTTGAAAATATTATATTTGGAAATAAAGTTAAAATGAAAAAGATGTCGTATATCAAGAACAAATCTGAAAAACCAAAGGCAATCTCGAACTAATACGTTCATCCAAAATCCTTTCCGCGAATACGAATCCCACTAAATGAAATATTAAGGATAATAGAAAAACTTTGCAGGGGAGCGAAATGGCTAAATAATAACTCGACAAAAGGTCTTAAGCGCCAATATATTTTAACGAAAATACGTCCTTCACAACGGAGTTAGAACGAAACAGGTAGGATGAACGATGACTTACATCAGGTCGCTAAAAGAAATTTCTGTATACTGAAATAAGTACTATATGTCATCTAATATAAGGTTGAAATTGCAAGGACATTTTTAAGTAACATGAGAGCTTTCGAGTGTTATTTAGCACGTTATTAAATGTCAACGACAACGCTCTTTGAGATATTGATACTAGCTCCAGACATTTTAATTAAGAATCAAGAGGTAATATTATCCATGTATATCATCGTATATTAGTTTGAGCGAGGATATTGAACTTTTTCACGTGCCTATCGTTATGTTTTGAGGTTCAATGTGTCTATATATTAAAAAACGTCCAATGTGCATCGGGTCGAAGGTTCCGTACCTCTATTTTTCCTCTCTCTAACCTCCTCTATGTCATTAGGTAGGGGGAAACCGGGAGACTTGCCCACATGGGAGACTCAAGTCTCCCGTTGTGGCACTTCTTAAATAAAATGGTTCAAGTCTCCGACCAGGGCAAGTCTACCCGGTCTCCCCTTATTCCGTGTTCTATTATTTTCTAGGTTTATTAAAAACAATCAAAACAGGCACCCTGGGCGTCACATCTATACATATAATAAAGCTGAAGAGGGTCGAAAGTCTGTACATGGAAGATATTCGAAAAAAAGTTGGTTGGGGATACTTAGAATCGATAACAGAACACGTTCCAACAGTTTTTAGAATTTTTGTCTGTTTGTCTGTTTATCTGTTTATCTGTTTGTCTGTTTATTTGACCGCGCATCACGTGAAAACGGCTGAACGGATTTTGATGCAAACTTTACTAATCTGTCAAGAAACTCCCAGGCCCTATTTTAGGCTAGAAAAATTCAACCCCTAAAAGGGGGGGTGGCCACTACACTCAATTAAGTTATGTTTGCACCTGAATCTTATGGCGCTAACTTAAGAAAGTGGTGCACACTTTTTTTTTGTGAATGTACTTTGTAAAAAAAACAACATTTTTCTTAGTCAATGTCAAACGTCTTTGCAAATACATATTAAATCACATTTATAGACGGGTCTATCGCGGGTTTATTGACAATAATTAACATTATGTGAAGTGGGTGGTTTGAAAATATGATGTCTACCCCAAACTTTTTCATACACTTTTCGTCGGGTAGTTGCACAAATCTCTGTTTTGACATTTTGTTGGGACATCAGTTAGCCGCGACCATGACCAGTGAAACCTGTGTCGAAACGTCGGTAAATCTATACATATAATAAAGCTGAAGAGGGTCGAAAGTCTGTACATGGAAGATATTCGAAAAAAAGTTGGTTGGGGATACTTAGAATCGATAACAGAACACGTTCCAACAGTTTTTAGAATTTTTGTCTGTTTGTCTGTTTATCTGTTTATCTGTTTATCTGTTTGTCTGTTTATTTGACCGCGCATCACGTGAAAACGGCTGAACGGATTTTGATGCAAACTTTACTAATCTGTCAAGAAACTCCCAGGCCCTATTTTAGGCTAGAAAAATTCAACCCCTAAAAGGGGGGGTGGCCACTACACTCAATTAAGTTATGTTTGCACCTGAATCTTATGGCGCTAACTTAAGAAAGTGGTGCACACTTTTTTTTTGTGAATGTACTTTGTAAAAAAAACAACATTTTTCTTAGTCAATGTCAAACGTCTTTGCAAATACATATTAAATCACATTTATAGACGGGTCTATCGCGGGTTTATTGACAATAATTAACATTATGTGAAGTGGGTGGTTTGAAAATATGATGTCTACCCCAAACTTTTTCATACACTTTTCGTCGGGTAGTTGCACAAATCTCTGTTTTGACATTTTGTTGGGACATCAGTTAGCCGCGACCATGACCAGTGAAACCTGTGTCGAAACGTCGGTAAATAAAGGTAATAAAATAAATTTCGAGATAGGTCTATAAATGTGAGTTAATATGTGTTCGAAACGCGAAAGTTTTTAAATAGGTATTAAGTAATTGTAAATGTCAAACAATTTGGGACTTGCATTTTAAACGCGTTACCATACCTATCCGAAAAAAACTAATTTTTCGCGAAATTCTCGCAACGTATTGAGGTTACAAGGTAGCACGGTCTCAGGAATCTGAGGAAGAATCGGAGACGTTCACGCAGTGCGAAGAACGGTTGACCGCTCAGCGGATTCGCACGACAGACGCGCTCGACGGTAAGTACTGCGGTGCATCAGCGGGTACTGGAGAGCCCAGCACACACATTAACCTACATTAATACTATTGTTCTGTGTTTAAGCACTGACAGCCTGGACGCTTCGGGCCTTCCTCCCTACGCGGAGCTCGGCCTTGGGCCTTCGCACTTAGACAGTTATACTATTGTTCTGTGATTAAGCACTGACATCCAGGACGCTTCGGGCCTTCGGCCCTACGCGGAGCTCGGCCTTCGGCTTTCGCATTAGATATCCACACCAAAATTCAACCATTGCGGCGGTGTCCCTGACATAGCCTCTCTCAATTTTTTCTATCAAAAAAATTCGCGCTCGCTACGCTCGCGTTTTTAACTTTTAAGGTTAAGCCTACTTTGATAAAGGTGGCATTCTAGGCACCCTACCGAGCGACTACTACTACGACTGACACTTCGGGCCTTCGGCTCTAAGCGGAGCTCGGCCTTCGGCTTTCGCATTTAGACACTGATACCATTGTTCTGTGATTAAGCACTGGCATCCTGGACGCTTCGGGCCTTCGGCCCTACATGGCTCGGCCTTCGGCTTTCGCATTAGATATCCACACCAAAATTTCACGTAAACCACTGCGACTATGTCCCTGACATAGCCTCTCTAATTTTTTTTCTATCAAAAAAAATTCGCGCTCGCTACGCTCGCGTTTTTAATACAATTTTAAAGGTTAAGCCTAATCTGATAAAGATGGCATTCTGGGCACCCTACCGAGCGACTACTACTACGACTTAAGCACTGACATCCTGGACGCTTCGGGCCTTTGGCCCTACGCGGAGCTCGGCCTTCGGCTTTCGCATTAGATATCCACACCAAAATTTCACGTAAACCACTGCGGCTATGTCCCTGACATAGCCTCTCTAATTTTTTTTCTATCAAAAAAAATTCGCGCTCGCTACGCTCGCGTTTTTAATACGATTTTAAAGGTTAAGCCTAATTTGATAAAGGTGGCATTCTGGGCACCCTATCGAGCGACTACTACTACGACTTAAACACTTACATCCTGGACGCTTCGGGCCTTTGGCCCTACGCGGAGCTCGGCCTTCGGCCTTCGCATTAGATATCCACACCAACGTTTCACGTAAACCATTGCGGCTGTGTCCCTGACAACATTACTCCCATCTCTCAATTTTTTTTCTATCAAAAAAAATTCGCGCTCGCTGCGCTCGCGTTTTTTATACGATTTTAAGGGTTAAGCCCTACTTTAATAAAGATGGCATTCTGGGCACCCTACCAAGCGACTACGACTTAGGCCAATTTATAATTAAACATTTTTTTACACTGTTAAAAGTAATCCCCGGTACATACATATATGTAGATATTTAGTTGTGCATACATAAACATAACTGTAAATAAAGTGTAAATACTCGGCCTCAAGTTTTTGATATTTATAATATTCTCCTTTCCTGTAATCTTACTTCTAACTAATATAATATTAGACCTAAATTCGAAAGTTTGTTAGGAAGTATGGATTTCTATGTGTATAAATCTTAATTTTTCATGCTCAGAATGATTTGACTGGAGGACAGAATTGGATGATATTTGCTATGGACATGTTTTGGATAGGTACACTCAAGAACGTAAAAATACAAAAGTAGTACTGTATTGTCCGTTATACACCTTTTTTTTTTTAAGAGGGGAAATGCTTTAAGCATACCACCCGGCGCGGGGACGGGCCGGGATGGTTATGTGGGACTCCCTGTTGTGAGCTAATGAGACCCCAGGTTTACCCACTAAAACCCCTCTGTTGCCGCCTCGCTGCTATAAGGCGAGGTCCCAGGAACGCCGAAGTACTCTTCCGCAACCTCGCCAGCGGCCGTCCGGACTCGGACCCGACTCTTGGGGAAATCACCCCTTCACCTCATTGGGCGCGTTGGCTACACATCGCGCCTGCCCACGCAGGGGTCCGTTATACACCTACTATAACTCTGTGTCGTTTAAATCACGTCTAATATTGGAATAAGGGCGAAAAAAACTATTGGTTTTGGAGTGTAGTTTTGTTTAGTGGTAAGTACCTACCTAATTGTAAAATATTTTATCTGGACTTCAGTCCGCTAATCGTATCCATCTGTCAACTTTACTTCAAGTTCCACCTCCAGGGGAGAGAAAGAGAAATTAGGGATGAATTAGCTTACTGACACAGACCGAATTCCACGCGGGCGGAGCCGCGGGCACAGCTAGTTTCCAATAAAGAAGAACTCGACAATATTAAAGGTTTCAATTTTCAAGTACTCCTTAAGGCATTTATCAAAACGGCCAATTTTATACACTCCACAAATCACTCCCTCGCATTCTATCCTCCGAGTGTATCCAGACTTCCAGAGGGATGAAGACGTGAACAGTGAACACACTAAACTAATTCTATCAGCATGACATTTACTTACTGTAAATACCTATAAGAACTTTTGGCATAAAATCACACATAATTATGAAAAGCCATATTCTGCTGCCAAGGGTTTTTTTTATACAATACTCTGGGTAGGGTTACCTATAAGACTTATGAATCTAATACCTACTTCATTTATGCATGTATGTTTTTTCTTTGTGTTTCACCGTAACGTCAAAACGGAGTCAATTTCGGTGAATTAAAAGTCAGTTGTCTCGTTTTTTTCATGTGGGTCATGTGGGTGAAACAGCCTAAAATAACTAATTTAACTAATTGATACATTTTAACTGAATTTGAGACCTCGGAAGTTTTGCTAAAAAAACTAATTGGTTTTCATACGTTTTGCTTGTAATTAGGTTTTTCAGAGGTGTTTAGACGAAAAATCCTTTTCAAAATTCACTAATGAAATGATCTGCTGTTTTGGTTTAAATAAATCCAAAACTCGTGAAGATCAGGTTATAAAATATCTCATTAAATGGGAGCTGACTTACTGTGCATAGTATTATTACTGTGGCGAAGACTTTAAGGGACGCACCCCTCCTTAATGTGTTTACAACGAAGTATCGATTGTTCTATTGTGCTTTTATTTGACTTGTAAATTTTATGTTTCTTTTTACACGCTTGTTATTATAAAAGATATAAGTACTTCGAAAATTTTGTAAGTAAATGTCAAAAAAATTGGCCATTAGTACTCGTTTTTGAGTTAGGAAGCTCGAATTTGAGTATAGGACAATTAACCATGATATAAATTCGTATATCAAGGCTTGATCCTGTTTTAGGTTATTGGCATTCAAACACTTTCAGTTAATATTCAATTCTGTCGTTCATACCTACTACAACATACCTACTTTATGTTGCAACCTAAAATTAAAAACTAGAATTAAAAACTAAGCATAAAAATAAACTATAGATAAAAAATTTGGCCCAAATCGCCGTCCATTGGCAGCGTGCCCAGAAGGCTGGCAGCATTGCCACGTTGTATGGCAATGCTGATCCGCTGTGCTAGATATGACCCAGCCCTCTGGTCACGTGTCAATCCCACCAACCTGTGGCTACATTCTTTAAAGACTCTGTGAGCGCTTTCCCCCCAAGGCCCCATGGTCTCAACCCCAAACGGCTCAAATATGCAACCACTGTTTATGGTTGCATATTTGCGCCGCTTGAGGACCTCGGCCGAATTGGCAGCCGAGCCAGCCTTAACTGCAGTGCCATGGAGATGGGACAGCGCTAGGGTATCAGCACAGGTTGCGTCCCAAACCAGCGGCCGACCCATCTTCCATGGCACTATATTACGTAAATAAAAACCTCACAAAAAACTTCGACGGAAGTGTTTAAAACCCACATAAAGGGCTAAACAAGAAAATAACTTTCTTAAACGCTTTACGAAATCTAACTTCGAAACTGTACTTAAAAAATTGGTGTCAAGATTTTCGCTCCAGCGAAATGATTACTTTCAAATTGCTTCCATAAAGTGATTCAGTTTCTAATATCCTTTTAAATAATGAAAATTTAGTCGCGAAAAGTTATTTTGGAGCGTGGGAAATTTTGAATGGCTCCTTGCGACCTTAAGCGGACGGAAGTGATTTTATAATGAAGTAAAATTTATGATTCTGAGATCGCGTAATAACTAAAATGATAAAATTCAATGAAAATAATGAAATTGATTGTGTAGTTCAATTAAATTTGTAATTATCGGTCCGAGGCAATTCTCATGCTGTTGATTGAAAACGTGACTTACGGGGAACCTTTAGAAAAGGACAGCACGCGTTTCTTATATCAGTGATTGAACTAGTGGTATATATTTCGAAGAACTATTCTTTTAAATTCTGATTATTACTTACTGCCCAATTAGGATTATACGTCATGTAAAAGAAATTTGTAAAAGAAAACCAAACTGATAGACGCCGGACAACACGCACTACGATTAAAATGGCGATGGGCGGGACACGATACGGGTAACCGAGTGGATGGGCCCCACTGGTAAGAGGAGCAGAGGGAAGCCAAAAGAACGCTGGATAGACGAAATTCAAAAGAAAGCTAGTAGAGACTGGATCTTGAAAGCGCAGGATAGGAAACAATGGAAACTGATGGAGGAGGCCTTTACCCTAACTGGGGCCATGTGACACTCACTTACAAAAACTATAACTATTACATTGTTATATAACTGTTTATATTGTATTTATTTCATGTGTTTAAGTATGTTTTAACTATGTAGTTACATGGCAATAAAGGCTTTATTTTATTTTATTTTATTATAAAAGAAATTTAATGGTTTCGGAATATAATTTACTTTACCGGATGCTTACCGCTTTCCACTGTAACGCTGCAATTCCACTGTTGCGGAGATGAGTGAAATCGTGCGGGAGTTAACCAATTAGCATTCGTTGTAATCACCATCCATCCACGCGTCAGTGGAAAGGTCTTAGACAATACTCGTATTCCTCCTCTGCAAATAACGTGATCTAAAGTGTGTGCTCTAGAAGATAGGCATAGCGTATCAATCAGTATAACCGTAGTGAATGAGACTTCGCTTTATAAATACCTCTCTCACTACCCACCAATAAAAGATATTTTATTCGCTACTTCTATTAGTTACGTCTGTTAGTTGAAACTTTATATCTGCATCTCTCCCCCAGGTCTGTCAACAGTAGTCACCCACAACGAGACAGCCATGCTGGCCGGCGACGCTGCCCGTGGCTCCAGCGGCGTGGCCTTCGCTGCCGGCGGCTGCGCGGCGGCAGCGCTGGCCCTGCTGGCGGCGGCGGCCGCGGCGGGCACGCTTTACCGACGGGGCGGGAAGGCGCGCCATCATGATTCTATACAGTAAGTTTATAATAAGCTCGCTAGAGGTAGACCAATATAAGTCTGCAACGGTTTTGATAGAACACGCAGTGTAAGTGTTATTTTAAACGTCAAACTTCTATGAAATTATGACGTGTAAATAACACTTGTACTGCGTGTGCTATCAAAATCGTCGCAGACTTATCTTGGTCTAACTATATTCGAAAAACATAGCAAACCTTTGTAAAATTTCGTTTTTCCGTCAAAACTTGGAGGATATAATCAAACGGAGACGCCATGTCTGTAATTTTCTGTACAAAACAGTCTGCCGATTTTTGCGGGGGAGGGGAACGTCAAATGTATGCGTAACGTAAAAATAGCCATGTCAGATAAACGTCAGTCCATACATTGTGTATGACCGTTGGCCGCCTATTTTCGACAGAGGGGAAAGCCTGTTAATGGCTACTCCGTTTAGTTGTATCCTCCAAGGGTCAAAATGACAGATGGGACCAAAGATTATCAAAGGCTTGTGAGATTTGACAGGCGTTTATGCTAACGCCATAAATGTAAAGGCCTGTGCACACCGGATGCGTGTGTGTAACGTGCGAGTGAACGTTAGCGTTGTTATATGCAGATCCTTATGAAAGACGGTATACCGCTTGCGTGATGTGTACGTATACACGTTTCCAATATTTTAGCGCACGAAAGAGTTTAACATATGTATCACTTAGTTATAAAATCTAAACTTCCTTCAGAATAATATGTGTGCTGGACAATGAAGAAATAAAAAAAAACCATTTAGTTTCAATTACATCGCTTTTCATCAAATTTTATTGTTCAATTTGTTTATAGTCACAATGCCGAACAGAGTCGTAATAAACCCATAAACGTTTATATTCGAGCTTTTGTCATTTCCAGTTCGTTTTATGGACATTGCTTTTATTTGAATTTATTGTGACACAGTTTTGTTTTATTTTACTCTTATTTTCATGTAGGTAGGTAGGTACATAAACTGTTTTTTTTTGCAACAAAATTAGCTTTTGACACACTCATTTTATATTGATGAGAACCTGGAGCCATCATATCACATAATTTCAAAAATTGTTATGCTACTATAATATAGGTCACATTCACATCATAAGTAATTTCTGTGTATGCTACCTATCTCTGGGCCCGATTCAGATTTTGTAATAGATATCTTTTAAACATCGCCAAGATACGATAACGATATGTAACCTGTCAAATTTGACATTTCCGCGATTCTGGAGATACTCTTGAACGATTTCCACAAGATATTACTTAGAGATCTAATTTACATCTAATAGATATCTAACACGATCTATCGTAAAAGTGACAGTGGTTGCCCGAATTGCGCTGCAAAAGAGAACTAGTACGAGTCGTCTCTTGTGAATATCTTGAAGTTCGAATACGGCAGAATCTTCAATTCACGGCGCTGCTCATTTCGTAGCGCTACGCTACGAATCGTAGCAAATATCGGTCAAAGTACGTGCATTACAACTATTCCAGACCATACAGTATACTATTAAGGTAAACGTACTAGTGCTCGACATGGTAATATAGATGACACCCTGCTGTCACCTCTATTGAAAATGACTTAAGTTTCAAGATGACATGTAATGGGACCGCGTCGAGCACCAGTACGTTTACCTTATAGTTTGTAAACTGACATTCTATGGAACTTGCTAACTATGTAAACAAAAGTCACTACTAAATTGATATAATAAATATATTTTCTTTTATTGTATGTTTCTACCCATGGGCCAGGTAAATAACATAATCTTTTATACAATTTTCGACACAGAATTATTTACTGTCTACTACTACCTACCAACCTATTAATACCACTTTATTGTTGGTGTTATCTGCTTAAGTTTTTCCTAGCAAATGTTAAAATGTATTAAGCTATTTGTGCCGTAGAACGTTTAACGGACTAAAAAATTTAGGTACTAACAATCGAAATTTTTACTTTTCATTCGTTATCAGTTGGCTGAAATTCACCCCAGACAAAAATATGAACAAAATCCTGTTTATTACCATAACCTTAATACAAGCGTATACATTTACTGAAGAAGGAATATCATTTTCATCGAACAATTCCACTTTTCCTCGATATTTTTCCGCGAGATTGAAATAAAACTCAATTGTGCTCCCATGCGCAAACTTGCTTATAACTAGAAAACAAACAATGCCAGAAATTGGTTTACTTGAAACTTTAGATGGATATTAAATGAAATCCCGAAGATTATTCAAAAGTGGGCAAAGTTAATTCCTTTTTAGGTTATTACATATTCGGAGTTAAATTGCCTGTCGTTACGAAATTATGCCGCTCTAATAGGCAATTAAATCTAAAATTTTGGTGTATAACGAAGGAGTCACAATCGTTTTTAGACATTATAATAAGGTAACGATTTGCCTTTGAACATGCCTAAAATTTGGCTTTTATAGTGTATTTATTTTACTATACTCGTAAGAAAGATGAATGAGTGTTAATATTTTAACTAACTAACTAACTATTACGGCTCAGCGACCCAAAGAAGATCTTGGCCTCCGAAACGAGAGCACACCACTTTTCCCGATCCTGCGCCGTTTCCTGCCAATTATCGGCTTGAAGATGATGCAGATCCGCTTCCACACTGTCTCCCCAGCGGTATCTGGCCGACCCACCGGGCGGCCACCAGTCGGTCTTCCCAGGTACGCCCTCTTGGCAGCTCGGTCCTTTCCCATTCTCAATAGGTGACCGAACCAGCGAGTCTGTGGGATTTCATTTCGCCGATGATATTGGGTCCGGCCACCAACTCCTCGATTTCGGCATTCCTCCTTATCCTCCACGTGCCGTTGTCTCTCTTGATATTTTTTTAGTATATTTAATTTATTTGACCTTAACGGTTATCAAAAATCTAAACTTTCTGTGACTTTTCGAATTGGTGGCAGAATTTTACTCGTTTCTTTAGTTACCTAATAGTTATTTGTACAACAAGTGATCAAAGTTTGATATTTCTTCGAGTGCTTATTTTGAGTCCCGTGCAAGCGAAATATTCTATAATAGAAAGATTCTAATTTAGAATCTTGAGCGTAGTAAGGGACTCAAAAGCGCACGAGATGTAAATAAGTTTGATCTCGTGTAGTACACAACATTTTTCACCTGAGCAGTGAGAACATACCTATTAGACAACTTGAAAAATGTAATCCTTCTTCATCACTTAATACCTGCACTCATGTTTTCTTAAGAAATACAAACAATTAAGTTTAATTACCGCAATGGAACACAAAAACAAAACTTAATAATTAATTCCAGTAAAATAGTATAGAAATAACAAACATTAACTGACACTTGAATCAACAACTTTTTTTTGTAAAAAAAATCTTTGTAAGATACGGTCCGAATTGCGGATACGTACTATTTGTCAACTATGGTAGAAATTCTTAAAAGTAAAATAATTAATTTTGCGTTTAATTAATTGATCTGTGTATTTTTTGAGTTCATTATTTTAATTGTACATAAAATACCTAAAATATAGTATTTTATCAGTTTTTATCAAATCTTAAACTTTATTTTTATTAATAATTAACTATTAAGAATTCATACTTGTACGTGGTTTGGAACGATGCGGTCTGAAGTTTTTCGGGGGTCTATTATAAACCGTGAATATACCGTTGAATGTCGTTTTAACTTTTTTTTGTCTGTTTCTTTTTGCTAACAGTGTGAAAGGGACAGAGATAATAGAACCCAAGTATTTCGAACTTTTATTAGACCCCGCATGTTGAAATGACATTTGACTATAAAGGTCACTTGAATGTCATTTTGTCTCACTCAGTGAGCAAAATCGCATTTTGCTCACTGTTTTTAAGAATCAAAGTACCCTTGTTCGAGCTGCTGAGGTGGAAAAACTATTCCAAAACTGTACGTAGGCTGGGATATACCTTATACTTACGTAACCAGTTTTGAGACGTAGTCATTTTAATGTGAGTTAATATTAAGGAACACATAACAAAAACCGACCCAGCCCAATAGCAATCTCTACAGACTACCTACGAAAATTTTCAAGTTAATTTACGCTCGTCAAAATAATCCAAACAACAACTACACGAATAAACGAGTCCGAGTTATCCGAACCACTGAACAAGATAACGGGAACCGTATCGAAATGGATAATTTATATGAGTTTTAAAGGTATTTATATATTTTACATGTACATGAATAAATTTCATTCGAGTATGGATTATCTGAGTAGCAATTTCGGCGTAGGCCGATCTTCAATTACATATGAAACGAAAGTAATCATAAGCCGAAATCGATGGTCTTATTGGAATCACTGAGCATTGACGTAGCTGTGACTTTAAATATGTTGCTTAAAATATGTTCCTTATTTAAATATGTTGCTTTAAATGTGTTGCTAAAAATATGTTTTTCTCTATGTACGTAGTCTATAACTCGCAAATACCTAAAAGGAGTTTTAACTTATTAAATAAAAGTAGGTATAATTATTTCGTATTGTTACAATAAGCATTGTTGCTGAATTGTTTTCACAGTTTCTTCTAGAGTAGGTATGAAAGCTTTTCGACTTTTTAAATCAATACACGACAAATCGTCAGTAGAAATACACGTGTTTATGTGTTGCGCATTTTTCGTACTTTAGTTTTTCTGTATAACAAACAGATTGCATTTGTTGCTTAGAGTCTGTATTTACATATGTATGTCTTTAGTGTTATTGGTAATTGTATATAAGTTTTATCCACAATTTGCTGGTCTGCTTCGGTTCTATAGCTTATACAAATATAAATAGGTAATATAAGCAAACAATTTTTACAATCGTAGGTAAAGTCGCCATCAGATATATCGGAGCGGCTTTGGTGCTCACAAATAACGGAACACGCCTCTGTTTTCAATGCGTTAGAGTGCGTGTTAAGATATTATTGAGTACCTCGGCAGCTCCGATATACCTAATTATCTGATATCATTCTAAATGCAACCAATTGTTTTTCCTTTTCACCGTAGCTTCACAAAGGCAAAAAACAAAGCTTTATAATACAAAAATATTAACGTATCCATTCAAAAGCTCCATATTTAGTTCATAGATCGTATATAGGTCGACCCCTGTCTCTGCTGATGGATGGTGTGGCGGCGATAGATACCTACTCAATCCGAGTTTAATTATTATGGAGATTTAGACTGCGCGTAGGCAGGTTCAGCCGCAGAAGTGGGGTTAACTGATTAATTAATTTGATGATGTGATGCGGAGTTTGACGGTGCGGATTTATTTTTTAAATAATGATAGGTTTATCTTCTTTCAGCTCACATTCTTTACCCGCCCGTACCCTCCATTTTTGCTACTTATTGAATTAAAAATATTTGTTAAATTTTAAATTTTATTTCAAAGTGCTTGGTCGTAGAAAAAGTATTGTATGCAACGTTGTTTAACTGAGTTAAAAAATACTCGTGGCGTCTTTATTAACAATTTTCGGCTTCGCCTCAAATTGTTGCTCACGCCACTCGCCTTTTTTGACTTCTCTTAAACAACGGTTGCATAATAGTATTTTTAATCACATCAGTTGTTGAAAAGTTTTCGTAATGGGGCTGGGTCCGCGAGTTCCACAGCTCACAGAGGTACTATAGTTTTAGTGACGTAGGTATTTCAATATTCCCGATTTTTTTTCTTTAAGTATAGCATATACTCCTATGTCATAAAGAAAAACGTGCAGACGAAACGCCTGGTGGTAAGCGATTACCGTCGCCCATAGACACCCGCAACACCAAAGGGGCTGAATATAAACGCTGCCGGCCGTAAGATGGGAATACGCTCGTTTCTTGAACGATTAGACTTTTCTTAAAGGTCGCATCGGTATTTATTTTAACAGAAACTATTTCCACAGTACATCATACACTACAGCAGCCTATGGCAGTCATCAAAACGTTCTTCTACGATTGGACACCCTTGGTAGACCACCGAGCTCCACCGGGTCTTATGCAACAATAGCGAGCATACATAAATTTCCGTTTGGTACGTATTATTCATAATAACACATTTGCAAGTACATGTAGTATTTACCAAGCCGTCATGCAAGCTAGATTGGCACCTGCGGGCGCAGCATGGTTCCATTTTTATCGCCTGTCACCATGTCTGTCACTTTCGCACTTACATACTTGTTAAAATGTGTCACGGCGACAGGCGAAAAAAATGCGACCATGCTACTGCCGCTGGATTTCGTTTACCTATAAAATTAAAGGGTTAAAATTTCCTTGTAGTATGTATACTAATACTAATACTATACCTAACATGTACCTACAGTAAGCTGCTGAGATGACCCTCCCTGCAGTTAATTTTCTATGCAAGGGAGGGAAATTCTGTTATCTCTGCAGCTTACTGTACCTACATCATTTTTTTTTAATTTTGAATTTATTAGTGTGTCTACTTTCAAGTATCACAATAATCCTTTTAATAAATTTATTCAATTTATCCATAACAATATGACGTTTTCATTAATAATCAGGCAGCAGAAGATCACCATCACCGTACGCGACGACCCACATCGGAGAGCACGTGTACGCGAAACCGGAGTCCCGGGTGTCCTACTACGCGGCCTCTAATCTCACGCACGTCTCGCAGGTGATTTCATTATTAATAGTTTTAGAGTTCAATCCACTTTGCATTTAATAGGTTGAAGTAGGGCAGAGAAGTTATGCTTATGGGGCAACTCAGTTGGGAAATTGTCGTCGTCTTATATTAAATATATCACTTGATAGTTTGTGATGCTTGTTTACAGCCGTAGTCTGCAAGGTTGTAACACAACACGTAATTCATTCTGTAACATTATCACGCTCGCATTTTTATCACCTGTCTTGCCATGCGTCACTTTCTCAATTACATATTTGTTAGAACGTGACAGGCATGGTGACAAATGATAAAGAGCCGACCATCTTAGCCCTACTATCAATTTTTGTAATGCAATAAAAATACTTTTTTCAAAAAATATAAATAGTCAATTAGGTCTGGTCAAACTGGTCAACAAAAAAATGACGCCGTACAGTTCACTTGTTGAATGGTGAATAATTTGACCCAATTGTTTGTTTACAAAATTACGAAGTTAGTGTAGTAAAAGATAATTAAAACTCATGGTACAGAGTGTCATAAAGTGTGGGCTTTATCTTGCGTTGCCTTTTAATAGGCGCGACCATGACAGGGTAGCTGATGAGTAAGGTCACGGAAGCTCCTGAGAATAAGCTTGTTAACGTTGAAGGATCTTGCCGCTTAACCTGTCAACACAGTGATCTTCATAATCGTTTGATGAATTCATAATTATCTTGCAAATATCTTTATGACGACGGTTCATCGAGTACGGTACATTTAACTCGATATATTTTCTTCTTACAACTCACCTTTCAGTCAAAATTTTCAACCTAAATATGTCTAAAAACACTATCTTTGCCTTGGTTAACACTATGTAAAAAAAAATGAAACCGACTGAACAAAGCAAAAGTAGGTAGCATCCTTGTTCATAATCTTCATAAAACACGTTAATACTTTGGCACAGGAAGACCGCAAGGCTCCTGCAATAATATGTTACCTACTCTTCGAAGGCCGCAAAAATATATGACACGCTCTTATGGCTCTACAAATAAGATCGTATCAGATATTTTTGCGGCCTTCGTTGTGTAATATATTATTGCAGGTGACTGTATCGTCACAAAATGTCCACAGTTTTCTCATTGCTGTAGTTTGCCTAGAGTAGGTAAAAGCTTCACCTACATCACGCAATAACTGACGCTGTACACTGCAACGTAAATTGTCCAACTTTTTTATTCCATCCGAATAAAACTCCTTCACCTCATTAAGAATCCAATTTAAGACGAGTTATCCTGTCTGCAGGTAATACAAACGTAATACAATTAGCAATGTTCACAGAATTGAAGAGAACTTCAACTAGAAGCGGCAAAGTTGCCTGTCGTTTGATGTGCGGAACTAGGAGTTGAAGTATTGTTTTAATCAAAACTTACTGTTGTATAGTGAAGTTAAATTGAATTGTCTTAAGTTGTAAACAGGTGTACAAAAGCCGAAATTATTGTTTGTAAGCTTCTTAACTAATCCATGTTCTGCGTTCGTGTTCAAGCTGTTGTGTTCTTGATCTTTAATTACTTAGAGACTTAAAGAGAACTCTCGTTTGATGTCTCCAAATAAAATAAAACTTTTTAAGACAGCTCAAAGCTCAGGTAGTTTGCTCTTCACATATACATAATTGTGATTCTGCCCTATCCTGGCTTTTAACCACTAGTTTATGGTGCAACAAATAAGGTGTCAGTTGATCAACCTTTAGGGGAGAAAATAAAAAAATAACATTTATCCGTATACGAGTATAAAGCAGGTCTTTTCGTAAGCAAATGAAATATGGGAAATATCCTATTTGACATTCAAAATATCGTAATTCTCTTTAAGAGCCAACAGGAGTGGTCATTTCTCCATACAAACGTACTCGACTGTTTCCTCCGTGGGTTTTGAAGCTAGAGCAATTATTTTTTCAACACAGATTAATATTGTCAATATCTGTGTCGGACCGTTTTGCTTTTTTTAATATTTTTATTTTTTAAGGCACTAGAGCCCTTCAAAAATGGCCAAAATTGCCTAATTGACTATACCGCAATGAGAGGCGTGGTATTCAAAACTGATGTCAATTAGCCAAAAAAGCAAAACGGTCCGACACAGATAATTTCATAATCATTTAGATTTCCAGGTTACGATTGGTTAAGTATAATTATAAGTTTAGTTTTTAGTTTAGTAGTTAGTTAAATCCATATAATTATAAGTTTCTCATATAAGTGAATTGTTACAATTCTATTGAGAAATAAAGATCTTTGAACCGAAGTTTTGGAGGAGGAAACAGTCGAGTACGAAACCTCGATTTTTGAGATATTTACGCAGGATTTTTCGCCTTGTCATTGTCGCACTAGTTTAGGAGCCGCTTCCGTTAGCGAGACGGGTATATTTACCTAAAATATTTAAATCTCAGCTCCTGTTTTGTCTTAAATGATAAAAGATCTTTATTTATTTGGAAGAATGCAGTTCAAAATGCAGTTCGAGTTGTACCTACTCGTATATTTGAAGGATTCATCATTTGATCTTTCGCCTTCAAACCGGATTGTTTGGTTTTTCGGTTATTATTAGTGGCTATGACTAGCCACTTCCAGCAGAAGGTTTGTCATTATTAGGCCCTAGCCAGAGTTTTTAATTTGCGATCCCCTTTTGTCCGTAAATTTCCCGCGCCGCTGGATACCTCCAGGAAACATGAATTAGTGCTCTTTAGCGGGGGAGGGTTAACGAATCCGGAATGCAAATAGGGGGTATCAACAATGCACAAAGATCCTTGGAGCTGTTGGTTTGGAGTCAATCTTAATGAATTTGCTCCGGATAGTGTCTTTGAGACGCTGAGATTAATTGCAGTTTGCAGTTTTGTCCGGCTTCTGAGGAAAATTGCTGTTTATACTTTGTTAATTAAGTTTCACAGTTATTTGATTGAGTTCATAAAAATAAAAGTATAGGCAACAGAAAACGTTTCAAATTTAAATTTAACACTTTCTTCAAATCCCGGTAAAAGGTTTGATGAAATAAATATTAAATAATAAGGTGTTAATTTAATTTTGCTACCGATACTTTGATAGAGCATAACATGCGTTGTTAACCCTTGTGTGCTTTTTAAATTTATTTAATGTGTTTTTTTAGGTGTCTGGTGCTAAGCTGTTTCCATTTTTGTTGAAAGTATAAAAATATACTATTTTGCACATGTATTTTCTAAAGGACACAAGCTTTTAGGCTTAGGGGAGTTAATGTTTCTCCTTTAGGTATGATCGACATATTCAAATATTTATATAACGTAACTGCACCTTTAGCTTCGATGCACGTTAAACGTAAAACCATCAACATGTAATGTTTTACATTGCAGAGCTATGGATTGGAAGACCTTTTCCAATCTAGCAGTAAACTCGATTAGCGTTAGCGTTCGCTCGGCGCTCAATGAAATTATATGCCCGAGCACCTGCCAACTGGGTTCAGACTTCACAACTGTGTGTATAGATTTATATCTGCAACGGTGCACAGGTATAATAGGGCTAGATTAAAAACGATGGCTATAGATAGCAGCATGGCGTTTTAAGCTACAATAAGTTGCGTTAACATTTTACTGTAATATTTTTCTGTAAACAAATTATAACTTTAAAATTATATTCAATTGCTGGAATAGTAGGTATTATTTTTATCAGCACTGTCTTCACAAAATTTACCTACATATTAACACTGACACAAGTAAATTCGATTCAACTCCTGAGCAAGAACACCGAGTTCGAAATTAAGAATGAAGCATTATAATATACGTTGACATTTGAGCATCAATGTCTCTTAGTCATTAATGCTTTTAATAGGCAGACGTATGGATTTATATTGACTGTCATTGTGTATAAATGCAAACTGTAAAATTTAAAAAACTGCTAGCTACTTTGAAGCGTTTTCCAAGTAATGACGTAAAGAGCTTCCAGACGGTGATCAGAACTTCCCCTACAGCCAAACACCCATTTGTCCGTCCCTATAATCAGGTACCCATTTTCAGACCACAATAACCAAGGATCGCATCACAGACCCGGCGGAGCAGCTCCGGATTCTGACAACACCTCGTTCGAACATTCGTCTTGAGATCCTGGTTCATGAGGGGACGTTTGGAAGAGTGTATAAGGGGGTATACAAACGAGGGGATACGTATGAAGAAGTCTTAGTTAAAACAGTGTCAGGTGAGCTTATAGTAATGCTATTGATTGAAATTATTATCATTTTGACATCACTATTAATCTGAACATAAAATTCCAATGTCATAAAAATCGATAAGTATAAAAGGGTAGGTAGGATAAGTTGGGATGGCACTTTTTTAATTTTCGGAAATTTCACTAAGATGATTTTCAAAATATAGTTTTGAGTTTGATTTCTACTTTTGTACCACGATTCCGTCCTCCACTTGTCCTTATTTATTTTAAAAGGTGTTTCTAGTTCCTGTATTGTCTTAATTTCCGTAAAACCTGAAGAGCTGCTGAGCTTAATTGTTTTTACTTTATCCATCACTGAACCCTAATAGATATGTAAGCAACTGTATAATACTTTCATCAAAATATATATTCGCTTATACTGTTCAGAAGCAGCATCGGCCATGCAAGCAGCCCTGCTCGTCGCCGAAGGCCTAAGATTATGTGGCCTGGTTCATAATAACGTACTAGCACCAATGGCAGCCTGTGCTGAAGAAGCACGGAAACCTCTTTTAGTATATTGCTGCGCTTCTCACTCTTCTAATCTTAAAAGGTAAGTGATCCTTGATGTTGATTATCTTCGACAGTTTCTGTCAGTTTCATCGTTAACGACTTAAAGTTGTCTCAGTATTTGTCTAAGACAGAAGTACTGATGTTCATTTGAATATACTAGGGTCATTTTTGGACCGTTAGCCATATTTGAAATATGTCATTGTAGATCAGCAGTACAACAACGTTTTGAAAAAAAAAGGGTACTTACTTAAAAAAATTGACATTCTTATCCATCAAAAACAAAAAATATGGTCACTGTACCTACTCGTGTATTGCGATTCGTGCAATAATGTAGGAAGCGCAATGCAATAAACTCTGTATATGCCTCACCACCAAAAATTTGATCAGTCATGCAGAAAGTGCCTAGTGATCGACAGTCATATTAATTAATCGTTATACATAATGATATATACGTGATACGTGGATTTTTTGAGTTCTCATTTTCTCAAATTATATGTTGCTCACTCTTGTCCATGCTTCTACCAGGTTCCTAACATCATGTCGCTTAGGCCACCAGGCAGCACCAGCGACGCGGGAGTTAGTAGAGCTTGGTGCACAAGTGGCTTGCGGCCTGTCTTACTTACACGTCCAACGTTTCGTACACGCTGACGTCGCTGCGAGGAATTGTGTGTGAGTTGAAATGTTTTACTAGCTAATTAACTGATAAAAATAACGAGTAGTCTAACAAAACTTGTGTCCAGCAAGAGGAATCATTACCACTGTTTCAATGCTTTTAACACATACGTTTGGAACTTCCCGCATTCACAAGTGCATTTGCTGAATTGAACGGGTTTTTCGTTGTTAAATGCGTCAACATTTTATAAATAATATATGTTATGCGAATTCTAGGAATAATTTTATCATAGGTACGTATTTCTATTATTTAATCGGACATTTGCCGAGACCATTTATATACATATTTTTGACCTTTTACCAGATATTTTATTTTTAGAGTGGATGAAAAATTGAGACTGAAGGTGACCGACAATGGCCTATCCAGGGATCTATTCCCTGATGAATACCACTGTCTTGGAGATAACGAGAACAGACCAGTGAAATGGATGGCGCCAGAATCTCTTCTGCAGAACCAGTACACAACAGCTTCTGATGTGGTAAGATGTGAGAATGTGTGGTGTGGATGTGTAAGAATGTGAACACTTCAGAAAAGATTCATCACAAAAGTTAGAGATGTGACAAAGAGCGCCAAGTTCAACCTGTCCAGTGTTCAAGTGAAAACCAAAAAAAGGCGGGCCAATTGCTTTCAAAGAGTAGGAATAAGAATAGGTTCATTAGAAATAAATTCGGAATAATAAAAAGCTAGCAATTGTTGTGAACTACTATTTTATGTTGTCAGTGGGCGTTAGGGATAACGCTATGGGAGCTGGCAACTCTTGGTGCTTCTCCATTAGCAGAATTGGATGCTGCTGATGTTGGAGCATTCCTCAGCGGAGGCTATCGGCCATCTCAGCCACATAACTGTCCAGATGAACTGTAAGTACACAAGGAACAAATAATGAATAAAGCTAAAAGGACATTACTATATTAAAATGAAAGATGTTATTATCTTCTTTGTCGAAGATGGCGAGAAGGACTACATAAATAATATTAGGATTATATTATTATTACCTGCAAAATTTGGCTATGTCAGTCTCCTGAGAGCGCACCAGCGACGCTTTGAGCGGTAGAACGCAGTCGCTGTGACCGAAATCGGCAAGGAGATGATGATGATGATACTTATTAATTCGTCTTAAGCATTAGTCACTTTAAGGAAGTAACAGAAGATTTTTTAAATCAGGTATGGCCTAATGTCCTGGTGTTGGACCACTTCTGCATCAGCGCGACCGACAGCACCTCAGCTTTTGGCGGCCCTCCATGACTTCAGACAAGCACTTAGCACGTACATCTAACTTTTGTTCAGGACCTTTATTAACATCTTTTGTTTGACCATGTCACTGCTTTATTCTGTTTTAAATAAGTAGCTTTGATGAATATGCATTTAAACTTTTGATTTATCCGAGCCGTTTAACTTTTGGAATTTTATAGTCAATTCAAATCACTCGGCACTATTTTTCGTATACTTACTAAACCCAAAGTGCCTGCCAAAGAATCTTAAAGTCAGCTAAGTAGATGGAACATAAAATCGTTAGGTAAAACCAAAGATGTAATGTCGGATGGCGTAGCGCTTGAGCTAGATGGTGTAGGATAAAATAAGGAAATGCAAAACGGTGATATATGTTTAATTAAGTCATAAGAACCCATTATGAGTACGAGTATACCCAAAATACTTAATTAACTTTCTTGAAATGAAGCTAGTTAGACCGTAGGTATCATAGTACTTGACATTACAGCAGGATATAAGCAATTAAATGTCCCCAAAGACGGTTACCAAAGATTAGGTATAATTTTTAAGATAACCTATTATATTTATGACTAGACGAAAATTAAATATAAAATAAATAAGTTAAATTATCTAAACTAGGTTGGACGAATGCATGTAGAATGTGAACGTATGAATGTAATTTGGTCTTGTAACATTTGTATCACTTTTATCAATCTTATGTTTCGAATACCTACTACTATCAGTTTTGAGAATACGAGTGTAATAAAATTGTTAATATTAATAATACCTAGTTGATTTATTTTAAAAGCATATTGCAATATTTCGTTTGCCATTGTTAATTTGTTATACGTAATACAATTTTTACACTTGTTTAATGATTGCACCATTTTACATATTTGAAAAAAATTGGACCAATGTCGTCCAACCTCTTGTATATACGAAATCGATGCAAAAGGAATTTAATTTTTATAAATGGAGCCGATGGCTTTGATTAATTTAATTGCGATATTAATCGTTTTAGATATAATTTTTAGGATAGAGTTCCTGAGGACATAAAAGTCCGTCCAGGCACAAAAGGATACAACACCAAAGCAGTAGTTAGCCATGATATAGTTGACAGAATGGTTTCGATGAATCTACAAATGTATGACGAATAAAATTAATAAGTAGCAGCGACAAAGCAATAATTAAAAGATCTCATAATTGTTGTAGTATCAGTACCTATTGCTGCAAAGATTCTTCAAAACCATTCATCGCACAACTTCATGATAAGAAGATGTCTATTAAACCACAATTACTCATAAAAAATATATAAATATACTATTCAATATAACTAGTAATTAAAACGGAAACATAACAATACTCAAATATACAAATTGTGTAACTGTAAATATATGTATTTAAAAATCAATGTCAGATTTTTCAAATCATTGTAATACTAACAAGTACTTAAATTGAGGTTAGAATATAAATTTATAAACAATTCAAATCGGTGTCGTCATTTAATGCTAAAATAAACGTGTATTACAAAGTGAGATTTAACTGTAGATAGATTAACCAATTTATTCTTATTAACTTTATTACTTTCGCTATTATTTGTTGTTTGCTCATTATGTTTTCTTTATATTTTTAATTTGACTTTCTTATTTACTTAATTAATGTTGTTCACTGCAATATCAGTATTTAAGCTACCTCAACCATAATCTGCTTGCTGTTTATTCTTAAGACCCTAAATGTTATTTACATTATTATTCCAGCTAATTGCTGTAATACATAAACAAACATTATTTTCGTCTGTATGGTCCAGAAATCTCAAAACTGGTTCAAATACGGCATTAAAACTTCAATCAAAAACCTAACCTCGATCATCTTTTTCATATTTATTTCTCTTTTATTCTTTGAGAAATAATTCATCTTCAATTCCAATGTCATTGACATAATGTATGTGTATATGCTATTAATACTTGTATCTAAACATGTTATGGATCAAACAGGGTCTTTAACTCTTAGGCATTATCTATACGTGTTTCTTAATTTTAATGTGTTGCGCTTTCTAATAATAGTTCGTAGCTTGATGTTAACTTTTCTATCGTAAAATCGGTGTTCTTGTAAGATTCTAGAAATAAGCAGCACCCTAAATAAAACATTAGGACATAATTAAATAATATTGTAATTGCGCGATCGGTATTGAACAACATGCAAATATGTTAGCTGAAATACTTATATTATAATGATTTGTATTAAGACAGTAAAAGATACATGTAATATTTAAAAGTCTTCTTTAAATTCACTTGTGATATTTCGAGTCACCGATATTTTATTCTTTGAGTCTAAATCTTTCATGATGACTCATACTCATAGAATGTTTATTACCATCTGAAATAGCCCAAGTATTTCGACATCAGTACTTATAAATTGTATAGATATAAAAACGCGTCATTTTGTATAATGACTGAGTGCCACATGAATGTGATTGTATGTTACATGTTGAACTGTGTTTAAATTATAATATAAGTAACTGTTTATAGTGGTAAATGGATGTATTGTAATCAATATGGCTTCAATGGCGAATGGAACGAAATAAAGGTTATTTTATATTATATACAGTCATTTTATTTTACAATTTAGGACCCTACAATATCTCATTTCTCTGACAAAATTTACTTTATTAACTAGCATTAAAGCTTAATTCTTAATAATTCAAAGGTTAAACTAACAAATGAGTAGATAGGTATTCAAAGCGTTTAACTTTTGCGTAAAATTATAGGAGAGGTATAAAAATACAAAATGGAATGACCAAAATATCTATTTAATAGTAACAAAATATACTTAAGTAGGTACATACATCGTAAACTCGTGAGGAGAAGTAGAGCTTGAAAGAAGTCACATACATTTAAAAGTTTTTCTTTTAATTTAGGCGGCTCTACAATATGAGAAAGATACGTCCTGAATCACTTTTATTAAGTAATAAAGTATATCGAAACGGCTAAATATATCAAAAATCGGTTACTGGTAAACGGTTTTATTATCCAACCAGACTTCAACCCAATATTGCTAGAAACACCAAAACCCTATAAAGCGTAAAAAGCCAGTATGAAACTTCCAGGCCGGTACATAAATCAGAGCACTTAATGGCCGGCGCTCCTCTGTGACCGTTTATTTACTATCAGATTACAGTGTTGTGTGACCAACTTTCAGTTGTTTTTGTTCGATAATGCCGCTTCGCTTTGTGGTGGAACGTACGAGGTGTTTTGAAGTCGTGCTTTGAGCTATTCGTAATAATTCGTAATAATCGCATTGTGACTATTGTGAGGATTTTATACTGGAAATAATAACATTTTAATCATCATTTCTCTTGATTTTAGTTGTATCCCAATTACGAACATTCTTCTTCTTCTTTAAGCCTTTCTCACCCCCTGTTGGGTATGGGGGTCTCATCATTAGCACGAATTTTTTCTCGGTCATGGGCTCATTGTATTATCAGTCCATCTCGCAAACTGCCCGCCAATAATAATACATATATTCCAATATTCGAACTTCCTAAGTTTCCTAACTAAGAATATAAGTAGGTACAATGGTACAAGTCGCTATTATGGAGTTTTTCAATCGTTCATATTTTCCATATACCTGATTACTTTTGGTATTATCAAAACAAATTAAGTTAACAGTACTTTTTATAATTTTGGTCGAATATTGAGGTAGGTACTCAATTTTCCTAGAATTACATCCCTGGCATAGGCTGTACTTTAGTATCCAAAGCATACTAGAGTTACACATACATAAAACATACTCGGGTTCCTTTCAATGTGTGAAATATTTAGCGCTAGGATAGAGAAAACATGCGCTCTAGGTGCGAGGCGTGTTAAATATTTGACAAGTATGTGCATTGCATTCGTGCCCGGAGTTCCCACGGTTTACTTTTATTTCGTGACTTGTTTTGTTATAGTTTATAAATGAAGAAATCCTTTGAGACTAAGGGGAAATTCGTCGATTTACGTAAGAGGGTAATAAGGCCTATAGCTATAGCAAATATCGTATTATTTTATTTGTGTTTTTAGGGTTTTATATAACAAAGGTTCGTTGCATTCTAAATAATTAATTTTGAATACATATTATAATAAATTTTTCGATACATTTAACATTTTCGATTTTTAATTCGATATATTCTGTGTGGAGTGGCGGGAGTGTGCATTGGACAGAGCCAAGTAGCGGCCTGGCGGGAAAGAGGGGAGGCCTTTGTCCAGCAGTGGGGCAAACTAATGCCTACTATTAAAAAAAAAATAAGTAAATTAAAAAGAAAAATCAGTCAGGTACCTATACAAGTAATTGAAATTAAATACGTTAATTATTAATCCTAAAAATAAAGGTATTGTAGCCTACCCTAATAATATTAAATTTCGCTAAAATAAGGGTTATATGCATTAAACATTCCAACCAACTATATTAAATAATGGCTTAAAATAAACTTTTCCATTAGTTTACATAAAATGTTAGTTACGCTATTACACGATCATGAAAAGCATCCAAGATAGCTAAATAGAAAAGTCCACCCACAGTACGGCCATAAAACCATCTACTAGAATAGCGGAATGTCGGAAGCTCGCTAATAACAATGTGTTCTAACGATGAAACAATGTAGATATACGTACGTACCTAATTTATTCCCAAGGTGCTTCATACTCATACAGTCACGCTCCGGGATTGCTACGCCATTCAGGGTTCTAGCTAAATAGGACATGTATAGCGTAAGTATGAAACAACTAATTTAGCTAGGACCCTAAATGGCGTAACAATCCCGTGTGGTGACTGTACTATGAACTCCAACGGATTGAGTTGAGAGGAATTAGTCACAGTAGGTGAATTTGTATTTACGAGAATCAGTTATGGCGAAATAAATAGGGATATTCAGTTCAATTCGTGGTAAGGTCAACTGAGATAATTTGGAGTATGGGACAAATACACTTTCTGTAGAACTAGAAGACGAAAGATCTATTTCAGTTTAGAAGACGAAAAGTATGAGAAAAACTTGCTTTTACAGTCAGTATCAACAGAAGCGGATGAAACAACGGGCCAGGTACATGTAATTTTGAGGCAATCGCATTTTTTATCGAGCCTAACTTTTTTAAAGTTTAGTGATATAACTATTTTGAAGTATCTCTATAAAGACTGCAATGAAATCGTCATTAAACACAATTTCTGTTTATTTTTAAGTGGATAATAAATGTATATTATTCGGTATACGGTTGCAGAAATATTGTTTACCTTCAGGGGCCCGTTTCTCAAAAGCTTAAACTTGTAATACAAGCGGATGTCACTTTTTGACAGCATTTGTTAGAAAGGGACTTCCACTTGTATTACAAGTTACAAGCTTTTGAGAAACGGGCCCCTGGTATTATTTACTATTTCATTTAAGTTTATCTGCTGTAATTTTCTCTTTTTCAAGCGCATAGCTCATAAAAGTCCAGTCAACGGTGTACGGTGCAGTAAACACTAGTTTATAGTGCAACTACAGAGATGTCGCTGCCGGTTACGGCCCGTGGTGGTTAAGTTACACATTTCCGCACCTTTATTGCATTTGTGCAACTTGGCGATTTCATGGAGAGCAGAGGGAACAGTAGAAAGAAAGGATTTTGTTGAATCTTAAATCTAGGATTGAAAGTCAATTTTATTGTATGATGTCCACGCGGACTCATTTCAAAAAAGTTTTTGATTCAGCTGTTTTGATCCTTTGAGTTTTTTATCTCGCACAAATGAAACCTTTTTACTGCGATCGTGTTGAACAGTATAAGCTGATTGAATACCCACACTGAGTTTTACTAGTTCCTTTACTTTTGTTTTCGTAGGTTATTATCCTTTTTAAAACCTATGCATTCCGGTTTCTAGACAAGAAGCGCCGAAAAAGAATTCATAATTTCATGAAAGCTAAAAATATTGTTGTTTGCTAAGACTGCAATATAGCAGCTATTATTTAATTTTACTGTCTAGTGAAAAAAGTTCGCACATTACTCAAGTTAATAAACTAAGCACCTCTCCCATCGCCACTAAGCACTCCCAGGGGTACAATCGACATTAACAACCACTTTAACGTCGCATCACTTCATCAAGTTAGTCCATAAACCGCCCGATTTCCTTACATCTTCATCTGACCACAATCTCAACTTTCCGCGCTAGTGCGCCAAACCGAAGAACGGTGAAAGTAATCGCTGTATCAAAGAGAAATTTGTCAAAAACACGACTCCGCGTGCACTTCCGTCAATTCTCTCCAATTAATAACTTGAAGCCGTCCTTTTTTAACCTTAGCAAGATACAATAAGTGTGTCTCCCTCATGTCCCCTTGTTTGAGAAGCCCCGTCGAGATAGAATATTGCCACTTTGTCCCACCACCTCCTGGGGCTGTTTATACACAGTGAAATTGCAATATTTCCGAGGCGGACTATTGAAAAATTCAATGTTTCACAAAGCGAAGAAAATGGGGTTTGAACCTTATTAAATTGCAGACGCCTGTTTACTTTGTCGCGTAATGACTGGATGACCTTTGCGGGTAGACGGACGTTTGGGGTAGGACAGTCTGTATTTCCATTTATATATCCTAGTTACGAAAACTCATTGTATTTTCGTAACTCAACGGAAACTGTGTACAATTATTTTAGGATTTCGTATTTATGACAGAATAAGGAGCTCTTCAATCTGACAAAAAATTATCGCGAATCTGACGAAATCAAAAAAAACTGTAACCAAAAAAAGTTTGACTTCATTTAGCAATGACGACATTTTTTACCTTTTTGAAGAATAGTTATTTGTACAACAAGAGATCAAAGTTTGATATTTCTTCAAGTGCTTATTTTGAGTCCCGTGCAAGCGAAAGATTTTATACTAGATTCACGAGCGTAGCGAGTGAATCTAATTTAGAATCTTAAGCGTAGTAAGGGACTCAAAAGCGCACGAGATGTAAATAACTTTGATCTCGTGTAGTTCACAAAACTTTTCACCTCAGCAGTTACAACTGTAAGGGTAAAAACACCAGAGCACCATTTTAAACAATATTTATTAGGGAATCACAATAATAATCAGAGTTTTGGACTTAGGTAATACGCGACGCTGATCACGCGCAAAAACCGATCTCTAGATGACAGACGTCATAGTGTTGTAGCATTCCGGTTATTGTAATGATGTGAAGACCGCTAAATTACGATACCGCCTTTTAGCTCGGCCATCGCCTGACCCGACCGGCGCCCCGAAGGTCACTGTCATCAGCGCAGCCACTGAAGGCTGCCACAGCCAACGCAGTCGCAGCAAGCTGGGTCTTCACCAGGTGGAGGTAGCCTCCACCAGTTCATTATTAATTGGCTTCTCCGTTGTAGGATGCACTCCCTCGCATGCACGCACACAAATGCGTACAACTCGTGAGAGGCTAACATGGGACACGTCTCATGCATGTGCGGAGCTGCCTAGGCTAGGACACCACTGCCCTTGTAGGCGCAACGACCGTAGAAGTCAGCCCTTCACGATAAGGTTGTCACGGAGCCCGGTGCACGCACTCGCTCCAACTGGGTATTTCGAACAGGCACTCCCTCCAACTCTACTGGATCCGGTACTTCGCCAGCGATCCCTAGAAGGTATAAGTGCAAGCAACCCTTTCAAGGTAACCTTGAGATCATCAGTCTTAAGGTCATTAAAATATCCTTTTGTAAACAAGGTCTCAAGCCAACCTCTCAAGGTCAACAACAAATAGTACGATACGATATAGATAAAACATTTATCGGTAGTAGAATAATGGTCCTCTTAAGGATAATATCATATCGCATGCAATGGTCCGCCTCTTAAAGCCTGCACTGCAGATACCAGGAACAAACTAGCCTGTTAAAGATAGTCTTGTATCACATGCAATGGTCCGCCTCTTAAGGCCTGCACTGCAGATATACCAGTAACAAAATTAGCCTATTAAGGATAATCTAAGCTCACATGCAACGGTCCGCCTTTTAAGGCCTGCATTGCAGCAAATACCAGTAACAACCATCCTCTTAAGGATAGTCTTATATCACATGCAATGGTCCACCTCTTAAGGCCTACACTGCAAACACCAGTAATAACCATCCTCTTAAAGATAGTCTTATATGACATGCAATGGTTCGCCTCTTAAAGCCTACACTGCAAATACCAGTAAATAACCATCCTCTTAAGGACAGTCTTATATCACATGCAATGGTCCGCCTCTTAAGGCCTGCACTGCAGATATACCAGTAACAAAATTAGCCTATTAAGGATAATCTAAGCTCACATGCAACGGTCCGCCTTTTAAGGCCTGCATTGCAGCAAATACCAGTAACAACCATCCTCTTAAGGATAGTCTTATATCACATGCAATGGTCCGCCTCTTAAGGCCTACACTGCAAACACCAGTAACAACCATCCTCTTAAAGATAGTCTTATATGACATGCAATGGTCCGCCTCTTAAAGCCTACACTGCAAATACCAGTAAACAACCATCCTCTTAAGGATAGTCTTATATCACATGCAATGGTCCGCCTCTTAAAGCCTACACTGCAAATACCAGTAAACAACCATCCTCTTAAGGATAGTCTTATATCACATGCAATGGTCCGCCTCTTAAAGCCTACACTGCAAATACCAGTAACAACCATCCTCCCAAGGATAGTCTATATCACATGCAATGGTCCGCCTCTTAAGGCCTACACTGCAAATACCTGTAACAACCATCCTCTGAAGGATAGTCTTATATCACATGCAATGGTCCGCTTCTTAAAGCCTACACTGCAAATATCAGCAACAACCACCCTCTCAAGGATAGTGACAAGCAACAGGCCGCTCCTTAAAGCCTCTGTTGCGATTACCGGCGCCAGGAAGTAGCCTATTAAGGATAGCATCCCTTGCCAAGACTAAAGTAACAGGCCTTCTTAAAGAGCACATAATAATTAAAGCTCTATAGCAGACATTGAAGAGAGTAAGTGATATAAATAAAATAATCACTCAGTTCTCAATCCGAGTGTCTAATAAGATTAATCAAGCACAATGTGTTTATTTTAGTCGGCAAACCCGTTAACAAAACACATAAGTATGACAACAGTAACCCAGTTCTAAATCTGGGATAAAACAAAATCACAACTCGATTCCAAACTCGAGAGTAAGTAATATAAATAAAATAATCACTCAGTTCTCAATCCGAGTGTCTAATAAAATTAATCAAGCACAATGTGTTTATTTTAGTCGGCAAACCTGTTAACAAAACACATAAGTATGACAACAGTAACCCAGTTCTAAATCTGGGATAAAACAAAATCACAACTCGATTCCAAACTCGAGAGTAAGTAATATAAATAAAATAATCACTCAGTTATCAATCCGAGTGTCTAATAAAATTAATCAAGCACAATGTGTTTATTTTAGTCGGCAAACCTGTTAACAAAACACATAAGTATGACAACAGTAACCCAGTTCTAAATCTGGGATAAACAAAATCACAACTCGATTCCAAACTCGAGAGTAAGTAATATAAATAAAATAATCACTCAGTTCTCAATCCGAGTGTCTAATAAAATTTATCAAGCACAACGTGTTTATTTTAGTCGGCAAACCTGACCCGATAGCCACTCTAGTACCTTCAACGACGGTATGGTCGTACAATTCAAGAATCATTGCTGTCAAATTTCTGGAAATTACACAGACTAAAAACATACCAACAAAGCATTATTTCAGTTGCAATAAGCATTGCATCACACACACACACACACACACATATGAAACAACAAGTAATTTCTCCTCATTGTTGTTGTAACCAATATTCCAGTGTTTTTGAAAACTTGAATGCAAATCTCACCACAACACAAACTTTAGAAAATGTTCATAGCATTTTGTTAATATGTCATGTAGACATACTTAATCACATTATGTTATGTATCTGAAAGCACATAGATTACAAAAATAACACAACATATAAGTGAGGCAGTGAATATTTACCACTATGGCCCCGGAGCATTGTTAGGTGTTGGATCAACACAGACTTCTTACCTGAGTTAACTTTTACCTGAGTTACTCTGTAATCCCAAGGATTTATTTTATTCATACCAATATCAAAATTCAATTGTACCTAATGGTATCTGTCAGCTTATGTCTTGTGATCTTCTGCTGTGAATATTGTAATATACATACATGCCAGCAGCCTTATTACACTGTCAATATGTATTATTTTTGACAGTCATGATCATTGATGTACATAAACTGAAATAGGTATCTGAAAGCAAACACAAAACACACAAAACACACGGCAAGGCTCGATATGCCAACAGCCAATAGCCGGCACAGGTTAGTTTTTAGGTTATTCTTGTAGGTATGATTTTGACACCAATCTTGGACTTTGTATATTTAAGTCCCTAACTGATGAGTGGTGTTGGTGCATTTACTCATTACAATCAGATTAACGATCAGAACAATGAAACAAGGAAGGACTACGCGCGGTTAATTTCGTAATGGCTATTTCCGAGAAATTATATCGTAGTAGGCGAGGAATCACTATCGCACTTCTGAAGCTGTAAGGGTAAAAACACCAGAGCACCATTTTAAACAATATTTATTAGGGAATCACAATAATAATCAGAGTTTTGGACTTAGGTAATACGCGACGCTGATCACGCGCAAAAACCGATCTCTAGATGACAGACGTCATAGTGTTGTAGCATTCCGGTTATTGTAATGATGTGAAGACCGCTAAATTACGATACCGCCTTTTACAACATATTAGAGAACCCGAAAAATGTATTCCTTCTTCATCACTTACCTATTCACTCATGTTTTCTTAAGATATACCAACAATTAAGTTTTCACCTCAGCAGCTCGGACAAGGGTACTTTGCTACTTAAAAACAGTGAGCAAAATCGCATTTTGCTCACTGGGTGAGCAAGATCGCATTTCGCTCATTTTGTAAAATGCGATTTTGCTCACTGTTTTTAAGTAGCAAAGTACCCTTGTTCGAGCTGCTGAGGTGAAAAACATATTCTATAGGTACTCGTAGGTATTCGATCCGAATTGCAAGGGTACAATTGTCACATACGACTATAATTTCCATCAGAATCCCCGTAGCAATCAGCGCAAGAGTATTTCATTATTTTAATTCAGTTGCAGACTCGCAGTAAAAAATATTTGTCACCAATTACTGCAAGAGGCACGCGAGGACACGACACAGTTGAAACAAAATAAAACAATCGAACGCCGCACCGTGAAAAAGAATTATATTATGACGTGTTTTTTGGTGTATAAATAAAATTAACCTGCTATAGTCATGTCTGTACTGACGAATACTGAGCAAATTGAGTATACCTAGTCGTTATATTTTTTTCCTTATTTACTCGTAATGCATGTTAATTTATAAGATGTAATTTTTTGAAAAGATGCGTCCCGCCGATTTTGTTGTCGGTCCCATATTGGGATATCCTCCTCCAATTGAGGGGGGATTTAAATCTTCTCGGGACATAAGTGTATGTAGGGTTGGAGCCGGTGTAGTTTTATTTGACGTTATTGTAATATGCCTACTTGAATAAAAGATCTTTTATCTTATCTTATCTTATGTGTAATCGGGTCGTAGTTAAACTAAAGAGCAATAATGAAAATGGTCCACTTTGTACCAAAAATAAGTAGCACTGATACTTTTTGTTCCAAAAAAACTATACTTTACAAATTCTTTATTAGTATTTTATGCAACCGTTGTTTAAGAGAGGTCAAAAAAGGCGAGCGGCGTGAGTAACAATTTGAGGCGAAGCCGAAAATTGTTAATAAAGATGCCACGGGTATTTTTTGACTCAGTTCAACAACGTTGCTTACAATACTTATTCTGCGACCAAGCACTTACTTTGACATAAAATTGTAAATTTAACAAATATTTTTAATTCAAGAAGTAGCAAAAATGGAGGGTACGGGCGGGAAAAGAATGAATGAATTAAATTAAAAAAAAAAACATGTCTATGGTTTACTTATTTGTCAGAGATGACATTTAAAATAAGATTGGCAACACTGTATTTCATTCAATATTTTTTAAGTGGTCATTACACGAAGTATCGTAAAATCGCCAAAAAGATACTGCGTGTATTCACAAATTATTTTTTGGGGCATAGACTAAAGACTTGTCTTGACAACTATAAGGTAGGGTTTTAAAGGTGTGTGCACGACCCTTTAAATGACAAATAAAAGTACGGGAGTAGAAAAAATATTTATCACCATCATCACACCATTGCTCTGCTCACCCTAGCCCCGATTCAGATGAAAATTAATTGAATTGCACCGGACAAAGCTGGTTTTTGTTGCGAAGTCGGCGTAATGTGATTATTTCCAGTTTCACATAAAATTGGACGCTCTCGATGGATGGATTTGATGAACCTTTGACATCGTTTGATTGGTTTATAAAATTTCACTGTTTGAATGAACACTTTGGATTTTAGGATTGGCGTAGGTATTGAAAAACGTATAATATGATAGCTATCAATTTTGTTTCAACACTGCGCCACCACATTAAGTGCTTATTAGAAATCATAAACACTATTTCGAAATAGTGAAAGTTTCGAATAATTTTGTTCGGTTGTATTTTTATAAATAACATTCAATTTGTCAAAAAAATTACACACGAAATACAACTTTTTGTCTTCCTTTTAAGAGATTTTAATCTTATTATAAAGTATTAGATAGATAGGTACTTTTTGAGATAGAGGTAAATCGTTCCCTGTTTCGTGAGCGAAGCAGATATTATTTTAAGATAAGTGTGACAACATCTGAACACGCAAACAAAAACATAAGCTTTTGTGTTTCTCTCAACTGAAAATACATTTTGTGGAAAATTCAGTAGTAAGAAATGCTATTAATAAACCAGGTTTACGTAGGCTTTATTTGATAGATGGAGATATTTGTTTTAGTTACGCTTTTACAGTGAACTTTGATAAAAAGAAACTCTCTCTTATTAATGTCTGTGATGTGTAAGTAGGTATATTTATAATTTTAGATCGTGAAAATAAATTCGTTTATAAAGCGTATTATAAAGTAAAAAATTTAAAAAACGTAGATAGGTATGTTTTTTTAGGGTTCCGTAGCCAAATGGCAAAAAACGGAACCCTTATAGATTCGTCATGTCTGTCTGTCTGTCTGTCTGTCCGTCTGTCCGTCTGTCCGTCTGTCCGTCTGTCTGTCCGTCCGTATGTCACAGCCACTTTTCTCCGAAACTATAAGAACTATACTGTTGAAACTTGGTAAGTAGATGTATTCTGTGAACCGCATTAAGATTTTCACACAAAAATAGAAAAAAAACAATAAATTTTTGGGGTTCCCCATACTTCGAACTGAAACTCAAAAATGTTTTTTTCATCAAACCCATACGTGTGGGGTATCTATGGATAGGTCTTCAAAAATGATATTGAGGTTTCTAATATCATTTTTTTCTAAACTGAATAGTTTGCGCGAGAGACACTTCCAAAGTGGTAAAATGTGTGTGTCCCCCCCCCCGTGTAACTTCTAAAATAAGAGAATGATAAAACTAAAAAAAATATATGATGTACATTACCATGTAAACTTCCACCGAAAATTGGTTTGAACGAGATCTAGTAAGTAGTTTTTTTTTATACGTCTTAAATCGCCTAAATACAGAACCCTTCATGGGCGAGTCTGACTCGCACTTGGCCGCTTTTTTGCATTTATCCCGCTTGGAGTTGACTTTATGGTGTTTTAGTAATCTTGTTTTACGGAAAGTTCTATAACACGTGTTCTGGTTTATAAATAATAGATATTTGTACGACAAGAGATCAAAGTTTGATATTTCTTCGAGTGCTTATTTTGAGTCCCGTGCAAGCGAAAGATTCTATACTAGATTCACGGGCGTAGCGAGTGAATCGAATTTAGAATCTTGAGGGTAGTAAGGGACTCAAACGTATTTTGCTCACTGAGTGAGCAAAATCGCATTTTGCTCCTTTTGTCTCACTCAGTGAGCAAAATCGCATTTTGCTCACTGTTTTTAAGTACCAAAGTACCCTTGTTCGAGCTGCTGAGGTGAAAAAAAATATTCAATCATTCTCTTACAATAATAGCACTCCTCGTCCCAAACTCAAATTCTTATTACACTCATAAATCGCATACGTGCTCACTCCAATATCTACAGCCATATTCAGGTGCACACTTTCAGCGATTTATATCGTTCATTACTGCCCACAACTGTACGCAATCTCAAGACTTATCTTGAGAACAATCTGAGCATTCTTAGCCTGTGTTCTTATTGCATGTGTGAACGTACAGTTTTCGGACTAGCCAGTGTAACACGAGCTTAACATAAGCTTAAGTATACCTGCATAACATGAATTGTGGTGAAAACTTGCAAAAAATTTCCTGCTCAGTAATAATTCTCGATCAAATAGCTTCCTAATAAAGTAAAAATGTAAATAGTTGGAATTAGATAAAGAAAGTG
Organism: Cydia amplana; assembly: GCF_948474715.1. Classification (NCBI taxonomy): domain Eukaryota; kingdom Metazoa; phylum Arthropoda; class Insecta; order Lepidoptera; family Tortricidae; genus Cydia; species Cydia amplana. Next base: position 17,272,159 of record NC_086072.1, read on the forward strand.
GTTTGCAGATAATTTTCTGAAGCAAACAATATTTGGGCACGTTACCAAAAAGGCCGAATTCACAAAAGATTGTAATTATCATTTTTAATGCCCTTAGTAAAAGTTAATCTCGGATAATTTCCTGAATGTTTGCTTGGAGGAGGTTTATCATTACGGAGTTCCGTTGACATTTTTATGGTTTTCTTCCGAAATTCTGCCTTATTTTGTAGCGCTTTCTGAGAAAAAATGCACGCGTGACGATACAAAATAATTAAACTTTTTGGGTGTGTTTTTAAGAATTCAAGAGCTCCATCGATTTCCTATAGGAAAAACTGGTAAGTATTGTATATATTTAAAAAAATAAAAACAGAACTTTCTCAGTTTTGAAGTGCTTTTTCAGTTGCTGTGAAGTGCTTTTTACAGAAACTCTGACCTTTGCTCGTCAAGCGATTAGAACATCACACCTGGCCTCACCTTTGCTGCAGCATTTGTCCTTAATGTCCACTCTTTACAAACCAAAACGGTATAAATCTGAGCCACTGACATTCAACTTTGTATTCTAAATCTACGTCTTTAAGGTTGATTTGTGCTGGTAATAATTTCAAGTTGGTGTGGATTTGATGATTGGAAGGGAAGTTTTTGTGTTTGAGCAAACTCATCAATTTTAGAGGCGTGAAGCTGTTAGGTAGCGTTGACCTAGTGTGTTTGGAGTTCTTTTGTCACGCGTTACGTTATTGCCGTGGCTGGGAAAAACTTTTTTGGCTAACCGTCCAGCAGGCAAACGTTCTATGAAGTTTGGTAGTTTGTTCCGTTAAAAATGTTTTCACGGAACTTTTAGAAAAAGTGAGGCTTTGTTTTTGGATTGTTTTATGGTCATCAGAATGTGCCAAAAACAGACTGGTCAGTTATTTTATACAACCTTTCATACAATATGTATCTATATTATGTTAATTTCTTTCATTCTATAAAATAAATTTATAGTTTATGATGGTTCATTATTTTATATATGGGTAGTTTTACACAATGTAGTTTTTCCTCATTCACCCGTTGACCACGAACGCTGTAAGTAAAGGGTTCGAAACGTCGGGATGTAGTATTAAATACGCGATATAATCCATTTTAATAGTTTTATTTTATATGAAATTAGTTTGTCAACTCTATAAGCAATGTCTATCTCATTTCCTATTCCATCTCACAAAGAAACTAGCATGGCCTTGCCATACGCCACTTAAAAACACTTGGATAGATAGAAAAATCCCGTGTTATTTTGGACTGAAAGCGACCGGATATGAAAGCTAGCTGGAAAGCTCGCTTCCGCTCTCTCAAAGGCACACGTGCTGCTTTTAGTTTCTTTGTACTTTTAAATTTGAAAAAGTTCCTTTTGCGCAGTTTTTATGCTTCGTTTCTTCGACACAGTTTTGTTTTTTTAATTAATTGGCGAGACGAACCAAAACATCTTCGGTTGTACGAGTATGTACCTATAAAATTGACGTTTTTACAAGTTTTTGAACTAGAACGGAAAGTCACCAAGAGTAACATTTATTTACCTATTTAAGCTTTCGGGTTTTTGCGGTAAGCCCTCTTTACCCCGTACTTTAGCAGAATAATAACAGCACACAGATACAGTTTTTAGAGTTACGTAGCCAAAATGGCGAAAACAAAACCTTAATTGTTTCATCATATCCGTCTCTCCGTCCGTTTCCGAGCGAGTTTCCGATATTTCGCCATAGTTGACATGCGCCACCTTACGGACTAAAAGATAAAACATAGTTTATTCAAGTAGGCATATTACAATGCGCTTATGAACGACAAATAAAGCTACACCGGCTCCAACCCTACACCTCTGCCTCGAGAAGATTTAAAAAGAGAGTAATTTTACGATGTAACATTAACCTTTACAACCCACACAACATATCAATCCAACAAACGACATTAACTTTATAGTGCGGTAAACTCACTATTTACGTTTGAGTGTGGCCGTTTTTTCCCACGGGTTGGGTCGTACCATAAATTTCTGTATCGACGGCTCCAGGGTTGCCAATGTTGCCATAAAGAGGGTAACCTGACAGCCGCGAGGTTTGCCGCGTATGTAATGAGACTTGACGTCGCATTGGACTCAGATTTTATTGGTTAGGATGACGGTTGTGATGTTGATATTTTGTGTTGGTAACATTTTTGCAATGATATACTTCCTAATAACACATACTAAGGTACCTACCGATTTTAGTTTTTCAATTAAAACATGAATATTTTTTACTATATCGGTGTGTTATTATTTAAAAATCCAGTTTCCAGGAAATGTTACTAAGTTACTAAGTGGACGAGGTGATCAATACGATCTAAGCGCAACTTTATTGTTTGGGGAGTAAGAGCGTGTGCTGATTATTTTGACTTTCTCACATGTTTAGCTACATCTGCTGTTGTCTGTAACTTACAGACTGTAAGTAAGTAGGTATATCAACTTTCATTTATGAATCAGGTAAGGACATTTGTGTTTGTATTCCAGGTTAATTTACTTGCGATCAAGTACAAACATATAAAAACAAATACAAAAAAGTAACACAAAAGATGTGTTTAATGTGTGACAACCCTAGCGAATAGCGCGTTGCACGTTTTGTTTCTACCATAACAGTAGTATGCTCCACCGCCATTGCCCAGCTAAGCCTAGTTGGCTTTAAATTTTTTTGCATGTATATCTGGCCACAAATATCACTATTTCGCTTGTGTGGAGACTGTAGAGCAAACTCAACAATACTGTTCAAAGCAGTTCAGTTATGAAGCAAGCACCTGCCACCATGGAAACCATGGAAAAGACACTAAATATTTTATGATTTTTACCATAACAGTGTGTATTTCTGGGATGTACACTATGTACGGGTTTGCTGGCTTAGTTAGTATTAGTTTTACGTACCTAATTCCATAATATTGCATGTAAAGTTAAGTAAAAGGTGTTCACTACTGCATAAAACTATTCAAACTCATCCCTATGTAATCTATGTATGTGTAGCCTGCGTCAGTATTTTTTGGCCCCATTTTTTCTTAAATATTTTGGCATCCAATCGAAAAATAACAGAAATAAGTAGATCGAATATAAACAAACTTACAAGTAAGTTTATTTTTAAGAAACATCAAACCAGAGCATTTGTCAGACTATCATTTGACGGATAATTGAACTGAAACCACGCTGAACTTCCAAAAGATAAGATAAAATTTGCGCTTCGAATGATTTATTGCGATTGTTCGAATGAGAATTGTAAGGGCTTTTCACTCGGCGCTATCGAGATGGCAACAGGCAGATATTTATCGCTTTTAATGAACATCCGAAAACCGGGTGACCCTGAACAGTTTTGATAAAACAACTTTAGGTAAAACAATAAATTGTTTTACTAATAGAGAGTCCTCGGATCTCAGCCAGGATGACCTTCATAAATAAATATATATAAAAATAAATAAATAAATATTATAGGACATTCTTACACAGATTGACTAAGTCCCACAGTAAGCTCAAGAAGGCTTGTGTTGTGGATACTCGGACAACGATAATATACTATATAATATCCAAATACATAAATACATAGAAAACACCACACCAAAAACACTCAGGAACAAATATCTGTGCTCATCACACAAATAAATGCCCTTACTGGGATTCGAACCCAGGACCGCGGCTTCACAGGCAGGGTCACTACCCACTAGGCCAGACCAGTCGTCAAAAAAAGAAATAAAAGAAGCAATTCGGATTTCTATGCCACGTTGAACTTGAATCAGATTAAAAATAATATGAAATGAGTATCCCATGGCCCTAGCTGCTGCTAACATTGATAGTTTCCCGTACATTGCTGGTCCAACAAGTAAACATTGACGCTATTAAATTAAATATAATTTACTTACCTAAGCAAATGGTTCTAAAAACTAACTTTATACAACTTGGCTAAAACTATGGCTCCCGGTCATCAATGTATGTGTTCAGGAATATTTCCACGAATAAAACTCAATACTTTACCCTTTATAGGGCACACAGATATTATACGGCAAAATTGATCACCCTATAACATCATCTTTTTATTTGAATCGTTAAAAGGTGAATATGGTGAGGGTTTAAATATTGTACTGGCGTATGAAATTCTTTTTTAGAAAATAAATCCCAAAAAAGAAACAATATCTCAAGAAAAGCCCTCTGATGAATTTATGAGAAGTCGGTGACCGCATCAATCTTGTTTAGTCTAATAGTGGCGCCCCGTGTTTGTCAACCGGCGCCACCGCCACAGACGACCTCAACTAAGCGTATTTGGTGTCAAGACATATTTACCTTTGACTAAAATGTGTAGAAAAATCTATATAAAAACTACAATTTTGCGTTAGCCCCTATAAACTGAGATGGTGTCACGACAATTCTATGGGATAGTTGTTAATCAGAGCCCAGGAAGTTGTGCAATAAAAAGCACCAATAGGCAAAACTAATTCACCAGAAAAACACAATTTCACATCAAGAACTACACGTCAAAACAAAAGTATTCATCTAAAATTGACTAGCATTACAATGCAAAATAAACCGTATTATTATCCCAACAGGGTTGTATTTCCGTAGTCAAGGGTATAATGGCATAATTGAATTTATGGCGTAATAACTGCGTTGTTTACGAGAAGTTGGTTAAAGTTTAATTGAGTCGGGCATGGACGAATCGGTAAGGGAGACACCGGTTCCGCTTTGCACCCGTGGATGTGTACCGGGAACTTATATTTGGATTATAGTAAGATAAGATAAGATAAGGTAAGGTAAGGTAAGATAAGATAATCATTTATTGTATAATTATAGGTGTTACAGAAAGTTATGAAGTGGTATATGTAGTATTTTATATGTAGGTACCTACATGCACGCAGAGCTGCATTTGATATTAGTCTCATTGCATTTCGCTCCACTAATACATACCGTAAAATGTGCCTATTCTTTTCTCCACACTAGTTAGGTAATTGTGCTCCAACAGTTTTTATACATTAAAAGTATATCACAACCTCATTTGTGTTACAACATGATAGTATAGTGATTCTACTTCAAATCGGCAAATAAAAAAAATATATTTTAAATATCGAATTTCGAAGCATATTATTCTGGAGCAGGTAGGCACATTTTACGGTATACAAACTCTATAGAAATGTACGTGGCGAGACGACCCAAAGTGGATCTTGGCCTCCGACACCAAAGACTGCCATGATTCTCTGTCCAATACTGTCTTTGTTCAACCGACGGCGCCGAGTTCATTAGGTTAACATTCCATTTCTGACCGCAGCTGCACTACTGGTACTGAACGCGGCGGTGTTACTGTCAATTTCCATAGTAAAATGAACAGTAGTGCAGCTGCGGTTGGAAATGGACTCTTACCTTTAAAGTCCTTTTTTTAGCATTTCTCTGATATGGTACGCCAGAATACGCTCTCCACACTACATAACAGACTTAAAGATTAACCTTATTCATAAACGCGCTAAAAACCTCAATTAGCTAATAATTATTTGTCCTTATCTGTCATTTTGACTTATGTATTTGTAAGAAAGGGATAATACATAATTTAACTAAATCAGGCCCGTAAAGTTTTATAAATGGGGTAAACATATAATTACAAAATGGGTATAAATAGATTGGTAACAAGTGGAGCAAACCAAGGGAGCTGGGACTGGGAATTACCGATTCCGGTATAATAGGGACACTGGTTGTTATGTGTTGACGTAATTAATGTAAAGCAAATGTTGATGCTCCGAGAGACGGTGTTTTAATAAATAAATAATAATAAGCTTACTGAAAAATGGTAAATAAGCAAATCGAATACAAATACTTATTACATAGAATAGGCACATGATTTATTCAGGCACGATTTGACAACGTCGCATTTTCCAGGCCGCTGCAGTAGTGTTGGAGCAGTAGTGCAGCTGCAGTCGGAAATGGAATGTTACCTTAAGTCGCACCATCATACAGAACAACTCCAAATGGATAACATTTTTGAGCCATGTTATTTAAAATTGTATGTAGGTACACTAATTTTTTTTTAAATTTGTGATTTTGAACGTTATTTTTACGCAGAATCGCGAGTTTTTTCGATTCTAAAAAGTGTCCCAGTATTTCCATACATTTTTCGTTCCTTCCATTCCATTACCGTCATACAAAGTCTATGGAAAACTGTTACAGAATGAAAATAAACATTTCTTACTCAATTTTCACTTTAATTTACCCAAAGATTCACGAGGCAAAATTATAGACGTACCTACACATCATGAAATCCATAAAGCTTTTGTTATAATATATATAAGTAATCTGAGTGAATCACCACTTTCAAATTAAATTTTAATTTAAACGATACAGTATTGAAGTGAGTGTAAGCAAGTACATACTTTCCTTTTGATCATTTAGAGAAATTCGGAGAAGGGGTTATGTTAGGCACTCTTCTTCTTCTACCTAGCGTTATCCCGGCCTTTGCCAGGGTCCGCTTTCCTACTTGCTTTCCTCCACTTTGCGCGATCCCGGGCGTCGTCTCGTGTGAGCCCGTTCACGCTCATATCTGCTTTCACGACATCGAGCCATCGCTTTTTTGGTCTGCCCTTGGGTCGGGGGCCGTCAAGGGCTAATTTAAGGCATATGTTTCCTACGTAGTCAGCTACTAATGAAACATATTTTAATAATTAAATAAAGAACTGTATTTCCACTCTTCTAACTACTACATCATTCTACCGTCTCGTACAGGTTATCCTTTCCATAAAAGAAGGACTTACAAGTATTATGTGATACGACGTGTTTGCTGTGTAGCAAAAAAGTCGTAGCACCCTCTACACAGTTGCTACGGAACCTCATATCACCAACGAACCATTGATTTTCAAAAAAATATCAAACCCAAATCCAATTTACTACAACAAGCGCCTATCTCGGTGTTAATTTCAAAGTAAGATGGGACTTTCTCTCACCAAGACCCCGAAGTTTCCTTATAAATTTGAGCGAAGTGCAAAGTTTTTGTATAAAAGAACTATTTTCTCAAACTTGCCGGAAGTTTCTAGACTAACTTTAACTTTTTATATATGGATAAAAATATTGTTCTTCGCGATGATAGCAGTTTTAATTAAACAAACTTTGTGAGAGTAGAACAAAGAAGGAAATAATATATGTACCAGATTAACTATTTGCCTGATTTACGAATTAAACTACAGAAATTCCATTTTAACACCTCAAATCTTTTGAACGGAAATACCAACCAGGAAATTTTGTTTCACATCTTTAATATTTTTTCTATTATTTATGTTGACAACTACCCTAATATAATTTAAAAATAAATATCTATTGCTTCAAGCCCAACTCAGAACAAAACAAAGACCCACCCGAGCAATCTTCCACGACATTATGCTAAGCACACTAAATTCCACTAAGCCCACAACTATTTACGATTTAACACATGCAAATTGTGCCCTATCGAGAATCAAGCCTCTCAATGATGGATAAAACCGGATAAAACCGGCTCAAATCCGGTTAAAACCGGATTACACCGCTTCGAGGCGGAGACGTTCATTTATTATGTAAATACGCGACAAATTAAATCCAATGGGAATTTCGTTTGACAAACGGTTAGGTTGTAAGATGCATTAGTGAGTTTATTTGGATTCATGAGACGGATTTGAATTTTGAGGGAGTAATTTTCACGTATTCGCGATAATTTGACACTTGTCGGTGGAAGTATTTATGTTAACGAATTTTAAATTGCAAATTAGCAAATTATTGATTATTTCGTTTGTTAGAAATAAATGATGGGGGGAAATTTTCTGTAAAGGATGACTCACGCTAGACCGGGCAAGGCCTGGGCCGAGGCCTAAGACGGATGATCGGTGATCACGTGGTGCTTTCCGTAGAAATAGAAGCGCTTTAAGCTCCGGCCCAGCCCCGGCCGTGAGCGTGAGTCATCCTTAAAGCTCATAGTGAAATCCTGGGGATGGAAGATTCTTGGGTAAAATACCTACAATATTAACATGAATTACATTAATTTGTAATAGACTCTAAGCAAAAAGAATGATATCGATAATGAATATACTCCAAAATAAAAACATGACATTGGCGACACAACGGTGTGGTTCTTTTTATTTTTATTTTATTTTATTAGAAGACCAACAGCTTTAACAAACTATATAGACTTATAACTAGGATACAATCATGAAGCCAATAACAGGTCTCCCTAACAGATACACTTGAAAATATTACGGATTTGCTTAGGTACTAGGTTATAGTAGGTATTACAAAAGTGTGTGTGTGTGTGTGTGTGTGTGTGTGTGTGTGTGTGTGTGTGTGTGTGTGTGCGCGCGTGTGCGTGTGTGTGTTCACTCCTCCACTATTAATTTTTATCGCAATCGCAGCTTTAACCAATTTTTAATTATTGTGCACAAATGGATCGATATCGCAAAACTGATTGTTGTAAGTACGTTTTTGAAATTCTATATAATACTGAATTCCTGCCATAATTAGTATGATAGTTACTTAACTATCATACTAATTATAAACTAAGAAGACGTTGGTGCCTAGTATTTACTTTAGGTGTGAAGTATTTGATCTCAGCTGTAAGGTTAGTACAATCTAAATCACTTTTGCGTCGCCTATTCCAGGGTAAGATATTAGGGAATGTAACTCTTCAGCCAGGAGTCCACTCACGCGATGGTCAGCTGAAGTAAGTAATAGATGAGGCTACTAAGATTACTAGAAAAGGCTTTCTTTAAGCTAGACCAACGATTGTGTAAAAATCGTGAGGAACCATTGAACGAAATCGTACGAATCGAACCAGCGGTTGTTGATAAGATCCTTAGGGGAGGTTTTCGTTCAGAATTAAGCGTTTAACATGATACAATAAATAATAATTTGTTTCTCACGATAGATTAACTACGAAACGCAAATCATAGGTAGGTATATATTTTTATACTCAATAAAAAAAAACTTAATAAAAAAACCGTCACCACGCAAGTCATAAAAGTCTAATAGTCGCCTCAATCACCTGCTTTACTACTTCACATTACTCCACCTACAGTACTAAACAAACACATTACGCTATTTCAAGAAAACTCTCACCCAACTCTATCTCAACCTTATGACTTCGATTTAAGATTGAAGTTTCCTTGAGACTATTACAATGTACAGTCGCGTATGTAAGTGCGATCACGTTTCCATGTCAACAACTAAGTTTGAGTTGTAGCCTTGTTCTGATCGCTTTCTAAACGCAAGCGACGCGAACGCTCAAACAGCTTGTGTACCTATCTACACGTGGTTTTATCATCATCTTCATCGTATCGGATGGTAGATTACCCTGCTAGCTTTTTTGCCTCGGCGGCTATCAATTCCACGAGTAATCTGCCATGGCCACTACCACTTAAGTCTGGCAACTCTTAGCCAAATCAAGCCTTGATTATCTGTACCCTCATCCCATGATTCTCTGTCAACTTTAGCAACTTTTATATGTATAGCCAATTCAAGCCTTAGTTCTCTGTGCCACATCTCCTCATCATGATTTCGAAGTAAAACTTTGAGCATAGCTCCAACACAATTGTAGCTTCTTTTCTTTGTTAAATAATTGTTATGAATCTTATGCCTCGGCCACAAAACGCACGCTCCGACCTCCGAGCGTTCTCCGACCTACTACTTTAATTGAAACAAATTTATCAGCGGCGACAGCATCCAACATGCACGTTCGAAGTATGCTTTCCGTGTGCCGTGAGAAAATTTCCAGATTTGCGAAATTTCTACATGGGAAAATTTCGAAAACTTCTCATATTTTCCATTTCCAAAATTAAAGTTTCTTTTGTTTCCTGTTAATTTTCTGAGAACTTTTCCATCTTTTTGGAAACTTGCCATTTGTAGTTCCGTGGTCCTACGCCTTGAGGTTACTAGTAAGCTTGCTAGCTTGAGCATTCGATTCAGCAGGCCGCAGGAATACGGCTGGGAGTTTAATGGACTCCAGTGACGTCACGGCGATTAAGCCGCTTGATGGCAAACTAACTAAACTAAATTAACTGTGCCCTGAAAATGACAGGCTTCTCAGGAATTCAAAGGTTTTTGCGAAGTTTCAGCCTCTAAGGCACTTCGACATGTATTTAGGTAATGACATCAGCTTATGACGTAACGTAGATAGAAACTTATAAAGTGTATTCTTCGATATTAAACTTTCGTGAGACATATTTTAAACTGTTTATACGACAACGGTTTCACTCACTTGAATTTCATCACGAGTTGCAGTCGCCGCGAGCGCTCGAGCCTGAGGATGGACCCCCGAAGGGCCCGAAACATGTCGCCAATAGCGGTTAAAATTTCAAGTGAGTGAAACCGTTGTCGTATAAACAGTTTAAAGTGTACCTATTCTATAGAACTTGCTAACTATGTAAACAAGTCACTAGTAAATTGACATTCAGAGACAATTTTAATATGGCGGTGTGTTTACATAGTAAGCCAGTTCCATAGAATGACACTTTAAGTATGTTGGAATCGATGCGGCTCCATAAATAACTTTTGTGTCTAGAAGCTATATGAAACTAAATTTTGTCACATAAAAATATTTCAAAATGTCAGGTTGGGGTACCAAGTACAGCTTAATTATAACACCAATTGTCATACCTGAAGTAAAGTTGTCTATCTATTTTTCATCAGTTACCCGCTAAGATTTTTTTAATTTCGTTTTTTAGGGTTCCGTACCGAAAGGGTAAAAACGGGACCCTATTACTAAGACTCCGCTGTCCGTCCGTCCGTCCGTTCGTCCATCCGTCCGTCCGTCCGTCCGTCCGTCCGTCTGTCACCAGGCTGTATCTCACGAACCGTGATAGCTAGACAGTTGAAATTTTCACAGATGATGTATTTCTGTTGCCGCTATAACAACAAATACTAAAAACAGAATAAAATAAAGATTTAAGTGGGGCTCCCATACAACAAACGTGATTTTTGACCGAAGTTAAGCAACGTCGGGCGGGGTCAGTACTTGGATGGGTGACCGTTTTTTTTTTGTTTTGCTCTATTTTTTGTTGATGGTGCGGAACCGTCCGTGCGCGAGTCCGACTCGCACTTGGCCGGTTTTGATTATTTCATAACCATCACATTTTTCGTAGTGTTCGATAAATATTGCATTAGTAAACTCGAAAATGCTCGCATCATTTGTATTATTTAAGAGCCGAATCATGTTGACTCATCTACGTTTTAAATTGACTTGAATTTTGTAATATTTTCTTTGAACGTTAATAAAACTTGATATTACGCGCTGATTTATTTGCTCCGCTTAAATTAAAGACGCGACCTGACTTACTCAACATTAGTAATTTTCTGCACTAATGTAAGTAACTACATCCGCACTCCCATTATCCTACCTTAAACAATAATTACAGGGCTGGAATCTACTGTCACACACACACCACCCCCTAGAGTCGCTTAATTTAAATAACTCACTCCATTACCGGTGGCATTGATTATCCAATATATCGACTCCCTACATAGGCTACATAGCGCTAGTGTCCACTACTCCACTCCTATACATGGTTAATTTGGACTGGCCTTTATACAGGGTGTAGTACAATGCTACAATTCCGGTGTTTCAATTACGTGTGTAGACTACCGCACGCCTCCCGGCTCCTTTCTATCCAATTAGGATTAAAGGTTGGTTGGCAGTTGTAGCGGATGGTACGGTATTTGGCCAAAGGTTTCATTTAGGGGTCAATACGGGTAAGTGTAACTGACCTTCATATTGGGGCCTGTTTACACATTGATTAATGTTTAGTGCGAGACATTTGTCACTAAACGGATGTAGCAAGTAGCAGATATTATGAACTCGCAATAAACACTAATCAATGTTTAAACATGTGTACGTGTAGGCTAGTTACAAATTGTAGCTAGCCTACACGTACACATTGGCAATTGTAACTTACAATTTACCCTTATACCCGTATTGACCTTATTGTACCCGTGCGACTCAGCGCGAGTGAGGCAATTTTTGAGGGGCAGGGTAACGTCAAATATATGCGTAACGTCAAAATAACCATGTCAGATAAACGTCAGTCCATACATTGTGTATGACTATTGGCCGCTTATTTTCGACAGAGGGGGAACGCCTGTTAATGGCTACTCCGTTTGGTTATATCCTCTAATATTTAGATAGGTAGCATTATTGTCACAATGTAAATTTGAATTGGCATCAGTCCAATTATAGCATCAGGCAAATTAATCCGCTTCCGCTTATGAAACTTATCCGCTATTAGACGCACCACGCTCTTTAATGGATCTCATCACAGGAATAACGCCCGGTATTAGCGGCGGCTTTTTGAAACTTCCTGTGATTGGTTTTTAATTATTTAATAGTATAAGCCATAGCTTATAGTTGTAATTGTGTTTAATCTGTGCCGGTGATATTGGATGGATTTAAGTGATTGAAAACTGTTATTAATGTTATCAAATTAAATGAATAAAATAGTATACTAATAACAGTGTATTAGACTCGCGGTTGAGGTACACCGGGTACCGGTCTACCAACTAAGCTACCGAGGCTTATTTGACGCCACGTAATTCCATTCTAAAAATCAAATATTGTGTCGACAAATTATGCATACCAAAGCCTTAAAAAGAAAACTAATAAAACAACTGAATAAAACGTAACAATTTCGACAAAAAAGCTAACCATCCCGTATTAGCACATTCTCGTCTCCGACAATCGAGACGAGACAAAAATCGAACCGTTCTCAATAGTTTTATTCATTTCAGTAGATTTTATGGGTGAGAAGATCGCAAATTGCGCCGTTCTGGAGCGGCGCGGTCGTAATCGATTGCGCTGCCATCTGTTGGGAAAATAATGACTCCGTCTGGTATGCTTCGCCTTTATTCTGGAGCAGTATATGCAGAGTTGAGAAGGAAATTTGGAAGTGCATTGGAAACTGCAACTTAATAGAAAATAACCGGACAAGTGCGAGTCGGATTCGTCCACCGAGGGTCCCGTACTTTGAAGTATTTGTGGCTATAGCAGCAACAGAAATAGTTCATCTGTGAAAATTGCAACTGTTCTATCACGTTCATGAGATACAGCCTGGTGACAGACAGACGGACAGTGGAGTCTTAGTAATAGGGTTCCGTTTTTACCCTTTTGGTACGGAACCCTCAAAACGAACATTGGTATTGATACTTAATTACGTATTGAACCTGGATTATAGTAAAGTTGTAGTACTTAAGGGTTCATTTAGTTAGACGGTGCGAGAACTCGCATGCGAGTTTCATTACATTGCGTCATTTGATCGGTCGGCTGAATTCACGTAACCTCAATGATCCGCAATGTAACTAAAATCGTATACGAGTTCGCGCGCCGTCTAAATCAGCCCTAAGTGGGTGGTTTTACGGTTCATAAATGTGAAGGTGTGTTTGGACTATGAAAACAGACTGTAACTACTGTGAGTTGTTCGCGTTGACTGTAAGAAAGCCCGCGGAAAACCAAAAGCCGGCCATAATGAAACTATTTATCTCCCGAACACAGATCGGCTCGCTTGATCGCGACCCTTCGATGCTACATCGGTTCACTCCGCACTGCTCTTTGTTTAGTAAACAAATAAAACCATTGACATAGATATCTAGGGACTGGCTTTACGGGCAATTTATTTAAGCGTATGGCGTATTAATATTGTAGGCAACTAGTATAACTAATTATAAGTCGACATCCAGGCTACGCAGCCAATCGATCGGCAATAATAATGAGGCATGACAGGTGCCAGTACAGCGGTGTGAAATCGCTACAACGCGATTGGTTGATGAGTTCGCATCACGCGCGCGATTGGTTGACGAGTTCGCATTACGCGCGCTATTGGTCGCAACTAGTCGCGTGATTGGCTGGAATTCGTGGGTAGCACCGCTGAACTAGTACGATGTTTAGTGCCCCATTAGCCCGTCCTTAGATATTATACGTCAATGAATAAAACACAATTTATTTCCGACTTTGTACTTTTTAGAATTGTTTTCATTATTATAAGAGTTATGAGCGGAAAACAAATTATAGACAGCATTTTTAAAAGCTCCTTACTCTTATAATAAGTAAAAAATCTAAAAAAAATCAATCAAAGGGGCATAGCTATGGTTAACGTACCTACTCGTACATCAAATTGCGTACTTACCTAAAAATATTTTCCATAATGTTAATATCCAGAGTGGAAATCGGGGACTACTTTTGTATTGTATGGAACCGGTCGTCTCCTAATAATTAAACAATCAAAAAAAAAATCAAACGAAGTGGCATAGCTATGGTTCACGTGCATAAATTTAATATGCGCAAAATTATTTTCCATCATGTTAATATCGAGAGTACTTGGGGAGTACGTTTGTATGGAACCGGTCGTCCCATTTCGTTTTAGTTATACGCTTAAAGTATCAATTTATGAAAACAAGTTACAAAGTACATAAGATTTTTTTTGCTGATAGTGATAGATAGATTAAGTAGATTTGTTGCATAAGGTCTATTGCCGCGTGCGATTACCAAATCGTTATATTATAAAAAAGTCACTGCAACAAGCTGTTGAAATATAATGTCTGACTCTGTTCACACTCACACACAGTGGGTCAGACCTACCTGGTTATTAATAAAGGTTTGCTTTTCTCAAGAAACTTTAATATTGCCCGGCCGTTAAAGAAAGAAAAGTAAATCCCAAGTGGAATTTAGATCATAAGGCGTTCACGTTGCCACCTTCAATATACAATCTATGTGTTATTTAATACTACTGAATTGGGTCGTACCTCGTACCTTAATTTCTAATACGGATTCTGCTATTGAAATGGCTGTCGCTAACTGGGTGGAATTTAATATGGGTTTCCGTTGCTATATGATTTCAGGGGTGCTTGCTCTTGTAATTTTAACGCGGGAATGGTTTACTCAATAATTCAACGTAACATTATGTTGTTTTAGTTCTATACCTACATTATTGGTGGCTTTTAGAATAAGTTTGAGAAGTCTGAAGTATATAAATGTACCTGGTGTCTTTGACAATAGCTCAACGATTTTATTAAAATTAAATGAAAAACTTGAAAAGGCGTTAAAAATTAGAAGGGGATAAAAGATAATACTTATGGCGTGTCGCGGGAAGCTTAAGGGGGCATCGCTCGTGTTTTGACCTTTTATCTCAATTACGCCCGTATACCCTCCATTTTTGCTATTTCTTGTTCGTACATGTTTTGTGAACGTCACGAATAAAAATCTTTTATCTTTATCTTATCTTATCTTAAAAATATTTCTTAAATTTACAATTTAATTTCAAAGTAAGTTCTTGGTCGTAGAAAAAGCATTGTATGCAACGTTGTTTTACTGAGTCAAAAAATACTCGTGGCGTCTTTATTAACAATTTTCGGCTTCGCCTTAAATTGTTACTCACACCACTCGCCTTTTTTGACCTGTCTTAAACAACGGTTGCATAAAATACTGTTACTTAGTGTTACCATCTTCTGAGGCCGGTACTACGTGGTAAGCAAAATTACAGATAAGATAAGATAAGATAAAATTATTCAAGTAGGCATAATTACAATGCGCTTATGAACGTCAAATAAAGCTAGGTAGACCAACCGGCTCCAACCCTACACCTCTGCCCCGAGAAGATTTAAATCCCCCCTCAATTGGAGGAGGGTATCCCATTATGGGACCGGCAACAAACTCGGCGGGACACATCTTTTCAAAAATAATTACATCTTATAATTAACATGCATTACGAGAAAATAAGGAAAAAAAAAAATACAATTTAAATTATGTACTATAGAATTCATGCAATTATACACATAAGGTGTAATAGAAATTTGATTTAGAAAATATACATATGTACATGGAATCATACAAATTCGTAGCTCTTTCAGAAAACATATCAAATTCTTACAAAAGAAAAAGAAAATAAAGTTATTAAAAGAAATGGGAAAACATATTATATAAATCTGATTGATTATTATGAATTACCAACATATAATATTTGATGTGCTTTCCTGCTTACCTGAGCTGTGTCACCTATAACTCTATACATAATACAATGTTTTTAATTGCTACTACTTTTTATTAGTTTCTGGTTTGGACCATGCATGTTTGTCTGTCAAGGAGTCCTCGACTCTGTAACAAGCTTTTAACATCAATGACTTTTTTAAGTAATTCTTAAGAGCTGGAAAGGGTGATCTTAAAGCATCCTCAGGTAACTTGTTATAAAAATGAATGCATTGCCCAACGAATGTCTTTTGTACCTTACGGACACGAAACTTTCTGATAGCAAGCTTATTTTTATTTCTAGTGTTAAAGTTATGGACATCAGAATTCTTAGTGAAGGAGTCCAGATTCTTAATAACATAAATAATACTATCATATATGTATTGGGAAGCTACAGTTAAAATATTAATTTCTTTGAAAAGTTCTCTTAATGATTCACGCGCTCTTAAGTTATATATAGAACGAATGGCTCTCTTTTGTAAGACAAATATAGTCTGTATGTCAGCTGCTTTGCCCCAAACCAGAATACCATATGACATCACACTATGAAAATAACTATGATAAACAAGGCGAGCTGTTTCAACATTAGTTAATTGTCTAATTCTCCTCACGGCGTAAGCGGCCGAACTTAATTTGTTAGCTAGTGTTCCGATATGAGGACTCCATTGTAGATTTTTGTCCAATGTTAAACCAAGAAACAGAGCTTTATCTACCATCTCTAAGCATTCATTATTCAAAAGTATTTTAGTATCGACTGGTTTAACATTCGGCAAAGAAAATCGAATACATTTGGTTTTCTTAGCATTAAGAAGCAAATTGTTCATAGTAAACCGGTAGATTTCCGATCAACCTTAAAAAGTAATGTTGTGTCATCAGCAAAAAGAACTATTTAACAAAGATTTTCTACTATACATGGCAAATCATTTATATAAACCAAAAACAGGAATGGACCCAAAATAGAACCTTGTGGCACTCCTAATTGGACTACAGCTCCGCTAGACTGGGTTTTGTTTACGACAACTGTTTGTGTTCTATTGCTAAGGTAAGAAGACATAAAGTTTAGGGCATTTTCTGACAGACCATAGTGTTCTAATTTCAAAATGAGCGTTCCATGATCCACACAATCAAATGCTTTAGAAAGATCACAAAATATGCCAATTGCATCACAAGAATTTTCCCAAATATTATAAATATGTTTAATTAGTACAGAGTGTGAGATACATTTACGTGTGTGTACTGTGTACGTAGGTAGCTAATGATAGTCAAAGCGGCCATCTTATAATCCACCTATTACCTAACTTATGCGGCAACTTAAGGAAGCAGTGCATCTAATCTGAATGCAGATGCAGTCTACAGATGCATACTGCACTGGCATACATTCTGGTGGCTTTACTAATAGTGCACCGCCCGCGCCCTAGTGCTACTGGAAATGCAATTACTCCGAGTTGTAAGTATTATCAGTTTTATTGATGGGATTTGTTAGAACCAGTTGGAGTATTAAAAAGTCTATAAACCCGGAGAGATGTAGAAATATACCAAGAG
Organism: Cydia amplana; assembly: GCF_948474715.1. NCBI lineage: Eukaryota > Metazoa > Arthropoda > Insecta > Lepidoptera > Tortricidae > Cydia > Cydia amplana. The sequence goes on from NC_086072.1 coordinate 17,289,648, forward strand.
CTCTAAAACTCTGTCGTATGCATAATTATTAGATCGCAGTTTGACTTCTGATCGTTGTAGTCGCCACTACAAGGATCAGAAGTTAGGAACCTAGTTAGATATTAGGAAATGTATGAAAATTGTATAATTATAATGTGTGTAATTGTGGGTTTCTTGAAGCCTGGGAACAACTGTTCAATAACAGTTTATTATGCAATTCTAGAAATTCTGGTTTAAGAATGATACTGTTTTTTTCGATCTGCAATGTTATTGTTAGATATTGGTCATTTTCAAAATTTCCCTGCTTTTAAAATTATCCCAATACATAAATATCCTATGTTTTCCAGAAAATGTTTGATAGCACGATTCCAAAATAAAAACGGTGCCTTAATATCTAACATACAATCTATATGTAAGTACTTACTTATTTGTTAGTTACAAGTACTGAACTTTTATACTTGGAAGACAATGACTGAACTGAAACTATCTCTAAGGGTAACATTCCATTTCTGAGCGCAGCTGCACTACTGGTACTGAACGCGCCGCTGTTACTGTCAATTTCCATAGTAAAATTGACAGTAGTGCAGCTGCGGTTGGAAATGGACTGTCACCTTTAGTCGGCGTGGTGCCCTCACTAAAAGCCCGCAGCTCATGAGAAAATTAAATCATGCCAGTGTTTGTCCGGCGACTGTATTTAATAGCGTTATGCACTTAAACGCAAACGCAGTAAATTCATTACCAGTGACGTCACGTTCCAATGATCCTCAAAGGGCATAAAAACTGTATTTTTCCAGTTTTCACTTTGTTCACTTAAAAATTAAGTGGAATCCGCTTTTCGGGTCCGGTTTGTGTCCAATTCGATTACTGAAGTGGATAAACGAGGCAAGTTATTTTAAAATTAAGTTATGCTCATTTATTTAAATTAAACTCAGTATACTTTCTAGCTGTTCTTATGTGAATAACAGTGGTTTTTCGCTGAATATAAGTTGGTTTACATATCTACTACCTACCGCTTAACTCTATACAGGGTGATTCATGAGACGTGAGCAGGACTAAGCCTACACAATCAGTAAATGTAGTAGAATCGTTCACCACAATATTTAAGTAAAACAATCACGCTTTTTTTCAGTTGTTATACTTTTTGGTAAGGACAAATTTAATTATCTACTATTATGGATACCCTACAACATTTAATTAACAAAGATAAAACCTTTTTAACCATTAGGACAGCACATCGAGTATGAAGAAAATGATATGTCACACTTGAGTGAGATACGATTTTTCAAAAGTAACCAGTCTCCGATGACATTGAATTTGGCACTTGTTATGGATAAAACAAAGAGGGTGACCATAAATGTCGTAAATAAATTAAAACTTTTTTTTTAAACAGTGTATAATAAAAATAATTGACATGTAATATTTAGAATATTATAAATAAATGACTATGACTATGACTATGACTAAAGCTAATCTCACAAATACTGGTACGAAACAGTTGTTTATTACTTACTGTATGCGTAGGCTTGATCCTGCTCACGTCTCCTGAATCATCCTGTATAGTACTGTAAGTAATTATAGCTCACAAGTTCAATACGTAATGAAGTCTTAAATACCAGGTTCTTTTTGCTTTTTCTGAGTTTTTTTTTCTTCTATTTATAAATGTATTTTTCTGTAATGCTAATGTCACCTACGAGTAAACGAAGATAATCTAGTTCATTTTGAACCATAGTTGGAAACTATTAAAACAAATAATGGAAAAGCAAAAAAAAACTACATTCTAGAAACTTGGCTTCGATAAAAGTAGATATTAAGGGCCCGATTCGGATTTTGAAATAGACATCTATTAGATATTTTTTAGGTATCACAAAGATACGATAACGATATGTTTAAGACTGTCAAATTTGACATTTGCGCGATTCTGGGGATACTCTTGAACGATTTTCACAGGATATGACTTAGAGATAGGATCTAACTCTTTCTAACGTAAAAGTGACATTGGTTGCCCGAATTGCGCTGCAAAAGAGAACTAGTTGATATCTAAACTATAACGTATCTAGAATGGATCTAGTACGTGTCGTCTCTTGTGAATATCTTGAAGTTCGAATACGGCAGTTACTTTCGACTTCAACATATTAATCTATTATAAGTATGTATTACATAATTCTCCACCAAACCCTTATACAACCGTGTATTTATTTGCGCAAACATTAAAAACGTTAAACGGCCCGCTTAACTCGGCATGAAGCCCTCGCTTTTACGGACTAACTTTAAGGTAACGCCACACTCGACAGACTCGGGGCAGTATTTCAACACGGTTTTAGGGATATTACTTACTGATGCCTACTAATAATAAATCCATGAAGTACTTTTATGTCCCAATATTACTAATTTACAGGGACCTGAATGTGCAATAAATCCTACAACTACCTTTTTCTGTGAAATATTATGATAAACCTTTCAGAAATGTTTGACGTGCGCATGCTATAACTATGCATCAGGTAAAATAGGACGAAAAAAGGGATCGACCTCAGAGTGAGAAATAGTAAACTGGAAACTCGTATGCACTGTAGAAGTGGAAGGTAATAAAATACAATCATCATCATCATCACCACACACCTTCATTATTATTTTATTTTTTATTATGGCCTTTTAAAGGATGTTTTGAAAGTGTGCGCGTCGGAAGATATTCAAGGACAAATTTCACACAAAACGGTTTTTTACAAATCCCAAGGTTTCTATAGTTTCAATGATGTTTACTTTTTTTCCAGCCTATTATCTCTCATTTCGAGGTGAAGCTCTTGATTTGCCTTGGTCATTAATATAAAAGTAAAAATTAATAGTGTATGTACGTACGTGTTAACGTATTGTAGTTTTATTTCAATTGTGACACCGTGTCGTCGAGACGTGAAAAGCCCTCGCCCCAAGACATCGTCCTTTGATCTCCGAGTGACAGAAATCAGGCAATGACTTAATTAAAAATCATCAAAACACAAAAAAAGTAACTACGGTAACTTTGAGATATTACGGAATATGGAGGTTTTGAATTGGGACAATGGTTTGCTCTTATGTTGGTAATGTATTACGGGAGCGATTGTTTTGGCTATGTACCTTGCATGTCCCTAATTATCATAAAGATATGTTTACGATAAAAGTGTGTATCAAAACGAATAACGTCCCACTCGAGCAAATAAATAATGATAAGTATATTAGCTCGCGAGCCAGGGACAGATTTACACGACCCGGAGTAATTAATTAATAGTATCCCAGTTAAATGGTTAAGGGTAATGAACCGTACTGGACGTCAGCTGCCGCTCCGTTGGTGGGTTGAGGGACGGAAGCCACCCAAACATGCAAAAAAAAAACATCGCATCCCGATAGAAACTTTGTCAGGTGATAGTTTAGATGCTATTGTGCATTAAAGATAATCGTCAACCGGTTGTATCGCGGTGGAAAGACCGTCAGCTGTTTACCGAACAAGTACATTTTTTTTCTTAACCATGCACCATTGCACCATTGTTACAGCTTTACACGTAGACATTAACTTACAGTTTTAAATAAAAAGATACTATATTTTAATTTTTTTCTCAACAGGTTCATGATAAAGTTCAAAATTCAAATATACTTTATTCATGTAGAACTAGCAACAAGCACTTATAAATAGTAGTTACTTATTACATATAATTATATTATCTTAAGCTAATTTTCAGAGCAATTTATTGATGTAAATATAATTTATAATAGTATTGAATTATTTTGCAGATCAAATTTAATACTAAGAAATTCACAAAAAGATCGTCATAACATAAAAAAAATGTATGAACAATACTACTAGTACTACTACTACTACTAGTCTAGAATGTTTCTAGAATAAAATATAAAAGTAATATTTTTTTATCATAACATTGTTGTTACATTTTTATTTCCCAAACCTAAATCAAACTGTGCCTAAATATCGTCCTACTGAACTCCAAACACCCACCTCAACTCTGTTTAAAGAATGTGTCAGATAAACACAATATATCTCAATTTAAGGGTAAGCTTACGGGGACCTAATTACGTAATTCCTTCGGTCGACTGTGCTTTTACTTAATTGCGATTTAATGCCGAGGTTCGCCTTAAGTGTTTCTTGAGGATACTGGGTCAGTTTGTTTTCATTTAAAGGCTTAGTTTCAGGATAGTTTTTGTTTACAGTGACGTATAAAGTTGGTAGTAATGGACGTGATAAGTAAATGAAATAATCGTTAATACAGTCCAAGACTGTTAACGCATTCACTGCCAGCAACCCGCCAGGCGGGTGCACTATCCGTAGTCGCTTTTCGCTACATACGGGTTTTCCGATGTTATCGGCTACGATCGTAGCGCGTAGCAAGCGGGGACTTTTACACAAGCAAAAACATTATAATAATACATCAACAATTATTAATTTTGAGTAGCTTTTTCTACTAACTCAATCATGAGGTATCATATTATTAACTTATCATATGGTTATTAGGACAAGGTTCTATTAAAGTAAATCGGAAATCAAGTTTCGATTACCTTAATCAATTTCTTTCGACTCTAACCTACTTTTAGCTGGAATTGTTTTAATGTGTTATTAAAATTAGTTTTTTTCACCGAGGAACATTGTGAAAGAAAAGGTTAATGGAAGTTAGAGAAAATCAACAAAAAAAAGCAATTCTGTTAAATCATGTAGGTACTTAGTTAGATAGTTGTTGTGTTGTGTTTCAAGCAAGCCAGGTAGGAAAAATGATTGTAAGTACCTACTGAAAACGCGTTTTAACCAAGGTAACTGGAGTAGGTAATGTCAGTAGGTAATAACTTCTGGTACTTATAGTAACATCCCTCAATATTAATCAGTCGTCACTCAATAATTAATTAATCAAAGGTACTTATTAAAAAAAAACTCAATGAACAGCATCTTTCCAATATTTATATACCCTATTTATACAAACCGCTCATTTTCAGATCTCATTAAACAGTGCAGTTCAGTAATCACAAACAAAATTGGGTGAAAAAGGTTAAGAACCTTTTTAAATTAAAACCCTCATCAGTATCAAAGGGACGTCGATTTCGTCACGGTGACCCATTAGGGGTCACTGAACCGTGTCTTGCCATGCTGGGGTAAAAGGGCCTAAACGCCTGGATTTTCTTTGTAATCAGAGACAATGTGAAAAGGTAGACTGCTGATTACTTCTTTTACTTAAGGATTAGTCTGCCAATCCCCTGGCAATTCCACGTTTGTTGTAGATCAGATATCGGTGGTGTATCGTAACTATAGTTTTAGGTTCATTAGGTTAGGTGGGATAAATAGGAGTCTACCCTAAATTTAAAGTAATTTATAAGTATACATAGGTATATAACGTCTAAGGATTTTTACTAAAGTTTAAAGGAAATTCAGGTTAAACTAAACCCGAAATTCGGGTAGTGTACCAGCCATGAAGATATCACGAGCATACCTCCATCTTAAAGGCCGGAAGTGGACTTACCCCCTTACCTCTTACTTAGTGGTTAACCCCTCTTACCTCTCATGGCTTACCCTCAGGCGATTCGACATATCATTGAAAATAAAAAAAAAGCGGCCAAGTGCGAGTCGGACTCGCCCATGAAGGGTTCCGTATTTAGGCGATTTATGACGTATAAAAAAAACTACTTACTAGATCTCGTTCAAACCAATTTTCGGTGGAAGTTTACATGGTAATGTACATCATATATTTTTTTTAGTTTTATCATTCTCTTAGTTTAGAAGTTACAGGGGGGGGGGACACACATTTTACCACTTTGGAAGTGTCTCTCGCGCAAACTATTCAGTTTAGAAAAAAATGATATTAGAAACCTCAATATCATTTTTGAAGACCTATCCATAGATACCCCACACGTATGGGTTTGATGAAAAAAAAAAATTTTGAGTTTCAGTTCGAAGTATGGGGAACCCCAAAGATTTATTGTTTTTTTTCTATTTTTGTGTGAAAATCTTAATGCGGTTCACAGAATACATCTACTTACCAAGTTTCAACAGTATAGTTCTTATAGTTTCGGAGAAAAGTGGCTGTGACATACGGACGGACAGACAGACGGACAGACAGACAGACATGACGAATCTATAAGGGTTCCGTTTTTTGCCATTTGGCTACGGAACCCTAAAAAGCGGCCAAGTGCGAGTCGGACTCGCCCATGAAGGGTTCCGTATTTAGGCGATTTATGACGTATAAAAAAAACTACTTACTAGATCTCGTTCAAACCAATTTTCGGTGGAAGTTTACATGGTAATGTACATCATATATTTTTTTAGTTTTATCATTCTCTTATTTTAGAAGTTACAGGGGGGGGGGACACATTTTACCACTTTGGAAGTGTCTCTCGCGCAAACTATTCAGTTTAGAAAAAAATGATATTAGAAACCTCAATATCATTTTTGAAGACCTATCCGTAGATACCCCACACGTATGGGTTTGATGAAAAAAAAAATTTTGTTTCAGTTCGAAGTATGGGGAACCCCAAAAATTTATTGTTTTTTTTTCTATTTTTGTGTGAAAATCTTAATGCGGTTCACAGAATACATCTACTTACCAAGTTTCAACAGTATAGTTCTTATAGTTTCGGAGAAAAGTGGCTGTGACATACGGACGGACAGACAGACGGACAGACGGACAGACAGACAGACAGACATGACGAATCTATAAGGGTTCCGTTTTTTGCCATTTGGCTACGGAACCCTAAAAAAAGAGTGGCGCGTGATTATATTTTTATTCTTTATTTATATACCTCTTTATGTCATTATACCGTTTATCCCAGTCGCATAGGTACTAGAAACTCGATAAGCCGTAAAACGAAGTGTCAAGGCGTCATAAAATATTTTTTTTATGACAGAGATATTGTTAAAGAAATGCTGTCTACTACAAACGTTTCGTTTGCAAGGAAAGCAAACTCGCGCCGTAACCACGATCAGCCCCGTTATCGTCCATAACGGGCTAGAAAGCATCTATAAAGATGCTGGAATTGAGATACCAGTCTCAATTATTTACGTGTCTTTTTATTTCACCAAAGACCCGAGCCCCCTTGTAATTTTCACAAACTGTCACCCTGTTGTAATTAGTGATAATCAGAAAAGGAATTCTCGTCTTTTGCGTTTTTAATGACGGAAAAGTATTCCAAGTTTTTTTTGAAATTAATGAAAATCGCAATATGGAAGAGGAAATTTGTTTCTGTGAAAACTTTAGAAGAAAAATAATAGGTAAAATATACTACAAGATTTTTCTAAAATGAACATAGAAAATGAAAGGATTAGGATGAGAATTGTACTACGTGTATTATTGTGTAGGTCGCTACAAGTTATAATATTTTTATTATTCGTCATATTGATTATTATTAACTGTCTAATTAAAATTACTTTTTAGTACTTAATACACAATAACAACTTTACTTACAAAACAACAGACAATTAGAAACTTACATTTAATTATTAAAGGCATTTTTTTTTATATCCTACTACCTCGACATCTAGTGCATTCTTATCCCCATTTAGAAGGGATGTAAATTATTAATATCCTGTTTATTTCACCTACAAATTTTATAACTCAATACAATAATTGAACAAAATTCTCGGAAATGTGTGTAACCGCTTAGAAAAATCAACTCAACTCAACAGTTTATCGAACCCTTTTAAACTCTCAAACAAAAACGCCTCAAAAATGTTACTAGAATATTCACCATTGCTCGAATTCTATCATGTAAGCTAGCCACGTAAACCTTTTGACCTACTCCTCTGCAACCCAAAATAAACCATAAAGTAAGTTCATTAAGATTTATTTTTAATAAGTCATGAATTGGCACTTAAATCCATTTATAATTGGAGCTTTATAGGTCAGAGTTTCCTTTCATAACACTGCATGATGGCGCAAAATTCGAATACCTCTTATTTCTCACTCATAATAATGTCGAAATTGAATTTTAATGTTTAGAATTAAGACTCAATTTCGAATGAGCTGGTAGAATTGGAAAGGTGGTTTTTGAGCATCATAGCCGATGAGCATTTCAACATTGCATTTGAAATTGGTGTTTTCTGAAAACGAATAAGGTTTCCCATTCGTGAACGATGCACATCTAGTTTCATGAATACTGTTTTGTGAAAGATTTTTAACTGAGTTCTGTGAATTGGTTTAAGCGTTATATTGCTTAAATTTAAATCGACGTAGTGACGAGGTTGTGAATGACTTGTTATTATTACTGGGGCAAGGTACGTGTTAAATACTTACATTAAATCATACTTTGATATAACTTCAAGACTGGCCAGTTGCATACCTACGAGTATATGTACACGAAGCTGGTCGAAGGCTATTACCGTTACATTGCAGCTTCGATATATCGTAAACATCGTAAATTCCGTTTTACGATTTAAAGCTCGCTGCGGTGATGTAACGGGAATCGATTTTGAAATACGAGTGAAAATAATAATCGATTATTGCACTGTAAGCGATATTTTCACCGATCTTGAAAACTTTTCTGTATTTGTTGTAGCTACACAATTTGACCAAACGGGAATATTGAATAATTGCCCTATTGTAAACTTCTTTATTTTTACTGTAACTATAGTCTGTCAAGCGGGTATATCAGTAGCAATGTAAAGTATGGTATCCCTAGGAAACGAACAAAAAGCAGCAATGTACATCGAACAACGATGAAATGTAAACAAAACAGTTACACAGATAAGATATAAATGACACGCGATTTGCGAACAATTCAGACCCGAGATTTGGCAAATTTGCCGCCTTTTCCTACTGACAAGATTTGCTTGACCAACTTTAGGTTTGAAGCGTGTAATTGGGAAGTGTTATTAAATGACATCCTAAGAATTTTATTATAAAGAACCATTTTTCTTGCCGTCTAATCCTGTCTGGAATGGATATTTTGTCTCATGAATCATGAACCAGTTGGACGTTAGGTGTTGCTCTCGCAGATTCGCAGCCCCTCTGTAGGTATACTCCATCAAGTGATGTCTTCATATGCAAGCACAATTATTGCATTACCCTGTCATTGTATCAGATGACAGTACAAACACAGGCGTCCCCGGAGACGGTTTATTAAGGGGTGGCGGTGATTCATCAATTGCCCCTATGTCACCTTAAGTTGAGTGCTGTTGGGGTAGGCATATTGCTAAGAGATGTTTACTATACGGGTGTCATGTGGCTAAATAATATTAAAAATAGCTTTTGCCCGCGACTTCGTCTGCATAGAATTAATATATTCATTATACCACTTCCATAATAAATTCCTCTCCTTTTTCCACCTCCTAAGGAATGATTTCCGAGATGAAAACAATCATGTATCATCCCGGGGCTCAAATTATTTCCATACGAAATTTCATTTAAATCGGTTCAGCGGTTCAAACGTGAAGAGATAGCAGACAGACACATTATAAGAGTTACTTTCGCAATCATAATATTAGTATGGATGTTAAATGTAGGTACCTACTTATCCTAAGTAGTACCAATACCAAAGGACTACTTAAAATAAAGAACTAGCATACATAAGTAGGATTGCACGGTTAAAATGCCAATGAGCAAATACAGTGCTAACCACTTAAATAGCCTCACCTATATATTGTGAGTATTATAATTATACGTGATTATTTTTATCAATATATCTTAAATTTGAATTGTACGCCCTGACGTTTATCGAACGACACATTAACAAGTACGAACTTGTCTGCGCGCGAAACGTTGTGGACGCAAGAGCTAATACGGGACGTCCACATGAATAGCCTCAGTGTAACATAATCGTCCAAACCGTGCATTTAAGTTTCGCTTTCAAATTTATTTTATTATGATTAGATAAGATAATACAGATGGCATTATATTAAGTACCTGCAGTAACGCGATAAACACAGTGTTTTTGTGACTATGGGACGTGGTAAAAACTTACAAGTTTAGAAACTGAAAAGGTTAATTTTTATTTAACTCTAAAATTATCCCATCGTGATATAGATAAAAAAATAGGTCGCAGCCCTAAAGTTATTAATAATTATGTTAAAAATAAGGAATATTACGGCCACCAGTATAAAGGACGCACAAAATTTGCCACTACGGATCGTGAACGTCGACTTATTTTACGCACTGCTTCAAATTCCACCAAGACCGCCAGGCAAATAGCTAGTGAAATAAATACTAGAGCATCTCTCTCTACAGTTCGACGGATTATTAGAACATCATCCCACCTCAAACGAAAAAAAATCATGAGTAAACCTTCTTTGCGCGAACAACATGTGGCGGGTCGATTGTCTTTTGCTAAAAAGTACATGTGCTGGAAAACCGAGTGGCGAAATGTGATTTTTAGTGATGAGAAAAAGTTTAATCTAGATGGTCCAGATGGATTTAAATATTATTTTCATGACCTAAGGAAAGAACCGAAAGTACTATCACGTCATCATTCAACTCTAGGATCGGTGATGGTTTGGGGAGCAATTTCTTACTATGGTATTGTTGATTTAATTGTGGTAGATGGAAGACTAAATGCTGAAAAGTATTTAAATTTATTAAAAGAAACAAAAAGTAAGATCAGTAAAGTAATAGGTAGAAAAAAAATGTTTTTTCAGCATGATAATGCTCCCATACACACGTCAGCCATAGTTACAAAGTGGTTTGAAGAAAACCAGATTGAAGTTCTAGATTGGCCATCCTTGTCCCCTGATCTGAACATCATGGAAAATGCCTGGGGTTGGCTTTCTCGGCAAGTTTATTACAACGGAAGACAGTTTAGTAATAAAGAAGAACTGATTCAAGCTATTTACACTGTTTGGGATTCTGTGGACGTTAATGACATACATTCTTCATATGAATCACTACCTAAACGTATTTTCGAATTAATAAGGTCTAATGGGAGGTATACGAAATATTAAACGAAAGAGTTTTAATAACTAAACAGTATCTTTTAGCATGTGAGGCTATTCAAGTGGAAGGGTCAATTATTTGTTTGACGTTATTTCTTAAAACTTTGATTAGATAACAATAAATATTTTATGTACTACTACAAGGCTTCTTGTTTTATTTCATATTTAATGTTTAATGTATATCTCCTTTTTATATTACTATGAGAAATATTAATTTTGGTGAGTGAGGCTATTCAAGTGACTGGCACTGTATCATTGCACGATGAAAGAATAATGGATTGGCATTGAACTTCGAGAGTGCATACACTTTTTACAAATTGAGTGGTCCACTATCATCTTAATGGCAACTTTACTCGTTATTTCTAAATCGACAAAAAAAAAACTAGTTACCTACCTATATTTCTGAAAACTATCTATCTGTGTTCATACTAAATATCACATTTAGGTATGTAATCAGAAATTCGCCGACTCCTAAGCTGATAATATTTGTTTGTCACTATTGGACAAAAATGACGTCCTTTTTCTTGATAACCCTGCTTACTTCAGTTTTGCGTTAGTGCCCAGCGGGAAGTGTTTATAGAAGCCACGTCATCCCAAAACACGATGATGCGAGATTTCGTAACAATTGCAACGGACAACGAGTTCAAGTGGCGCTAGCTGTACTTGGGGTCAACAACCCCTATGATAAAACTCTTTCCTCCTGCATTTTGCCACGGCTCATGGGAGCCTGGGGTCTGCTTGGAAACTAATCCCAGTAATCGGCGTGAGCACTAGTTTTTACGAAAGCGACTGCCATCTGACCTTCCAACGCAGAGGGTAAACTAGGCCTTACCGAAAAGCGACTGGTAAATATCAAATGATATTTCGTACATAAGTTCTGAAAACTCATTGGTACGAGCCGGGGTTAGAAACCGCGAACACCGGATTGCAAGTCGCACGCTTTTTTTCCGTGATAAAACTCTTTATTGATTTATTTTTACAAATAAATACTCACGAACTCGGATAGTTCCGCCATTTTGAAAAATTAATACGCCACGATGGATGCCGGAATATGAGCGCGGACGTGGTTGGCCAGACGGAGATGGCGGGACGACCTAGACACCTTTCTCAACAACTGGTCGGAAGAGGAACTAGATCGGGAGTCATGGAGATCAAGGGGGTAGACCTTTGCCCAGCAGTGGGACATAAGATTAGGTTAGGAAAAAATATTGGTTTAATTTTGAACGAGGAAACAGTCATATAGAGGACCTTAAAAATCTAAGTTTTTATGTGGAACGCTGACTTATGTTTTCCCTCTTCAACATCTGTGGATGTTCACTACTATTACTAATCTCTCTTAAAATTCTCAGAACATTTTATGTTCCGGCATAACTCAAAACCGGCCCGTCAGCTCCCATACCCAATCCTTTTAACGAAAAAACTTGAGTAAGCAGTAATTTTAATAACAATTTGCGGGAAATGAAACCTAGCGGGCGTGCAAACACTGGAAGTTTGCCTACATTAGATGGAAAAAAGTTATGCGTCGGGGGAATGGGAGCTTTACCGTTGTTATTGCTCGGAATTTCTCGATTTTTTTAAATAAGTGGTTTAGAATCCCGGACAACAGCGGTTTCTTTTGTTATTCGGATCTTGTGATGTTAATTCCCTCGGAATTTATTAAATTTAAAATCGTGTTGCCATGAGTAGGTCAAAAATTTAAGGTAAGTATAAGGCGACATTATATCTTGAAACAAAAACTCGATTTTGATGTGTTCAGGCTTTCAGGTCCAATTAGAAATTTGGTAAGTAGGTTATTAATTATGAAGCCGTTTGAAAATTGCGCGTTAAATTTCCGATGTACATTGGTTAAAAGATCCAATCCAAGGTAAATTCAGTTCAGGTCAAACTAATACTAATTTAAATTACATTGAGGCTAAGAAAATGCAGGCCCACAAAAGTGTTAAGCTGAATACGATACAAGAATCCTGTTTCAAGATTTACGACAAAACCAAAACAAAAAATAGAAAAATTCTTGATTCATCTCTATTTTTCAGGATAAAGAAATTCTCTGCGCAATTTGAAGACAAAGTATCCTTCTTGACATAATTTAAAGCCACACAAAGGATCGTCGCGGAAAGAATTTAATTTATGCCACTAATGAAGACGTTATATATAGCGTGTACTAGGGTTTAATCAGAGACCGGCCAAAATAAAGGTTAAATTGAATTAGCAAATCTAGCCGCATCAATACAAATGATTTTTGAGAAAAATTTGTTGCTTAGGTACATATAGTTGGTCAATCCAATTTGTCAGTAAATAAGAACCAAAAAAACTATACTCACCCTTTTATTTTGAGTGCTAATACTAGTGTAAGACAAAAATAGTATGATTATCTTGCCTGTGTTTGAAATGAGACAGTCCTTTGACAAACTATAATTACAACGGCATCTACTAAATCGAAATTGAGACTTTTTAGTAGATAATATTGTTAACCTGAAGGTGGTATACATCACTTTAGAGTTGTTGGTATTATAACATTCTGTCAGTTAATTCAATTGCAATAGAAATTTCCGCTGCGGGAGTTTGCCACGCGAAGACTAGGACGAGATAATGATAACTTGTCTGTATTATGTAATGGTCTATGCATTAACTAGGGCTTGAAGGAAGCCAGCGGGCGCAATATCCGGTTTTTAGTTTCAAAGAGTTGCTCTGAGCTTTGGAAACCACTTTATAATTTTAAGGTATACTAGCGTTTCTCGAATGTCATAAAATCTTACCTCTGATTTGAAAGAATATAGTGAGGGTGTTAAGTGAAATGACCTTTTTTTGCTTGATTAAAGCATGAAACTTGGCACAGTTGTTCCTTATATCAAAATAAGCCGATTAAGATCGGTAGCCCGAGGGACCCCCCGCTTAAGCCCGAGAGGGGGGGGCGTCAAGTAGCGCCCCGCCCGGCTTCATTCTAAAAATTCTAACAGGCCCCGCTTAGCTAATAGGTCATATTTGGTATCAATTTCGGATAAATAAATAACGTAGAATTCATTTTTGGTATAAAAAATTGCAATTTGTTGAAAAAAAAAAATAAAAAAACACAAAAAATCTAATTTTTCAAGTGTAATTTTTGTTTTATATTTATTGTCAAAATTAAACTGCTTAGTTTTTCTACATACAAAAAATATGACAATAAAGCCTATTTAATGCAGATTTTAAAAACATAACTTTTACTAACCTTTATTAAAAGGAAATTGCATAAAAAAAACTTATATCGTCTCGCGCCGGTGAATATCTTTTTACCGACATCGGCATTGATATAGACAACATCCGAAGTGCACACTCTGGAGACCGATTAAATGTATTGTTTATTGTTGTAGATTCTATTATAAAGATAGAAAAGCGTACAATTTTTTTTAATGTGTCGTTCAGTGAAAAAGGGACCTTAAAAAAATTATCACAGCCAGCCTCGTGTTTGTATAGAAGCATACTCGTATTTAGTTAATGCCAACCACTCCATGGACTCCATGGTCCCTGTTCTCAATTAATAAGAAGTAAACTGTAAGTATTCTTTAATATACTTGCTTATTACATTATACCACATTTAAACTTTGCGTCTTGTGTATTAATACAGTTCCTTCCCCCGACACATGAATGGGTACATTTCGTCATTCACGTATATATGTCAGTTTCAACCATATTCTGGCCACAGCAGGGTTGTCAGAACAGTTTGGAAACAGTCGTCTGCTCCTTGCTTTCATTCCCAAGAAGACGGACTGAGCAAGTTTAAAGAGGAACTAAAGTCTGACCCCAAACATATAATCCTATCCTGATAAGGCTGCTTCTATTTCAGTAGTCGATTCATGTAAAGAATTATTTCGGGCATTTTTTAATTATTTAGCAACGGCTTTATCTGTAAGTATCACTGTACTTTGCTTTACAAGGTTATTTCACCTATCATCATATAAAGGTATAATAAAGTTTTGGCGAATGCTATTTATTTACTGCTATTGCTCCATCCTGTAGGAGCTTGAATCCTTGTATCGGCCAGGCTAAAAAGGGTCCATGCTTAGATCTCACTTTTATACACCTTATATTAAATGGGGAACCCGGGTTCAAATTCTAGAAGGCATTTATTTGTTTGTATATCGTGAATACTTGTTCCTGAATTACCTATGGATGTTTTGAGTGTATGTATCAAATATATATGATATATATCACGTAGTACCCACATCACAAGTCTTATTGAGCTTACAGTATTACAAGGTCGATCGAGAGAATGCTTGGAATACGAGTACGACTCCTGGTTTTTCAGGGCCCGATAGAAATAAATTAGAGTTTAATTTACCATGACGGTAAGCTTCACTTATAACCACTGATCTTTTAGTGAAACTCATTTCTTTACCACTAGGTAAATCATTTTGAGACACTGTGTTGACAAAACTTCGAAGAGTTAAAAGTCCTTATTTATGCCATCGCGAAATTGTGTAGAGAAACATGTCACAACTAATGTTCCTCGTGAGATTCCGAATACTCCAAGAACCATGAAAAGTCCGATTCATTTAATATGATGGCCCTAGTTGCAGATGCTGTAAAACAGTCATTGCAAGGTATTGATACGCACAGTAGACATGAACGTAGTCATAGCAGCTAGACTAGATTCATGCGTACGAATATTTCCCCAACTACAGGAATTGTGGGCTCACGTTGACACAGTGGAAAACACAATTATATCACATGACACACCATTGCATCCAGGTCAAGGAATTATATTTTAAGCTAATAAAATTATCTATTCTATAAGCTAAGTAAACTATCTTTTATTTACCCTAAAAGAGCGGAAGTCTTAGCCCTGTTTCGAGCATTCAGTGGAAAGGGGAGAAATAGTGAATTCGAAGCATGGAATCTGTTCAGAGTTCAACCAAACCACTACAAGGATTCAAGCTCTTACAAGATGGAGCAATAGCAGTGGCTAAAAGCATTCCCCTAAAATACTAAAATGTTATTATATGATCGGTAATAAGTGCAATACTGAAGAAGGCAAGTTACACCGGGATATTGAAATGAAGAGTTGTATAATGTTATACCTGTTCTATGAGATTAAGTCACTGCTAAGTTATTTTATTATTAAATTCCATAATGTATACCTACTTCTAACAAAAGGGAGCCATATAAATGCCCTATTACGCGCAGTGTACCGAGGGGTTGATGTTTAGGTTCAGACGTTAGTTCGTCGTCAAACTTGCTCAGTCCGTCAGACTTCTTGGGAATGGGAGCAAGAAGCAGACGATGGGTTCGACACTGGTCTGACACCTGCTTTGGTCAGAATATGGTTGAAACTGACCAGAAGTAAATGCAAACCGGAATAAAAAACGCGATGCAACTACATGAATGATGAAATGTACGCATTTATGTGTCTGGGGAAGGAACCGTATTACGACACAAGACGCAAAATTAAAGTGTGGTAGGGTAATTCGCCAGTAACTGGCCACTTTTAGTAACTGGCCACCCAAAACCAAAAATTCATTTTAGGCCAGCCAGTGGCCAGTTATTGAAAGCTGGCCAGTTTTTGGAACCTTATATTAAAATGAATTCTGTTTATAGGTGAATAGAATTCATTTTTAGTTTAGAGCGGCTAGTTATTAAAGCGGCCAGTTACTGGCAAATTATTCTACAATGTAATGAGTAAGTAGATTAAATAATACTTACAGTTTACTTCTTATTCATTGAGAACAGGGACCATGGAGTCCATGGAGTGGTTGGAATTAACTATGCTTCTATACAAAAGAGAGGCTCTATGATAAATTTTTCCAAGGTCCCTTTTTTCACTCAACGACACATTTTTTTTCTAATCAAATATTATGTACGCCTTTCTATCTTTAATCTATCTTTATCTACAATAATAAACAACACATTTAGTCGGTCTCCATTGTGTGTACTTCGGATGTTGTCTATATCGATGCCTATGTCGGTAACAAGATATTCACCGGCGCGGGACGATATATGTTTTTTTAATGCAATTTCTTTTTCATAAAGGTTAGTAAAAGTTATGTTTTTAAAATCTGCATTAAATAGGCTTTATTGACATATTTTTTGTATGTAGAAAAATCAAGCAGTTTAATTTTGACAATAAATAAAAAACAAAAATTACAATTGAAAAATTAGACTTTTTGTGTTTTTTTTAATTTTTTTTCAACAAATTGCAATTTTTTATACCAGAAATGAATTCTACGTTATTTATTTATCCGAAATTGATACCAAATATGACCTATTAGCTAAACGGGGCCTGTTAGAATTTTTAGAATGAAGCCGGGCGGGGCGCTACTTGACCCCCCCCCCCTCTCTCGGGCTTAAGCGGGGGGTCCCTCGGGCTACCGATCTTAATTGGCTTATTTTGATATAAGGAACAACTGTGCCAAGTTTCATGCTTTAATCAAGCAAAAAAAGGTTCGACCTATTTTTGTTACTTAAAACCTTAACTAATACAGTAAAAATTGTGAAAAAATACAGTAAATAGTTGTTTACTTATAAAACCTATAAGACATCTACGGTCGAGCGTGTGTCAAACTTGAAGAAAAAAATAATTGTTACCTGATACCTGATACCACTAAGACCATATACGACAAGTAGAAAATACCCATTTCTCGAACGATATCAGAATAAATATTATTAGTCGACGAACTGTCCAGAAATGGGCCCCAGTGTTTTTCTAGAACACAGAGTAAAGTAAGCACTTTTACAAACAGCGCTGAATTATTCCTCTTTGCTGCAGTAAATGCTCTTTTAAAAATATGAATAAAAATATTATATTACAGTAAATTATTACTGTAGCAAGTTTTAAACTGTTTCAAGTTGTCGTCTGAAATGATGGCCTTAATGACGAGCGCAACAGTTTTATCGCGGGCTGTTAATATCTTTGAAAATCTGCGTTGATATCATTACGACATTACTAACCGCGAGTAGGAAATTTAATCTGAAGATACACGAATTTTAGAGTGATGTCGCTCGGGTCAACACCGCAGCAGCAGTAGGTAACTCTGCTGCCATATAGGGTAAAGGCACCAGTAGTCAGCCTTATAACGACTTTTTTAAGTTTGAACGTTCGGCATTTCTACAGGATTAGTCGGATAATTAAACAAATGACATGGTTAGATCAATTGTTTATCATAGTTTTAAAACAAAATATTTAAAAAAATAACAATCATCTTTATAATATCTCTAATTAAGTTTAAACAAAAAGTGGCACTTTTCTCCAGTAGTCAGCCTCCAAAATCCAGTAAGCAGCCTCTGTGTACCCAGTACTCAGCCTATATAAACTATTCATAATAATTCGATCAAAATCACTAATATTTATATCAAAATCAACGATATTATAATATTTATTTTTTCTTTATAATTTTTGTTATCGTTATTGTACTTAGTTGTAGTTTTTAATTTAAGTTAATAATTTTTTGAATAAGTATATCAAAATCAACAATGTTATAATACCTATTTTTTATTTATATATTTAGTTATTGTTATTGTAGTTAGTTGTAGTTTTTAATTTTAGTTTATAATTTTTTTACATATATGTATTACTTACCAACTTGTTTACTATTAAAAAAAAAAATCTTACAGGTACATACAATTCTTATGACACGAAATTTGTTGGCCATAGGTAGGTACTTAATTAACTAACACTATTCTTGCAAACTAAGAATCGCAATATTTATTTTCTAATAATTAATCCGTCAAAAAGTAACGAGGTAAATCAGGTAATATATAATTATGTTCCTAGTAGGTATTCGGTAAAAAAGAATTAATCGAGTCTATACAGATCTAATTATCATTAATAAACAAAGTCATATACCGACCAGGAAAAAGCAAAAAGATAGTTATGTATAGTTAACGTCAATAATCTGTACTTATACACTTTTGAACCTTATTTCAATGAGATAGGGTTTATAAATGTGGACATATTTTTGGCGGCGACGTACCAAGCAAGGTCAATGGCTGAGTACTGGATCCGCGAAACCCAGTGCTCAGCCGCATTAAAACGTTATTTCAAATGCGGCTGACTACTGGGTTTTACTTTAAATTGACTAGGGCATGCCTAACTAAATTTGAAAATGTAAATTTAACGGTCCTAACGGTCGCATTGGCTCGAAAATAATAAAATAAACGAATAACCCAAAGGTCAGCCGTGGGGGGCTGGGCACTGGATTCTTTGGAAAAAAGTGTTATCCAGTGGCCAACCCCCTCAATGTATAAGTGAAATATTGATATTTTCATTCAAATATAATGCAATTTAATAGATAAACTAATAAATAAACCAATCATTAACAAAAACAATAAGTTTTAACATTAAAACATAGTTTTTCTTGCCTGTTAAGAGAACACCACGTGCAGTAAAAAATATGGCGGACATGACACAATTGCACTCGTCGACAAACAGCACCTGTATGAACGAGTATATTTCTTCCCCCCGTTCCCTCACCGCACCTGTCTTGTGACGTATTAACCAATAAGGAATCAAAGCTCCTATTTGAGTACTCGCGATTTGTTTAAACGAATATACCAGATATTTATGACCAATAAACGACTCAAAAGGCTGACCACTGGTACCTGGCTGGCCACTGGTGCCGTTACCCTATCTACCTGTCACTCTGCCTGTCATCCGTGGGTTACGTCATTACCAAACTATAAAACAGGGTTATGTTGCTACGCCGAGTGATAGCTGGACCAAAATTTTAACGGAATGGTGACCGCTTTCGGATGAAAGGATGACAGGAGTGCCTGGCGCCCGTAGGTCGTTGGTTGGGTGACATTCGGATGATTGCTTGTCACTTCTGGATGACATTAGCTAATGACCGGAGAGTGCCCTATGCTCAACAGTGGCCAAGGCTGATATGATCTATCTATCTATCTATCTATGATGATAATTAATCGTCATCTGAATGTCACCTTTATCCCTTAGTATGATACTTAGAATTACGCAGTACCGCAAACTCGGTCAAATGCCCCGCAAACACAGAAAGTCGGCTAATATGGAAAAGATGTGCATATGGCGCTTTTTCCAACAACTCACAACTTTGTGAATACTAAAGCGGGGATAAACTGGGTGTCGAGAACTTTGAGGCCGATTCTATGTTTAAAAATACTCGTATCGGGTCGATTTGTTATTGACACCATTCCCAGTGCAACTCGCGCGGAAGAATGTCAAATTTGTATTAATAGTCGATCCGTTTGGTCTTGAAGATCAAAATTGCATTAAATTAAAGCAATACAAAAGTCTTCTACCTTCTAAACCTAGGCCCCTCGGCAAGGTGCCCATCACGCAGGCAGCATTCCCGCGCTGTATAGCGATGGCAATCCTTTGCGCGAGAAAGCTGCCTGCGCGAGAGTCCCCTGTTGCCTCCCTTAACCGCTTACCAAGCTCCTTAAGGAGCCCACGCGCTCCTCTACCCCACGTTCCGAGTGTCTCGACGCCAAAAGCTACGAACTCGTAGTTGGCGCCGAGACAGCTGTATTTATAAGCCTTAGCTCGCTCTCGGGCGTCCGCCGCTGCCCCGGCATTTCTGTTGGTTGCTTGAATGTAGGACGCTGCCAACGTGTCGGCGCAGGTAGCGTCCCACAACAGCGCGCGGCCCATTCTCCATGGGATTAACGACATCCCGTCCGGGCGCTTGCCATCGTCCCGCGCGATCCGGGGCTCCAGAGCTGCGGGGACGCCGCCACTGACAAGAGCCCTTCTAAGGATGTCGTTGAGGGCAGCGTGGCGAGACAGGCGGCCGGCGCCCGAGGAGCAGGAAAGGCCGTGGTAGCCAAGCCGGTCCACTTGGGCCCCACAAGAAGCACAAGTGTGATCTGTGCATATCTCGATTCCGAGCCGGAGACCAACGGCTATGCGTAAGGTACCAGGGTCAATTAAAGTACCCGCGTTGGGCGAGGGATAGGCGTGAAGCCAGTGACCCGATTCCGGTTTGGACACGGCTAAGAGCCTCGCGAGGTCTTTACCTGAAGATGTTGCCACGAGAGAGTTCAGGGTGGCAACGGAGGCTATTGTGTCCCATGCTCGTTGTTGTGTGGGTTTGGATGGCAAGCTTGGGCTCGGTCCAGCCAGCCAAGCATTCGTGGCCTCATCCAAACACGCGATCTCGCAGTTTGTAGCCGTAGAGGCTTTCAGGATTTTACCTGCGAGATCGGACGTGCTATGGATGGAGGACAGGAATGCTGGCAAAGCGACATCTGAAATATTTCGAGTTCCCAAGCCGCCAAACCTTACCGGTAAACAGGCCTGGGTCCAAGCCTGCTCGCTAAAATTAACCATTAATTAAATGAAATGTAATGTATCGAAACGTTTAATATCCAAAA
Source organism: Cydia amplana (assembly GCF_948474715.1). Taxonomy (NCBI): domain Eukaryota; kingdom Metazoa; phylum Arthropoda; class Insecta; order Lepidoptera; family Tortricidae; genus Cydia; species Cydia amplana. Next base: position 17,310,832 of record NC_086072.1, read on the forward strand.
TGGAAAAATCACATTTTTTCCATTTTGGATGTTAAACGTTTATAAAGTACCTACATATTTTTTAAATTCCATTTTTTTATTAGTATCCAATTGATTGCAATAAATTGCTAATTTTCCGTCTATTTTTTTAAATTTGGTAATAAATTCAACTCGTGTCACTATCGTATCATAACAATGTCAAATCAAGTTAATATTTTATAATTTTGAATAGCGGCCCCGGGTGTTGGGAACTTTGTCACCATAAAACTATTTTCTACCCCTGCAGAAATATGTAAATCTTGTTAGCAACGGCGTGTTTTTAGAACAATAACCAACATGAAAAAATAAATTCCAAAATTAGAAAAAAAAATACATAGGTAGGTACCTAATATTCGATCCCCACCGGGTATAAACACTGTAAATGAACAATAAACGCACGGGTAACAATTTCTTTGTTTTCACACACAGTCACAATATAAACAAAAGACATATTATGTTCTTGTAATTTCTGTCATTTTGGAGGGCCAAGTACCTAAGTGCATGTGCAATTAATGTAAATACAAGGACACAAAGCATTGATCACGTCGCTGCTCCCAGTCTCCAGTTAGTTGCAAAACTCGTCTCATTTCAAATTAAACGCGAGGTAGGAAACGAAGTTGAAATTATTATTAAAACAGCCCTTTCGATTTGCAACGCTCCAGGAGGCTTCTCAGCACAGCTTCTCAGGAAACTAAAGAAATTTCAACACGACTGGCTACCTCCGTTTCAATAAAGTGAAAATGACTACTGAACCTGTGGAGTTCAATATTTTATAACTTTTATAAGAAATTTCTTATTGCGCTAATTCTTGGTAAAAATATATATTGCCAGAATCTTCATGCAGAACACTACATCTGATATTCGATGCTGGGTAGGTACCTATTCATTCCAAATTACTACTCATCAAAGTTACAATCTATTGTTTTTGTATATTCTGTGTTTAATTGTTCTTATTCTAATGTGTTTTTAGCAGAAGAATTTAACATTCAGCACTTTTTGACAAAACCATTTTTGGTAACGTGATGTGTCTAGGGAAATTTATGAAATGTAAGTAAGTAAGTATAAAAGTAAATAAGTGATGTATAGAGTATACCATAGCTTATTTATTTTCAAGCAAAATTTGTAGAACTCCACAGTTTACAACAACCGCAATAAACACAATTTTATTATGCGGTCTCTTTTTAACGCAATATTAAGTATTTCAAGTTCTTTTGAAATTTTTCCGAGTGTGAAATTCCCGTTCATTCGGTGACGGTAAAATGAATTTCGACACAACTCATTCTGAAGGGACGAGGATTTTGGTTACGTTTGATTGAGCATTGAATTTTTATAGGATTTAACATTTCGAAATGTGAATAATAAATAACCACACGGCGAAAAATTTAACCTCTAGCCGCCCAGAGACCTATAAAAAGGTCTCCGGTTCCATTCTAATTTGAATCTTTGTTTTGACAAGTCAAAATTGCATTTTGATTGGCAAGTTTTGACGTCTGGGCTAGAGGTAAATAAGTAAGTATTTAAATAAACGATAATAAATAGTAACTACGGGGTCCCTTTGTTTCCCATAAAGTTTTAAGTCATAATGTATTGTTTGTCATATTATCATTAGTCATAAATTTGAAGCCGTTAGCTTTTCAGGATTTTCGTAAGGTTATCCTATAGATAGCGACAAAATTGAATTTTGCTCTCGCAAATCATGCGTCTCAATATAATTCCCCTCCACAAGTATCAGGTTATCGCCCACGGCGATTCATTTATTAAAAACCGGCCAAGTGCGAGTCGGGCTCGCGCACGGAGGGTTCCGCTCCATCAACAAAAAAGCGGCCAAGTGCGAGTCGGACTCGCCCATGAAGGGTTCCGTATTTAGGCGATTTATGACGTATAAAAAAAACTACTTACTAGATCTCGTTCAAACAAATTTTCGGTGGAAGTTTACATGGTAATGTACATCATATATTTTTTTTAGTTTTATCATTCTCTTATTTTAGAAGTTACAGGGGGGGGGACACACATTTTACCACTTTGGAAGTGTCTCTCGCGCAAACTATTCAGTTTAGAAAAAAATGATATTAGAAACCTCAATATCATTTTTGAAGACCTATCCATACCCCACACGTATGGGTTAAATGAAAAAAATTTTTTTGAGTTTCAGTTCGAAGTATGGGGAACCCCAAAAATTTATTGTTTTTTTTTCTATTTTTGTGTGAAAATCTTAATGCGGTTCACAGAATACATCTACTTACCAAGTTTCAACAGTATAGTTCTTATAGTTTCGGAGAAAAGTGGCTGTGACATACGGACGGACAGACAGACGGATAGACGGACAGACAGACAGACAGACAGACAGAGAGACAGACAGACAGACAGACAGACATGACGAATCTATAAGGGTTCCTTTTTTTGCCATTTGGCTACGGAACCCTAAAAATAGAGCAAAAAAATCGTGTTTGTTGTATGGGAGCCCCCTTAAATATTTATTTTATTTTATTTTTAGTATTTGTTGTTATAGCGGCAACAAAGATACATCATTTGTGAAATTTTCAACCGTCTAGCTATCGCGGTTCATGAGATAAAGCCTGGTGACAGACGGACGGACGGACGGACGGTGAAGCCTTAGTAATACGGTCCCGTTTTTTACCCTTTGGGTACGGAACCCTAAAACGGGGTAAGTACAGTCAGCGCCGCATTGTGATCCCGACAATGGCCTCGGGCCATTGATTTTCTTCCGATGAAATGGAAAACAATGAGCTATTGGCAATTTCTATCGTTCTTGTCACCGTGGTGATCCGTCTGATCTAATCCAGTTCGTCAATATCGATCGTGGATACTGAGGCGGTACTTAATGGAAAAATATTCTCTGTATTCTCACTTCAGCTCAAACAACAAATTCAAATCCAATATCTTTGATGTTTTCACATGTCGAATTATACAATACAAAAAAAAATACACAGCTTACACTTATAAAAAGTAATATTACATATATGTTATACAAAATGTCAAAACAGTCTCTAATATATACAAATGTCAATATAAACCATCAAAATACGAACAAGAATACAAATGTCTAGAATATAAAGGAATCATTTTACAACAACTAGATAAATGTTGTATTAGCTCCTGCCCACGACTTCGTCTGGGTGAGATGTTGAAGATGATTGATAAACTATCCTTCGTCCTTCTCTGAGCTTCAAACTGTCTCCATAAAAAATGTCGATAAATCGGTTCAGCGGTTTAAGCGTTAAGAGGTGACAGACAGACGAGAGAATTCCTTGCGCATTTAAAATATAGTACTACCTAGAGTTTACAATTATAATCTCTAGGTAGTACTATATTTTAAATTTGTTGTTCGTGATGTTCATATGATAAAAATTGTTCTACAATCAATTTGCTTTTTAAGATTCTGGCTAGGCCTCGTAGTTTGAACTCCTCGGTTTGCTTTTGTTTTAATCTTGGAGTACTACATTGACTTGACTGACATTTAAGTATCTTATCTTATACCTTATACCTTTCTTATACCTTTAAACGAGCAATTTTTGTATATTTATTTATTTCGGGGATCTCAGAAACGGCTCTAGCGATTTCGATGAAATTTGCTATATGGGGGTTTTCGGGGGCGACAAATCGATCTAGCTAGGTCTTATCTTGGGGAAAACGCGCATTTTTGAGTTTTTATATATTTTCTGAGCAAATATTGGTCTCCTAGATATGAGTAATAAAATTGTAAGCGCCAATCAATTATTTTGCGGCCGTGCAAAATGAATACCTAATTTAACCTGATCATTGATGTTTAATATTTAAATATTCGTGTCGTTCATTTGATTTACGTCTGCTTTTTTATGGAACAATCTTATACAAATCGACCTAACCCCACAGTAAACTCAATAAGGCTTGTTTTGTGAGTACCTACGATGTGTATAATATATAGATATATAATAGATAGGTAAGTATTAAAAAAATATATAAAAAACATCCATAACTCATACTCAGACCCTGGCAACAAACTTAAGGTAAGTAAATATCCATACTATTTTTTATTTATTTCAGTTCTAAATATGTTTATTTCAAACATATTTCCAAATGTTGTGTAAATATCTCCCAAGTCTTCTAAAGAAAATGATTTCATAATCTTATGAATAATCATAACCTCTTAAAGACCTGCTTTCCAAATATTTGTACAAAATGGAGAGCTTTCACTTAAATTGTTGTTTAAAGATGACAGCGTTGAATAAATTAAACTCTGGAAGTTTCCGGATTGCTATTAGTACTTATAAATTGTAAATTTTACTGAGACAAACACTTATTTAATGGACCGTAGCGGTTTAAACGTTTCAACAATATTAAAAACGTGTTAACATACTTAGCCTTACCGCGAGTTTGATACTGACCTGACACAACAGACATATTCGCTAGCGTATGTATAATTTAGTTTCTACGCATCTCGATCGTACTGGCATATTATGAAAGACATAAATCATACAAAACAAACATGTTACACGCATACGCACATTAATTGTTTGGCCACGTAGGGTTCAGTCTAGTTTGGTCTTCCAATACTTACGCTATGCAATATCCAATGTAAAACAAACCCTAAATATTTCAACAATGAAAGTCCAGGACTATATCTAAGAGCTAAAACCATAACCGACCCGTAGTCCGGTAAAAAGCGAGACTTCGTCGAGTATGAAGAAGACATTAGTTTAAATGTAAACACGGATAACTTAAGCGAAGCACTAAAACCTAATTTAAAACGAGAATATTTTAAGTGGCTATCTAAAACCGCGAAGAAGAGCTGTTGTGGACTCTCGTTAATGATGTTTACTCTGACAACCACTTTAAAAACTAAATGAAATATATAACTGATTAATCACAAACAAAAGTCAACCTTTAAGCCAACAGAGTTGAGTTTAAATTTAAGTGCAGCAAGTAATGGCCAGTGCAATGATAGCTACACTTTAAGGATTTCTCAAAGAAGAAACTGTAGAATTTTGTTTGAAATTCATTCCGACGATCAAAGTTTGGTTTGCGAACTAGTTTTAAAGCAACTTGACGCTGCAGATTGACATTAAAATGTTGAAAGTTTTTATTTTAATGGGATTGCAATCAAAATTTACTTAAATAGTTTTTTGTTGACATACTTGAATATTCAGTAAGGACAAGTAAGATTCTTTGGAAGTGTAGCTTATAATAAATATCAAAACCGCTTGTGTATTCGGTAGGTACTAGGTATAATCAGTTGCCGAGTTAGTTGACCCCTCCTGTAAATTTTCATGGCAGGGGGGTTACTTATCTCTGCAGCTTACTATACATACTTATATAAATAAAAAATGACATTGGCTTATTTAACATCATGTCGTCGATGACAACCAAAACTAATAACCATCCAAATCCGAACATATTTTTTTTTGCTTTTTGTTTGAAACGGCTCAACATGGCTCTTAATTTTTGATCGTGGTGAGTGTTGCTTATAAGTATTTTACGAATGCACATAATTTTGATATCGATGTACTTACCTACATCGAAATTTCATAGCATGTTTGAACTGACTCCAATTTTACCAAACGTGCTTTTCTATTTGCCCCGAATACCTGCGAAAATCAATAAAAGTATCGTATGCATTTTCTGCATCATATTGCTGAGTCACAGCATCTAGTCAGTTACTTCCCAATTTTATTTTCAACTTGGAACCCACCGGAAAGCAACAGCTCAATAATATCTTATTGTTTTTTTACAATTTTCGGAATAGTGATGGTATGGGTCTAGAAAGCCAATTCAAAATTACATTTGTCAAAATTATATCTAAATGATTTAGTTTTGTTATTATTCGAGCGTGCATTTCGCTCATCCGTTTATATATTGGCACTAGCGAGTCGGACGGGCGAATGATAACAATTTGGCCTTAAGGTTGTGAAGGTGTTTGTATCTTCGCTTTCATGATTTCAAATGTTTTTATTAATCCCCAAAATGAGACCATTATTTAGTTGCTGTTTATAAGATGACAGCAGGATATACCTATGTAATCATAGCGTTGTTATATTTTATTGTTAATTACACGCCTGAAGTTATAGCGTCCAGTATTTGCAAATACAGAAATGCGACAACATTTTTTGATGTTACGTCCTACCTACCTATAAATTCGGCCATCTCCGGTAAGAACTGTATAATAATTTATGCAAGTACCCATAGGCTACAGTAACTATTTACCTTCAGCGGCTTGAGCTTTAGTCTTTGGCTAAAAATTTTTATACTTAAGTCATAGAGAAAAAAATACATAGAGTGCTCACTCCATACATCAGTTTTAGTACCAAAAAGACTATTAGCATCTAGCATCGAGTAGCGGAACTATTAGTACTGCTACTTGACAATAGATGTAGCACCGGCCGGAAAGTCTTATGCTGTTGAGATAAGACTTTCCGGTCGGTGCTACATCTATTGTCAAGTAGCAGTACTGATAGTTCCGCTACTCGATGCTAGATGTAGACACTGAAATTAATAGCCTGAACTGATGTATGGAGTGAGCACTCTTGTCTTACTATATTTCTCTATGCTTAAGTAAAAAAATGTAATTTATTTTAATAGTCCTAAGTGACATGAACAAATTATAATGTGTTCCTAATCACCAACAAAATATGTCAAATAAGTTCCATGGCATTCCATTTTCATAATAAATAATTCTCCAACGGAGCAAAAGGCCGATTCTGTTTTACAATTTGATATGGTTTTATGTTATTTCGATGACTTTGAGTTGTGTTAGCATCTCACTGGCACCAATAAGTGCGAGCGATATGCATGATGCTACACCTGATTACATTCCATGAGCAGCGCGAAAATCGAAGTTCGCAAATTGCGGGCACCTGTCTCTGTCTCTCTAATTACGCCTTCATTGGAGTAAAAGAGAAAGATGCCCACAATTTGCGAAATTCGGTTTTCGCGGTAGCCCCTAAGCGTTGCTCACTGACTCAAGGTCGTATCTAAGTAATACATACTTATATGAGAACTGAGCCCGTACCATGAGGGACTCATGGTACGGGCTCAGTGTCAAAACTGACATTTCGCTATCGAGAACGTAATTTACTTTCTATACATCTCGTTTGCACTAATATGCGAGTAAAGAGCGAGATGTATAGAAAGTAAATTACGTTCTCGACGGCGTTTATGTCAGTGACAAACTGATGGTAGCCGTACAGATCAAACATCGTGAGTAGAGATGCAACGGATAGTTGTTTGGCCGGATACCGGATACCGGATATCCGGGTGGACACTGGCCGAATATCCGGTATCCGGCCGCCGGATATTCGGCCGGCGGAACTATACCTATATTTTGAGTTTTGCAGGTGCGCATCGTGCAGGTTTCGATCTGTTTCGTAGTGAACGTTCGCGCGGACGCATTTCTAGGATCGTAACGAGTTTAATCATGTCATTACGTAGTAAGTTCGTTTATAGTTACAAATGCACGCGCGTATTTTTGTGTAAACAAATAAGTGTATTGTGTGACATTGGTTACGTATTTATTTCTATCTACTGTGTCGTTAGCATTATAACCGTGATTGTTTTTTAGATTCCATTTTTTACCCCAAAATGTGTTAATTTTACTATCCGGTATCCGGCCGGATAGTAGATCACTATCCGGTATCCGGCCGGATACTAAAATAACGGCCGGATAGGCCGGATACCGGATAGTAACCGGATATCCGGTGCATCTCTAATCGTGAGAGTGACATTTCTAGCAAACGTTCAAGTTGATTGATGGTTGCGGGTAGTCGCGCAGCTTGTAGATGTTGATGTCAACCTTTAGTCAGTCTTCTCCGAGACCATGAGGTCAATGCCGTCCTTGAAACGTCGGAGGTAATTTTAAAACGTTAAACGCAATTAACATATCAATTTATTAACAGAATTGGCCTCCAGGTAATTGTAAGTGTCAGCGCATGTCACCGGAAGTCGTTAGGGCGTCGCGGCGGCACTTCCGGCGCGCGACGGGATAATGGCGGTTACGGTTAGTTTTACAATTATATTTCATACTGACATAAGTTTTATATGATGATTAAAGTTTATGGGTTATTTATATTAAAAGTACCTCGTTTATTATTTTCCCCTACGCAAAGGTTTGAATAGATCATTTTTTAGCGATATGATATGACCATCTATTGCGTGCCTCTGGGCCGGATTCGGATTTTGAAATAGACATCTATTAGATATCTTTTAAACATCACCAAAACACGATAACGATATGTTTAAGATCTAACCTGTCAAATTTGACATTTGCGCTATTGTGGAGATACTCTTAAACGATTTCCACAGAATATGACTTAGAGATCCAATTCACATCTAATAGATATCTAACTCTATCTAACGTAAAAGTGACATTGGTTGCCCGAATTGCGCTGCAAAAGAGAACTAGTTGATATCTAAACTATAACGTATCTAGAATGGATCTAGTACGTGTCTTCTCTAGTGAATATCTTGAAGTTCGAATACGGCAGTCTATCTTTAATAATTTCAGCCTATATACCTCCCACCTCCACCTAAAAACATCAAACATTTATTCGGCCAATAGGCCACAGCGGCAATTTTATATGTCAAATTTTTAGAAGCAATAATTGGGACTGCCTCGTTTTTGCAGCGCGTCAGGTATGTTCGCGGAGGCGCGCACTGACTGTTTCGGTGCGATCATACGCAATAGAACGGCCTCCCTGATGCGTCGCGTGCGTGACAGTTCCAACAGCCTCGTGCGCCTAGTGCTAGAATCGCCTGCTTGCGCCTTCTGGAAACACTGGGACGATGTACATATGGGGTCCAGAGGCGTAGTTTATAATTTATTATAGGTAATTTAGTATAAGTCTCACTAACATAAGATTAAGGGAATGTACACTAACACTATGGACATGGTCCGAAATAAAAATATTGAATTGAATTGAATTGAATAAAAATAACCAAAACTACAAAATATAAATATGGAATCAATGAAATATTGCATACTTTATTAGAGATGTATACAGTCTCTAAATATCGAAAACGCAAAAAAAACTACTATATGTATACAGGGTGTCCCAAGAAGTAGTGATATACTGAAGCTGGGAGGTAGAGGACCTAGAGGGCTATCTGAATCACCCCCATGTATGTTCCGCGATTTTTCGTATTTTCGGAGTTATGATTTTTTTTAATTTTTCACCTATCGCCGAGTACGATGAGATTTTTATTTATGGTGACGTGAATTATTGCGGTAGATGCTTGATTTTTTTTGTGTGCTAAGCTGATAGATAGGCCAATTCAGTATGGTAACATTTACTATCGTTAGATCTTTAAATGGAATTAAAAAAAAAATTAATGCCAAGAAAGATAAAATTACCCAGTATGTTCACAACTTCAAGGGCGCTTAAAAAAATAAAACATACTGGGTAATTTTATCTTTCTTGGCATTAAATTTTTTTTTAATTCCATTCTAAGATCTAACGATCGTAAATGTTACCATACTGAATTAGCCTATCTATCAGCTTAGCACACAAAAAAAATCAAGCATCTACCGCAATAATTCACGTCACCATAAATAAAAATCTCATCGTACTCGGCGATAGCTGAAAAATTAAAAAAAATCATAACTCCGAAAATACGAAAAATCGCGGAACATACATGGGGGTGATTCAGATAGCCCTCTAGGTCCTCTACCTCCCAGCTTCAGTATATCACTACTTCTTGGGACACCCTGTATGAAAACTAAGGTCACTGCGGACAAGACCGTCTAAAGGGCAAGTCCGTCAACACGTTATAACTTTTGAATTTGAAGGCGTATGCCGCTTTGGAGTGTAGTCGATTAATCAGTTTTGCGCGTTAGTTCCCTCACTCTAAAACAGATGGCGCTGTGACAACCAATTTCAGAGCAATCCGCCTAAATAAGTCACTTCGTGTTTTAAACTCGAAGTCATAGTTCGACAGACGTTCGAAAAAAAATTGTTAAAAATAGTTTTTGAAAAGATTGTGCATCAGAAAGTACCTACGTAAGTAGCATAAGAACCAGTTATCTTTATTCTGTGTTTAAAATATCAGAAATTGGCTTAGTTTTGTAATTATACGTTCCACCATTTATCACATCAAAATTTGACTAAGTTTGAAAGTTCGTCTATTATGTACAAGGCAAGTCCGTCATATGCGCCGGACTTTCGTTAAATCAGAGATTACCAACTGTTTTTGCGATTTTAATATTAAAACGATTTGATAAGGTATCGACAAATCCTCCTGACATTGCGCATGTTGTTAGTTTCCTAAATTTTCATCTCAGTAAATTAAAAAAAAAACGAATAAAGTACATTTTAAAATTTCTATTGGTTTTTTATTTCGGAAATCCAAAAAATGATTATGGACTTGCCTTTATATTAGAAAAATGGCGTTTATTTCGAATCCTATATTAACAAGTTGAAAGTACACTTTTCATTGTATTGATTCATTCTTTTTAGGAATTCGACTACGAACATATACGCACCCATAGATTGGCTGATATCATTACTAGACGGACTTCCCTTAAACTACAAGGGAAGTCCGTCTACTCGCCGATTTTTTAAAAATACTAATGTTTTTGCTTCATTTATGATTAAAATGATCTGTCACTATGGCTAAACTATTAATTATTAAATTCTTCATCGTATGCGATTACAAACGGTAACGTAGGTGAATAATTAACGCAACTCGATCACTCCAAAGTAGAAAAAAAAAAGTATGCCGGTCTTGCCCGCAGTGACTTACCCTATATTTTCAGCAAAGTGATATGAAAGTGGATAGTGTTCCACTTTAAGCTACTTGCTTACCCAAGTGCACCTCGGGGCGGTTTTGCTTTAAAATTACAGCGACCAGAGATGAGATGCGCGGCACGATCCATGTATTCTTAAACACTAATTTGTCCTCGATGTACCTGCGGCCCAATTCGAACAATGTTTATAAGATGTCACACCGATACGATACCGATCTGTCAGTATGACATCTTATAAGCATAGCATATGTTATAGCGTATCTCATAGCAGCTATAGCATAAATTTATTATAATCATTGGTCGAATTGGGCCACTAGACTGACTCTTGTGGATAACATGAAACTTTATCATCAATTGTTGAAGAATACCTTACGGGCTGGTGTGGTGATAATTAATTTTAATATGTTCAAGTATCATGGAAGTTTTATTGTTCAAATTATAATACTTACCTAGTACCAATATACTAATCTATGCCTAGTACCTGAACACTGTTGTAGACTAAACTTGGAACACAGATAATAGATGGCGCTGTTGTTGTTTTGTAACACAGTAGTTATATCAAAGAGAATTTGAAATAGAGGCGGATTGTTAAAGTAAATTATGTAGCCACAGTAAATTTACTGCCATTTTTCGACAGCAGATTAAAACCGTTAGAACGCCATTTGACTTTGAAATTACAGCCAAAGAAAGCCACCAGCCAGCCAGCAGCCAGCCACAGCCAGCCAGCCACAGCCAGTTTGTAAAGAATAAGGATTCTTTCACTGATATGTGTTAATTTGTTAAATTTTGAAATTAACGCCATCTACCCGACAGTAGGCCAAAGGTACGGTGCAATCTTTTGAGAGATGGCGCCATAACCTAATTTACCATGACAGTAACTCTATACACTATATTATCGTTGGTTATATGTACCAAATGATGCATGTGGTCTTCAAAATGTCGCACTAAATTATATATACTTAAGCAGGGATCAGATACCGGTATTTTTTGTATGGGAACAAAAACGGTATTTTTTCGTTCTTTGCTAATTATTTCATTTCTAATTGGGCAATCTAACAATACGAAGTCGTTACCTAAACACACAACTGAGTCCTACATTTTGAGTATAAAACAACTAAAAAAATATGGTTATTTCGAAGTTTTTTCAAAAAACCTGTTCCGATCCCTGTACTTAAGGCAACATTCCGCCATGCGTTACAGTCCCTACACTAGATATATTATACTTAGGCACACATAACAACCAACAATCCCTATAACACCACACATACATGCCACCGCACTGTTACATAATTATAAGCCCCGTAATTTATGCTAATGTCACTAGGAACGTAAATGTAATTGTCTGTAAACGTGTTCAATTAATTCAGTGTTAGAACTAAGTAAACCAATACGACGAAGTAATTGATTAAATACTGTTTTACGTGTGCAATATAATATACGGGGTATGACTGCAATGTTCTGTCGCCAGAGTGCAGCACTAGCACCCATCGTTCATCGTAAACCATAGAGTAACATATACATACTGTGCCTTAAACTTTTTGACAACTTTTCACAGACAATAAAATATAACATTGAGAAATCAAGGCGGTTTGTTTACAAAGGGCCTACCGGGAAACGCGAAAATCGAAACTCGGCTATCTGCCTTTTTATCGCTCGAATATGCATGAGTGATAGAGCGGTTAGATAACAAAATGTCTGACCCTTAGATTATGTGTGAGTAAGTAATTGTGATAGTGGCCACGCCCCCTACGCAGAGTTTCGCGTAATATTCCGTATTGTCACTTCATCAGTTGTATTTATTGTTTGTATTTATAAACGCTCAAAGACACATCCGCTAGCTATTTTTAAATTCAAAATGGTTGATAACGCAAAATTGAATTCGAACATTTCAAAATTTCCTTTCATGATTGCCGTCTACAATTTTACTTGACTAGAAACTATCCTAACTATTTATTGTAATTACACCGTTTCGAAGTTGCTTGGTGTAGCAATTAAGTGGACATCTAGGTCTTTCATTGCAATTCCCTTTATATGGAAGAAAGACAAAGGTCTAAACGCCTGTAATCTAGATTCTAGGTAAGTATTAAAGCACTGACGGATGTAAATTATACGAAAGCTAGTATAATTTGTAAAGTAGGTACCTAAGTTTGCTAGCAATTAAAAATACGCCTATAAAATTTATCGTTTTTGTCTAAAAACTAGGCATTCTAAGAATTAGGCCAAATTACATTCAGGCAAATTTAATTAATAACACAGACCACTAATACTAATAGGCTATAATTAGTAAACACATTAATTATAGTTTAAGCATGTGTCATTTTAAAATCAGAGCGTAACTTTGTCTTAGTCTTGGGTTTTAGTCTAAAAATGACGTTTTTGGTTCAAGAAACTTTTTGACAGAGTTTTGACTGACAAATCAGTATTATATCGGACACAGATCGAACAAATAAAATTCAAACTGGCCTCTTTGTATGGCGGCGAGGTTCGCATGATTCTAAGATAAACAAAACCTTTCTAATCCTCCTCTGGGCCTCAATTGCTCACTCATTTATCGGCCCTTTCCCATGTCACTACACTCCACACATACAAGGTTCAGGTTTGAGTAACGATTAATGAAAGCAGCCCTTATGATTGATGCAAACTAATTTGAACTCATGCTACACACATACAAGGTTGAGGTTTGAGTAGCGATTGGTTGAGTGTGAGGGGACTTAAATGTTTTTGAATTATTTAAGTCCTTTTAATTTGTTGTACATTAGTAGAATGGCGAACGCTTGAAAAATGATATGGTTGCCTGGCAATGTGGACCTTGTCGAGGCATAAGGGGTGATAGGTACTTTAGAGTTTTTTTTTTATAACAGGACCTCAGAGGCTTAAATTTCATCTTAAAACACAATTATAAATATAGGTAGGTAATATAGAAAGAAAATTAAATAAAAAATAGCATCTAGAAATACCTATCACATGTCTAATGAAAGTCCAAATTTAATTACACCAGGTTTCGAATGAGGAAGTCTTGTACGAGTAGGTAACTTTAATAAAAGCCATTTTAACAGTGAAATTTGAGACAAGTACATAGTAAAGACGTGTAGTTTCTGCATAACTTCCCAGTGCTGATACTAACAAAACTTCCCTTTTCTTCTTTTACGTCTTGAGTGACCCGTTTTTAATATACTTAATAGTGCTGATACTTTTTAGATTCCACATGCAACTTCTCACTCGGCGATCATATCCTCTTGGTATACGATAGGACAGATCTTACGACTATGATAGAGGAAAAAAAGTCAAATAGCCATGCTTTGTACAGGTCTAGGATTGGTGTATGTAACAGCAACTAACCAAACATTATTTGGTGGCGATTGACAGTCTTTGTTATTCAATAGTCTATGGCGAAACATATCCCAACTTCCTGGTATCCCAACTTCAGTAATGAACTACTTTCGAGTTCATGCCTAAAATTATATCTATGGGAATACCTGGGGAACTCGAGTGCTTAGTCAAACATGACGTGAAGAATGACTAGGAACTTGTGACTTTGCTTCTCATATTTTGTTATAGAATGGAGTAAAATATTGGAGTTCGATTGGTATATTAAGTCACCTATAAGTACATAAAAATGTAGTAGGTACAGTTAGGGCCGGATTTAGGGTAGAGCGGGTGGAGCGGCCGCTTTAGGCGCCAAATAGTAGGGGCGCCAAAATGGCAAACACTGTGAAAACAAACATCTTGAAAAAACGGACGGGTAACTACGGAACCTAATACTGAGCATGGAGCGCCAAAACTTAATCTCGCTCTACCCTGATCGAGTACTTAGGCCGGCGCTGGGTACAGTCAGCATCAAAAATAGCGGATGACTTTAAAGGATAACGGTCGGGCCCGGGTCGGAGCTTCCAGCGCTTCGTTTTCCACGAGATTACTGATCAGCCGTCAGAGAAAATGACATATCGAACGCCTCAGCCCGGGCACGGCCCGGTCTAGCGCTATTAACGGAATATTTGGGTAATTTTATTGTTGAACAGAATTGTTCACTACACTTATAGGGTTCCGTACTTCAAAAGGAAAAAACGGAACCCTTATAGGATCACTCGTGCGTCTGTCTGTCCGATCATTCCCCCAAAAAGTGTTCCAAGTGTAGTGTAAGGACAAATACAACTATAAATATATATAACGATCCATAAGCTACACGATAATAATCATCATCAAAATAATTACTCAAGAACATTGAGAACCAAAGAGGTTGTCGTTCATAGAGGTTAATTACTAAGATATTGGTGGAACAATTAATTTAATTACACGAAGTTCCGTTGCCGTAGATACTAATATTGAGCTTAATTCACTTATATCAAACTTGCCTCTAGTAATTAGAACTTAACCATGATTTCAGGGAATAAATGCCAAGTTAACTGAATTGAAAAGTTTAGTACTTAGGTTTATGCACACAGGCACAGAATAAATAATAGTACTAAGTACAGAAGACTCACTCTCTAACAAAACGCGTCTGTTACGATCAGCACAGATATGGCCGCTAGGTGGCGACAGCGCCACGCGCGGCTTATGGCTTTCCCCAAAATTGGGGCCGGAACGGATGTACTTTTAGCTACCTGTAGCAAAGCGACGAAATCGCGGAGTGAGCCACGCCTTACACAGGCATAGTTTTTGTGCATCACTTTGTGATTGATAGGAAATTGAACATTTTGTTTCGTTACTTTACCACCTATGATTTTAGCCGCATACATAAAATAAGTGAAAAATAAAATGTAACCCTGGCGAATTGGAGACTTTGGAGAGACATTCGTATTGCGAAAATAGCAGCATTGTATTGCAACATTACAGCTATATTGTTAACGCGGGCGATTTCACTGTCAAATTCCTTAATAAATTATGGACTGGTAACGTCATTGTGCGCTGCCCTTTAAATTAGGTTACAAATCGCCACAATTATGAACTCCTCATGTCCCCTAAATCACGTCCCAACTAAGGTGTGCAAAACACTAATTCCTGTCCTAACAAGGCCCCAAGAGTCGGGTTATTAAGTACCTCATAAAGTTACGGGCCTATAAATAATAGCACCCTTGTCAAAAAGGCTTATAGGGCCTGTTCTCATGACGAAGGATCGTGGATCGCGTGTCTTATGTGCCCATGTAAACTCGATATGGAAGGTGAGATACTTAATAGATATAACCCTTGCAATATTATAAACTAGTTAAAAGGAAAAAACCGGCATTAAGTCCGACTCACGCTTGACTGCACATTTGTAATAGCTTTTCCTGTCATCTATAGATATATAAAGAACTAAATATATTGTGTTTTTTTTTTAATTTTAGACCCAGTAGTTTTGGAGATAAAGGACCGGATGAATGGTCGGACAGACAGACAGACACACGCACAAGTGAGGGTATAACGCCTATAAGGGTTCCGCTTTTCTTTTTGAGGTACGGTTTTCTTAAGCCTTAAGACTTAAGGCATAAAATGAGGTATGATCCCCGCCGCATTAGGTACTGCCGCGATTATGACTATAAGCCATCACTCATTTGATCAAGGAAATCTAATACAGGTACAGCACCTGCGTCAAAGCCGCAACAGTATTGCAGCTGCAGTTGTTATCCGAATGTCATCTTTAGTCTTCCTTTGCCTACAGTACTACGCTACATAGCTCCGAAAATGTAACCTGGTACAATCGCCATCAGATATATCGGAGCGGCTAAGGCGCTCACAAATATCTGAACACGCCTCTATTGTCAGGGCGTTAGAGTGCGTGTTCAGATATTGTGAACACCTTGGCCACTCCGATATATCTGATGGTGACTGTACCTACTTAATAATGTCCAAACGACTATCATTGTACACGGACACCATTACTAAGTACTCTAGCCGTGGCTATTGCGTTATTATGATAACGATACTAATGAAACTAGCATTTCGGGTGAGTTATATTCGCAATAATACTGTAGCTCGTTAGTGTCGCGGAGCTGGTAAAATAAAATCACAAATCTGCTCAATAAAACGTTCGCAGAGCGCTGGGGGCTATTCTCGAGATGGCTGAGTTTTCATTTTTATAAGAGTACTAATTTAGTTATAACAGTAGAAGTTACACACTTGTAACTTGTAGGTAGTCGCTATATATTTTTTTATATTTTAGCAGCGAAACGAATACCAGTTATAGCTATTATGTTACTTTAATAATCAATTACTCATGCCAAGTTCTATGTTATTTATTTTAACCCTTTGACAAAGCCAATTACGGTTACTGAATAAAATGAAGATCTACGTGGCGGCAGATGTAAGTTGTTATGACTCTTAAGACATCGAAATCGGAAATTTAACAGGAAACGAAGGAAACTTAATTTCTTTTTGTTAATGGAAAATTTTGATTCCTATACAAAAATATAGCAAGATTGCGAAATTTTTCCAAGTGGAAATTTCGCAATTTTGGAAACTTTCCGACGGCACATCAGTAGCACGGGTTAGGGAGCGTAATTAAGAGTCGAAATATCAGAAGCCTGGCTCAAAAGATCCCAATACACTTACTTGCAGCATTGCCACGCTGTATGGCGATGGGTTGGTCAGCCAAGACCCAGAGCGAGGATCAATTCGATTCTTCCTATAAGACTGCACATCTCCCTAAAAAGCCTCCAGAACCTCATTACCCAAAAAATAATGATTATAAATCTGTTTTGAATTAAAACGTATGTACATAAGGGCACAGGCACCTGCCGCGATAGCAGAGGACGCTGGTTCGATTCCAGCCTGGGGCACTGGAGGCCATGGTCACTTTTTCTTAGTATATGACATTTATTCAAAGTATGTACATAAGTTCACATTTAGCCCGATTTCATGAAATGGTATAGAGAACATGTAGATTGTACCTAATGTCCCAATGTCTATTGTTGCAATATGACATTTTTTCGCACGCCCCCATAGTAGCCACCCAGTTGCAACGCAAGTTTATTTTATTCTAGTCCTATTTGGGGATAAATGCAAAATTTGGATACTTTCCAAATTAACTCTTAAGCCGAGCTTCCAGGGGCACGCAATTATCATGCACTGATATTGTGCTGCTTTGCCAACGAACTTGTTTATAAAACAAGGAGGCGCATTCGGATTTTTAACATGTGATATTTTTTTGATAGTAATGGCACCTGCTGAGCACCAATAGATGAGTGCAAGCGAGATGTTATAATAGACCTGATATAAATCGATGTCGAGGTAAGTAATCTGTGAAAAATCCTTGATATACGTACGATATAACTATTATTGTGTGTGTGTGTGTGTGTGTGTGTGTGTGTGTGTGTGTGTGTGTGTGTGTGTAGGTATCACATCATCAGGCCTTTAACATCTTGACAGATGATATAACCTATAGGCAGGTATGGAAAAATTATAAAATAATTTGGTATCGTCAAAAACTGGACATTTTAAACGGCAGTTGTTTGTTTTGTGTGTATTTTGTTATATGTCTGTCATTTCATTTGTTACATTACATGAGTATTTTTTTTATTTCCGCTACTTTGAAGTTGTCTGGAAGAGATCGCTTTTTAGCGATAAGATCTTTTGTTTTCCTCTATTTGTGCCGCTTTCTTTTTCTATTATTTTCTTCTATTGAGGTTGTGAAATAAATAACATATGTATTTTTGTATGTGTTCATTTAATATCCATTCTTAAAATATAGTAAGGTTTCCCAACTTAAGGATGCCTCACATTACACCGGGCCGTGTCCGGGCCGGAGCTTTTGCGCGCTTACTTTTCTATGACAGATGACAGATGAGAGGCTTTCCATAGAAAACGAAGCCTCGGAAGCTCCGGCCCGGACACGGCCCGATCTATCGTGGGTCATCCTGTACCTATAAGTATGCAAATAGTAATTTGGATCAGAATATTCGTCGGCAAGGAAGATAATACAACACCCGGTGCCTTAATCCCGTCAATGGATGTCGCATCATGACGGGATTAGCGGACGCGTGACGAAGCGCGTTGGCGCAAAGGAAACGATCTAGCGATTTTGGATTATATTTTAGGTTAGCACAATCTAGTAAAGTAGATAGAAAATGAGCAATTTATCACAATAATGTGGATATTAAAATGATATATGGAAGTAATACAAAAAGACAGGACCTGAAAGTTTCAAAATGTAAGTTTTTTTTTACTTTCATAAACGTCACGCAGCAGAGATTTATGAAACTTCCCATACAATAAAATATCGCGAACGGTTTAACGGTTTGATGCAAACGAAACATGATGAAGTGTGATGATCGCCTAAGGTAGCATCGACGGCTGCAATTGCAGAAAACTGAGAACTATCTAACACAAATTGTATACGTATGTACCTATTTCCTATGTGTAATTTTATTCTAAGATGCGTTTGCACAAAATGGTAAAATGGGCACTTATATACGATATAACGATATAAGGTAAACGTACTGATGGTGCTTGACGCGGTACCAGTACATGTCATCTTGAAACTTAAGTCACAGGTGACAGCAGGGTGTCATCTATTGGGCATTAGCATGTCGAGCACTAGTACCTTATGCTTATAACAGTGACACTTTTAGAACTTAACATTGTCAAGTTAACTTAAGTTTTAGTTTGTTATAATATTAATATGTTAAAGTCATCATGGTATCTACTTACTTACAATGTGTCACTAGCGTTGGTTAAACGCAAATTCGTTCGAAATTTTTGCGGAGCTTAGGCATTAGATATAAAATACTCAAAACGCTACATCTTATCACTTAGACCAAAGATCACCACGTTCAAAGCGTTTGATTGATTTATTATTGTGTTTGCCATTCAGCCTGCGATCTATGAACATTGGACATTGTTTCATTGGCAGAGTGAAACAATTGGCAGTCGCCTGCGGGGTTAGGACATGACAGGGGTTTGTTGTATGTCTGTCTGTCTTGTATGTCTGTGGTTTGGGTATATTATAGATAACACAATGGAAATGGGAGTTTACTCTGCCCGCGACTATATTTCAAGCCTTTATATCTGTGTGGTGGTCAAGAATTGTGGGTTCACCCTTGTTGTGCTGTAAACAGTAGAAAAAATTGTTCTAAAAAATTGCGAAATGACTGGAAATTCGGTCAGGTACCTTATCATGAACAGACAAGAGGTTAAAAGTAAAAAAAACCGTACAAATTAAATTTTTAGTATTTGTTGTTATAGTGGCAACGGAAATAAATCATCTGAAATACAAAATTTCAACTGTCTAGCTATCACGGTTGATGAGACATAGCCTGGTGACAGACAGACGGACAGTGGACTCTTAGTAGGTAACATATAGGGTCCAGTTTTTACCTTTTGGGTACGGAACCCTAAAAATGCCCGTTTAATTGACTTTATCAGCAGTTCCGCTTCTCCAAACAAAGGCATGAATTTCTAAAAAAAATACCCAAATAACAAAAATTACATTTAAAATGTTCTGTCGATTCATCCAGTACCCTAGCTATCATTAGATCCTACCTATCTTTAAAACAAGAAAGAGTTCTCTGAGTTATCTTCGAGGATTCGAGGAACGTACATATTACCAAAAAAACCCTGTCGACTTCACCAGTTACGATGTGCTACCCATACAATCTTACCGTAGATGTCGCTAAGGGTCCCCTAGACCCATAATATGGTGGAAAGATTTGCTGGCTATGGATGAGGTCTTGGTGGCTCAGATGGCAGAACGCTGGAATATCGATCTAGAGGCCGTGAGTTCAAGTCTCACCCAAGACAGTAATTTTTCCACTTTTCATTTTATTCTAAGTTTAAGTCCAGGTTACTCTTAGTTCGTGTTACTCTTAAGTAGGTATACCTATTCCAATTTCCTCACTTGAACCAGCAAACTCAATTTCCATAAAGTAACTCTACTTACCATTGGCAGTCAATATTCATAATTCAGTTCTAACTAACCCGATATCTGGTGTTGTTATTCCCATTGTTAGCTTGAGAATTTCCGAGTCAAGGTCTCAGACGTCCCAGTGGTAAAAGGATCTACCGTAGGGAACCCTAACTTTGCCGTTGGTGCTTAACTTCGCACACGCAGAATATTAAAATAATAATTTTACCAAAACAGAGTGGTATTATATTCATTAATATCATAAATAAGAAGTGCGTAAAATAGTTTAAATGTAAAAAAATCAGAAAGTTCTAAAATAACTTATATTCCGCCAACCGTTTCCAACTTCGCCTTATTGTTATTTTATTATGAAAATTATTCTAAAACTTATTCCAAATCCTATATGTTGAATATGCTCACGGAGTTTGCTTCTCAGCCCTGTACAGGGCATCCTGTATGATGGTCGTTCTTGTCTACGTGACAGCGTGATAAAACGGTATCCGACACTTTCATTCGCGCACTGTTAAAAAGTGACGGATATTTTGTCACGTGGATAAAGCCATCCATAATAGGCCTGCTGGATCTGGTTTGGCAATATAAAGCTCGGTATGTCATTGGAACGACGTCCCGGTGTTAGTTTGCGCAACTGAATTGATAGAAATCTTGTATGCATTCCATTTGGATCTAGGTTTAAACTTGATCTTATCTATGTCCTTCGCTAGCTGAACATTATACTATTGTAGCATTGATGAGGTTAGGTTTGACAAAAATAATTAAAATAATAAAGACTGGTTGTTGACCGTTTTATGACAAGATTAAAAAAAATCAAATCGCCCCCCAGTTAATGTGAAGTGAATTGGGCTTATGTACAGTCACCACACGCGACTGTTACGCCATTTAGGGTTCTAGCTAAATTGGTTGTTCCATACTTACGCTATGGCTGTCCAATTTAGCTAGAACCCTAAATGGCGTAACAATCACGGAGCGTGACTGTATATGTACCTTTAGTACAGTCGCCATCAGATATATCGGAGCGGCCAAAGTGCTCATAAATATCTGAGCACGCCTCTATTGTCAAGGCGTTAGAGTGCTTGTTTAGATATTGTGAGCACCTTCGCCGCTCCGATATATCTGATGGCGACTGTACATAGGTAGGTGTACGGTGAGTCAATCGCAGCCGACAACGCTTGTGTTGTCGAACAACACATGAATATTCACCTGCCCTCCAGCACCAACTTGCCTGTATGCCTGTGCTTCCACAGAGGGGAGAGTAGCTTCATTACAGGTAATTTTAGTCAGTTTTGGTACTTTAGTCATCAAGTAATATCACTTGTCATGTAATGTCAGAGAAATTTTAAGATAGCGTCTTTTTGTAACAAAGAACCCTTTGTTTTCTTTTTTTTTGTTGAAGCCTTTTTCTGCAAATAAATATCATCATCTTCCATTTTGCCAACGCTTGGCGACTAATCTCAGCAATTGGCGTGGGCACTAGTTTTTATGAAAGCGACTGCCATCTGACCCTCCAACCCAGAGGGTAAACTAGACCCTTATTGGGATTAGTCCGGTTTCCTCACAATGTTTTCCTTCGCCGAAAAGCGACTGGTAAATATCATATAATATTTAGTACATAAGTTACCAAAAACTCATTAGTACGAGCCGGGGTTTGAACCCGCGACCTTCGGATTGCAAGTCGCACGCTCTTACCGCTAGGCGACCAGCGCTTCTTTCTGCAGATAAATATGTATCACATGAATATGAGGTTTGAACATATCAGAGGTTTGATACGTTTATTGAATAATGTAAGTTTACTTCCAAGCTGAACGTGAACGGATTCACTGCCAGCAACCCGCCAGGCGGGTGCTCTGTCCGTAGTCGCTTTCCACTACATACGGTTTTTCCCATGTTATCGGCTACGCTCGTAGCATAGCACGCGCTGCCACTGAATTTGTAAATACGGAAAAGATAAACTATTACTGCCCGTTTCGAACTGATACGTCAATTAATAGATCTAGAAACGATATGGATTATGAATATGAAGAAACGTCACATGACATTGACATTAATCCATATCGTTTCTAGATCTATTAATTGACGTATCTTAAAGTTCGAATCGGGCCGATCTATTAGTCAACAAATCACCGTAAGAGCTAAGTTACATCGTTTCTGTACTAAATTAACCTCCCAATATCCAAGCGGTGGAACTCTGTTTCACTTATTATTAATATCTGTTATAACTACATTTATAATCTCGTTCAATTTTAAACCATATAAAAATGAAATAAGGTTCGAAATCGAATGACTTTACAAATGTAGTTACGATCTTTCGGTTGGTGTGTTAGAATTCTCAAGGTACGCGTTATGCTGTCAACAAAAAGTGGAATCAATGGTATCGGTGTCTGGAGACCGGTAACTTCTATCGCCTCGATATCAATGAAAGGATATCTATGGTCTCATTTTGTAACTGTAGGTGTACGGGAAAAGTTACGTAAGGTGTATTGGAGTTTGTAAACTAGGTAATACAGGGGAAAAAACGCAATAAGTTGAATAAGTACACATCGGAAGATACCTATCTAAAAACCTACCTATGTTTTTTGGAAATTATATAAAAAAAACCGCACCAGCGCGTAAAGACTCTCTTTATAGGTACTTGACTTGAAAAAGTTGCATTTTGTCCACAATCATCTGATGCAAATATTAAGTTGTTTCTTCATATTTTCTGGTGGAATTGTCTTTTAACTGATGATTTTTAATGATAAATATTTAAAAACATTGAACTAAATTTGTTTTAATGTTATACAGTTAGTAAATTTGTTCCCTTGTAAAAAAAAACTACTCTTAAACAGACTTCTTAATGTTATGAAAAATGTCAAAGAAAGAATACGGACATCCAGATAAAACTACACTTTGCAAATAAGGAAGCACATAAGAAAAAAATTATGTGTAATTATTATTGGGATTTCTTCAAGACTAAAAGAAAGTTAATAAAAGTTTACTTGCTAGCTTTTATATCAATTTCAAAAATAAACGCCTCAAATGACAATAAGTTCTATTTCACACAAAGTTCACTGGGGAAATTTGTCCAAACCGTACATTGGAAACTCAATAAAATTCTTCAGGGAGCTCTCACAGTTCGCAAAAGAAGCGAAATCCAATAAACGCTGGTACCTGGTCTTGTGACTATTTTAATTGCTAAAGAGCAGGTGAGTCGAAACTTGAGGAGGGTAACCAGTGTAAATTGGACGTGGAAATCCGTCAAAATGGGTATAATAATAATAACTTAAATATTTTACATAAATTATAAATGTAATCGGAGAGTGCCTCGTATTAATAATGAATACAGAATGTCACCTCATCTTTCGAATAGAGCCAACAATTTCACTCATCGTCGCATCAAAAATTTTCCTTAGTATGAAGGGATTACAAATAATATAATTTCTACAGTGCGTCGTCATTAGCACTCAATAGGGTAGTCAAGGGCTTGCACCCAACATGGTAAATACTAAACACCTATTAAAGAAGGTCGGAAATTCGATTTTATTTTTGTTTCGAGTTGTGTTGTTTCAGGTGCATTTGATTCAGGCCACAGAAGATTCCTGCAGGGCTTGGTGCATAACTATGCCGGTTATTATTTTTGTTATATCTACAAAATACTTCAACGGAAGACACATTGAATGATCAGATCAATACAAAATTAGTCTAGTATGACTTCTGATTATATTGGTTCTTCTGAATGATCGTCTCGAATGTACTCGAAACCGACCAGAACACGGCCCCTTGTCTTCGCACGCTGGAATGTAGGAATGCCGTTCATTACTAGCAGCGCACTCTCAACTTGCTACCTATCCAATTTATTCGGATTTTAGGACAGTTATATAGGACTCGGTTTCGCAGGAGTTTAATATGAAATTTCTTTGGAAATTACTGCAAATCTGAAGTTTTCACTTCCCGTAAAGAGTATAATGGTGCAATATTGCATGAATTTCGTAGGTTAAATATTGTATTTCAAACCACAATTACCTGTGTTTAGAAGCAAATACTTCACCTCACGTGGCTTCAAATTGAACTGTGTTTTATTAGAAAACTGCCATTCTGACACGGGTCACCCCAGTGATTGCATATCCAATTAAAATTTTAAACTGAATCGAGGCGGCACTTGTATTCACTTTCATCATCGCCAATACTCCTTTAACTTGAATACGCAAATCTGTACCTAAACTACTTGTATACAAGGTTAGTTTTTCAATGGTTCGGTTGAGACACATACGAGGTTGCGAAATCCAATTATGTAACTGCAACCTACTATGTAACTTTTCTAATTAGGTTCCGCTATTCAAACTTCAAAGGATTTTTTGTTATATTTTTTTTTTACAAGCGATATATATATTATACCTTGCATTGGGAAATGATTCTTACTGCCGTCGGTTCATTTTACTTAACACTACTTAACTATTAATTTCAAACATTGGCGAAACGAAGCAGTTTGTTATTTTTCCTGTCTTATATTTTCTTATACTTCCTGTATCCGAAATCCTAACCGCAAAAATTATGATGGTGTTACATTAGCAATTCAGCAATTCAGCTCTTTCAAATGTTCATAAAAACTGTCACAGACAAGTCTTCAAGAATGTTTTTGAAACATTTTATTTACTACCTGACATTTTTCAAGGCACAGCCTTAGTCTATATTGTCTATAACACGAAATTGTATTGCCGATGCCGTCCGACCATTTACCAAGATTGCTAAAATTCCTTTCTCTTCAAAATACCCGCGTTTCTACACATTTTTTTTATTGTGACATTGTTTCATTGTTAAAGCAATTTTTGCTCAAAACGTTCAATTTCAGCACCAGTAATTACTCCACATGTTGAGAAATATGAAGTCTTCAAAGAAAACGAAAATTGTGCGTCGACACAAATAATGCGGGCAAACAACACGGCAATAAAGATTTATTGCTTAGATTTTTTTACGAGGCATGACGATGGGGCTAAAGCAGGAGCAGAAGCGGGTGGGTTGATAGCTTAATTATTATGTTATTTAAAAAGTTAAATAGATTGTGCTTATCAATTTTTAGGGTTCCGTAGCCAAATGGCAAAAAACGGAACCCTTATAGATTCGTCATGTCTGTCTGTCTGTCCGTATGTCACAGCCACTTTTCTCCGAAACTATAAGAACTATACTGTTGAAACTTGGTAAGTAGATGTATTCTGTGAACCGAATTAAGATTTTCACACAAAAATAGAAAAAAAAAACAATAAATTTTTGGGGTTCCCCATACTTCGAACTGAAACTCAAATTTTTTTTTTTCATCAAACCCATACGTGTGGGGTATCTATGGATAGGTCTTCAAAAATGATATTGAGGTTTCTAATATCATTTTTTTCTAAACTGAATAGTTTGCGCGAGAGACACTTCCAAAATGGTAAAATGTGTGTCCCCCCCCCTAACTTCTAAAATAAGAGAATGATAAAACTAAAAAAAATATATGATGTACATTACCATGTAAACTTCCACCGAAAATTGGTTTGAACGAGATCTAGCAAGTAGTTTTTTTTTAATACGTCATAAATCGCCTTAATACGGAACCCTTCATGGGCGAGTCCGACTCGCACTTGGCCGCTTTTTGGAGAGAATAGTAGTTTATGTGACTGCTACATAATGAGAGGCATTAAAATACGAGTGTGGGTTTAAGAAACGAACGTTAGTGAGTTTCTTAATAGGATCACACGAGTGTTTTAATGCCTCTTTATGTACAGTTACATACACTACTTTATCTAAACGCATACTTAAAACGAATTAAAAGATAAACTGTACGTCAAATGCCGGTGAATGAAAACTTTTTTCACGCATGTCACGCATCCGTAGTTTTTTTAATTCCTAGGCAAACGAATGAAGTCCCTATTCTCATGTCACTCGAGATCAAATATCGTGCGGTTTATATTAAAAAACATACTAAATTGACGTTTCGTATCGATAACTGTTTTAATATCTATGGATACTAGAATAGAGACCCACCTGAATTTTGACTGCTGTTCCAAATTTAAACTCATAACGTTACAAAAAATCTGTAACGTAATAACATTAAAGTACAGATTTTACCTACTACCACAGATAAGAAAGTTCTCATAGTAAAATTGGTTGTAATAAAGCTGGTCATTTCCTACGGTTTCTGAACGCATTATACAGCACTAATGACATGTGCGTAGATAAATCTGTATTTAAGCACTATTGCTTGTAGCAGAATTGTAAAGTATAAAAATTCGGGCTCCGAGTTTGAAAACTGCTGTGGATGGCTGTGTTCTTAAGTTCTGTTATTCGTGTTTAGTTCATCGTTTAGCAATCCAATTACGGCGCAGTATACTGCTTCACTATCACAGCTGTCAAGCTCGGAACACATTATTTCTCTTATACTTTACAATACATACATATTTCTACAATCAACGACTCTTCGATACTATATTTAAAAATATTGATCTGGCGTATCTATTTCATTTTAAATCTATTTTTTTTCTTAAATTTTCACTTTGCCTCGTTACATTGAGAATATAAATCCACTGAAATGGGAGCACGTTAGTCAGAAAAATACATTGTTACTTTCTGTTTTGCAGTAAAAAAAGGTCTACTTATCGTTGTTTTCATTTAAGAGCCCATCAACATGCACACTAGCGCCACTGCTATGCTTTTGAATACATCAAACTACATAGTTTATATGTTGCTGGATTCGTCAATCTATGCGTCCAAAGTTAAAACGGCCGTTCTTGTTTTGAGTTCATAGATTGACGAATCCAGCAACATAGAAACTAGTTTGATGTATTCAAAAGGTACTTTAATACAAGATACAGTACGTAGCGGCCCCCTTTTTTAAGTATCTTTCGTTAAATTTAAATAATCACGATAGCAGTGGCGCTAGTGTGCACGTTGACGGGCTCTTAAAACCCAACATGGGACCCGCTCGTTGCTCTCCTTGAAACGGTGAAAACCGTTGTGACTTTCAAATACAGTAAGTATGTCCTAAAAAATCAAGATCAGCTTATCTCTCTTCCCTCACACCGTGTCGCAGAACCTGCGAAAAAGTTAATGAACTGACGAACGGAGGCGCAGGCGTCGCCATGGCGATATTCGGGAGGCAAACGCCATGTTTCACTGATGGCGGACTATTTGTAAAAATATATGGAATTACGACTAATTTTAAATATTCAATTACATACAGGGAGTTTGTCAGGCGTTTTTATGGCTGTTGTTTGTTTTATTTGTGAATTCAATAGATTCAATACTGGTCATAAGATTTATAAAAGGAAAGTTTAGTCTTGAGATAAATTACTGCCATGATTACTTTGCGATATTCAGGACGCCATCGCTATGTTTCATTGATGGCGGACTTTGTAATAATGTACCTACCTATGTATTTAAGAGTACATATGTAGTTTTAAATATTACATACCTACAGGGAGTTTGCAAGTGAATAGCGATGTAAATAATGTATTCAGTACTATGATAGTATGATATTTATTTATTTGTTTACTATGGTCGTAAGATTTTAATGCAAAAAATTGTGAAAAAAACTATATTCATAAAATAAATGCACTATGTATTATATTTATTATGATTATTTGGTGATTTTAGGAGTCGTGAAATACGATTTTTTTTGAGGTAAAAAACCTTTGGTACCTACCTACAAACTGAACTGGTACGATGATAAATAACATAATAGCCCGGCCATTTATTAAGTGGCTCCATCTCGCATCCAAAGCGGAGAACTATTGCAATGTGAACCGTAACTCTAGCACTAACTCCGGTCCATAAATACTTCAGCACTATCGTACCTAGGAGGGTGTGTTGGGGTAAGATTGGACCGGGTAAACTAGTCACAAAATTATTAAAATTAATAATATACTACCTGTCGAAGTAGGTAATCATGTAGCATCGCGTATACCACTCAATACCGAGTGTAAAGTATAATATCTATCGAACCTAAGTACGATAAAAAAAAACCATCTAAATGCGGTTTAAATATGATACCTCTTAAACCTCTTACCACGACGCCAAGCGCATTGTTTTGATTTGATTCAAAATTGTACAAAGGAATAAATAGTCTGACACTGAAAAACATCAACCCTTTTTTGAAGAATTTCAACAAGACGACACTTTCACATTTACAATAGATTTCACTTCCTGCCTCGCACAGCTAATCCGGGCCGGTCATGGGCGTCCTTCTATATAGGTAATAAAAAAAATTAACGTTATGAGCAATCATTACAAGACCAACCATCCTCAACTGTGCGTTTTTCCAGAAACTTCCTACCTCGCACAGCTAAACTATGGAATGAACTCTCGCCTGCGGTATTTCTATACCGATATGACCTTCAAACCTTCAAGAAAAGAGCCTCCATGGGCGGCGGTAATCGCTTAACAAGTAAATCTATCTGCTCGTTTGCCTCCAATATCAAAAATATAATTAAAAAAAAACTAACCCAATAAATACTGTAAAGGCATTCCAACCGGTCGAAGAATATGACTGTAGTCCAATCTTGTCCCAACATACCCTACCTAGTATTTCCAGTACCCAATCCTTGCATTCCTAGCCATGCGTCCCAGTAATTGTCATTTATTACTGCAGTCGAAGTACCAATTTATCTTGTTTTGTGGAGAATTATGTAATGGCGTAAATGCACTCTGTGCGGATGTAATAAAGGCTATTTTATTTAAAGTAGGTACCTAGTTTGAGGGAGCTTGCTGAAACGTGTGCGAGTTTTCTTGTAGTTGAAGAGTTTTGCAGCTGTGGTATAGTATTAACTATTTCATAGTTAAGGTACAAGTTACCTATAACAACTTTTCGTTATAGTCGCCTACCTACAAAAACCTACAAAAAGGCCTTACATGTATTTTTTTTAACCTTTCTTTTGACATTCATTTATTCCTTTATAAAACATAGTTTTACACGCGTCAATCACATTGTTTCATATTTACAACTATTTATATCTAAATTACATAACACATCACTCACATCAGTCTATTAGGTTAAGATATGTCAGGTACATTCCGAAATTGCATTTGTCTTGGCAAGTTTTCATTAGGTAACTGTGACCGCCTGTTGTTACACTTGTTACCTCTGTCTTCATGTATTATGTGTGTCTCTCTGTAAATGTCTTATTGAGGTTGTGCAATAAGGAGGATTTGTACTGTATTGTAACTGTGGATGGCTAGAGGATAAGGTACCTAAAGGGGGTTAAGTACGTTAATCTTATCAATGTTAATCAATATTTTACCTTTTTGAAGAAAAAGCTGAATTTTGTTTGATAATTATAGGTACCTAAGCTACAAGTAAAAACCGCCCTTTTTCAGTTTCCTTCTTAATTACTTACATGGCATTCAAACTCAAAAATCTGATATTGATATGGTGTAGGTATACTAGCAGCGCATCTCGCTCAAATCAATATAAATAATTTCGCGCTAATGAGCTCAAAATTATATGAAATTGACACTTATTTGTAATTCCAAATTGGTCTCCATTTCTTGTTATATACTTCTAATCACTGTTATAGATTCCTGCTTAAAAAGCACAACTCTAATACCACCCGCAGTTAACCATCGTATTCGGCCTTAAACGCCTTAGTTCTGATGTACTTACCTATACTATAGGTATACTCTTCTTCAGAATATTTTAAAATACATACTAAACGACTACTTAATTACAGCTCACAAATAAAACAAGGTATTAAGAGTACACGCATTAGCTAAGCCCCTTTTAATCCTGGATATACGGGTAATGCCGGGTTACGGACGGAAATGCCCCCTTTCTTTACAATACAAAAAATCTCTGTCTAAATCAGCCCATACCTCAGCGACAGTCAACATGGATTTCGCCCTAAACGTTCGATTAACACAAATTTATTATCACTAACAGATTTTATTTCCCATCACCTTGATCTAGGTTTACAAGTAGATATAATATATTTTGATTTTCAAAAAGCATTTGATCGTGTCGACAATGACATCCTTTTGGAGAAACTCACCGCGTTTGGCTTCACTCCGCAACTACTTAAGCTTATTGCTGACTATTTTAAAGATCGAAAACAGTTTATTCGTCACGGATGTTATGATTCACCTCCATATCATACCCGTTCTGGAGTAAGCCAAGGCTCGATTCTTGGTCCTTTGTTTTTTATTTTAATGATAAACGACCTCGAAAATGTAGTTCAACACTCTCGCACATTACTCTACGCTGACGATCTGAAGCTAATTCGTTGCATAAATAACTCCACCGACTGTGACCTACTACAGCAAGATATTGATGCACTGCTCCACTGGAGTAAGAAAAACAAATTACTCTTTAATCTATCTAAGTGCAGCGTAATGAATTTTAGCCGTGCTCACTCTCCATTTCATAATGATTATTTGCTAGACCATATTCCACTCACTCGGGTTAACACAGTTAAAGATCTTGGCATAATGTTTGACTCTAAACTTACTTTTAACGAGCATATAACATCTCTCGCTAAAGATTGTTATAAAAAACTGGGCTTCATCATCCGTAATTCAAAAAACTTTAATGATCCCAAAGTAGTTCAGCTATTATACATTACATTAGTTAGAACTAAAATTGAATCGGGCTCTTTAATCTGGAACCCGCATGAAAAATCCTACACCTTGCTTTTAGAAAAGGTACAGAAAGCTTTTCTCCGCTTCTTGTATAAAAAAACTTACGGGTATTACCCCTTTTTATACCCAACCAAATTTTTACTCGGTATGCTACGCTTTAACTCCCTCGAGATAAGGCGTAATGTTAATCTAATGTCTGCTATATCTAAAATATTAAGGGGAGAGTCAGACTGCTTAGACTTGGTGGCGAAAACGACTACCTTGTTTGTTCCCGACAACTACCTACGTTGTCGTGGCCATCGCCTCCTAGATAATGGAACCTTTCACACGACTGCACACCAGTACTCTCCAATTGTCCGTTCCCGGACACTCCTTAATAATCTTTTATCTTTTGCACCTGACTGCGACTTGTTTGCCGACCAAAGTCGTAAACTTTTTAAAGATATTTTACGTTTTTGCGAATTAAACATGTAATAGGTAGCTTATTAATCGCTTTATTATTACTTACTTAATTTTAATACTTAATTTTACAGTGCATTGGTGTTAGCTGTAATGCTGTAAAATTTGTTTTCAATAAATATCAAATATCAAATATCAAATACATGACGGATTACAAGTTTTGCATGGAAACATGGTGCCGCTACTAGGAGAACTCGCGTGGTTTTCGCAAGATAATTTTATACTTTTTTCTACTCCAGCACTTAAATGTGTCAATTAAATGACTGACAGTGATATCTAAAGCAATGTCATTTGAATGCTTTGTCTATAGGCTCATAAGATGACTGCTAGCAGTCATCTTATGAGTATAATACAACTGCTTTATTTTTTTTAAAGATACAAGTTCCGATCATCTTGATTGAAAGAGGTATGTTTTCATTTACAATAATAATTCTTTTTTTTTTTAAATAATAACTCAATTTTTTTTAAATAATAACTCTTTTTTTTTAATAATAACTCTTTTTTTTTAATAATTTTTTTTTTTTTTTTTTTGCTGCAGCTGTCATAGAAAAAGTAATGTATGCAACAGCTCATAATTGGTTCTTAAAATTCTCGGGTCTTTTTTTACAAAACTCGACTACGTCTCGTTTTGTAACTTCGACCCTTGAATTTTAAGAACCCTTATTATATCACTGTTGCATAAACTACTATTTTCTAAAAGAATGGAGACAAACTGATAATAAAATCGATTAAAACCAAACCCCGTTGTTGAATATTTCAAACAACTGAAAATTAGGCAACACTATCCTGATTTCACCGATGGAGCCCGATTTCGCCGAATAGTACATTAGGTACTAGAGATGCACCGGATATCCGGTTACTATCCGGTATCCGGCTTATCCGGCCGTTATTTTACTATCCGGCCGGATACCGAATAGTGACCTACTATCCGGCCGGATACCTGATAGTAAAATTAACACATTTTGGGGTAAAAAATGGAATCTAAAAAACAGTCACGGTCATAATGCTAACGACACAGTAGATAGAAATGATTACGTAACCAATGTCACACAATACACTTATTTGTTTACCAAAAATACGCGCACGAACTTGTAACTATAAACGAACTTACTACGTAATGACATGATAAAACTCGTTACGATCCTAGAAATGTGTCCGCGCGAACGTTCACTACGAAACAGGTCGAAACCTGCACGACGCGCACCTGCAAAACTCAAAATATAGGTATATTTCCGCCGGCCGGATACCGGATATTCGGCTAGTGTCCAGGCCGGATATCCGGTATCCGGTATCCGGCCAAACAACTATCCGTTGCATCTCTATTAGGTACATACCTAGGGAGGTGATTTTTCGTGAATGATCCAGATCGTAGGTGTTTGTAGCCCGAATGTATGTAAACACTTTATTGTACATAAGACAGGTTAAGATACAATTAAAAGAAAGTATACAATGTACAAAGGCGAACTTATCCCTATAAGGGATCTCTTCCAGTCAACCTTTGAGCAATTGAGAGTAGACAAATGAAAATGACCAATGATCGGAATAGGTAGTGCCATTTGGGGTCAATGACCTCAAACATTGTACTTAACATGGATAAGACATGGGATTCCTAGACTCTTATTTTTTCACGAAAATATTTCTTGGCGTGTCTTTAATAGGCTTGTAGTGTGCGCTAACCCACGCACACTCTTACGTAGCCTTATTATTATATATACGCTAGCACTTAGGAACATTATCCAGAATAAAGACATACTTATAACCGATTGGTTGTCTTAATTAACGTCCCACATCACATGGCGATCCTGCCAGTGCGGCCTTGCGCTGCACTGGCGGCGCGCCGCGCCAGCCAGTAAAGTTCAAGATTGATGAGCCAGAGAAGATAGTGACCAGTCATAATTATGTGAACTTGTTTAATTGATTTTTAAAATCAACATAAAATTGAGAAAGTGCTCGAACAGTTATAAATAGACTGTGTGAACAACATTGCAAAACATTTAGTGGAGTGACTCAAATAAGTAAAGAAGTGAACTTTTAAAATACCGTGCTATTATATTAATACATACAAGAAGACTGGACTTTAAATTAAAAAAACGGACAGTGATTACTGATTATGAACGGTTTGGGATAGTATGCAGCCGGGAGTTGTCGGTGTCCCTGGACTAAGACGGCGAGCCCGGGGCAGGAGGTACGATACAAGTGCGGCGGCAACAGCGCAAATAGAGACGTGCTTAACGTGAATTGATTGGATAGGTTATGATTATAAGAAAATTTGAATAAGGGTTGTTGGTACGTAAATAATATTTTTAGAATTTTAATTTCTTTGTAGGTTAACTTTTTAACTACTTATTTGTTTTAGTAGTGATATTTGAAAAATGGACCAATACTTGTTTGAGTGTTAATTTTAATTTGAAAATTTATAGCCAATGTAATAAGTAATTAATATGAAGGATATCGTTATTTCCGCTTAAAGATATAGTACTTTAAGTTTAAAGGGTTAAAAGGACGGTTAGTCAAAAAAATACTTTTATATTTTCTCACTTTTATAATAATAGGTTTTTTTTAATGTGACCTAAGTTTATATATACATTTGACCAGTGTTTCTCCAGCCATGTGTACATGTTTTTTTATTTTTATTTATATAATTGTGTCATTTATAACGTTCCGAAAATAATTAAAAATATTTATATATCATTCGTTGTAAATTATTATACGAGTATTAGGTACTTACAATACAAATATGTATAGCACGGCGTTGCAAAAGCGTTCCCATAAACGGTTGGTATGCAGAAAGTATGTTATTACATCTCAAATTACAGTCACAGGTGTCATAAAATGAAGCAATGTGCACAGTTTTAGATTATTTAAATTTTAATAATATTGGTACTTATTATTTGCTAGTAGAGACCGCACCGACTTTTAACCATGATATAGATTTGGTATTTTAGTACATCGATGTTTATGTTTGTATTTAAGATTTTATTTTTAAAGAACTAGTGTACCGGACTTATCATTTTGTTATTTTTTATAATAATGTGTATCTGACATGACAATTTAATACGGATGTGACATTTTGATACAGAGTTACGAGGTGGATTGGTATCTTATGAAAAGTTATAGTTATGCTGGAAAAATAATGATTTGGTTTGTTGCAATGATGGAGTATATGGATGGATGTATCGTTAAACGTTTGTTATTGTATGTGTACTTAGAAAGGTATAGGTAGTGTAGACTGTAGAGGTAAAATAAATACGTAAATTAATTGTGAATTGATTGATTGGTTTGGTTTCAGAGTTCTAAATGGCAAGATGGAATTTGATTGATTTTTGGATGGCGTTTAAGATAGGTAGTTGGTAGGAACACTGATTTGTATAAGTTTTTCAAAGAACGATTGGCCTGATCAACTAAGAGTTGTTGAAATTCTTATATATTGAAGTTTTCATGGTGTCTGTGATATTTGATCGAGTATTGAAAGTTTTGTTTTGTAAGGAAGGTTGAATAACAGGCTGTTACAAGAATTAAATATGCCTATCGCATCTTCGGTGGCCCGAGAGGCGGCCTTGGACGATTAGGTTAGCAAGGGTACGCCAGGATACAAGGCAGGCACGGAATCCTTGGATGTCTGACCATGATTCGGTCGAGTATCAATTGTGGAGACACCTTGGACACATGGAAGGTTATGATGTAAGGAAGTGTTAAAAGAACTGCCTGAATGTGAATATAAATATATGTATGTGTGCGCGCGCAAAAATAAAATATCCTTGTATCCTGAGCAAGTAAATAAATAATTATACTAAGGTCGGCCGACCATGCATGTGAATGCGTTGTGTACCCTTGCCGAAAGAGATATGCACGCTTTAGATGCAAGTATGTAAATGGAAATATGTATTATATCAAAAGGGACGTCATACAAATGAATTTATAATATAATAAATAGGTACCTCATTCACGGAATATTAAGCGAAAATGAAAAATTTTGAAACTGACTGAAATGTACGACCAAGGTTAATTAATCTTTATTTTTATAAGATTGTTTGCGATTAGTTTATATGAATTATTTTATCTTATTAACTAACATGTAACATTGAAAATAGTTTTAGAGTTTTGTTTCGTCATCATTGCGTGTAATTTTTTAACAATGTTTTTTAATGGTAATGTTTCATTATTGTTATGATTCCTAACTTGAATTTATAATGTAGGTATAATATAACATTTAAATATAAAAATCTAATATTATATTTTATGGTAATCAGATAATCAAATAAAAAATATTATTGATTAATGTACTCTAAAATTTTACCTTTTTTGTATCAGTTGTGTTTTGATGTTTTTGTTTAATATGAGTAGGTAAAAAAAAAAGACTATTAGCTACTTGTATTCTAATCTTTTTTTTTCTTCCAAAAGGGAGGTGTAGTGTGCGCTAACCCACGCACACTCTTACGTAGCCTTATTATTATATATACGCTAGCACTTAGGAACATTATCCAGAATAAAGACATACTTATAACCGATTGGTTGTCTTAATTAACGTCCCACATCACAGGCTACATGACAAATTTTTATTTATGGTATCAAACGATCGGGTTTGTTTTCAGGATCAAATGTCTATATATTATGGGACCCATTGCATTAAAGCAATACAAAAGTCAGAAATTATAGTCAAAGTTCGACAGTCGCAAAACAAGAAAATTGCGATTTTGTCCGTGAAATATTGCGTTTATGTATATAGTTGCTATACAATATTTTTTTGGATAAAATGTAAGGAATCGAACGGTACCCTTACTTTTATCGTTTTTGGAAGTTAAAAAAAAAACTTAAATTTTGAAACTTTCAGGTCCTGTATTTTTGTAACATTTCCGTATTTTATTTTAATATTCACATTATTATGATAAATTGCTCATTTGCTATCTATTTTACTAGATTTTATTATAAAATTCCACACGTGTCATCATCCCTATTGAAGTAGGTAATATGAAAACCCGGGGTGAAAAGGTATATCCATACTAAGCTTACGCACCGAAGTCCCGTGAAATGGCACTACCAATTCCGATCACTGAAAATGACAGACAAACGAACACATGTACAGAAAAGTAAATTATGGTTCAATTATTTATTACACAAGTAAATAATTAAAACCTTTAGCCTACATTTAGTTAATTTGTCTAAAGTTTTACGTCTTGCCTTGGCCAGGAAGTCAGATTTTCTCCTCGCGTAGCACCTTCGTAAATTATTGAAATAACAATTTTGCCAATAAAATATATTTCCATTGAATTCACATTAATTAGACATGTGTAAAAATTGTTTTTAAGTAAAAAAATATAAACATTCTAAAATAACCTAATTTTGCCACTCGTCCTCAATTTTGCCTTATCATTTTTTTTATATGAAATTGGTTCCAAATCCTAAATGTTGAATATTACACCTTTGACACAATCTAAAGTAGGATTATGGTTTAATGCTAGTTAAGACAAGTGTAAAACGAACATAAGTAGCTAAATATTTTAAAAACATAAAAAATAGGTAAAAATACCAAAATGAATCGACATCACACTGGCCCGTTTGAAAAATGGTAGCGTTCAGAAACGTCTCGCGTCACGTGTACCCGAACCTACGTGACGTCATCATTTTAAATTTGCGTCGCGGCCGTCTCCCGTTCGTGACGCCACGAAAAACATCAAAGACGCCGCCAATCTTGGAAACGTACAGGTTTGATACAACTGACGCATGTAATAACGAGTTTTACAGCTTTTACAGTTTTCTGGGGCGTGAAGCGGAAGAAGTTACTTTCGTGTTTTGCTTGTTTATGGTGTGATAGGATATAAATAAGTTCACAGGTGTAATATAGGTTTTGCGTGCAGTACGGATAACGAAGGTCAACGACACACTGTGGTCCCGAATGGAGAAAAGTGGGACATTGCTTATTTCGCTACAAAAAAAATACATTCGATAGAAAATGAAGAAAAAAATTCAACCTTTTTTTTCTCAAAAACGAAATAGGTACTCGCCCCACTCTACACTTCACAGCCATATGAAAATGAAAGCTATATGAAATTTAATATAAAATTTCAGATGTTACAACGCATGTATCTACACATGTGTCTATTTCCGTTTATAACTTTAATTCCATACTTCAATTGAAAACCACTAGTAACTAGTTTACGCAGAACAAACAACAACATCAGCATCTTCCTAATAGACCATTGGCACAGGCGTGCCAAACTGCGCCTTGGCCGCGTCCAAACGCGTGCCAACAGCGGTGCCAAACGGCCGCGTCTAATGAGACGTGTTTAGGATAATAGGGGTATACCGACGCATGCCTACGCTGACACAAAACATGATACTTTTTAAACAAGTATTGTCATTTGTGGGGATATCCGTCAATAGCGAGTTGGGAGCGAAAAACTTACAATGTTTCATTCATCGTTTCATTAATGTACTTTTTAAAGAGGTAGATGAGGCGATTTTTAATTTACTGCCGTTTATTTTCGTCAGATTTATTAATAAATTCGCGGTAAGTAGGTAGCGAGAGCTAAATAAAACGATTATTAATAATAGTGTAGGTACGGTTAGTACATCATCAATCTTCCTTTCCGTATCCGGAAATAGCGACTCCATCAACAATTCTTATCCGGGTTATGAAATGCCCTAATGTGTCTCGTTAAACCAAACTTTGTCTTGAAGATGCGGTCACACGATGCGCAATGGAGTTGGCCAGTCCAGTTGCGGGTACGTGTAGGAGGGCTTAGGTCGCGTCTTACGGATATGACGCTTAGCATCTAGGTTATTAGTACAAGACAGTGTACTTACTGTTATGAGTATAGGTAGGCGGTAGCTGAACTGTACAAGAAGCCACGTTTTCCAATTCTTCATTTTCCGCACACTTCCACATTAGTTTACTGCATAATATATTATTAATGAGCAATTTAATTAGGAATTTGTCTCGAGGCGTCCCCAATATGGCGCTCGAAGCCATATTTTTCATCTTTTGCAGACATTTGATCTAAATAACAGAGTTTAACGTCAAGCCAATCCCGTAATACCTTCAATCACGCCGAAAAAAGAAACCGCCGTAATTTATGTACATATTTCTACTAGACCGTAAGCAAATTAGGCTCACATTATTCACCCCTCTGAATTGGTGCTAATAACTGACTGGGATCGAATCTGGGACCCCTGGGAACACAGATCCCCTGCCAAGTAGACGCAACACTTCAACAACTATACAAGTAAATGGCAACTATATAAGGTTGAATCAAGGAGGGAACAGTGTCTCAGTAGAAAATACGGGTACAATGGCTCAAGCCATATACGTGTCACTGTTCCATCAAAGAGGAGATGAGGAGGAGGAGGAGGACTGGAGGAGGAAAGGAGAAGGGTAAAGACCCTACTGTTCGGATTTAGACTACACCAGCATTACTGCAGCAAATCGATGTTGCTGGCCTTTGACATTTTCGGCAGCAATGCAGTCGGCAGGTGCAGTCCAGTCATACTTGTAGGGTGCAACAAAATATTTTAGGGTCAAGTTGGTTATTATGAGATAAGGTTTTGCATTTTCCCTGGGGACATCAAAAAATTATAGAATTTGAAGCTTAATTAATTTGGGCCGGTTCTAACCTTTTGATTTTAGAAGCCGTATGATAAAAGCCACTTTGGATACAATTTATAATGCGGCAGCTGATTTAAGTAATCTATGCCTTATGTACACAGTCTGTAACCAAACTCACTATGCATTTTAGAACTTTGTCTGTCTAATACGCCTAACCACATCCTTTCAATGCCCATACTTGGTATTAAAACGAGAAGGTTCTAAACGGGTGTAGGGAATTTTGTCGACATATGATGTGACGTGGGCCTGCTTTTGAAATGGCGACGGTTATCTCAGTGTGTTTTTTGGATTTTGATGGATGCGTTACAGGAGTAATTTATAAAGGTTTAAGCAGACGGGGTTAGGGTGAGGATTATACAGATTGCTTAGTCGGCGGTCATTTTAAAACTAAGTACAGTCAATGTTTTAATTTCGGACCTGTTTTGTACCTAGTCACAGTGACAATAGTATGAGGTCTCTAGCGACTTTCATATTGATAGTCACTGTGGCAAGGTACAAAATGGGTCATATATTAAAAACCTTCGACCGTAGTACGTAAGACGTCGTTGAAATATACTGTCGTGCGAAATTTTGATTGCAGTACTAGGTGGTAATATTAACAAAGAATGACGTATATCCTTTTATGTACAAGTATGTAAGTACCTTCACGAGAAGCACTTTTTTAATTTTTCGCAACATAATTAAAGAGTTGAGTTTGGGTGTTCACCATGAGACACGATTTCTCCACGATGCCTTTTTGCATTGATCGCTGCCATTTTTTCATAGGCACTCGATTTCATGGTACGCTTTTCCGCTTAAGACGCGTTTTAGAATCTTAATTATTTCACAAGCGGGTCTTTCTGTATTTACATTGTCTATACTTAATTTGTCACTCACTTTCATTTATTTCAGCAAATTCCAAACAATATCTCTTTCACTTCTTCTTCCTCGCGTTATGCTGGCATTTTTGCCACGGCTCATGGGAGCCTGGGGTCCGCTTGACAACTAATCCCATGATTTGACGTAGGCACTAGTTTTTACGAAAGCGACTGCCATCTGACCTTCCAACCCAGAAGGGAAACTAGGCCTTATTTGGATTAGTCCGGTTTCCTCACGATGTTTTCCTTCACCGAAAAGCAACTGGTAAATATCAAATGATATTTCGTACATAAGTTCCGAAAAACTCATTGGTACGAGCCAGGGTTTGAACCCGCGACCTCCGGATTGAAAGTCGCACGCTGTTACCGCTAGGCACGCTAGGCCACCAGCGCTTAAACAATATCTCTTTCACTGTTTAATGTAAACGCGAACAAAGTTCCCTGTTCACTTCCTTTCACCTCTCTCCCAATTTAAGGTGATGTTTTAATTATTTCGAGACAATTGTTACGGAAACTTTCCTTTTCTATAAATACGAGGGGCGTTCAATAAAAAGTGAGAATGAGTATGT
Source organism: Cydia amplana (assembly GCF_948474715.1). Lineage (NCBI taxonomy): Eukaryota > Metazoa > Arthropoda > Insecta > Lepidoptera > Tortricidae > Cydia > Cydia amplana. Next base: position 17,351,486 of record NC_086072.1, read on the forward strand.
TATATACAACTTTTATTAAATGTTATTTTATTTTTCGACATAGTCACCTTTTAGCATAATACACTTAGTATATCTTTTTTCTAAACTTAAAATTCCATTTCTAAAAAAGGTTTCATCTTGAGTACTTGAAAAATCTTGTATTGCAGCGACTACCGCGTCGTCGTCTTCAAATTTCTTGCCTCTTAGGTATTCCTTCAATCTCGGAAATAGGTAGAAATCACTAGGGGAGAGGTCTGGTGAATACGGAGGATGCTTAAGGATATCGAACCCAGCATCACGTATTGCAACCATTGCAACGGCGGACTTGTGTGCCCGTGCATTGTCCTGAAGGAACAACACAATTTTCGAGAGTTTACCTCGCCGTTTTTCACGGATCTAATTGCGCAATGTTGCTATTTGTTTGGCATATAAAGAGCCCGTAATAGTGGCTCCATGCTAGAGATATTCAATCATTACGACCCCTTTACCATCCCAAAAAACAGAGCCCATGACCTTACCGGCAGATGGGCCCACCTTGAATTTCTTCGGAGTTGGAGATGATGGCCTTTTCCATGTCATAGACTGCAGTTTCGTTTCAGGGTCGTAATGATGGAGCCATGTTTCGTCCATTGTTATAAATCGCGCCAAAAAAAGTTCCCGGTCTTGCTGTATCAGGTCCAAAGCTTCTTGACAAATCTCGACTCTAGTTTGTTTTTGCGTGTCAGTAAGCATTCTGGGTACCCAACGCGCTGATACCTTTTTCATACCCAAGGGTTCATGTAAAATATTATGCACGCTCCCCGTTGAAATCTTTACATTTTCAGCAATAAAACGAACCGTGACACGACGATCCGTCAAAACTAAGTTTTCAACTTTTTTCACAATTTCTTCAGTTACTGCTGTATTAGGGCGTCCGGAGCGGGGGTGATCCATGGTCGATGTTCTTTCACGTCTAAATTCGGCGCACCAACGTGCGACTGTCGAATACGGAGGAGCATTAGACCTTAAAGTGTCCCGTAAATCTAAATTGACTTGGTCCATAGAAAAAAATTTCAAACACAAGTATTTGATAACGGCGCGCAGTTCAATTTTCTCCATTTTCGCTAACGTACTCAATAGCATCGCAAAGAAATCGCCGTATTTTTTTTTAAACAAAGAACAGTTAGTTTTTTTTTTCATGGCAATCAGCTAGGTAGATTAGCTTTGTCGGCCAGTATTTACTTTCCTAATATTTGAAGAGTTTGCATCTCATTCTCATTATATATTGAACGCCCCTCGTATTGTTTATTTAATGACTTTAGCGACGGATTATGTCAACGAAGATGAAACAATTTTTGATGAAAATTATAAATACTTACCTAGTTTATTTTATGGCATTTCTATCGATAAACTTTATTCAAAAATTTCAGGGATTTTAGTAGATTTAAAGGATCAAATAAAGTCGGCCAGGACAATTGCAGCTATGGGGTTGTAGGTACTAAACTAGAGTTAGACCCACCTTTTCATGGCACACTTTCGCCAGTCATAAAAGAGAGCTCACTTATATGATTCTCTAATTACGCCTTCAATGGAGTAAAAGGGAAAGATCCCCGCAAATTGCGCATTTCGGTTTTCGCGGTAGCCCCTCAGTAATCCGGCTCTCTTGTGTTAGCATTACTGCCCTTGCTGACCCTAATACTTATGACCAAAAATGTACAAGTTTATAAAGTGCAGTATGTATTACTGCAGCTTAACACATTTTCATCATCCCTTAAAAAAAAAATTCAACGAGATTTTAAAAATGTAAACCAACTAAATGAAAATCTCCATAAAACAGCGCGTGCGACCGCGACAAAAAAACTATTTGTCTCCCGGCGCCCGCGGCGTTAATAATACCACAATGGCAATAAAAAAAATCCTCGACAAATCTCCGCAATCCCTCTGACGGCCAACTAGGCACGCCTTCAAAATTATTAAGCCTTTTCAAAGTCCTGAACAGAACTCTTCCAAAGCAAAAACAACCTCATCCCAATCGAAATAAAACTTAAAATCGGTTGCCACGTCAGGAGTAAGTTACATCATGCTTGCTTTAAAATCCTGTTTACGATGTCATGGAATTTTACGCTCCCAGGTTTAATAGCCCCTTCTCCATCCCGTTTCACCGGCTACGTCGGTCCCGCTCTACGGTCCAGTCTCATTCAGTTCGACTTCCGTATAATCCAATGGCAGACTGCAGAAAGGATTTGTATGGCACTTTGGGAGCTTTTCCGTTCTGAAATATCATACGTTCTTGAGGCAGGGCTTAAGAAAATTGGTTACGCGGCTTATATTGTGGGAAATAAAGGTTCTTTATAAGTGAAAACAATGAGGAGTCTTGCGGGTTTCAGATTTATCTTTAGAGATAATTGCTACTTAACCATATACTCGTAGCATTTTGAGAAGCCATGGCATTAAAGAACCTGTAAGGATTGTGAAATAAATCGTTAGATGACAATGATGACAACTACGGAACCCTCTTGGCCGGTTTTTATCTAAGTAAGATTTTTCGCTCATGGAGCAACCGGCGTAGTTTTGACCTGCAACAAAATTTCAGATTAATTAAGTATCTGGGGGGGGGGGGGGGTTCTCTTTTACTCTCAGTAAGACGTAATTAGAGTGACAGAGAAAAATGCCCTCAATTGAGGAACTTCGATTTTCTCGGTTATAGCCCTGAACGATGCCAGATTTTGTCCACTCGTCCATGGTTACGGTAACCTGGGTCACTTTTAAAACCCAGTTTTTGGGGTTGGGATTTAAAATAACTAAACAAACATTTTTATAGTGCAGCACTACAGTACTTAGCATATTAGTAGACCTTTTTCTTCTAACAAACTGACATGTTTACAATGATGCAAAATCTACGATTCATACCACCTGTGTTGCTTACTCGTATGAACGCGTTTCTTGATTTTGTGTGTATTATATGAAGTGTTTGATTGCAATAGGTATTCACGTGGAATGCCCTATTTAAAAAAAAAACAACGGGTTGCACTCAGGGTGTTCCGGCAGAAGTGAAAACTCAATCACTATTGCAAAATGTCTGCAGCACTATGTATAATTGAGGTTAACGCCATCTAGCGTTATTACGTCGCATTACTTGAAACCCCTAAGCACATCACTGTTAGTACTCGAGTTATATTAATACCAGTTAGAGCGAAACTCACTATATGGCATTTAAATCAATAAAGAAAAACTCAATGACATTGAAGTAACAGTTTTTCGATGGTCACGTGTCCGTCTTACGTCTTACGGTCACGTGACACCTGTTACGAGTTTAACATTTTTTCCCCATCACAAAAAGTGCACAACGACGCTAAAGAAGTTTTCACTTCAGAAATATTTTTCTGATGTCATTTGTAACTTTCTACTTGCCTGAGCTAAATTGAAACAAAAGAAACCAGCATCACCATAATCCCTTCAGCCGTGCCGTAGCCCCTAACACAGCTTCTTCTTCTTCCTCGCGTTGTCCCGGCATTTTGGCCACGGCTCATGGGAGCCTGGGGTCCGCTTGGCAACTAATCCCAGGAATTGGCGTAGGCACTAGTCTTTACGAAAGCGACTGCCATCTGACCTTCCAACCCAGAGGGTAAACTAGGCCTTATTGGGATTAGTCCGGTTTCCTCACGATGTTTTCCTTCACCGAAAAGCGACTGGTAAATATCAAATGATATTTCGTACATAAGTTCCGAAAAACTCATTGGTACGAGCATAGAGAAAAAAATACATAGAGTGCTCACTCCATACATCAGTTTTAGTACCAAAAAGACTATTAGCATCTAGCATCGAGTAGCGGAACTATCAGTACTGCTACTTGACAATAGATGTAGCACCGACCGGAAAGTCTTATGCTGTTGAGATAAGACTTTCCGGTCGGTGCTACATCTATTGTCAAGTAGCAGTACTGATAGTTCCGCTACTCGATGCTAGATGTAGACACTGAAATTAATAGTCTGAACTGATGTATGGAGTGAGCACTCTATGTATTTTTTTCTCTATGGTACGAGCCGGGGTTTGAACCCGCGACCTCCGGATTGCAAGTCGCACGCTCTTACCGCTAGGCCACCAGCGCTTCCTAACACAGCTAACAACAGAATTAGTAGCTTCCATTCCGCCCGTCTCTCTCAAATGGTCCTAACTGCCCCAACTTCCGCTAGACATATACCCTTATAGACCACCCATGTTATTTCCCTAATTTCAGGCTAATGGTTCATTATGGTCTAAATTACAGCCGGCACGATGTGTTCCGGTTAATTTATTGGCCCTGTTTCATAGCTCGTACATTTTGTTTGTCGACTAGGTGGTCACGGCGATGGTTAACTGTGTCCTATAAATTATGGTAGTTTTCAACTAAGTAAGTTACAGTTATTGTAGGTGTAACCTGCGATGCAAAAACTAAATGATAAGCAGTTTATGAAATTATCCAACGGATTAATAGTACCTAGTAGGGTAGAGTAGTAGTAGGGTAAAAGATAATGATGAACGGACTCCCCTACGACTCTGCGTGGAATTTGCGAAGACAAAGTGTGGCTATGTCATCATTACTGTCAAATTTCTATGAAAATATGACGTTTTTAATGACACTCCCTTACTTTGTTCTGTTTAAATCGGTGCAAAGTTATCTTAGACGGATTCTATGTATTTTGTAGCACTGGATAGTTAACATTGACTAACCCGGGGTTAACCGGTAAACCTGGCACCATTCACTAACCCGGCGTTAACAGGTTCAACCTGGCACGATTCTCTAACCCGGGGTTAACCGGTTAAACCTGGAGTTACCACGTTACGGTTACCAGTACAATTTGACACTGGGTTAACGGTTTAACCGGTTAATGGTGCGGCTGCATGCCGGGATGGTGCACGTGGCGCTTAGAGACAAACCAAAGAAAGTCTGCAGCGCTAGATTAAAAGTAGTTTTTAAAAATCAGTATGCGACAACACCACAGAAAATGGATTAAATAGTCTTGATACTTGTGAAATTTCTACCATATTTACCGTCTATGAAAAAATTAAGCTGTATGCACAGCTTAATTTTTATGGTAAAATAAATTTCATTCCAACAATATATGTCACTATTAATATGTAGACATATACTAATATTGATAAATAATATTGGGAGAATGTGACATATGGCTTCATCAAAATTAATAAGCTTTTGTAATATCCGCGACGGCGGTAAATAGGTACAGAGGGCCTACCGCGAACACCCAAGTTCTCAATATGCGAGCATCTTTCTCTTTTACTCCCATTAAGGCGTAATTAGATTGACAGAGAAATTGCCCGCAATTTGCGAACTAAAGTTTTCGGAAAAACGAAAAAAACCATTAAAACAATAAACATATATTAAAAATTAATTTTAGCTTTAACTAGTAGGTACCCATGCCGCGAGCATAAGCATGGAGGTTGTGGGTTCGAGCTCAAAACCCGGCTAGTACCAATGAGTTTCTCGAAATGTTAGAGGAAGTTCATAAGTATGCCTATACCTATTAGGTGTGTTCAATTTGCTGTGAAACCTTAGTCTAAACCAATATTATATTATCTAAGTAGGTACATATGGTGAAGTGTTAAGATGTTTCATTCCACTTACCCGTCATCAACTCCAAATTTTGTAAACATTGTCGTTTTTCAGCTTGAATCGCCTCGTGCTGAATTTTTAGAAGTGTAAAATTATTCGTCATGCGGAAAAGTAACTCCCGCACGCCGGTTTTGTAAGGTTTCACCATGTTTATTCCGTTCATCACAAAACACAATGAATATTTAAACGATTTTGACAAACACATACCATAGTGCATGACGTTTACTGACTGCTTAAAAAACATTGCCATATGTAGTTTTTTAATTCGATGTCAAATTATTGCGCTGCAGACTTTCTTTGGTTTGCATCTAGTATCATAAATCTCATAATTCTATTTATCTACACACATGTCATTAGTGCTCTATAATGCGTTCAGAAACCGTAGGAAATGACCAGCTTTATTACAACCAATTTTACTATGAGAACTTTCTTATCTGTGGTAGTACATAGTAAAATTTTTACTTTAATGTACATAACGTTATAGATTTTTGTAAGGTTATGAGACTTATGAGTTTAAATTTGGAACAGCAGTCAAAACTCAAGTGGGTCTCTATTCTAGTATCCATAGATATTAAAACAGTTATCGATACGAAACATCAATTTAGTATGTTTTTTAATATAAACCGCACGATATTTGATCTCGAGTGACATGAGAATAGGGACTTAATTAATTTGTCTAGGAATTAAAAAAACTACGGATGTGTGACATGCGTGAAAAAAGTTTTCATTCACCGCCATTTGACGTACAGTTTATCTTTTAGTTAGTTTTAAGTATGTGTTCAGATAAAGTAGTGTATGTCACTGTACATAATTAGGCATTAAAACACTTGTGTGATCCTATTAAGAAACTCACTAACGTTCGTTTCTTGAACCCACACTCGTATTTTAATGCCTTTCATTATGTAGCAGTCACATAAACTACTATTTCAATCTACATTTCAATCAAAATTCGGTTACTAGGTAGTTAATTCACATTGGCTAGATAGTGATAATTATAACAGCACCGAATTAACCACACAATCATAATAGTATCCATTCGATATATACACTCCACATTTAGGCAGTCCGAGCTAACCAAGTGGCCATATCGAGCACTCGATTCGAGTGGCGCAGAGAACCATCGCTAATATTCGACTCCGATACTCGAATCGATTTCGAGATACTCGAAATCGGCGATGCGTAATCGATTTGGACCAGTTCATAAGTTACATTTGTAGTGCTGTCTGAAGATGGCTTTTAGCTTGACGACAATGCATTTGCTCGTAGATACCTACCTGCTAGCGCTTAATAATAGGGTGTAGTGTGTAAGGTGCTTTGGGGTAAGTACATACATAGTTTAATAACAAAACTTCCGGAAAACTCAGACATTTTAAATATATTTAAAAATGGGTCACTCACGTATTTTAAGCCTAAGAACGCCTGACATAAGTGTTGAAGATTTAAAGTGAAGTGTTTTAACAAAATTACTAGTGCATTCTCTGCCATTTAACTCTTTAAATGAAGTATTTTAAAAATATCAAAACAAAGACTTGGCTTAAAGGACTCGCATCCAGGCCATAACTGTTTAAAAAAAAAAGTATTATATACATACATATTAATCATTAAAAGTGCAAAAGAATCCGGAGTGCCTCTGTAAAAAAGCGGCCAAGTGCGAGTCGGACTCGCCCATGAAGGGTTCCGTATTTAGGCGATTTATGACGTATAAAAAAAAACTACTTACTAGATCTCGTTCAAACCAATTTTCGGTGGAAGTTTACATGGTAATGTACATCATATATTTTTTTTAGTTTTATCATTCTCTTATTTTAGAAGTTACAGGGGGGGGGGGGGACACATTTTACCACTTTGGAAGTGTCTCTCGCGCAAACTATTCAGTTTACAAAAAAATGATATTAGAAACCTCAGTATCATTTTTGAAGACCTATCCATAGATACCCCACACGTATGGGTTTGATGAAAAAAAAAATTTTAAGTTTCAGTTCGAAGTATGGGGAACCCCAAAAATTTATTGTTTTTTTTTTCTATTTTTGTGTGAAAATCTTAATGCGGTTTACAGAATACATCTACTTACCAAGTTTCAACAGTATAGTTCTTATAGTTTCGGAGAAAAGTGGCTGTGACATACGGACGGACAGACAGACGGACCGACGGACAGACGGACAGACAGACAGACAGACATGACGAATCTATAAGGGTTCCGTTTTTTGCCATTTGGCTACGGAACCCTAAAAATCATGTCAGCTGTAAAAAAAACTTGTTTTATTCATATTAGGAAACAACTCTAATGAGTCTTAACTTGTGTTCGTTAAGGACGGATAATCCTTAATTATTTATCAATCTGAAGCCTAGAAACTGTAGTAGTAGTAGTAGTAGTAATCACTTTATTATACACAACACAGGTTTACATAATATTTACAAAAATAAACAGTGCTATGTGTGATCGGAATGGTACTCCACAATCCAGGAGCGTCTCGGATTCCAGCTTAATTAATACTTGTTATGGCCAGTTAATTAATTTCAACGGAGGGCGGAATTAGGGTCCGATGGGTTCATTTATAAGTAACTTTATCGTATTACTAATAACGCAAAATTATATCGAAGTGACCTAAGCGATGGTGATTTTCCATGTCCATATTTCATTGCCAAAATTATTCGCTGGCGTGGCAACACATGTTTTCCATTTTGTAGCCGAAAAGGAGTTTTTGCACCTATCTTTCTCTGATTATTTTCTTACAATAAGAAGGGCAGAAAAAGGTATAAATATGTTGTTCCCTGCCTTAGCAACAAAATAGATACCTAATCTATATCTATATCTATCATTTCACCTATTTTCTGATTATTGGTGGTATTATTACTGTACCCCCTAAACATTTCGTAACTTTTCGCCGCCATACCATATCATCTGTGTTAAATCCTTCTCTTATAATGTTTACAGATGCGTTTAATTGCCGCGGCTCTTTTCATCCATTTTGTATGGGTCGCGTAAATTAGACCGCAGACATATTTTTGGAGAACGACTCTTTTATAACAATTATAACTAAAGAAAAACTTGACAGGATTCGAGTTATTATAACTACTAGCGAAGAACAAATTTAAAAACTGTTTCAATCTTTAATTTATTAAATATACGTGAATCTTTAACGAACTTTTGTGTGTTCTTTTGAGTAAATAACGAAGTGATCATGTCTGAAAACAATATTGAAATTTTGTCACTTTATTTAAACCTAAAAAAAACTTTAAAAAAATACCATTTATTTCTGATGAAACCTACGTAAACCGCAACTCGTTAATAAACCGTGAAAACATTAAAAACCTTTTAACTATTATATTTAGCTAATTAAATCTCATGAAAACCGGTAAAGGTAACTGTATCCAATGTTATGGTAATTATACATCACTAGCGTACAAATTAAGTCAAGCGAATCACCTGATTAATTTCGTAAACTCCTGTATTAATCAAATGTTGTATTATAATATCAGCCTTATTTTAAACAGCTTAAAGTTTATTTTTCAATGGAGTACCCCAGCGAGATAAAGCTTTTAAACAAGTACTAAATATAAACGCGGCAGTTAATTAAAGAACTCATAACACGTACTTTCATACACTAATTACAAGTATATCCGTTCGGATCGGAATAGGACCTTATTCAAAGCATTATAAAGTTTAAATTTGCATATTTTCAAATCTTGCAAAAGCAGTTTTCAAATATTTTAACCGAGCGTTTGGCTCGTTTGCGTTTGAACGCAACAATATCCATAATTTAGTTTTTGTTGTAAATAAAGAGGTAAATAGACTCAATAAATTATTTGGTTGTTCAATTTACGGAACCTTTTCTTAATTCGTACGTAGATAAAGACAGTAGGAAAATATTGTACCTAAGAGTACTAAAATGGAACCGGGGGCCTAGCCAAGGTGACAATCGTTTGCAGAGAACGCTGTCGAATCGTAGGTAGTCGCGATTAAAACTTTCAACTCCATCTCTCACTTTATCAAGACGACAGTGACATACAGGGGGTATTCTGATTTTATTTACCTGTAGTTTACAGGATATTAATTCGATCTGGATTAGATATTGGGCCCGAGAGTAGAACTGCAAAAATCTGAAATAAATGTCAGATTAAACATGTTGTCGTAGTCGGTACGTACACCCGAATATATAGTTACCTTTTCATTATCTTTTCATTATATATAAACATTTTAGCTGCTCGTCTCACATGACCGTAACACAACTCTAATTAATCCTTACATCCTATAACATATTTGCTGTAACACCTAAGCGTTTACAGGCTGACACAGCAAATGTAAAACCAGTACAAAGACTTGTTTTCATTGGTACAATATTATCTGTATTCGAGCTAAAATCAAGGAGGAGCTCGATTCAGACTTAACAACTTTTTATGATTTTCATCTTATTTTGATACGACCTTGAAGATCGCTCACGCTGATTGGTGAATGAATGAAGTCAAAGTCGTGCGCCAAATCAGTTTAACCATAAACTTCAAGTTGTTAAATATGAATCGGGCTCCAAATCTATTTTTTACTGTACTAACCCAAGACTAAAGTTCACCTAATAGTTAGTTAGTGTTTCTGGAAATTTTCCGCAAATCGACAACTAATGTGCCTATTTTGCGTGAACTGAGGTAGTGCTACTAATAACCACCCCAGCTCCTCCATGAAGCCTAGCAATTCTACCTAACTACATATAACATTTTTGAAATACTCTATTATCATCGACCATCGTGGAACTTATGTCATTCCAAAAAAGTTTACAATTACGTTAGATGACAAGTTTTTATTAGGTTATTAAACTGTCTATACTGCTTATTCTACGCTCAAAGAGAGGTGTAAAGATTTGCCTCACAAATTGGAAGCCTTCAGTAAACGCGGTAATCGGATTATGAGGACTTAAGGCCGGGGCCGCGCTGACAATTTACGCCGTCTCGTAGGCTAATTCGAACATACATTTCGATATCAAAATAATATAATTTTGGTATCACTCGCGCGAGAATTTTGCTCGTATTTGTTCACATAGCTGTAAAGTGCATACCCACTTTATAATTGGAATTCATTTATAAAGTGTGTAGTACGTTTTCAGCTTGCTGTACGAGTATTAATAACAAAATGATTTATAAATTTGACATTGAAATGTAAATTCGAATTGGCCTCCGTGATTATCTCGATGCTTAGTGCCGTTCCGTAAAACCGGTAAATTTACACAACTATAGTCAAATCGTACAACTGTACACAAGAGCGCTGGTGGCCTAGCGGTAAGAGCGTGCGACTTTCAATCCGGAGGTCGCGGGTTCAAACCCCGGCTCGTACCAATGAGTTTTTCGGAACTTATGTACGAAATATTTGATATTTACCAGTTGCTTTTCGGTGAAGGAAAACATCGTGAGGAAACCGGACTAATCCCAATTAAGGCCTAGTTTTCCCTCTGGGTTGGAAGGTCAGATGGCAGTCGCTTCCGTAAAAACCAGTGCCTACGTCAAATCATGGGATTAGTTGTCAAGCGGACCCCAGGCTCCCATGAGCCGTGGCAAAATGCCGGGACAACGCGAGGAAGAAGAGTCAAATCGTACAACTATGGTTCACAAGTTCAATACATAGGTAATTAAGAAAAAAATATTCTATTTCTATTATTCTTATATGTATATCATTTTAGAGCGTTGGAAGTTGGCCCTTCCCCTACTTTCCCCTATAATCCGTAATATTATAATATCGGTCATTCAAATGTACAAACAAAAGTCACATTTTTGCACGTTTTCGAAGCTTTAGAGAATTTCATAAAACCAAGCATGCTTAAAAAACGCGAAACATTTTGCTAAACCTGTGCACTAATTAAAAACAGAATATAAATTGTTCTACACATAGGACAGTTTTCTTTGTGCACAGTCCTATAGGTAGTACGTAGGATAATCCATTACCGCGTCCAATTTGACCGTAAACCGCTTACGGCGTGTCACCGCCGGGGATTAATTATGTAAAGTGTCGTTTTGTGGCCTGTGAGGAGGACATTAAAATTACTGTGATGACAATGCAAGATTACCGCACATCTACGTAGAAAGTGTTAATTTGGGTAAGACGTGTTTTTCTAGTCAGCGTGAGCTTTTGTTATGGAGTTTAATCCTTATTCGAGAAATATGAGTAGGTATTGTAGGACGATTTTTAATGTGTTGTAAAAAAAATCGATGAATTTCGATTTAAATGGGTGAATAGATAGAGTCCCTATTCTAAAGATACTAAGCGCAATTTCACCTTATGTCCTAAAAATCGTATTTTCCTCACTCAATGGGAAATGTCATGCTAATTTATTTGTCCCAAATTGGGATTTCCTATTTCGGTCGTTATAGTTTATAGTGATTAGGCTAAAAACTAAAATAATATGTAGGTATAAAAAAATTGTAACATGAGTAGTTGACATAATTAATTCAGCATTTGTGAATTTTGTAACAAAATATAATAATACACTACTTAAATATAATTTATTCACGCTCTTTTTAAAAATACCTATCTAATCAATAAAAATGTACCTAAATTTTTTGCATCATGTTATGAAATACAAAAAGGGGCCGTGCTAAAAACAACATTATTATTTCCTTTTAAGAGCCAACAGGAGCTGAGATTTAAATATTTTAGGTAAATATACCCATCTCGCTAACGGAAGCGGCTCCTAAAACTAGTGCGATAAGGACAAGGCGAAAAATCCTGCGTAAAAATCTCAAAAATCGAGGTTTCGTACTCGACTGTTTCCTCCTCCAAAACTGAACCAATCGTAACCAAATTTGGAAATCTAAATGATTATGACATTATCTGTGTCGGACCGTTTTGCTTTTTTGGCTAATTGATATAAGTTTTGAATAGCGCGCCTCTCATTGCGGCATAATCAATTAGGCCATTTTTGAAGGGCTCTACCGCCTTAAAAAATAAAAATATCAAAAAAAGCAAAACGGTCCGACACAGATATTGACAATATTAATCTGTGTTGAAAAAATCATTGCTCTAGCTTCAAAACCCACGGAGGAAACAGTCGAGTACGTTTGTATGGAGAAATGACCACTCCTGTTGGCTCTTAACATTCTTGCTTCGTTTTAAGTATCGTTTAAAACGCGTATTTATTAAACCGTCGTTAAGGCCCGGCCCCCTTTATTGGCCCTCGGATTTCATTTAGTGGCTTCCCCTTAATCGTTACAGGTAGGTTACGGATACAAGAAGGGAAAATAACAGTAGGTGAATTTTATAATTTTTTTGATATATGCATTTAAAATAATGTCACAGCCATGTTAAAAGTAGTTCAAACTGTTATATTGCATTTTTTAAGTTTAAGACAATACCTACTTATTTTGCAGTGCGTTGTCTGTTAGTCAATTACAACGTAACTTTTTTGACAATAATCGTTTTGTAAAACAAGCGCTGGTACCAGCGGTGATAGCGTGCGACTGAACATTCAATGTGGCTCATACCGATGAGTTTTTCTGAACGTATGTAACTAATTGGCTGATAAGCGACCCAAAGAGGGTATTGGCCTCCGAGACGAGAACACGCCACTTTTCCCGATCCTGTTCGGTTTTTTCCTGCGTCATCGTCTTGAAGCTGACGCAGATCCGCTTCCACACTTCTGAACGTATGTACCTACGATAATTATATAATTTGATATTTAATCAGTAGCTTTTGAGTGAAGTAAAACATTGTGAAGGTCAGAAGGACTTTGGTAAAAACTAGCGCGACCGAGAAAATAAGACAAAACTTTGTCTTTGTGAAAGACAAGTCTTAGGATAAGTGGCAAAGCGGACCCCAGGAGCCGTAGCAAACGCGAGCAAGATGATGATAATTAACATTTCTGTCCACTGTTTGTGTATTTTGCTCCTGCTGTAGATACACTGGTACACTACACTAGTAGGTATGGCGGGAGATTTTTCCCGGAGGCTGAGCATTAGGTGCATTTGTGATACTAATTGAAAGAGGGGAATATTATTGATCAGCTATATTTTCCGGCGAGGATTTGATTTCTCGGCCTGCGGTTGCTATGGCATTAAAAGACATATAACTGACTGGTAGAGATAATTTCGCCTTTTGTACCTACATTAAGTTGTTCTTTTGTGCAATAAAGTTTAAATAAATAAATAAATAATAACTGTGAAAACTGCGAGAAAATTATAATTATAGATTTAATTACTTTCAGGACAATTCAAACGCGCACCTGACATCAAAACGATTTTTATTACAAAATAATAAGTAGGTATAGGTATACCTAAAGCAGTTCATTGGAAACAACTTTTTTCTCATACTTCCTTATATTAACGTCGAAACATCTGAAACATTGTTATTTATATGTCAGAGATTTTACTTCAATAAAAGCCTCATTTTAATAGTTTTCCAATATCTAACATACTCTTCAGAAAGTGCTCCATCAAGATAAAAACTTAACTGCTGTACTTGCCCCTTCAACATACGCCATTTTAATACGAGTATCCGACTCTGCCCCCGTTCTCCCCCGTACTGAATACTAAAACTAACAAAACTGAACTTAATTTATTCATAATCACGTCCGTATTCTAAAACTCGAGGTCTTTACATAAAGTCTTTGTGGGGGAGTGTGACGGACGATCTGATACGAGTAATAATGTGTAACACAAACATTTCGGCTATCTTATAGAGCATTATGAATTAATTTACAAGCTTATTAAATATATTTAAACGGGACACTAACGTGTTTCAAGTCGAAGATTGCTTAACATGTTTAGCGCTGTAATGAGGAGCTTTAACGGGAGCACGCGTTGGCGGACAGACACGGAATGTAGACTTCCGTGAGACACGAAAGCTTCCGTGAGACCGCATAGAATCACATATTAACTTACAATTTATAGACGGGTCTATCGCGAAATTTATTTTGTCTATAATTTGTGAGTTAATATATGTTCAAAACGCGAAAGTTTTAGGTATAAAATCATCATTTAGTATAGATAGATAGATAGATAGATAGAGACATTCCCTGGCCAAACTATAACTCATTTTCGCCATTCAGTCCCTTACGCCCTTTGAGTCTTCGTCGTCGGTAGACGATATCCTACTCGGACTCTGCTCACACTAAGTGCGCGTGACCCGAACTAACAGGCTCAAAGGGCCCAGACCTTTGCCTATTCGACTTTGAAACTGATTGACCACCGCCTCCGCACGAAATTAAACCGCACAGTGCGTCGACCGATTTAATTCGAAACAAATGGAAATGTTACCGGAATTAAATGCAAATTTATTCAATTAATCCACCCGGCTGTATTGGGTGTCGCTGTGATTGGCGTTAAGAGGAAAGTGGACGACCCCGCGCGACCGCTTCCTCTTACAAACGTAGTCCCCATTTTCGTCTATCTATTAAAAAAACTCAGCAAAATCCATTGCGTAGTTTTAAAGATCTAAGCATACATATTAGGGACAGACAGACAGCAGGAAGCGACTTTGTTTTATACTATGTAGTGATAGCTATGCCCCTTCGTTTGACTTTTTCAAATTTTAATAAGGTACATACATATTAGGTACGTAAAGTAGGTACCTATAACAGGAGCTTCCAAAAAGTTCATCATAAAAAGTCATTTTCGCTCCTAACTCATATAACTTATAAACAGAAGAACTTCATAAGGGTATTTAAACAGGAAAATGGGGACTACGTTTGTATGGACAAGGGGCCGACCACTTTCCTCGTAAGTCGCTCACCCGTGCGAAAATGGTTTGGCGTTAACAGAATAGGGACGTATGGTAATGACGTGCATTCGAAATTTTGTTTGGCTTGAAGACCGGCGAGGGTATGTCTGAAGGTTAGATTAAGGTATAGACGCTTTAAGTTTAGGTACAGCCGCCATCAGATATATGGAAGCGGCCAAGGTGCTCACAAATATCTGAACACGCATCTATTGTCAAGGCGTTAGAGTACAGGTTTAGATATTTTTGAGCACCTCGGCCGCTCCAATATATCTGGTCGCGCATAGCATAATATACATGTAGTTTTCAGGAAGATTATTAAGCCAGCAGTAGCTAAGGTAAACGTGATATTACTGCTTTCTTAGTGCCAGTTGCACCACCCGCACTTGACAGACTGATCAACGTCGCGGGGCGCGCCGCGGCGGTTTACTATGAAATTTTCCATATACATAATAAAAGCGAAGTCTTTAACGATGACAAACAGTTTGGTGCAACCGACAGAACAATAACAATATGGGTAATGTTACAAGAAATCAGATTTGAATTACGTAAATATAAAAATATTTTACAATTTCGTAATTTAGATCGAGTATTTTTTTACAGTCACGTAGAATCTATTGAATTGACCACTTTAACTTATTTTGATATGGATAATGTATATACCTACAGTGAACCTACATTTAGATTTTTTTTAAACAAGGCTTCTTGAAATTGAATATGGATATATATTCATACACAATACCTAGGTAGTACCTTGTAGTAAAATAGACATGATGACAAGTATGATGCGAAAAGTACAAAATTTGAAAAATTAGGCAGGCACAAAATAGAAACTTCAGTTTTAATAAAAATACAGTTAGTGTCAACCTGATACGTACGAGTAAAGTACCTACCTACAGCAAACGCTCATATCTGCGACGAGTATTAAATTATTTTATTCACATTTAGTTGGATATGTGGGGTTAGCGGCACAAGTTATGAGATGTTACATCATCTAAATATATTTGAAATGAGGCATTGTCATATTGTCAACGATCATTGTCACGTTAGTCGTTTCAGCAAACGGTCTAATAGCGAAGAGTCTCGACCAACATCTTGAGAGACTCGGGCAAGGTGATTGGATCAAGGGCCAGATGCAGAAGGCGGTGAACTTGGACACGGCGCGGATAGTCCGCCGGTTCCTCTCTCTGCGGCCCTGACCACCGGCAGCTTGGGCCCTGCCCCACTGCTGGCGACACCCTGAGGAATTTCAAACATAAATTAAATGGGGCATTCCATCCAAAATACATCTTTTGTCGGTTACGTGACGCATGTGGCTTAAAGTATGGGTGGAATCACATCTGTCAGCATCGAGCCGCATTTTATATATGAGAAATTGCTCGTTAGTATGAAGATGCGTACGCATGCTTTCAGCTTTCCGATGCGTACGCATCTTCATACTAACGAGCGATTTCTCATATATAAAATGCGGCTCGATGCTGACAGATGTGATTTCACCCTATGACTCACGCTAGACCGGGCGGTGCCTGGGCCGGAGCTTGCGGAGCTCTGTTTTCTATGGTAAACACCACGTGATCATCGATCAGCCGTCATAGAAAATGACATGTCGGGTCGGACGCCTCGTGATTCATCCTTAATGCAGGTGCATACGGCGTTAAATTGGTTAATGCAGCAAATGGTAGGTAGCATACCAAACACAGGCTCCTTAACTTTATCTGAAGGATTAAAAATTTACGTCAGTAATTTCCATTTTTGGTGGATCACCCCCGAAGCAACTTTATGGAATTAATTATAGGTAGAGTTTCTCATACCACACCAGCAAGCGCGCCACGACAGCATCTCGTCCGCGAGAAAGACCACAAGTCCCTCTCTAATTATTGTAAGAAAAGACGGGTAGTCTATCTCGCGCGCGAGATACTTTCGCGGCGCCACCTATGCTAGGCTTAGCATTACGTGCAGGCTTGCTGACCAATCAAAGTAAAAAAATAAAAAATGTTAACGTTTTCCATAAGTCAGAATCTTGTACCTTACATCAGACTGGGAACTCAGACGTTTGCAATTTATGACTAACTTAGAGACGTCCGTCCTTTTGTGCCCCGAGCCTGGCTAGCAAATATACTCTTAATATTCCTTTATTGCTTATTTCTGTTTTGATCTCGCAGTAATGAATGTTATTTGAAAATTGTTAAATTGTGTTGAATGAGACGAGTTTAACAGAGCTTAGTCATTATAGACAGTTGAAAATAAAAGTCAGTATAGTTAGGTAAAAACACAGCTTAAGCCCCTATTCCGTATAATATGTATGAATGTATGTTACTTTATTACACATCAACAGGTGATAGTATTTGTATATAAAAAAACGCACTGAATAAATATCCCCTCTACAACTCCTCAACCCCTCAGATGTCCATGGGCATCGGTAATCGATTACCATCAGGCGATTCGTCTGCTCGATTGCCTCCTATAGGTATAGTAAAATAAAAAGAAATCTAATTATTTTAAGCTTCATAAATAATGAGTTTACAGGTTTAAACAAACTTCTTTGCATAGTAAATAATGAGTCCAAATGTAGAGCATTTAATCAAACTCTTAACCTCATATGGCATACTTGACTAAATAAAATACATACTAAGAAGGTTTTTCACACAAGCGACAAAGCACACTCTAGATACAGACTCGTACATTCAAATTATACTTAAAAATAATTGTTAACTCGCGAATGTAAAGTAAACATGTTAGCGGTAAAACGTAAACCGTGAAATATCTACTGCATTTAAATTTCAAATTCAGTTACACCAATGCAACACCCTTCGCTTCACTCCGCACAAAATAGCAAACAAATTCAAATCTGTTATTTTTTTACGTTGGTTTTTATCTTAACGCTTATTTTCAACTTTATTTCATTTAATATAACTAGTAGTTCGCCCCGAACTGAGAACTCGCGGTTCGAAAAATGATAGATCGATAGGTAGAATTTATTGCACCGGCAATGGATCAAAAACCGCATGCGATTTGCTGCAATAATCTGTAGAAGAGTCTTGGAATGTATGGGTATGGGACCCAATAAGTATATTCCACGACTCTTCTCTTTCCGCACAGACTCTATCTGTGGTAAGCCGTAATCTCTTTTGACAAATGTCAAATACCTATATTATGTTTATTTTATCTCGCTAATTATTTTAAAATGGCAAAAATAAAAACAATATTAAGTATAAATGTGTAAGCCGAGCACTTTCATTTGATACCAAACTCGACCATACTTTCTTGCAAATAGATGACCAGAATATTGCTATTCTCAAATATCTTTTTGGCCTTCTAGGCTCTTCTAGCTCCATAACCCCTTGATCGAGCCTGCTCATAATTTAATGACTAAAATATAATGCCCTCAATTACACCTTTACTTAATCTCATTTAAATTAGAACAAACTTACTAAAGTTATTGTGTATCAAACTATCCTCTGATAGTTCGGCTTAAAAACATCTAAATGCCGGGACGTGCCGCTAGCCAGCCGCGTGTTCAAAGTCGAATGTAAGAACTTCGCTTCGCTTCGCTCGCTCGTTCGAATAGATTTAGAAGTTAAGTTGAAGTACCTATAAGTATTTTCTATGCAAGTGTAACGCTTAAGATTTTGGACTTAGGTACTCATAAATGGGAGAACGTACATACGTACTTACGTACACAAGTTGTTTACTTAAACAAGGCAAGGGTACATTTTCGTTAAGATTTTTTGGGATAAGTAGAATAAATTGCTAAATTGCTTAGGAAACTAGGACAAAAAGATATTACTTGCGTAATTGTATACCTACATTATACCTAAATTTTTCGCAATACGAGTATTTCTTCAAGTAAGTATCTAAACTAAAAAATAAAATTTACTTTTATAGCATATTAATTTTACATATGTCCAGGGCTTAACACGAAAGAGCGGTAATGAGTAGGTATGTACTACTGACTTTTAATTTGACCAATTTTAATTTTTGATCATACTGACATCCATTTTCATCTTATCTTGTCTTATCTTATGGAACCAACGATGAAGTGGCATTTCAGATGTGTGCAGCCAACTTTGACGAAGTTACACCCCACTATACGTATACGAAGTGTAGGATGAATCTGCATGCAAATTCGAGTGCATTGTGCGTCCGCGTCAATGCCGGGCGGGAGACTTGTTTCCAAACAATTGTATACGTTCGGAAGTTAAATCAGGTTGTATTTATACTTTATAGTCTGACTGTATTCAGAAAGCTTGTTGTTTATAGACTAGTCGAACGCTCAGACTATTTTACGGTTGATTTGCCGACGAAAATTTTTCAACATGGAGAAAACTTATTATATTATCATTACCTACTCACATTTTTACAAGACGAATTTCTGAAGTTTCTTTTATTTCATTTGTGATTTTTTTTTTTCAGAAATTTTGATGAATTTACAAGTGCGACAGAGAGGCAACACGTCGAACGTGGTTCGCGGTAGCTCCTCTGGGAGCTTCATCTTAGGCTCCGTCATCACTTTCCACGGGGACTCAGGTCAGGAAAGTTTTCCAAACAGGTCAAGTGCGTGTTGTCTTATATTTATCTTCATAGTGGAGTAAACCTCCTTAAAATATTTTTAACATATTATAACTACAAAACAAAACTAATTAGCGGCACACAAAACACACCCTCCGTTGAAATTTCCTTAACATACAGGTACAGTTGGGTTTGCAGTAAAATAGCTGTAATATTAACACACAGACAGACCGACAGACAGACGGATATGTCACGAGGAAACTATAACCTCTAGGCGCCTAAAGGCATAGACAAAGTTCTTCCATTTCACTGTATTTTCTATCTTCCTTTTGAGAAAAAACATTTTTGATATTTTGGCACTTTAAAATAAAAGGCTCGCCTCGCTTATTCTAGGAAAATGTTTGGAATATACCTACACTCCTGGTGTGGGATTTGATTCTGCGTCAACGGTGTCTGCGAAGTTGATTGACGCTTTCTGAACCATATTACTATGTGAATAGAGGTTATATTGAGCAAGTTTTTGTCATTGGGGGATGAAATGGGCTGTTTTGTAAGTATTTTATGAGGTTTTGTTTGTGTCAACATGAGGTTTTTATGTAACATTTTAGTGCCTTTTATCTGTGTCAGCAGCAGAAGTTCCTAAGCGGGCGAGGTGTTCGAAATTACCTTGACGCGCTCTTATTCTCCTAACAATAAAGTCGCGTCAAGATAATTTTGAACACCTCGCCCGCTTAACAACTATTGCTGCTGACTGTACTCTTTAATAATAATCAGGGCTATCAATGATATCATACAAGGCCTACTTACCTCAAATTTCAAGGGGTTGTTAAACCAGATTTTGTGGTTTTTCATTACCTAGATTACCTAGAAGATAGCTTGGTTTTAGAATTTTTTGATTACCTGCATCTAGTTTAGGTATTTTAAATTAAAGATAAAATGTGGAACTTCACCGCTTCAGGCAAAACTTAAACTTGCGACCTTTTGAAACACCGGTCCAAACGCTTTTAATCAACTACGCTACCGAAACCTACCAGAAGCGCGCGAATCTTTCTATTCCTTCCCTTAACGGAATTTTTTCCTAATATAAAATTTGCAGTACCGTTTCCACACGTATATAAAAAAATGTTTAGTTTAAGTATATAATTAGAAGTTAAATAACATAATTAAGTGCATAGCAATTTGATGAATTTGATCCTCCCGTATTTTCGTAAACTACAGGTGGCATTTTCCCTTTTAACATTTTACCTACGAAACTCATAAAAGTTGTCAATTGCACACAAATTCACAGACTATTAATTTTTAACAAAATATTTCGCTCGCAGTCAAAGCACTCGCCATTCTAAACCCAATTTCACGTCTCAGAAAATAAGGTCCTTTTTTATTAACCCAAAGCCGGAGTAAAACCTTTGTTAAGAAAAATCTACAAACAATCCGGGCGTAATATACTTTGCAAAATTTTTGCCTTGCAATTTTAAATTCTCGCCTCTTAAATTAAGGTTGGAAATTGAAATGCGTAGTAGAAGCCTTGTAGGAAAACCTCTATTAACAATCAGGTCGTAATGTATTCAAATTACGGTGGGATAAGGGCAAAAATCACTTTTCTTTATACAGCCTTAATGCGTCGTTGTGGTGAATTTCGTAACATGGCAAATTCCGCTGGGATTACTCATTTAGAAGGTTTTTATATGAATATTGTTTGAATTCAGGAGTCTGAATTGAGGAAGCGCTAGTGGCCTAACGGTAAGAGCACGCGACTTGCAATCCGCGGAGGTCGCGGGTTTAAACCCCAGCTCGTACGAATGAGTTTTTCGGAACATTATGTGCGTAATATCATTTGATATTTACCAGTCGCTTTTCGGCGAAGGAAAACTTCGGGAGGAAACCGGATTAATCCCGACCCAGAGGTTGGTTGAAAGGTCAGATGACAGTCGCTTTCGTAAAAACTAGTGCCCACGCCAATTCCTGACAAGCGGACCCTAGGTTCTCATGAGCCGTGGCAATATGCCGGGACAACACGAGGAAGATATATTGTTTGAATTCAGGCTATTGTAGGAGAAGTAAATGCAGAAATGTATGTGATGATGATGATGATGATAGAGAAATGTATGTAGCAGTAGGTATGTTATACCTATGCACTTTTGTCTCAGGCGACGCCGCTTGGCACGGTTGTAGCTTGGCTCATACTAAGCTGATCTAATGCCCTAGCCGCGAGATTAAGTCTTGCCATTTTTCAAACTCGATTGGTACGCTGACAGGTGTCATTTGAATATAATTTTGCGAGATGTGTCATTTTTAGGTTATAAATTATATGCAGATGACACATGTCACCCTACCCATCGAATTTGAAAAATACTATAGATTAGACTGAGAATTAAAGTTCAAATATCTTCCTCCGGGGTAAAAATCTAACCCTAAAGTGGAACAGAGTGTGTTCAATTCCAAGTTGCATGCTGTATCGATGGAAGCCCCGTAGTTCCGCCCTGGGGATATGATAATGCATTTGAAGTTATTTCCGCTTGGCCCTCTTTAAAAAAAAAACGATATGGCTATTTAAAAAGTAATCAACATTTTCAATCACATTAACCCAGCGTGATAGGGACAGATAGAACGTTTTTGATGTGGACATGTAGAAAAATGGTATAAGCTGGAAAGAGAGGAAAACAAATACGGAGGTATTAGATTTGGTAAGTGAACCGACCTTGAAGTGAAGAACCTTGTTGAAAACAGAAGGGAAAACATGTTGGGGCACCGGATACGGCACGATACTTACATAAACACTATAATTGAAGAAAGAATAGAAAAAAAAGGCAGAGGAAGGCCGAGACGTGCGTTTTGGGATTAAGCTAAAGAGAAAATTAATGTAGTGACGTTTCTGGAGCTCAAAACAGTGGCAGAAAGAAGAACGGAATGGCGATTACTCAACCGACAAGAGCTAGGCTCTTAAAATTGTGGTGATGATGATGATTTTCAATCACATAATATCATTATCATACTCGAAGTAGGTACCATTGCTGGCAGGCCTCTTCAAGAATGTCCACAACCGCCCGTGGTGGTGGACAAAATTGAAAATGTGGTTTACCTGATAATTTAATTTATAATAACTATCCACACAAATTGTAACATACAAAATGTACAATTATTTTCAATCTAATCATACAATTTGTATAGGTATTTTTTAAGAAATTGTCAGGTAAATCACATTTTCAGTTTTGTCCCTATTCACTCCAGCCACGGTACGGCACGGGACGGTATTAAAATAACAACAACCAGACCCAAGTGGTCAACACCAAGTGTAGAAGCAATCTAAAAGATTACACTCTGATTAAATGCGGTTTAAGGAGATCGCTTTACTACTACACAGCAATCTGTCTCTGTGTCATCATATTACAGTAGAAAAATATTTTATTTTATGGGATGCACCTGGGTTCCTATATAAAAATTCAGCCAGAAATGAATACGATTTCTGGTTGACGAAATGTCACTGTTGACAGCTGCTGACTGATCATATCGAATCTGTTTCATACTGGTTTCATAACACGAAACTATCAATCGCAGTATAAAATAAGAAGTATCAAAGTATCGATAGGTACAGAAGAAATACAGGATATAGCCAAATTTAAGGCATCAGAAAACGCGTATATTATTCAACCCTCTACCTCGTTATCCAAGGCCATAAATCAATATCTATAGGGAAAACAATAGGTACCCTGCAAAAAACCAAAATAGTACGCTAAAAAACAGAGAAATAATATTTATAGTGTCAGAATGATGGTACCTACTTGTGTTATTATGGCTGCGGTCTTCTATAAGGAATTCTCCTCAGATTTTATGTAAAACACTATGCGGGAAAATGCATTTACATTTTGTTCTTGTTTTACAGCTTAAAAGTGAGTAAAGTAATTAACTTTTCAGAGTGAAGTACACTGCTGTTATGCAGAATATGAGAGCTTAATCTTAGTGAATTCTAGGAAAAGTGAAATAAAACATGCTCTTTTTTAACTGGTGCGACTTGCAAACGTCTGTAGGCCAAGTCATAGAGAAAAAAATACATAGAGTGCTCACTCCATACATCAGTTTTAGTACCAAAAAGACTATTAGCATCTAGCATCGAGTAGCGGAACTATCAGTACTGCTACTTGACAATAGATGTAGCACCGACCGGAAAGTCTTATGCTGTTGAGATAAGACTTTCCGGTCAAGTAGCAGTACTGATAGTTCCGCTACTCGATGCTAGATGTAGACACTGAAATTAATAGCCAGAACTGATGTATGGAGTGAGCACTCTCGTCTTACTATATTTCTCTATTGCCAAGTTAAGTCTTGGGCTCTGGTTTACATATATGCTACGTACACTATAACCATAGAGAAATATAAGTAAATAAAGAGTGCTAACTCCATACATAAGTTTTCTAACCAAAACGCGAGTTATTTTGTAGTCGACATCTAGCGTCAAGTAGTGGACATTATCAGTTCTGCTAGTTGACAATAGATGTCGCGGCAAACAAAAACTCTAATGCTCAACAATTTTCAGCTAATATTATAACCGGATGCACCGGAACTCTATTTTCAACTCCTGCTTTTAATATATAATATCATATGATATGATTTATTTATCTCACAATATACAATTTCACTTAAAATTACACATGGTAGATTTTCAGGAATATTAGATGTAAATTGTTTTATTAGTAAATTTTTCATCAGTAGCGACACTTGTGACATCTGGTGTCAAGTAGCGGTAGTGATAGTTCCACTTAGATGTCACTACGAAATAACTCGCGTTTTGGTAAGAAAACTGATGTATGGGGTTACCACTCTTTCATTACTTATATTTCTCTATGCTATAACATTGTAGAGGAAAGGCAGCATTTTAAATAAAATTTGACGCCATACGTAGCATACGGCGTCAAGCCTTAGAATCTTATTTAGATTAAAGAGATGCGTATTGATTACGGCTCTTTACGTAGACCTATATAGATACGAGTTATAAGTATGGAATTATAACTATCGATACATCTCATTCTTTATGCCCATCGTATTATGCACATTTGTCATTCCTCCACCCATACTTGCAGTTTATCACACGCAATTGCGCATAAAACTAATATAAGAACATATAAAATAAACATGGGTGTCTGAGTGTCAAGAAGCAACAATGGCATAATAACCCCCATTACAGCACACTTGGCCGCAATTCAAATCTGACAAAGAGAATAATACTACAATACAGATTATGCAGCAGGGTTGCTAGATAACAATATAAAATCTTAGAATCGAAAATACTTAATTCATTTATTGTTATAAAGTGTGCTTAATTGTTTATTTATTATTTAGATTAATTAGCAATAGATTTCAAGAACTTCAAATAAAATGAGTTTTGTAATTAAATTGAAGACTATTAGCCCAGTCATTTAAGGACTTGCTAGTATGAAGGATTGGAAATAATATATAGGTAGCTATTTTTATTGTGCCTACCTTTACTGGGTTCTATACTAGGCTTACTTATCAGTATGTACTAAATAAAAAAATAACTGTTTAGTATAAACAATTTTGAATAATTTTAACTTAAGTCGGTAAATAAATGATAAACGAAATGCAACCATTATATAGTAACGAAGTTATGAATTATGATATAATATACATATATGAAGAAATTAGTACTTAAATCCCCTGAAGTGCCTGAAACATCTCACATTTTTGTATAGGAATCGAAATTTTCCTGGATTTCCTATGAAATTTTCCAAAAATGTCCGAGAACTATCCAACTTTTTTGAAACTTTCCGCAACTTGCACATCTCATCTACCTATATCTGACAAGTATTATTTTTTTTATTAGCCTATTAGTGTGTCCCACTGCTGGTCAAAGGCCTCTCCTCTTTCCAGCTACTTGACTCTGTCCAATGCATACTCCGGCCACTCCACACATAATGTATCAGAGGTTGTCCCGCCAGTCCCGCAAGTTTATTATGGTCGATATAATAATTATTAGGCATTTTGCTACAAGCTTAGAATTACACTACCGGATATATCAGGGAAAATCCCGGCGCTGGTAACCCTATACATACAGAGCAAACCCGGCGTTTTGAGAAATATGCAATGCACTTTACGATTATTGCTTCCTTTGCGCTGAGCGGTGATACTGCTGTTTTATTACGTTTATCCTAGAGCTTGTCGGGAAATTGTTTTCGTTCTTTGTTTTTCTAACGGATAAGGGAAACTTGTTAATTCTAATAATAAATACATAAAAGCTCTCCAAGGGGCCTGTACGTGTTGGATCTGTGTCCCCACGCAAGCCTATCAAAAAACCGGGATTATACGCCCGTGATATCCAAGGAGATACAAATAATAGGTATAATTCTAACCCACCGGACCCGTGTACTCCCGAGAGTCGATCAGGTTCTCTATGTCCGACGTGTCTTCGTCGGTCGGAGTTGACCCCAACAGGACGTTTCTTCAAACAAAAACGTGACTTTTGACACTGACGTATCCGATCAATAATAAATAGGTATAATTCTAACCCCACGGACCCGAGTACTCCCGAGAGTCGGTCAGGTTCTCTATCACCGACGTGTCTTCGTCGGTCGGAGTTGACCCCAAGAGGACGTTTCTTCAAACAAAAAGGTGACATTTGACACTGACGTATCCGATCCATATTGTATCTCTCCTCTATCCTTGTTCTTCCTCCTATTTAAGAGCTGGGCTCTTGTCGGTGGAGCAATCTCCAACTCTTCTGGTCCTCTGCCAAGTCCTTCTGGTATGACACAAAATTATTTCAACCAAATAAAATAAAAGGTTCAGGTCGGTATATCGTATATTTTTAGCAAATTTTTGACGTATCTTAAAGTTTGAATCAGGCCGTGTTATTAGAATAGACATTATAAATAAATAAATAAATAAATATTATAGGACACTTTTTACACTAATTGACTAAGCCCCACAGTAAGCTCAAGAAGGCTTGTGTTGTGGGTACTCAGACAACGATATATATAATATACAAATACTTAAATACATAGAAAACAACCATGACTCAGGAACAAATACCTGTGCTCATCACACAAATAAATGCCCTTACTGGGATTCGAACCCAGGACCGCAGCTTCACAGGCAGGGTCACTACCCACTAGGCCAGACCGGTCGTCAAACTAAACTACTACTAACTATTATAACTTTACAGGCTAAAGTTTAGTCACCCACGAGTCTGTTTTCGGGTAAATCTGCTTGCGAGCTATTACCCCGTTGCAGGCATTACCATTTTTATAGCGGTGCGTCTGTGTATTATGCAGATTGTCGAGTAACGACTCCGGCGATGTATGGAGTATGGTTCAAGATGTGACAGGATGGGTTTATTCTAAACGCTGTTTAGATACAAATTGTTTAGCTAAGCACATATTGCACCGATTGGAAAGAAGTCATAGAACAAAGTGAGGAGGTGTCATTATATTTTTGTAGTTTGTCAGTTCATTCGCAAAAAAAAAAATTAAATGGACTAGCCAAAATGACACAGCCAATTTTTTTCGCAATGTTGCTCAGTATAATCCCAAACCCTCCCTGGCAACGGGAATGCAGTTATTTTTTAGCCACCCTGTATTTAATATGAAGAACTCTTGAACTTTATACATCATATCGGCAGTGTTTTATGCCTTCCGCCATACGTCGCCATGTTCTGAAAGCGAGTGTCGCGCTAATGTATGCAAACCCGGTTTAAGATTGACTTGTTTGCAGCACTTTGTTCGTAGCTGATTGCGCGATAGGCACGGCGGCGCAAATGAACATGTCTCGGCTTGTTTAGAACAAACATCGTTGAACTTGTGGTTTTGACACGAGTAGCCATAGTAGTTGCCGCGCACCGCTACGGAACTGACGCCTGCTCGCGCTTGCGCCACCTAGCGGTCATATCTGTCGTAATTAGACGCGTTTTGTTAGAGAGTGAACCTTCTGTAATACCTAGTACTATTATTTATTCTGTGGTTTTGATATTATTTTGATACGACCTTGAAGATCGCTCACGCCGATTGGTGCATGCGAAATGAACCTTCGTTCGAACCTGACCAGTCGTGCTTGAGATGCGCACCAACCGCCAAGACGATCGTAAAGGTCGTTATCAGAACCATTTATTAGGGTTCCGTACCCAAAGGGTAAAAACGGGACCCTATTACTAAGACTCCGCTGTCCGTCCGTCCGTCCGTCCGTCCGTCCATCCGTCCATCCGTCCATCCGTCCGTCCGTCCGTCCGTCCGTCCGTCCGTCCGTCCGTCCGTCCGTCCGTCCGTCTGTTACCAGGCTGTATCTCACGAACCGTGATAGCTAGACAGTTGAAATTTTCACAGATGATGTATTTCTGTTGCCGCTATAACAACAAATACTAAAAAAAGAATAAAATAAAGATTTAAGTGGGGCTCCCATACAACAAACGTGATTTTTGACCGAAGTTAAGCAACGTCGGGCGGGGTCAGTACTTGGATGGGTGACCGTTTTTTTGCTTGTTTTCTTGTTGATGGTGCGGAACCCTCCGTGCGCGAGTCCGACTCGCACTTGGCCGTTTTTTTTTAAATAAGAAATGGACCTCCTGACTAAATTATTAATATTGGCGCTTTCAGCGATGGCGCGTGTTTTCCACCAAAGTTTAAAAACACAACAAATACTGAGTAAACGCGACTTTTGTAACAATCATCGCTACAGCTAATCTATATATATAAATGCAAGTGTCCTGACTGACTGACTGACTGACTGACTGACTGACTGACTGACTGATTCATCAACGCAGAGCCGAAACTACAAAAGCTAGAAAGTTGAAATTTGCACACTAGGTTGAATTTATAAAGTGTACAAGAGATAAGAAGCGATTTTGAAAAATTCAACCCCTAAGGGGGTTAAAAAGGGGATGAAAGGTTGTATGGGGTGCAAGTTTTATTTTAAGCTAGGAATTTGAAACTTTGTAAAAATATATTATATTAAAAAACAAGAAAACTAATTTCAGCGTTTTTGAAAATTCATCACCCAAGGTGGTGAAAAAGGGGTTGAAAGTTTGTATGGAGATCAAATATTTTTGTGAGTGTGGGACTTGAAACTTTGTATATGAGGATATTATTATAAGACAAGAAAAGTAATTTCAGCGTTTTTGAAAATTCATCCCCTAACAGGGTTAAAAAGGGGTTGAAAGATTGAATTCATTACAAATGCTTTGAAACTTCTTAGAAAGGCATAATAGCCGATTACAAAATAAAGTAATTGCGACGTTTTTTGGAAATTCAACCCCTAAGGGGGTTAAAAAGGGGATGAAAGTTCGTCTTGGGGTGCAAAATTCATTTTAAGCTAGGAACTTGAAACTTTGCAAATAGATATTAAATTTAAATACAAGAAAACTAATTTCAGCGTTTTTGAAAATTCATCCCCTAAGGTGGTGAAAAAAGGGTTGAAAGTTTGTAAGGATATCAAACATTTTTTCGAGCGCGGGACTTGAATCTTTGTATTTGGGGATATTATTAAAAGACAGGAAAAGTAATTTCAGCGTTTTGTAAAATTCATCCCCTAACAGGGTTAAAAAGAGGTTGAAAGTTTGTATGTGGTTCAAATTTTATTTTAAGCTAGGTACTTGAAAGTTCGTAAAAAGATATATTATTAAAATACAAGAAAACTAATTTCTGCGTTTTTGAAAATTCATCCCATAAGGTAGTAAAAAAGGGGTTGAAAGTTTGTATGGATATCAAACATTTTTTCGAACGCGGGACTTGAGTCTTTGTATTTGGGGATATTATTAAAAGACAGGAAAAGTAATTTCAGCGTTTTGTAAAATTCATCCCCTAACAGGGTTAAAAAGGGGTTGAAAGTTTGAATCCATAACAAATGCTTCGAAACTTTTTAGAAAGGCATAATAGCCGATTACAAAATTAAGTAATTGCAACGTTTTTGGAAATTCAACCCCTAAGGGATTTAAAAAGGGGATGAAAGTTCGTCTTGGGGTGCAAATTTTATTTTAAGGTAGGAACTTGATAATTTGCAAAAAGATATTAAATTTAAACACAAGAAAACTAATTTCAGCGTTTTTGAAAATTCATCCCCTAAGGTGACGAGAAAGGGGTTGAAAGTTTGTATGGATATCAAAAATTTTTTTGAGCGCGGGACTTGAATCTTTGTATTTGGGGATATTATTAGAAGACAATACAAGTAATTTCAGCGTTTTGTAAAATTCATCCCCTAACAGGTTTAAAAAGGGGTTGAAAGTTTGTACAGGGTACAAATTTTATTTTAAGCTAGGAACTTGAAACATCATAAAAAGGTATTATTTTAAAACGGAAAAAAAATAATTTCAGCGTTTTTGAAAATTTATATATCAAGGTGGTGAAAAAGGGGTTGAAAGTTTGTATGGAGTTCAAACATTTTTGTGAGAACGGGCTTGAATCTTTGTACAGAGGCATATTATTAGAATACAAGAAAAGTAATTTCAGCGTTTTTTAAAATTCATCCCCTAAAATGGTTTAAAAGGGGTTGAAAGTTTATATAGGGTTCAAATTTTATTTACTTCAAACTTCGTAAATGAGTAGTTAGGTAAATACAGGACATGAAAATCTTTTAAGGGGTTTGAGAGGGATTATGTCGAGAACAATTTTATTTAGTTAGGGGCTAGAAACTTCGTAGGTTGTGAAAGACAAGTCTCATGCGTTGTATAATATTAATAATTAACAAATGTTTAACCGTCCTACTGCAATATTTTGCTGCATAATGTTCTAAGCTAATGTAGAATATATAACCACCAATATACAAATCCACGCGTACGAAGTCGCTGGCAACAGCTAGTCAATCATACGTAAGCTTCTTTTACACCAAGAGGCGTATTCAGATGTTAACCTCCTGAGACTAAATGTACATTACAATGTACATATTCGCGCAATCTAATTTGAACTTATGAGAATATTCTGTATGTACATAAAAATATTGTAAATTTTAGAAAAAATTGTGAATTTTAGAAAAAATTGTTGTGTGAGATTTTATAACAAACTTCCAAACCATATTACTGAATTATCTATTAATAAATTTAAGAATTATGTAAAGCGTAAACTTATTTCTAAAGCGTATTATACCACACAAGTGGGATTAATTGTTATTCGAAATGATATTTTTTTTAGGTATATTTGATTAATGATGAGGAAATTGATATTCCGATGTATATACTTCTTTTGTGTTTTTTATTTATTTATTTGACATTTAGATTTTATTCTAGAAACATTCTAGACTAGTATTTTTTATACATATTTTTTTTCATGTTTGACGATCCATTTGTGAAATTCTTAATTTAATTGTGTTTAAATTGATTTGTATAATCCAATATTCTTATGGAATAATAACATCAATAAATTGCTCTGATAATTAGCTTAAGATAATTTATAAGTATGTTACGATTCATAAGTGCTTGTTGCTAGGCCTACATGAATAATAGTAGTTTATGCAACAGTGATATAATAAGGGTTCTTAAAATTCAAGGGTCGAAGTTACAAAACGAGACGTAGTCGAGTTTTGTAAAAAAAGACCCGAGAATTTTAAGAACCAATTATGAGCTGTTGCATACATTACTTTTTCTATGACAGCTGCAGCAAAAAAAAAGAGTTATTATTAAAAAAAAAGAGTTATTATTTAAAAAAAATTGAGTTATTATTTAAAAAAAAAAAGAGTTATTATTGTAAATGAAAACATACCTCTTTCAATCAAGATGATCGGAACTTGTATCTTTAAAAAAAATAAAGCAGTTGTATTATACTCATAAGATGACTGCTAGCAGTCATCTTATGAGCCTATAGACAAATCATTCAAATGACATTGCTTTAGATATCACTGTCAGTCATTTAATTGACACATTTAAGTGCTGGAGTAGAAAAAGTATATTTTGACTATTGACTATTGACTATTGAACCTTTCATGAACCAAATAAAGTAGCATTTCTTTTTGTTTCATTGCTTTTTAAAACAAACCTTGTTCTATAAGTAAATTCGTTTTAATTTACTTATAGAATAAGGTTCAAATTAAAAAATTTAAAACTTTATATGGTGGGTCTTCGAGGTTAAAAGTGTTTTGCTCATTTGAACTCCATTGGTATCTGACCAAGCAAGCTGCTTCCAAACTGGAGGTCATGGGTGCGAATCCCGACATGTACCAATTGTTGTTTCAGGAAAGTCATATCATTTTATATTTACCAGTTTCTTTACGGCAAAGAAACCTGCATAGATAAATACTTATGAAAATAAATTGTCTGTGAAATCACCTAATCCAATTCTCAATGTGCAAGCGTGGGCATTATACTTAGCTTAAAACCCTCTCGTACAACCTCTTGTACTTATTTATTAGAGAAATTGTGCGCTTATGAAGAGTATGGGAGTGTGTCGGACGTATCATCAACGACATAGCATCAAAACAATATCACATTTTTGAAATCAGAATACGCCTCCAGTTCGTAAAGTCGCGGCTCCATTAATCATAAAGTTTTTGTTACGAGGTTAATGAGACGGAAGGCGAAAACAGCTTGTTTCTTTATTTTAAGGCCCGAGTTTTAAAGATAGTGGAATTTAGCGTCCGTCCAAGGGTGGTATTCCACCTGTCCAATTTATTTGTCCCAATGTGTATTTGCGTCTCACATTTTGCTTAGTGAGAGAGTGAGACGCAATGCGCATTGAACCAAGAAATTGGACAGGTGGAATACGTAAGGGACGTTTTTACTGATATTACGGTACTGTGGTGCTGCATGATAACTTTGAGAGGAAATAAGTAGAAAAAGTTTATATGATATGTCTTGTCTTACTTGTCTGCAGCAGACATTGCTAGTTTTAAAACTATAATTAAGTACTTGTACGTGAACTTACAAACGCTTCGTCTTCTAGTACGGCTACCATCAGTTTTGCACTGACATAAACGCCGTCGAGAATTTTAATACTAATTAATTTACTTTCTATGCGTCTCACTCGTACTCGCATACATATGAGTGCGAACGAGAACCCGTATCATGAGTCACTGACAGTGTCAAAACTGACATTTACGCTACCTATCGAGAACGTAATTTACTTTCTATAGATTTCGTTTGCACTAATATGCGAGTACGAGCGAGATGTATACAAAGTAAATTACGTTCTCGATGGCGTTTATGTCAGTGCCAAACTGATGGTAGCCGTAGAGATGTATAGAGAGTAAATTACATTCTCGATAGCGTATATAAAATAAAAAATAAAAATAAAATAAAAATCGTTTATTTCAGACTAAGTAAGTCCATAAAAATGTTAGTTTTATTACAAACTTAAAATGGTATATGGGGCATTATCTATGAAAAGGGACCTTATTGTCGATGGCGCTTACGCCGCACAGCGTCGCGTGGCATTGGTTTTATATCGGCGCATCGTTAATAATGGCGTAAGCGCCATCGACAATAAGGTCCCTTTTCATAGATAACGTCACATATGTCAGTTTTGACACTATCAGTGACTCATGGTACGGGCTTAGGTACTCGTACGTCATAGTTTGGTCATATCACAGACAACATATAAACAGACGCTGACATTCAAATTTCAAATGCGACTTTATGGTCATAGTGACAAGTTGATTAAGAAATTATACTATATCACTCTATCTATTTAAAAAAAGCGGCCAAGTGCGAGTCGGACTCGCCGATGAAGGGTTCCGTATTTAGGAGATTTTGACGTATTAAAAAAAACTACTTACTAGATCTCGTTCAAACCAATTTTCGGTGGAAGTTTACATGGTAATGTACATCATATATTTTTTTTAGTTTTATCATTCTCTTATTTTAGAAGTTACAGGGGGGGGGGGACACACATTTTACCACTTTGGAAGTGTTTCTCGCGCAAACTATTCAGTTTAGAAAAAAATTATATTAGAAAACTCAATATCATTTTTGAAGACCTATCTATAGATACCCCACACGTATGGGTTCGATGAAAAAATTTTTTTTGAGTTTTAGTTCTAAGTATGGGCAACCCCCAAAATTAATTGTTTTTTTTTTCTATTTTAGTGTAAAAATCTTAATGCGGTTCACAGAATACATCTACTTACCAAGTTTCAACATTATAGTTCTTATAGTTTCGGAAAAAAGTGGCTGTGACATACGGACGGACAGACAGACGGACAGACGGACGGACAGACAGACAGACATGACGAATCCATAAGGGTTCCGTTTTTTTGCCATTTGGCTACGGAACCCTAAAAACCGCATCAAAATCTGTTGCGTAGTTTTAAAGATCTAAGCATAAGTACATAGGGACAGACAGACAGCGGGAAGCGACTTTGTTACTACCTATGTAGTGATTTTTAATTTGGGTTCAAGTACCTTAGCTGAACTATTTGATTGATTCAAAAGAATACCTGAACGAACGTTACAAGGATTTTGTTACGATTTTTTTCACTGAGTGAGCAAAATCGCATTTTGCTCATTTTGTCTCACTCAGTAAGCAAAATGCGATTTTGCTCACTGTTTTTAAGTAGCAAAGTACCCTTGTTCGAGCTGCTGAGGTGAAAAATATTTTATTTAGCAATAAAACATAATTTTACGTCATCCACAATAAAAATTTGAGCCCTATGGCCCTGGGGATCATAGGTTCTTTTATTTTATAAATTATTTTCGTTTGAAATGTTGAAGTCGGTTAAAGAAAACGAAACAGCAGATGAAATCTTAAGGTATCAATTTATGGCAAAGAGAAATTAATTAAATGTAATTGCGCAACTGAATGCCCCACATTATCGTTACTTTGCCCCAAATATTTCAATTTTTCTATTAGACTAATTTGTTCTTAAATATTTGGGCGGGAAACGGTAGGTACAATATTAAAGATCCGATGTTACCTTTTATCGCCAAAAGGTATTTTACCTACTGTAATCAGCGAATTGTAATATTAATGTTTACTTGTAATTTGGCAATTAATAATGTTAATTGCTTATTTTCATGATTTGAGGGGATATTTCAAAAGCAATTTCTGTGTTGTTTTGTTAGGGTAATAGATTATTTTCATTAAGAAGAATTATAATAGGTAAGTATTTATAGGTACAGTCAGCTGTAGAGAAAGGTGACCCCCCCCTGCATACAATCAATGTATGCAGGGGGGGGGTCACCTTTCTCTGCAGCTGACCGTACCTACCTAATTGTATATACGGAGACCAATTTGAACGTACATTTCGATGTCAAAACAAAATTACATCATTTTGATATCAATATCGTATGTACATACTTATGTCACAATATTAGTACACTATCTTCTTTTATTGGCAGCACTGTTGGCACCTGATACAAATATCAATGACCTAAAATAACTTGATTGGACTATGTACTTTCATCGATTATTGTAAGTTAGAGCATAGAATTGTTAATTTCGGTCACAGCAATCAAGTTTCCGTGGTGTAGCGGTTATCACATCTGCCTAACACGCAGAAGGCCCCCGGTTCGATCCCGGGCGGAAACACTTCTTTTCTCCATTGTTTTTTTTTTCTTTAAGGTTTTAAATGTGTTTTATTTTTTAATCAGAGACTCGAAATAATTAACTATTTTTAATTGCTGAGTAACATTTTTATTTTAAATTCGTTTAAATTATTTTTTGATGTTACATGTTTTAATAAGTATTACTGTTTAATAATAATGATTCTGATAATTATTTACGGCTAGTATGATAATGATAAAAATGACAAGTAGCTAATATAGCTTAATATTTACTTACAGGCACTTCATGTATTGTGTAGTAGGTATTATTAACTATTTAGGTAGTTATTTAAGCTGAGCAACTATTTCGTCGTAAGTATATCAAGAAACATCTGCAAAATGTACTCCAGACACGATCATAAAAAGGCATTCTTTATATTCTTATTCTAATTCAAATAAGGTGCAAAATATGACATAAGTACTTACCTACTTATTTTTATAATGACCAAGACAGGTAAGTAATAGGTACCCGTTAACGTGTACTTATCCGTCTTCACACAGTTTATCGGTTTTACTTCTGTCCAATGAAAGTACCTATAATAGTCACAACTTTCCTTTAGGCCAAAAGGCTAGTACTGTTATTACACCTTGTACTGATAGTATTATTCAAAATAACCTAATTGTATATATTTTTTATATGATATACGACCTTATGGTTTCGGGAGTGAAAAATTCGTTGACACGCTAACGAAGTGAGGGCAAACTTGTTAGAGGCGCAAACAAAAAGCTCTGACACCCTTAAGTTTATGTCAGAGACGAGTAAATTCATACCTATTTAGTAAAAACTTGACAGTTTTATTTTACAGTACCTATACTAGCGACCCACCCCGGCTTTGCACGGGTTAACAAATTATACATAAACCTTCCTCTTGAATCACTCTATCTATTAAAAAAACCGCATCAAAAAAACCGTTGCGTAGTTTTGAAGATCTAAGCATATATAGGGACAGACAGACAGCGGGAAGCGACTTTGTTTTATACTATGTAGTGATTTTAAAGGGTAACTCCATAGTTACCTACCCACCTACAGTCAAATAATTTAATTTCAGTACCATACCACCTTGTCACAGAAACAATCAAGTCGCTAGTGACCTCAATAGGTCACTGTGGCAAGGTACGAAATGATTATAAAATTTAATTCCCTGACCCACTTCACCGTATTTAGCTACTAAAAGCACAGATCAAATAATACTAGTCTAAAAGTAAAAAAAAAAGTAAAAAGAAAAATTTAACATGTCGAACATCATTTGTTAGGTCCTTATTCCTGCAAGTAGGTGTAATGCACTCAGCCTTCGCTTTCAGTACATCTAGGAAAACGTGCGAATTAAATAAAGTTGGTATTCTATTTTATTAGCTAGTCTCTGGTTATGTGGTGATTATAGTTTTAGTGAAATGTTTGTGTCAATCTTGTTACGCTGCCGTGAAAAGGTTATTATAATATACTTTATGTACTACACCAGGTACGTCCTACGTAGTACTTATAATGACAAATGACGTAGAAACAAAAATTACAATAGTAGGTACCGGGCCTTGTTTAGATTTTGACGTAAGTACATTGAAACAACAAACTGACGCGTTGCTGTATTCATTTAAGATTTTAAATAAGTTTTTTTAGTGCATTATATCCATCTTTCACCTTTAAGGATGTAATTATTTAATGTTCGCGAAGGTTAGCTAAATTAAACGAATTCCTTAAAGAATTAAAATTTGCCTTTATATAGTAATTTTGTGTTATTTAGGTAGGTTTACCTACGGACCAATTTACGAAGTTTTATTTTTTTCTCGCAACAGGATCGTAAGAGCTTGTGCTTGTAAATGTACTAGTAAATAACATTTAAAAAGTCAAAATTACTATTATTATTTTACATACACAACGGAACAGATAGACGACAACGGAACTACGTACTACAAAAGTTGTTCACCAACGTGACCAACGGTTGCAATTGGAAACCAGCAAAACTTGCACGGCCCGCCCCTCTATTAGGCCTTATTAATTCCTAATTGTTTCCTAAACAGACAGTGCGGGGGCTAACTCGGTTAGGCACAGTACGCGGTGCCAGGCAGTCATTCACTATCTATATTACAGCTGAGAAGTCCGTCTGTCATGTTGTCATCGTCAATTATATTATATCCTGCTTATTGAGGTTTGTTGAAAGCGCTTTTATACAGTTTGTTTACTTTTGCAGAACGATGTCTCAGCAAATAATGTCGAGGCACAGGTACTCTATTCTCAAGGTACATTAAGGTAAAACAAGTAACCTCATTTTAAAAAGCCCGCCCGAGCACTCAATTTGTTCGGGTCCGAGTAAACTTGCCTGGCTTGTTGGCAGCCAGCGCCTGACAATAACCAAGAGCAAACAGTGGTCGGGACACATCTTGCGATGCTCGTGGTTGCACAAGACGCACCAACTGAGGGCTTAATTAGAAATTTCGTTATATCTCTATCGCCTTTGATATAGATAGGGAGATAACGAGAGTCGAGCTAAATTAGGGCTGTCATGAAAAATAAGTACCTATTATGAAATTAAGATATGAGCTATTTTGAGGATCGCGCCTATCACTTCAATATATTTTAAAATCCATTTTATTATGTAAGATTACCTAGGTTACCGATGTCCTGTCCGTTTTAATTTTGTTTGCACTTCGATCAACACGGGCTTCCGACACGTCGGAAGGGATAGGCCCAAGCGATATCTTGACATTAAAATCATTCTGCCATTTTTCGCGGGGGGGAACGTGCACACAGTCGCACTTCTCACACACTTACATACAAAATCCAATCTGTAATGACGACACAAATACATAGAAAATGACACCCTACACAGACAAATCTTGCACACCTCGATCTGCTTTTGTGTACGGACGAGTCACAAGTGTCACAACACGCACACTAACACAATTTCGTCAATCAATGCCGCATCCCTTCCGTGTTGATCGAAGTGTTTGCAGGTTGCCATCTGCAATCAAAATACAAACCAACAAGATTAAATTACAATGTCGCACCTGTACGTCTAGCACCACAGACTATTGACTAGAATACATTGTAGAAAAATTTACCTACAGTTCATTTCAGCAATTTACTAACCAATCATAAATTATTTAAAACCTTCGCGTTTTGAACACTTTCGTCGGGTAGTTGCACAAATCTCTGTTTTGACATTTTGCTGGGACATCAGTTGGCCGCGACCATGACCAGTGAAACCTGTGTCGAAACGTCGGTATATAAAGGTAATTGAATAAATTTCGCGTTAGACCCCTCTATAAATGTGAGTTAATATGCAATCATAAATTCATAATGCTTTGGTAACAATTAAAAAGGCTCGCAGATCCGCATCCAGTGTGACGTGAAAACAACGTTTGGTTTCATTTCAATTAGCTGAACCAAGTATAATTATATTCTAATCGAGGAGTATATTCTAATCGTATCTGATAATAGATGTAGGTATTAGTTAATCAGGTATGTACACTAACCTAATTATCTAGATCAATACAGCCGCAGAGCTGAACCGACCGCATGTCAAGTTGTCTAGCACATGTGGAGTTAATAGACACGTGGTTATTGTTTAACTATGTTATAGGCAGAGAGATCGCTGCGAGATATTAACTACATTCTATAGTAAAACCACCCAACTATGGTCCAAAACAAACTCGAATATCTTCGTTCAGGTGTGACTATTATTTAACTGTTGAATTTCTGAAGCAAAATATTTTCATTAAAGGCCATAAATGGCATCATTCGATTCCTTACCTTTTATTAAAATAGATTATAATATAGAAAATTAATGCATAAACGCAATATTCACCGTCAAAATCGCAAATTGCTTATTTAGATACTGATAGACTGATACTATTAATAAAAACTTGACAGCTGGTTATCTTTATAATGTCTACAATTAAGTCAATAAAACAGAAGGACATTAGGCTAAGATTTCAGAACCTGGTCCAAAATTGAAGGTTTCGTTGGAAGTATTACATCGATATCTCGGAGCCCTACTCAGATTTAAAAACTCGTTACGGTTTTGATCTTATTTTGTGTGATGCTAGTTGTTAAAACAAGCGGGCTCTCGGCCTATTTATATTGACAATGACGATGACTGTGTAGCTGTAGCATGTCTGAACAAACACGATAATGTAGGCTTTACTAATGATGGCCCTGTTTTGTGGATACAATAACATGTGACATAATAATATAAAGGTGCGTAGGTGTACCTAGGTCTGTAAATGCATCGCGAATACTATAATGTGCTGAGATGATGGAAAGTTTCCGAAATTGCAAAACGTCTCATCATGGGTAAAATATTCTGCTGGAAAAACATACTTAGTTTATTTTTCTTCGGCCAAGAGCAACAACAATAAAAGCATTTTGAGCATATTTTAATTTAATTTCGCCATTTAGTTTTAAGATTTGTTATGCATTTATTCTATAGCTTAAGTATTGTAAACCAATTTAGCTAGGACCCTTAATGGCTCAACAATCGCGGAGCGTGATGGTCCTACTAGACTCTAGCCTAAGTATCTGAAAAACCTTTCATTTATACTCAATTCCATATCTTTTCATCTCCAAAAATATTATTTCTCCAATTTACTCAAGCCTGAAACCCATTGAATATCTAATTCCATTCGCCCGTAAAATATCCTTTTCATTTATGACCTTTAATTTTATTTCTTTAATAAAAACTCTGGGCCCGATTCGGATTTTATAATAGACATCTGTTAGATATCTTTTAGACATCGCCAAGATACGATAACGAGATCTAAACTGTCAAATTTGACATTTCCGCGATTCTGGAGATACTCTTGAACGATTTCAACAAGATTCACATCTAATAGATATCTAACACGATCTATCGTAAAAGTGACA
This sequence comes from Cydia amplana, assembly GCF_948474715.1. Classification (NCBI taxonomy): domain Eukaryota; kingdom Metazoa; phylum Arthropoda; class Insecta; order Lepidoptera; family Tortricidae; genus Cydia; species Cydia amplana. The sequence goes on from NC_086072.1 coordinate 17,391,582, forward strand.
TTGGTTGCCCGAATTGCGCTGCAAAAGAGAACTAGTTTAAATCTAAACTATAACGTATCTAGAATGGATCTAGTACGTGTCGTCTCTTGTGAATATCTTGAAGTTCGAATACGGCAGTCTGACAATCAAGTTAATAGAAGACGTCAGGAATGGCACCCTGGGAGTAATTTATGCGTAAAAATGAGTATAACTGCGACACGTAGGAGTTTTATCGTTGTCACGAATGCTGGAATTGTTATAAGTTTTCAGGACGCTGAATTTCAGGTGTATGAGTGTCATATTGTCTTAATAAGGTCTTACGTAATCTTAGTACTCGCTAAGTTAACTTGCCAGGAGGATTTTTATTTTTACCCTTCATGAATTTTATGAAACTTCTATAAATTTGAGCGTCTTGGAAAATAAACGTACCTAATCCAATTAAAGAACTGTCATCGACACCATCATTCGACGCGAGAGGTACGATAAATCAATAAATCAAACCAATTTTCAATGGATGTTGGTCAGAGGTATCTGATCGAGAATCTCATTCTAGGATGTCGGTTAAAAATATTTAGGTAATTACTTATGTGGCCGCGATGGCTCTCGATCTTCGTCCGCAAACTTCTTTGACAAGCGATCAGTCATCGCGGTGGAACCAATTTCTTGCCACGCACTTGGATACTTATTATTTTCATATGTAGGTGGGCCGATTTTTATTTTTTTGTCCATCTTTTTTCGCCAGATTTCAATAAAATTTGCTGGATACATAGAGATGCCTATTCTGTACTCAATAAGCGCAATTTCACCGTATGCAACTCAATTTTATTTTATAATTGTTATGTGTTTTTATTTGTACCTAATTGTTATAATTTGTAATGTAGATTCCATGTTGACTGGCTCAATTAACTTGGCACTAGGCAATTAAGGGCTCTTTTCCCTTGTGGCCCAGGTATTTGCTGAATAAATGTTGAAGTTTGAAGGTCACCCAACATTTCATTTCCAAAGGTACATTAGTTGCTCTTCGGTAAAGACTATTCTTATTACCTGCAGGACCTATTACACTACCAGTACCTATGTAACTAAAGATACATATATTATTGTTAATAGACTGTACTACAAAATTTGTAGTACAAATAGGCAAATAAAGCCCTACATAGGTTCCTCGCATACGTATATTGAAAACGCACCCTACTCTAATTGGCCTTCATAATTTCCAGTCTCCGCTACAATATGGTCTCCGCTGTATCCAGATTCTGCGGTCACCACACACCTTTATATCTATCTCTATCTACTATTATATACCATCATATCCCGCTTTTGTCCTGCACTTGAATTTGAACTTTGTTATTTAGCTTCTTGGATTGTTTTTAGACTAAAACGCGTGAATGAAATAGGCGCTTGAAGAAGTAAGCCAGTCAATATACTGAACGCACAGCTGGCACTCGACAAATTTAGTTTTAACGCTGTCGAGGTTTATTATAGTCTCTAATCCTTTCTAATAAGGTTGTAGGATTGTTTTATGGACTGCATACAGTTGGTAGAAATGTGCAGTGGAGGCGTCGCACCATGCATCCGTGCTCGTATAGGGTATTGCTAGTGCAAGCTATATAAATCTCTAGATGTACATTTGTAAAGTTTTTAATTAAATTTGGAAGTTTTGTATTTATTTAGCTACAACGAGTCTTTTCCGTTTTCATGGAGTACACAAACAATGAATGTGCCATGAGATAAAATGTGTCCTATACTGGAATTATTTTTATTTGCGTCTTTTGACACATTATTACTGACGTATATAGAGATGTAACTAACCCAAATCGATTGTCACAGCAAGCGATTACGATTGGATGGCACCTAGACTGAGGTATCGAATTGTGACGTTTAATGAATTTTTATTTGAGATTTAAATAAAGCTAGAATTAAATGGTTAATAAATAATAATAAGACGATATAATAAATTTAATAGTCATTTGTTATAAATATCGAATAACTATTGTAATATGAATGATTTATAGCAACATTTACCTAGATTTAATAATGATTAAAAATTATGAATAAAACATGGAATTGAATTGAATTGTCGCGATCTAAAATGAATAATTTATATCGATTTACTTAGACAACTACCGATTCATAACGATTCATAACGGTGGTGTCCGGCCAACCCTAAATTTAAAAAGAAAAAGACGTAAAACATAAACGTTCGCAGTGCAATTATCTTCCTTTGTTATTTCGATGTGCAAGATATTTTACGTTCTATTGCTGTTGTCAGTGTCATGTGTCAAATGACGCAAATACGACTGCACAAGGTATAGTCGTGCCGTCTGATACCATATCCTCTAAGGCCCAAGGTCCTACTTATAGTACTTCTTCAGTTCGATGAAATTTAAATCATATTCAATTGGAACAGAGTCGCTTTTGATTCTTTCGTTCAATTTTCAAACGACGCAAAATCAACTATATTTCCTACACTATAGGTTCAAATGTCAGTAGCAATTTTTGGATTTTTCATTTGTATGGCTGGGCCTTAGGAGGATATTTCTTAAGGATAATTCATGAGTGATGGAGCGCAGTATTCTCGGTGTCAAATTGACTGACAGAATCAGAAATTCCATCTTGCGCTCCAAAACTAAAGTAGCCGACGTAGCCCTGACAGCCGCTAAACTTAAATGGGCCTGGGCCGGACACATCTGCCGTATGCCAAACGACTTGTGGGCTAAGGAAACTACTGAGTGGACACCGAACATAGTGCGGCGTAGCGGCAGACCTCGAAGGAGATGGCGGCATGATCTTGACGTCTTTCGGGAAGATTGGCCTAATATTGCCCTAGAACGAGACGCGTGGAAGAAAGAGAGGGAGGCCTTTGCCCAGCAGTGGGACACAACAGGCTAACAAATAAATAAATAATTCATGAGTGACGAGCGGGTCGAGTCGATTAGCCTGTGGGCTATGATTTTAATTATGTGCAGAAATTTCGAATATATGAAATAAGGTATCAGTTAACCCGCCAATCATGAACCATGGCATAATAGGCACCTTTGAGGAAGTTTACGGTATTCGTACTTATTTACCGATTTCAACAAATCAATGGCAAAAACCGTCTAAGTGCGTGTCGGACTCGCGCACCATTAGGGTAACATTCCATTTCTGAGTAGTGGAGCTGCGGTTGGAAATGGACTGTCACCTTTACGCAAAAAACTACAAAAAAATCACGTTTGTTGTATGGGAGCCCCACTTAAATATTTATTTTATTCTGTTTTTAGTATTTGTTGTTATAGAGAAAGAGAAATAGGTACATCATCTGTGAAAATTTCAATTGGCTAGCTATCACAGTTCATGAGATACAGCTGGTGACAGACAGACAGACAGACGGACAGTGCAGGCTTAGTAATAGGGTCCCGTTTTTGCCCTTTGGGTACGGAGTCCGACTCAATTTCCAACCCGCCAAGCGTGAGGCGCCCTTGTCCGACGCCATTTCACGCGTATCTTGGCTGCAGCCAATTACATTGTGATGGACCTGTGGCCAGGAGTGTTGAGCTCTGACAAAGATTACCTTAAGGACAAGATGGAGCATGTTAGACAACAGGGGACTTAGAGTTCATAGAAAACGCCGCTCGAAGCTAAAATAATGAGAATTGTTGGCAAGTCCAACAGAAATATCTATAGGTAATTTTATTCCGATACCATGGAAACCATAAAACACTCACTTCATATTCTCAAAGAATATGTGCAAATTTTATTGTGCTTTATATTAAATATAGTTTTGTGACTACAAGTCTTAGTTTACTTCTTCGCCCATTCAAACCAGCCTAATCCACCTCCACCGCTGAACATTGGTCCTTCGAGCCGGATCGCGTAACTTTTTCGTAGCATCTATCCCGATACATTTTTACTTTTCATTTGGTCTTTGTCGATGTCGGTGGTACGATTGTCAGAGTCAGAGTACTGTGGCACCCAACAGTTTAGCACTGACATAAACGCTGCTCTAGCGTGAACGTAACTTACTCTCTATGCATCTCGCTCGTACTGACATATTGGCAAGTTTATGTCAGTGTTGACACTGTCAGTGACTCATGGTACAGGTGCTGCTGTGCTGTCGGAAAGTTTCCAAAAATGCGAAATTCCCATCATTAAATTTCGAAAACTTCTCTAATTTTTTATGGAAATCGAAATTTTCCGTTTCCAAAATGAAAGTTTACTTTTATTTATTTATTTAAACTTTATTGCACAAAATATATACAACAATGTACAAATGGCGGACTTAATGCCAAATGGCATTCTCTACCAATCAACCATAGGGCCAAACAGAGATACCTTCAATTGCTGCAGAGAGAGAAAATATATTAAGTGAATTAAAAAAAACCAACTATACTTATAAACTTACTTTTCTAACTTTTTTGAAACGTTCCTCAACTTGCACATCTGTAGTGCAGAGTTATCTTGGTTCTATCCCTTAACAGAAAAAGTGCATTCGTGCGATAGCCAACGCTTGGTTCACGGACAGCTGTAAACCACTGTTTAAGGAATTTAATGTTTTGCCTTTACCTTGCATGTACATCAAAAAAGCATGTCTGTTTGTGAAAAAGCACCCTGAACTCTTTAAAAAGAGAATTGATGTATTTGCCGGGAATCGGAGAGCGCAATACAGGAACCTATTATATCAGCCTCCTTCACATTCTACTGTATACCACAGAAATGCTTACAATATGTGTATAGTTTTATTCAACAGTCTTCCCGATGAGCTAAAGCAAATTGATTGTAACCAATTTAGCAATAAGATTACAAAATGGCTGTCTGAAAATTGCTTTTATAGTGTAAGGGAATTTTTAGAGCAGAAATTGTTAAATCAAATAGAATAATATTTTAAGTAGCAGAGATTAGGTTTATTTCTTGACATCTTACTATTCATTTATATTCCCAATGACTTTTAAATAAATTATGTACACGACGACCATTATGTAACTTGTAACGATTTTACTATTTAATTTGACATTTTTTATTTTATTTAATACCTATTCAATTTGATACAAGTGGATGACTTTTTTTTAACTATAAAAAAATTACCCACAGTTTTTATTTTTGTATCTAAGTTTTTTCAATATTGTGCTTTTATTTTATGTTAAAATTATTATTAGTCAATTATTTGCATGTCGTGTCTTCGACTGAATACTGATACTTACATGTAAAACTGTTGTCATCTTGTACCATACGTATTCTGGCAAATAAAGAAATTCTATTCTATTCTATTCTATTCTAACCTGCGAAATGATGAACAGGGTTAGGGCAAGGAAGGGTCAGGGCAAACTGGACGGTTGTATGTACCAAGTGTTTGGTCCACTGATCGGATTGATTGGACCGCTTACTTTGCTCTGTCAATAATGATGTACCTAGTACCTAGTTATATATTTAATTGGGTATTATAGGAATAATTATCTATACAAAGTTGTTTATATTAAAATTTATCTCGGGGTTCCTAATGACTTAGCCACATCTCTTAACACTGTATAAGGCGAGGTGAGCTGCCACTTATATATTTAGTCAAACCAATTTGTCAGTAAATAGGAACAAAAAAAACTATACTCATCCTTTTCTTTTGGGTGCTAGTACTAGTGTAAGACAAAGAGAGTATGATTCTCTCTGTCTATGTTTGAAATTAGACAGTCCTTTGACACACTATATATCAAATTCCCGATAAAAATTCTAAACAGGTAAATGTGTATAATCGTTTATTCAATAAACCAGTTGTTTTTCATTCAATAAACTTTATTGGCTGTCGTTTGTTGTATTAACCCACAAACTGAAGTTGTGAAAATAAATGATTTAAGAACGGATAATTTGATGATACCCGAAGGGGGTGAAAATCGGGTTGAAACGTTTCGATGACTTACTTCTGCGCGGACGAAGTGGTCGGAGATCAGTTTATACATATATTAAAGGTGCATTGAGGTAACTTCGAAAGCAGGTTAATTTTGAACTTTGCAGTTATAGGTGTCTGCTAAACCAGAAGAACTTTGTACTGTGGATAGACTTAACCTCTCAACTGCCTTGTCCCGTATCCGTCCCAGACAATTTGGACTGTAATTAACAGTTGGAAGGTTATTAATTCAGTAGCAAATTTTTGACACTGGCGTTCGAGAGGTTAAGCTACTTCAACGCTTACTAAGGCATCTTCTTTACTGTTGCTAAAGTAGAAAATGCTTCAAAATCAATAAAATTAGGTAAATACATGACATAAATTTAAGCCATGCATCGTTTGAAATATCGGCCTGCGCTCCGGCTTGGGAGACTTTATCTCGGTAGCTTTTTCTGTCATCTCTATTGTTATCCCCATTTTACAATATTCATTTATAAATCGCACTATTAGTATTTAAACGGAGTTTTCTTAAAAGCAACCCGCAAAAAGAAGTCAACAGGTACTAAAAAGGCTTCCCCATTGTCGCCATTCAGTGCTCAAAGCAATTGTATCGGTATTCATCGAACACCTATTCAGTTTCCATAGGTCGTAACAACCTCGATTTTTAAAGAACGTTATGCCGTTTTGTAAAATTGGTGAAATAGAAAACGCTAAACGTCTTTTAAATGTCACAAAGGTGAGAAAAATTTGCTCATTGTTGTTGTTGGGATATTATATCATTTTAATTTCTATTTTCACTTGTTTAGTGAGATATCAAAAATCTGGAAGAAGTCGCTTGTTGTGGTGCACAATAAGCAATATTTACTTAAAATAATTACAGTTTATAATTTAAGAGCTATTTGTAGTTTTAAACATAATTTGTAGGTGACGAATTGCCTATCGTCACAGACAATTTTTTTGTCTTTTGACTTAAAAGTTATGTTTACTTAGCTGTATAACAAGTAAATTAAATCAAAAAATATTGATTGATTTTCTGAAAAATAGATTCCGCATACTATATCCAAAAAGATAATTATATTCGAAAAATCTAACTTTCCTCTTAACGATCTGTAACATCGCAAATTATGTGCCATGAAAGAAATAAATTAATAATCTCTTATTTTTTTTTTCTTTTTAAAACAACTATTACTATTAACAATAACAGTCGTGAAAGAAATACACAGTAGGTAAATAATAATTGTAATACATAGTATAAAATTACCGTCATACGCTATTGACAAACAGAGGTGTTTCGCCGCCACTCGCTGTTGAAACCATAACTTAATTTGCAACTGCATTCCTGTTACTCCATTTAAGTTAGACTTAATTAATAATTATAATTATGTACTTATTATAAATAATAATGGTAAATTATTTATTTAAGATCATTGAGAATCATTGTGCATATTGTGTTAGTAATATAAACAAGTGTAAGAACTATACATAACTATAAAAACTTAATAACTATAAACTGTAATTTAATTTATTTATTACTGTGTGCGTGTATCAAGCGTTGTACAAATATGTACAGGCAATCAATTCTTTATTATTTCTGCTTAGTAAACTTCAATTGTTTGGGATTTATCAGGTTAAGAAAATACTTCGTTAAATTGTTGGCGATTTTAAAAGTGGTCTGAAATTCGCCGAGTGCTAGAAAAAAAGTTATACCAAATTGATCTAAGTACACAGATTCGAATGTCACTTACTATACTACAGTAAGTACAGTAACACATATTCAAATAGGTACTTACGGCTCGATTCGAGACAATTATCCAATTCAGTTAGTCAATTATTTTCCTTATTCATGCGTAAAAAAATTAAGTTCAAAATCATTTTTTCTCAAACATACTCCAAAATGTATGCGTTAATGTCACGAAATGAAGACATGAAGTTGCTCATTTATGGCTCCTTACATTACTTCTTGACCAAGGCCAAGAAGTAATGTAGGGAGTTAGTATGAAACGTACATTATTGTCCGCTGCTCTAACTTTTTAAATTTGCTCACTAAGATTAGACTGACAGAGGAAATATTACATACAGCCAACCACCACTCTCTCTGTAAGCATACTTGCGACATTTTTTTTTATTACGTTGTATAATTTGTTGAGTCAATCGGTCCTCCCTAGAAATACGGGCGGCCTGTTGCTCTTTGTCGGATAGAAGCTATGTGACGTGTCAAAAAAAAAACTATACTACTACTTTATAAGCGGTTAAACATGGTGCTCGAATAGCTTTTTCAAATGTCAAGTTAAAAAAATAAAAAAGGCGGCAATTTACATTTTTATTTTCTTAAAATGTTTGAGAAAAGCACTATACAATCCTTGGCCGGAACAGGGATTGCAAGACTCGCTTTATCCGGTCTCGTCCGACTCGTCGGACTCGGCCGTCTACCGCAATCTCGTCCTGGCCTCGTTCACGGCCTCTGCAGTAATGTACTATTATTTTTAATATCCCTTACGGCTCTTATGCGCTGTGGGATACAATACGTCGCCCTTACCGTAACTCCCACCGTCACGTAATAAGTTTACGCGGAACAGTGTTCCTCCATTCGGCGCCGGAGGTTTGGTTTTAAAGTAATAGTGAATTATGTAGGAGCCGGCTTATGGTAACGCGCTTATGTGTAGGCACGTAGTTGTATGTGTTGGATTTAATTCTATACGTCTGCAGGTGCGCATGTAGGATATACAAATAAATACAAATACAAATAATTTATTGAGAAAAGTATAGTACAGTGGTTGCTCTTAAAGACTAAGAATTTATAAAGACAAGTGATTTACAAATGCCTGAACTAGGATTCCCTGTGTTTCAGGCAGCAAATATGTAGATTCATTGTTTTTGAATGGACGAAGAAGTTGAAACGTATAGAAATTCATTGAGATGTAGCTTCGTAATTGTACTTATTACGTAAGAACCATTGTACGTACGCCTCTAAAAAATAATATAAGTAGGTACTGTGTTTACTAAGTTAATTAACTCGCAAAAAACTTAAAAATTTTGCAGCAACCAAGTGCAGAAGTTTTTTTTAATGTGATAGTCTGATGGGAAGCGTAAAACGAGCAGAGAAGCCGCCTGATGGGAAGCGATCACCGTCACCCGTGCGTTGCCGACACTTGAGAGCCCTATAAATGCAAGTTTTCCTAGAAATTTGATATTAAATGGCACTTTCACACTCTATCATTTGTCAGGTCGGAGCAGAGTTGAGAAAAAAATGTTTTGAGGTTTTTGTTTTATTTTTAAATTTGGAGTACAATATAATTTTTCCGTTGTAAATAACAAAAAAGCAGGTTGCACTGAAAGTACCTAATATCATAATTATCAAGATCGGTTTTGTAGTTCGAATGCCCACTCGCACACTTCACTCCGATTGAGAAATTAGCCAACCTGAAAGTTGAATTTTCAGGAAGCGATTTAATTTACCTGTTTACGTACCTACGTGTACTTTACACGATAATTTATATTTTAGAGCTCACGAAATGACCTTTACCTTTCCCAGTTATATTGAGCCTGAAAACATACAATGGCAACTTTCGGACAATAGGGCCTGCAAAAATATTAGCGAGGTGACCGCTAGACCGTGGCACCGTTCGAATGATTTATGCTTAGTTTGTTTGTAACTAATAATGGACTACAATATTTTCTTGTTTTTTCGATACTTGTGAACCTTTTTTATAATTTTGTTGTTTAGGAGTTCTTACGAATTCAATTCACTTGTGCTATAAGCAGTGATCGGGGTTGTGGATGCCACATCGCGGTATATCAAGTTATAATAATAATTATGGATACACCTTTAAGCCCGCGATACCTTTTAATCTGCTGAACACAAAAAATCGTTTTTTAATGTAGATAACATATTTATGAAATATACGACATTAAATAAGTAGTTACCCCGATCACTGGCTATATTAGAACTATTCATTTGTGCTATAAGAGCCGAATACCTATTATGTATATTCCCGTTGAGTTACCAAACTCCATAGGTTTTCGTAAAAAAGGGAGATTTTTAGGATATATGTATATGGTGAAGTTGCGCTTATACTGTTTATAATAGGGAACTCTATTCACTAAATTTTATCGAAATACGAAAAAGAAGATAACGACAAAAAAATACAAGTCGGCCCATAACTAGCACTACTAAAATTTTTACTACTAAAATTTTTATAAGTCTAGGTTGAAAATCAGTAAGTAAGTCAAGTCAATAGCAAGTTTTGGTAACATTCCAACCACCGCCCTACCGCATAAAAGGAACAAGTAAATCAAAAGTTTCTTTTACTCACTGAAAACCTTGCCGTTCGCTGCTTTGGGACAGAAAATAAGAAAAGTAATATTGACTATGAAATATAATTATTTTAACGGATATATCACGCCCGTATAAATAATTATAATTCGTGAGTAACTATCGCGGTTATCGAAGATAGTTAGTATTTTGCTACTTTTTGCTTTCACTCCATTTCGCATATAAATGAATAAAAATTGTCAATACTTAATTCTATCAAATAATTCAAAAGCAATTAAGCTATTGCATAAATACGTAAAACCTCATTTTGATAAACCAATATACACTGCAACATTCTAATTAAAATGCAAATCAGCAATACATAGCGGCTCCATAACCACTCTTTCCGAACAACAATCACGGATAATTTCATCCCGATTAATCCCGTGACAAGTCCGGACATTTCCAAACGCTACTGCATTTCATCCATTTGACCTTTGTTGTTAAGGGCGTAAAGGTGATTATCCACTGTGAATGTTTACCCAGTACAAATGAAGTTGGAGGTATCCAGACGCGAGGAATCCAATTATTTTGGATGCAATCAACACGGTATCAAGTGTGATGAGAACAGCAAGTTTGATTTGTTACAAATCGCGCGTCTACGCGGAATCAAAATGTCTTTCCAGCTGAATTTCATGTCAGGTCTTTTACTAACTTATTTTAGTGATAATAACTACTAATCAAATTATTATTATCTGATCAAATTATGTTATAAATCAACAAAACCCTACTGATCGCACATTTTTGTTTGATTAAAAGTGACAACTGTGGACATCAACTTTAATTTATAAATATTAGACCCGTGGTTCAATTGTCATTTACGCTGGCTATCAACGCAACTTGTTAAACTACACATAATCAAATTATTATGAATGATGACAACAGGATGATGCATTTGACCAATTTTAGGTCCAAGTTTTTTATCCGGCCAACTTCGAGCGACAGGTGGGAGTGCTCCACCTCTCGACAATTGATAGTAATACTGAAAGAACATCGAATATCCTAAAAATAAAGTAAAAAAAAAAACAAAAACAAATAAAACCTCTTTTCTTGGAAATATCAGCAAGAACAAAGAAAAGACCGCAAGAAGCAGAGAGAAGGAAAACAGCGCAGTGGAGCGTTTGCCAGCAAAGTGAAAAGGCTGAGCCACACGCACTACTGACATCGTGCAGTAGACGCATCCACGACGGGATGTCGGCGGGTTCGGCTTGATCGAAACAGCGTAACGAGTGACTATTTACAGTTATTGCAGTTTTTCGAATGCTGGACGTTAAACAGACTTGGTTAACCAAATACTATTTAGCGAGATCGGCCTGAAACTTAACTTCGACAAATGTGAATTGTACATTTCCGAAAACTTAGAACCTTCTTTAGCACCCCAGGTACTTCAAAGTTTTTCGAGTTTAGCCCCAAACATTAAAATCTTAGCAAAGGATAATCTCCACCTTCTCGGCTCCCCCATTTTCGATGAAGCTATTCCGTCTGTTTTGGCCACATCTATTTCTAAATTTCGTGTTAATTCAGATCGCTTAATCAAAATTAGTAGTCATTCGGCCTTATTTATTTTAAAATTTTGTTTGTTGGTTCCCAAATTCACGTACTTGCTCCGTTGCTGCCCTATCTGGAAAGTCGCTAGTTTAGTCCAACCTATCGATAGTCTCCTTAAATCACAACTAGAATCGATTTTAAATGTCCGTTTTAACGAACCGGCCTGGACCCAAGCTTCTTTGCCCATTAGGTTTGGCGGTTTAGGAACACGTACAATATCGAGTGTTGCTCTGCCGGCATTCTTGTCCTCAATCCATAGCACGTCTGATCTCGCAGGTAAAATCCTTAAAACAACAAACTGCGAGATCGCGTGCTTGGATGAGGCCAAGAATGCCTGGCTAGCTAAACTGCCAGATGTTCCACCTAGACCCGAGATGCAAAGGGCCTGGGACAACTTAGCTTGCACCGCCGTTATGAAATCCCTAGTTGACACTTCGTCGGGAAGGGACCGCGCAAGGCTCTTAGCTGTGTCCAGACCAGAGTCTGGACAATGGCTACACGCCTACCCATCACCCAATACCGGCACTTTCATCGAGCCAAACACTTTAAGAATTGCTATTGGACTCCGGGTCGGAGCCGATGTATGTGTAGACCACAGCTGCGCCTCTTGTGGGGCCCCTGTTGATCGCCTTGGCCACCACGGACTCGCCTGCTCCTGGGGCGCTGGCCGCCTATCCCGTCATGCCGCCCTCAACGACATCCTGAGGAGAGCGCTCGTCAGCGCCGAAGTCCCTGCGGCTCTGGAGCCCCAGATCGCAAGGGATGACGGCAAGCGCCCCGACGGGATGTCGTTGATCCCCTGGCGGATGGGCCGCGCGCTGGTGTGGGACGCCACCTGCGCAGATACGCTGGCGGCGTCCTACATTTCAGCCACCAGCAAACAGGCCGGGGCGGCGGCTGACGCCCGAGAACGCTTCAAGGCGAATAAATATAGTTGTCTCGGCGCACACTACGAATTTGTAGCCTTTGGCGTCGAGACACTAGGTCCGTGGGGAAGGGGGGCTCGGGGGCTCCACAAGGCGCTCAGCAAACGCCTAAGGCAGGCCACAGGTGACCCTCGCGCAGGCAGCTTTCTCGCGCAAAGATTGGCCATAGCAATCCAGCGCGGGAACGCTGTCTGCGTGATGGGCACCTTACCAAAGGCGCAAAATTTTGATAGGTATTTTTAATTTTTTAGCTTTAGTATTAGTTGTACTTAATTCTAGTTTTATATTCATTTTATAACACTTATTGTGCAATAAATGAGTTTTGATTCTTTTAGAAAATACTAAGTATATGAAGTATACATAAAAGGTAAGTACCTATCTATATCATATGAGTAGTTGCGACTACCTATCTACTTTTTGCATGTGTTTTTTCTAAAAACGACTTCTCAGAAAAACCAAAGACGATAAAGTTAAGACCTCATAGGATTAGGATTATTTTGAAACGTAAAATGATTGTAATACATTACAAATGAAGGCTTTTTTAAAACCAGGGCGATCCTTGCAGCGGCACAGTCATCATCACCAGTAACTTAAGAGTTGCGGTCTTAATTGTCGGTGAAACAAGACACGTATTTCTTTTTTTGACATTTTCCTTGACAGCCTGATACGACCCGGCTTTCACTTTCTCCTTCACTCGATCCAGGTATGCCCTTCTTGTCTTCCGTCTCTTCTTGATTCCTTCGACATCCCTTCTATGATGGTCTTGAAGAATTCATCGTGTCGTAATAAATGTTCCCTCTTCTTTTCAGTCTTAGTGTAACAAAAATAAACATAGTATTTAGATAGATTTCAAGTTGACTCGTGATTCAGCATTAAGCTAATAATGTGTGTGTAAATATGATGTTATCGCAGTAAATTTGGAAATGGTCCAACAAGTCGATTGAGAAAGGGCCCGATGTCGTGACTCCTGTACTATTCAAAATCGTGTTTGCCATTCGACGCAAACTGCAGAGAATGGTCCAAGTTTGAAGCTCATTTGACTTTCGATTTCTTCAGAAACTTTACTTTATCAGCATCAATTTTCGACTCATTGGTGTTTATTTCACGTGTTAACATACTTATTAACTTTTGTTTAAATTTGCATTTATGAGGTAAACATAGTGGGATTGATTTAACATTTTCAACATTATTATCCACCTCAAATAATTCATACCTATAATATTTTATAATTTTGTCATTAGAAGTTTGGTCCTTGATTGCAATGGGAATTGGACATTTTTGCTTATTTCTAATTAAGTATTTAGCTTTATTAAACATTAGGCAGATATTGAGAAAGGAATATCCAACAACGTTACGACGGCATCGACTAAGATCAGAGCTCATCAACCTATCCTAGACGAACTACCTACAGTTATTTTTATCGCCAAGTCGATAGCCAAACCCCAACGTCTTTTTAAAGATCGCTACGTCTGTAATCTTGATTACCCAACGTCGCCCTACCCTCTCACCACAAAAGGCAAAAGTCTGAGTTCTTCGTAAAACCAATATTTTCTCCAAGAGGGGATGGGACGGCGATAAATTCAATTGCCATTGATAGTTAGTACCACATTAGTCCTCCTTTTGTATTTTAGGGCCTTTTGAAAAAGTCTGGGGACGTCTGGATACGTTGTATTGACGCTATTCATGATGTGATTTATAGGGAAAGTAGCCGTAAACAGTATTCGGAGAGATTTTGGTGAATTATTACGTAGGTAAATTAGGGAGTATATTTTGCCAACTTTTCTGGACAAGTTTGGGAGGTTTATTGTAGCTTGAAATTTACTTACACTAGATATTTATTTAACAAAGAGATTAGTATTTCATTTGTATATGTGCTAAAATTAATTTTGTTATACGTATGCCTACCGTGCGCTTTCTACAGGATGTTGCCTGTAACACGAGCAAATAATTAAAATATAATATATTCCTCAAACTATAAAACTTTTGTAAAACAATTTTAAAAAAATACGAATCATTTAGACTTCCTCATTTTCATACAACATAAATATTGCCTTCAGTGTACGCTGACATCAGTGTGTTTGACGTTGCTTGTCACGCATTAAACACAACAAAATTTGCAATTACATTGCGTCTTAGAATAAACTTTAAAGTGTTATAAAAATCAAAACATAATTTATTTTTAAAAGTTGCTGAACAAAAGTTGATCAGTTTGAGGAGTATAGTCTACTGTTTACTTTATTGCTCCTGTTACAGGAAACATCCTGTACCTATATTTCAATAGGGCACTAGGACTTAGTTGCTATCATATTCTTCATTTCTAAAGGCGCATAAGCTGAATGTGATATCTTTTGTTACCACTGAACCCCCATTGTCATTGTTACAGTTGATTGAAAATAAGGTTAGGCAAAATTATCTCCGAAGGAAACCCTAATTTTATCATTAGTACTTATTTCCAAACTTTGCCAAAGTAAACTAATAATCAGGGGTCGGACAAAAAGTGCGGATGACGTCAAACCACTTATAGGATGATTTCAAATAGTATTTTTGATTTTCATAAACAATTATCACTTATCATTTATCAACCTCTTTATTAAACGATATCGCCACTTGAAATGAGTACTTAAGTACGTTTTTGACTGACACATTGTCAATCAGATGAACAATAAATTGACTTCGTTATTGTTTAGCTATTGTATCTTCACGATTATATTTAGCTAAAATTTATATTTACTAATGTATAAGAAAACGCTCTAAAATGTCATCTTTACTCGAATATTGTAGCAAGTTTCGTGAAATTTATTTTATTCACTACATCACCCTACCACCTGTATTATTAATTTCATGGATTTATTTACGATTATTTTGTTACTTCATTAATACTACTTTGTTACTACATGTCACACGGAAGTTTAAATACAAACTCAAACATCATCCTGTGTGCAAGATTACGTCATTTTTACGTCATCCGCACTTTTTGTCCGACCCCTGCTAATAATCAATTTTGTTTGAAATATATATCCATTGAAAAATGCGGCAGCAATGCAGTCTGCAGTAATATTGCTCTGCAATACTGAACGGAACCTTAAATCTGTGCCTCTAGAGCCCAGCAAGATACATCGTGTTCTAATAGAGGCGAGCCACCAGCACGATTAATAATTTCGCTGCTGCTAATTACGGCGGCTGCCGTACATCATTCCGAGGGACTATTCTGAAACGAGGACTGTAGGGAAACTACACAGGAGAGTCACATATTTAACCCTTATCTTGGCAAGGCTCAAAATATCTTAAATATAAATATTTTTTTAGTTTTTGGTCACCTATTGAGCATTCTAGACTATAAAAAAATAAGGAACAAAAATTTTCCAGTTTCGGAAAATCCTATGTATCATATTTGATACAATGCCAATCCCTCGACAAACTAGTTACCTACTTTTTACAAGAAAAATTTGGATTATAATAAAAATAAAACATGTAGTGCAACAGAAATCATCATTTATTGCTTATTAAACGCAATCTAAAACATCAGATGACTATTAAACCTGTAAAAAACAATTATATCCACGTATACCTGATCACATGGAAGAAAAATTTGATCTCGTAAAGTTTCGAAAAACTTGTCAACAAAAAGTAGTTTAAAATAGGAAAAGTAAACAAATAAATACAAGTAAAAAAAAAAAAATTTTTTTTACTTAGGGGGCATTTTTGGGCATGGGCATACACAACATTTTCCGCGCTACGAGCTACGGCGTAGCAATAATGCTACAGCGTACGAATATACAGTTAAAAAACATCTAGTACTTTAAAAAAATCAAAGTTCAGTAACTAAATAATACGAGAACTAATATGACATATTTGAAACATGTTTTGTAACCCCACAAATATAAAAAATATTTACAAACATGTAAACCTATTTTGATAACAACTTGGCAATGTATTAAATGTAATACGATCCTTTTGACATGTACATTTCTGAGTTCTTGGCAATGTATCAAATATAATACATAACAGCTTCATGTAAGATTCTGTGTATTAAGTGTTTTAAAATTCGACCGCAATGGAAATATTTATACACTAACAGATAGTTAATGCATCAAAATGTAGATTATGGGAAAATACATATTAATCTAAGAAATAAGTGCAAAACTAAACGAAACGAAACGAAATTTGTCGTTTCCGCGGCGCCATGTTGATTATTACTAATTAATTTACAATGACACTTGTCTCCATTATTTTTTTCTATAATAAAGGAGGGTAGCTCGATATATTTATGGCAGAATAATTTTGTTAGGTAATAAAGTTAACCTGCTAGATTTTTTAAAGTTCCATGTATCACGGGTGTTACAATGCCAAGATAAGGGTTAAGCCCCATTTACACGGCGCGAGAACTTACATGCAATATTCGATACATTGCTAGACAGGGCGTGAAAATCGAAGTTGGCAAATTGCTGGCATCTTTCTCTGTCACTCTAATTACGCCTTCATTGGATTAAAAGGAAAGATCCCCGCAATTTGCGAATTTCGGTTTTCGCAGTCTGAGTACAATGAAATCATCAGTCGTTCGACCAAATACCGCATATGTAACATAAATCTGACGACCGGTCTGGCCTAGTGGGTAGTGACCCTGCCTGGGTTCAAATCCCAGTAAGGGCATTTATTTGTGCGATGAGCACAGATATTTGTTCCTGAGTCATGGTTGTTTTCTATGTATTTAAGTATTTGTATATTATATATATCGTTGTCTAAGTACCCACAACACAAGCCTAGAGCTTACCGTGGGGCTTAGTCAATTTGTGTAAAATGTCCTCTAATATTTATTTATTTATTTAAATGTTGTGCAAATTCTTGATCTGTCTAAATGGCGCCTTAGCCACATACATATAAGGAAAATAAATGTACCTACTATTGCAAAAAAAAACAGTATTATTAGGTACCTATTATAATATTCATAATTTTGTAAAAACCGTCTCAAAAAGCTATCTACTTTAAAGATTCATTAATAGGACTAAAGTACTTGTTGCAAATCAAAGTGCATCTATTAACTCACATTTATAGACGGGTCTATCGCGAAAATTATTTAATTACCTTTATTTACCCACGTTTCGACACAGGTTTCACTGGTCGTGGTCGCGGCTAACTGATGTCCCAGCAAAATGTCGAAACAGAGATTTGTGCAACTAGTTAATAACTAAATGGGAGTTAATATGGGTTCAAAACGCGAAAGTTTTAAATATTAAAGTGCATCTAAACCTGCATCAGAATACCCCGCAGCCATTACGATCGTACAATACGCGACTCAAAACTAAATTAGTGCGCTAGTACGCTAAGCATTCTATTGCGCGGTCGGCGCGGCGCGGCGGGTGAATCAATCATTTTCTTGTTTGCGATAATTCGGTCGTAACAATAGGCCTGTGTTTATGACAAACGCCATTACGCGTTTGCAGATGATTGATTGATTGGAGTATTTCAAAATAATATTGTCTTATTTGACTTTTTTTGTTAATAACAGATACTTTCTCTTCACCTTAGCCCTTTTTCAGTAGCTACGCTCAGTCACCAAACTCCAAGATTAGCGATTACTTTATAAAAAACACAGCACGTGAGAGGCACAGTTAAATAAGGTTTTGGCAAAAATTTAATTTTTGGTGCAAGCTTTTATCGCTGACTGTACTTTTCTTACGACAGACAACTAATACTCTTCGAGACAATTCTAAAAACCCCTAACACAATTAGGTTGCGTTGTTTCATCACAGAGTTCCTATGGCCACCTCCTGTCTCCATCATCAGATCAGTTCGACAGTACCATATTATTGTATTGTCATCAGAACTACTACATACAGCTGCCAATTTTCATGACGCTCCGATCCTTGGAAGATGGTTAAATTAGTTACTTTAGATTCCATTACATGTTAGTTACATACAGGTCGAGAGTTCCTATGGCCACCTCCTGTCTCCATCATCAGATCAGTTCGACAGTACCATATTATTGTATTGTCATCAGAACTACATATAGCTGCCAATTTTCATGACGCTACGATCCTTGGAAGATGGTTAAATTAGTTACCTTAGATTCCATTACATAGTTACATACAGGTCGACCTAATAAAAGCTTGTTAAAAACATGCTCTTTCACTTATTCGTTTAACGGTGCCATTGGTGCTACATTCTTAATTCCATGTAAGTAACACAAATATTAACGCTCGGAGAAGAGAGACTTAGGTAGAAATTAACTAAACTGAAATTAATGTACCGGGTTGCAAATATTTTTAAACATACATCCTAAAAGTTCTTTATAATTAGAAAAAAACTCAAACCTGTGCAAAGCGCTGATTTACCTCCCAAAGGATATATATGACACCGTAAGATTGTGAACCCGTTAGTTTATAATCTAACGTAGGTTAGGTTATATTATAATCTCCCTACCGTCAGTTTATAATGTAACTAGCGAGATTATAATATGACGAGTGTTTACAATTTTACGGTGGCATATATATCCCCAAGGCCCAAACTATTAGTAGAGTACTAACAGTAAAACTTTTAACTGATCATCGGTGGACTTTATTCACTTGTAATAAGGTCGATTGCCAGTTAACAGGGGGACGAATGGGACGATACGCAGCGATGCAGTAAGCACACTTGGGTTCAAAGGGATGCGTTAATTGCCTACGCTTCGCGCCCGCCCTTTGCGTCTGGACGGTCAAGCGTGATCGTGAGGTTTGAGCGCATAGGACTGGGTTGGTTATTCCCACTAGTTAGCACCAAGTTGTTATCAGTGGTAACTACTGGGATTTTTTTTCCCACCTTTTACCACTGGTAACTACTGGGAAAAATAATTCCCAGTAGTTACCACCAAAATTTTGTTAGAGTTAAATACTAATAAAAACAGTATAAAAATAGTATAGTACATATATAGAGTGATTTAATAAATAATTATGAGTCGATTAGTGTTTTAGTTAACTGCCTTAAAACGGACCAAAAATATTGAAACAGTTTAACCGGTACTATACTTCGTTTTTTTTTAGGATTAGAAATTTGGTAAACAATCTTGATGTGTCTTTTAATTGAAAAACACTTTTAAAAAATCAATAACTATTACTTATGAAAGCAGAAGACTATAAAAGATCGTATTAGATTCATAATTGTTACATATTTACCGTAACTTATTTTTAAAATGTGTTTTTCAATTAAAAGACACGTCAAGATTGTTTACCAAATTTCTAATCCTAAAACAAAACGAAGTATAGTACAAAAACTATAATATATGTAAGGATTAATTGAATAATCCTTTTAGATTATTTTCAAGTGATTTTATTAGGTAATTCAAAATCACTCTATATTAATACTATATACTATTTATGGGTGAATCAACTTTTAAATGTCCACATGATGAAATTGTGGATTTTTATTTTTAGTTCTTATTTTCCATATTTATATATTTTATTCTAAAGATAATGTTCTCTTGTTTATGATTATGCATACAGCAGAGCTGTTTCTTTAAGAATTTAGTGAATTTAGCTAAAAATGTTCACCAGCCCAGATCAGCCCTGTCCCCTGGGCCACTCTCCAAAAGTATTTTTAAACAAACTAGATATCAATTATTGTTTAAAAATTATTATACTTACATTCATTAAACAATGCAGTTTAATAAGTTATCTTTTTAATGGCATATATCTCACGAAATCTCACAATATATCCCTTAAAAGTGTTCCCTGGACAACTTTTATTTAACAGAATCGGAACTTTTTTATTTAAACGCGAAATAGTTATAGTAATGTAAGAGAATTGCTCCTGCTACTTTCTTTTATATTGTGTTGTTGTATCTTTAAACATTTATGAACTGCTCTTGAATTTAAAAAGAAATAAAATAATGATATGTGGTTTTCAATTAAGGGACAACTTAGTTGTCCCATAGACATATCTGGTTGGCCAATGGAAATATTAATAATAAATCTTAATAGGGGTACTAAATGAAACAAATTTAATAAGATATCAGAAAGCAATAACATATACCTATATGTATGTTAGTGCTTTCTGATAGATAATTAAATTTGTTTCATACCTTATAAAAACTCTTAACTCATCGTTTTTGTCCAAGGGACAACCAAAATGTCCTACGGACAACCACTTCCGTTGTCCAAGTGACTAGTTGTCTGAGGGACTTTTCTAAAACTTTCAGCCGTATAATAATATTAAGGATTTTTTGTGTTTTTTTCACCCTTACGGTAAAATATATATAAAATAGTATCTGGTACAATGTCATTTATTGTAATATATTAAGTATTTATGTATTTGTGCCAGTGGTCCGATGGACATGCAATAAAGCCACCCACGCTCTCCAACAGTACTCGACCGACTGACGCCGCGAGTTTCGTGTAATCAAAATAACGGGTAGGCCTATCTGATTACCAGAAATTTGAACTTGTTGTCAAGTATCTTACTACGTTATCTATATTTAGATTTCATAACTAATTTATGGTTGTCCAGTTGACCTGCATGGCGTGGATAATTAAAGGGACAAAATTAAAAGGCAATTTATTCATAAACCAACTAACGCAAATATAATAAATCGGTATGTTTTATTAATTATACTTATCCATAAACATGATTATGTGTTTAAATACCAATTCGACAACAGTATTTTTTTATGATACAAAGTTTTATGGTGAACCGTTGCACGGGGACAATCTGTCCTACTATTGAAAACCAACTTTTGGTCTTTTGGACAACAGAAATACAGAAATACAGACTTTATTGGTAAATATAAACATTTTACACGTCATAAACTTAAAACTACTGGGTACATTATATTTTTATCGTTAAATACAAGTAATAAACAAGTATTAACATTTGTAAGTAGGTGGGTACTAAAACCTGTTTCTCAACAACCAATATAGAACGGGTAAATTGTAAACAAAATAAAATGTTTTGTAATAAAATGTTAGATAATATTAATAGGAACATAACGGCATACTAAAAACTCATTACTTTTATTTAAATTTGTATTATCGATCAGGGACTCTGTACGTGTGATGGTGAACACTAAAAAGTTGATTCACCCTTATACTGATTTTTATTAGTATTTAACTCTTACAAAATTTTGGTGGTAACTACTGGGAATAATTTTTGGTAAAAGGTGGGAAAAAATTCCTAGTAGTTACCACAGGTAACAACTTGGTGGTAACTAGTGGGAATAACCCGACTGGGTTCGGTAGCGCTGAAATGAGTGTGTATTGGATCCTTAAATAGTAAATACTCTCGACGTTTTGTGGACTCTAGAGTCTAGACCTACCGCCTACTCTACACATTGTTTTACATTTTGTTTCTTTCCTTTAGAAAAAATATACATCCTATTTTTTTAATTTTACCGTATATTAAAATATTAATCTATCTTTTCTTTCAGCTGTCGATATTTCCGGACTAGTGGAATGTAATAAATATATATATTTTATTTTATTTTATTATACACGAAACGTATGTGACAAAAAATCATCCACATTTCACTACTCGTTTGTTTCCTGACTTTAGAAAAAATATCGTGTTCTGTTCCCGCCCACAAATACCCTAGACACAGATCATATAATACTAGTACAGATACCCAATCCCATACTAAAAACGCGCACCGTCCTAAGTAGCAAATACTTGTAGGCAATTTTTTAGTTCACAGTAACAAACTAGATGGCGCACGGAGCCCCACGGAGCTAATAAAACTCTTACGACAAACATGCGTTGAAATGGCGTCAAAACACCTCTCGCGCGACATCTGTTGTAGCTTTCACGCACTAAACCTACACATCACATTCATTTTTAAGGTCAATCATTACTAGATGGCGTTTCAGCCATCGGCGACAAAATTGAAATTTATTTACATATCATAATTTACGATTATGAAATCAATTTGACTTTTTAATTTTTTTGTTAATTTTTTTGTATTGTAAATAGAAGTTTGAATGGGTACCTACTTTAGTATAAGCGAAGGCGTCAAAGTTTCGTTACAAATCACAGGTCGTATTCTTATCGCTTACCTTGCTTCGGCAAATCGGCACGACAAGCGTTCGGGTAAACCAGCATAACTGTGACTTTGAGATACACAATAATAATGCATAATCAAAGAGGACTCTTATACTGGTTTGAAGGTATCTAGTAGGTACCTATGCTTCACATTAGGGCAGAAAGAACACGGCATTGCGGTATGATCTGTTTTAATAAAATAATTCTTGGAGCTAAGCGTTGCATTGCCGCGTGCCGTCCACATGGCCTTGAGAGGCCCAAAGCCCAAGGTCGCGCCGACGAAACAATCTATTTTTAACGTCCGTTAAATAAAATCGAAAGTAATAACTTGAAAAAATATGCGCATATTAAAATCTAAATTTATATGTGACGTTATCTATGAAAATGGATCTTATTGTCGATGGCGCTTACGCCATTATTGACGATGTTCAGATATAAATAAAAGGCCACGCGACGCCGTGCGGCGTAAGCGCCATCGACAATAAGGTCCCTTTTCATAGATAATGCCCCATATTAGTACCTAGAGATATAGATATAATACTACGCGGTATTTTCTTAGATTTATTATGAAATAAAAAACCGGCCAAGTGCGAGTCGGACTCGCGCACGGAGGGTTCCGCACCATAAACAAATATCGAGTCGAGCCAAAACAAGCAAAAAAACGGTCACCCATCCAAGTACTGACCCCGCCCGACGTTGCTTAACTTCGGTCAAAAATCACGTTTGTTGTATGGGAGCCCCACTTAAATCTTTATTTTATTCTATTTTTAGTATTTGTTGTTATAGCGGCAACAGAAATACATCATCTGTGAAAATTTCAACTGTCTAGCTATCACGGTTCGTGAGATACAGCCTGGTGACACGGTGATAGACGGACGGACGGACGGACGGACGGACAGCGGAGTCTTAGTGATAGGGTCCCGTTTTTACCCTTTGGGTACGGAACCCTAAAAAGACCATGTATATAGGAAAGGAAGGAGTAGGTATTTTGTAAGGATCACAGATCATATGTGACGTTATCCATGAAAAGGGACCTTATTGTCGATGGCGCCTACATCGTTATCAACGATGCTCCGGTATAAATACAATGCCACGCCACGCCGTGCGTCGTAAGCGCCATCGACAATAAGGTCCCTTTTCATAGATAATGCCCCATAAAATACTAGTACATACATAGTACATGCAGATACCCAATCCGCCAATCCCATACTAAAAAAGCGCACCGTCCTAAGTAGCATATGTGACGTTATCTATGAAAAGGGACCTTATTGTCGATGGCGCTTACGCCGTTATTAACGATGCTCTGATATAAATACAATGCCGCGCGACGCTGTGCGGCGTAAGCGCCATTGACAATAAGGTCCCTTTTCATAGATAATGCCCCATATATGTACGTTGCTTTGCGTGTTTTACATTCTATTTCGTAATATTGCAATAAAAAATGTGTGTAACGTTTTTTTTGCCATGCTTTTAAATTAATAAATAAACTAATTTCCGATTTATTCATTTTTTTATTTAGCTACTAAAAGTTTTGTAGCTTATTCGCTACGGCTATCATGAGTTGGCATTTGACGTTTAGGTACGCTAGCGACTGCATGAAGTCGATCGCAGTCTATCTCGCTCGCACTCGCATTGATGTATTGGTGCGATCGAGTTCACGCAGTCGGTGGCGTAAAAGTCAATGTCAATTAATGGTAGCCGTACTTGTCCTATCATGTACAGTCAGCAGCAATAGTTGCTAAGCGGGCGAGGTGTTCAAAATAATCTTGACGCGACTTTATTGTTAAGTGAATAAGAGCGCGTCAAGGTAATTAAGAACGCCTCGCCCGCTTAGCAACTTCTGCTGCTGACTGTACCTAAGAAAACATATATACAAAACGGATTAGTTATTAAAAATGTTACTCGAGCGCGCCAGCTATTGATAGTGTCAGTCGCGCACCAAGTCTCGGAAATAAAAAAGAGGAGGGAAAATAATAAGGGTATGCCAGTTTCCATGGTCAGGGTGTTTAACCCGTAAGTAGCAGGTCCACAACGTTACAAAAAAAGCGGCCAAGTGCGAGTCGGACTCGCTCATGAAGGGTTCCGTATTTAGGCGATTTATGACGTATAAAAAAAAAACTACTTACTAGATCTCGTTCAAACCAATTTTCGGTGGAAGTTTACATGGTAATGTACATCATATATTTTTTTTAGTTTTATCATTCTCTTATTTTAGAAGTTAGAGGGGGGGGGACACACATTTTACCACTTTGGAAGTGTCTCTCGCGCAAACTATTCAGTTTAGAAAAAAATGATATTAGAAACCTCAATATCATTTTTGAAGACCTATCCATAGATACCCCACACGTATGGGTTTGATGAAAAAAAAATTTTTGAGTTTCAGTTCGAAGTATGGGGAACCCCAAAAATTTATTGTTTTTTTTTCTATTTTTGTGTGAAAATCTTAATGCGGTTCACAGAATACATCTACTTACCAAGTTTCAACAGTATAGTTCTTATAGTTTCGGAGAAAAGTGGCTGTGACATACGGACGGACAGACAGACGGACAGACGGACAGACAGACAGACAGACATGACGAATCTATAAGGGTTCCGTTTTTTGCCATTTGGCTACGGAACCCTAAAAAGTGACCTTGAATTACCTACTCGATCGATTTTTTTATATTGAAAATAAAGTGTAATTTATTTATATAATGAGACAGATATTTGTTCTTGAGTTATGGATATTTTCTATGTATTTAAGTATTAATTGTATATTACACATTTGTATCGTTAGTCAATTTGTGTAAGAATGTCCCTATAATATTTATTTATTTATTAAACATTTATTTCATGTTAAAAATTTACATTCTCGTACAAACGGCAGTAACACGATTTATTTTGTAGTATTTTAAAATACAAAAAGGAAATATTTGCACTAAAAACAAATATTTACAGCCGGGCTAGCCCATGATAGGCTTGGAGGATACAACTAAACGGAGTAGCCATTAACAGGCTTTCCCCTCTGTCGAAAATAGGCGGCCAACGGTCATACACAATGTATGGACTGACGTTTATCTGACATGGCTATTTTTACGTTACGCATACATTTGACGTTCCCCTCCCCCGCAAAAATCGGCAGACTGTTTTGTACAGAAAATTACAGACATGGCGTCTCCGTTTGATTATATCCTCCAAGATGATAGGCACGACAGTATCTCGCGGCGAGATATATTGCCCGTCCCTCTTTTATTAACATGGTTAGAACTGTTAGAAGTTTCAAACCATGCATGCTGTCCCTGTCGCTCCTATTAGAAAGAAGAAGAGGACGGCACGAATGACTGTGGCGTTCAGCGTTCACGCCTATGTACCTAGTTGTATGGTAGTTTTCGTAAGCACACAGACGCACCTTACAATTAGTACTTAATCCGAGTGTGCGTGTGCACGTCGCTGTGCGGCCTTGAGACGCTGGAGCGATTGAGGACATAAGTACTCGTATTAAATTAAAAATAAATACAAACCTATAGATATAACACACCGTATTGTCAATTCAAGTTTGCAAACGCGCACTGTGTTTAGTTTATAAGCGAAACATCGACTTTTGACCAGTCATGGCGGTCATGACCTTGCATTGGAAATACGAACACCTAGGTAGCATTTTTTTCAAGGATAACTCGCATGTCACACCGTGGCCAGTCCATGACCAAATCATGACCACCCCCATACTTCCCGTCGTAGTCATGAGTGCAGTCATTGTCGGAGTTTGTCCGTCAACAAAAATTCGATTAGGCAGGCCCCGCGACCCGCGAACACCGAATATTGTAATTTTGGGCTCTTTTACTCACATTAAGTTGTAATTCGAGTGACAGAGATAGTTGCATGAGTCATACCAAGCATATTTTATTAGTGTTATTTTAAACATCAAACTTCTATTAGATTATGTAATTAAAAGAACACTTGCATAGTCTGTGTTATCAAAATCGCTGTCAATTTAGTTTGTTCTACCTCATGAAGTTTACAAACTTCGATTTTCGCGGTTTAAGCCGATCATCGTTTACAACAATGAAATTAATAAACTGTAGACCTCGCGAGCATAGCTTAAAACTGAATAAAAAATATATGGGTACGCCGTTTAGAATTATTTAGAAAAACTAAATTAACAAAAAGTTTAATAAAAGATTGGAAAATGAAACGAATACGTTTAACCCGTGCTTTGCACAAATAATAATACATAATACAATAATATAAGTGTAAAAATTTACAAAAAGTTAGCAGTGCACTTTACTGGGGTTCGAACTTGGAACCTCCATGTATCAAAGCAACTGTTTGCAAACTGCGCCATGATAGCACTTAGCCAATTTGACGAAATTTGGCTACTTATTTTCGAGGAAAAACCTACATACATATCTAAATACCGCCTATACCATTACAACATTTCTACATTTTTGCCAAGCACTGTAAATATATCTCAAAAAGAAAAGAAATGCTCTTATGATATTGATACGACTACATATTTGTTTCCGCAATTTTGAAATAATCACATTGAAAAAAAAAAAACTATTTTATCCTAGAATCTGGTCGCAAAATTTGATGAGAATCGGTTGAGAATTAAACCGAGGAGAACGTTCTCCTCAAACGAAATTTGGCCCGAGTTAAAACGGATACCTTCGCAAACGCGTCGGTCAATAAAGGAGTAAAATGTGCGTTTGACTTGGACATCAAGCGAAATAAAAACTTGCATTGTGTTTAAAAACAAAGCATTCATTTCTTTTGAAAAACATCGGCTTACGAGTTTTTTTAATTTATATTTTAACGTCAGGCGTACTTAAAAAAAATAGGTACTCATTTAGAGTAGGCATGTTTATTGACCGATCTATTTTTTTTACATTATGTACTAAATTTCGTAATTCATAACTCAAATGTAATTATTCTAAATCTAACTCCACATATTAGAACCGTGGTGGCTCCATCTAGTGACAATATTCAATATTACTTCGACAGCTCCACATAACTGTCCTGCGCTGTTGTTCATAACGTAGTCAGTCGCGATATAATTGTGATTTCAAATTTTGAAAATGAATGCATTGAATTCGTGTTGTTATTAATGTTTGTATTTTATTTATAATGTTTTTAATTTATGACACTTTAAATGTCTCTTAATACATCTTAATCTGTAAGATAAAAATTTCGTTATCGCCGATTGTGACATATAGCGCCATCTATGATATCGATTTAAAAAGAATTATACGGCCTTCGGAATGGGAGGGCATGCCCTAGATTTATTCACCAACTAGTGTTGTGCTGATATTAGCCGCTGGGGTAGCAAATTATCGCTTACCGTAAAACCATCAAACTATAGGTCAAAACGTCCCAAATATGGTCCAAAACTAACTCGAATATCCAAGTTTAGGTGTGAATTTTATTTAGAATTCCGTTCTGATGAAAAATATTTTCAAGTACGCTTAAACAAAATGGTCCTACGAACCGGATATGGTCAGTGACCCGCAGAAAGCGCGTAGATTCGATATACAAGTTAAAGCACGCGCAGATCCAGTTAAGATTCTGCCTGCACCACCGTAGATTAAGAATAAAGTACCTAGACTACATTACACTTTTCAATACGGAATAAATTAGTCTCAGTTTACCATCCAAAGGAAACTTTACCGCTCCTAATCCTGCCGCTGCCCATAAATTCGAAAACAGCACCTCACTATCTCCAACGATAGGTACTCTACCTATTCCACTGGAAGCGTCAGCAATCCGAGTATTTATTAGTATTACAAATCGATACAGTACGGAACTATACGGAAAACCAATAGTAACTAATCTACATATTCATAAAAATAGGCGGTGCAATATCGAAACGCATAAGGTTAGATAGTCGATTGCAGTTCGGTAAAATTGCATACACAGATCACACGTGCAATATATTCAATCTGTGACGGTATATGGGCATTGTCATTTTAACTTGTACTTTAAATCACGACTTAGTTAATTTGTATTTAAATCACGTCTAACTCACTTTCCTGACAAAATACGAGTAAATATATGGCAGGTATATGGGGTTTGTAAAGATTCCTGACTATCAGAGCCCGTACCATGAGTCACTGACAGTGTCAAAACTGACATATACGCTATCGAGAACGTAATTTACGTTCTTACATCTCGTTTGCACTAATATGCGAGTACGAGCGAGATACAGGTATAGAAAGTAAATTACGTTCTCGATGGCGTTTATGTCAGTGCCAAACTGATGGTAGCCGTACAGTTATCGGTAGGTACACAGTTCAGTGAAAACGCCCATAATTATGACTGGCTGACGGTTTTCCGGTTGAACTTCAAAATGGCGAAATTGTCTCGAAAATATTTTTTGGTTTTTACTCATTAATATTGTTAAAAGTGTAATATTGATAGCTTTTATTACGCAGTGAATTAATGTGGAAGTGTGCATATATTGAAGAATACTCGATACCTAATCGTACCTCATACCTAAGTGAAAAATGGAAGTCTATACCTATAGATTTTAGTGCGATTCCCTTGTAGGGCGATTAAGTTTTATTTGAGCAATACCTATCGCATTTTATTTTTCAAAGAGCAAATATCATACTAGTTGTGCACATCCACCATAGATGACTACTTACCATTAGATAGCACATAAGACGACTAGCGTTCACCATCAGTAACAAAAGGCTTGATCTGGAAGTTTTTTTTGTGCCAGATGCATGATGACAGGTGGGCAAAAATTGCCACTAGTTGGCATCCCCAGTGTAGTCGTGATATAGGCAAACCGATAAAGCGACGACGGGACGACTTAGATGCGTTCCAGCGGGATTGCCATGATCTGACTCAGCACAGGGAGGATTGCAGAGGGAGAGGGGAAAGCCTTTGCCCAGCAATGGGACACACACATAGGCTAATAAATAAATAACAAAGTGCAGTCTCTTCTTCTTCTTCAGTGAGCATGCACCCACTGCTGGATATGGCTCTCCAATTTTCCTCCAAGCAGCCCAATTTGCTGCTTCTGTCCTCCAGAGTGGGCCTGCAATATTTTAAATGGCATCGTCTTATCTGGTTTGAGGTATGTGATCCAGCATTTTAGAACGAGGCCTCCACTCTAGGACACGCTTAATTGCTCCTCCTATCATCTGGGCGACATAAGTGCCCGGCCCAGCAGGGCTAGCACAGGAGTGGCGCGACAGTATCTCTCCCGCGAGAGGACTACCCGTCCCTCTTTAATAAACACAGATAGAAAAAGACGGGGTGTCTATAATGTCTATCTCGAGGGCGAGATATTGTCGCGCCACTCCTGTGCTGCTGTGTTAGACTTACACGCCCACTTCAGAGTAGCAATCCGTCTACCGATGTCTACTACTTTGCATTTGATCAGAGTGCTCATGAATATCTACCTTTATTGTGGGATCTTCGCATATAAAACATTAAATATCTGGGTGACCGAGCTTCGCTCGAAAAACGTATAATAACTCGGAAATGTGCGTTTTCCTAGAGATAAGACCTAGCTAGATCGATTTTTCGCCCCCGAAAACCCCCATATAGCAAATTTAATCGAAATCGTTAAAGCCGTTTCCGAGATCCCCGAAATATATATATATATATATATATTAATATATATATATGTCGGAGCGAGACACCAGAAAGACGTATTGCAGCATTACAGTTCATAGTTAGACGCCTGTAAAAGTCGATTAGCAATGTTTGACTATGTATTATTTGCTTGTAACGAAATAATGAAGCTGCGTAGTGAGTAACGCCACCATCTATTGGCGTATTATTGAACTAAAATGACAGGTAGAAGGCTTTGGAACGTCAAGATGTGTATCTTGAGTGAAGGTAGGCACGAGCAGGCATTTTTGTCGTTATGTTGGTAGACTGGTCAGGCAGGTTTACCAACTTGAATTGGAGGCGGGAGCCGTTGGCTCCGCCGCTGGAACTGGCTTCAGTCTTCTTGATCGGACCGCGCTAGAGATCGGACGTTAGCCAAGCTCGTGCCTAATTCGCTACGTTCCTGAAGGCTTACACCTGAAGGATTATTCTGAAAGCTTATAGATTCTCACGTTGTTTAACCGTTTAGCTAAGTGTTTTATTCCAAGTGTTATTTTGATTTCTTATGTGCCATTAGAAGCTTACTTTTGTAAAATAAAGAAACTATGTGTTGTTTTGAAAAGATGTGTCCCGCCGAGTTTGTTGCCGGGTTAAATCTTCTCGGGTCAGAGGTGTAGGGTTGGAGCCGGTGTAGTTTGACTTAAATAAAGATTTGAACGATTTCATGTGATCTTTTTATTTTTATTGAATACGATTCCATCGTAAGATCGTTTATTTAGTACTGAAATAATAGTAGGCACTAGTATGGTTAATGAGTCCGAATGTTTATTTCATGCGTTGGTAGCATACCTACTATTTTGGCTGTGAAGTAATACATCTAGGTACTACCCCCACGCGCCCACCGCCATCGGGACCATCCGTCGCCGACATCAGCAAGTGGGATAGATGCGGAGTTACATGTATTGCTTACACAGCCACCTGGGAGCGTGGTGTATTTCTGGTAACCTACATTCCATAATCTGGACACTTTGTAATGGTAAGCTCACGTGTCTAACCTTGATTGAATGGTGAGTGTAATTCATTGTTATTTGGTGAGAATTATTGTGAAATTGTGAATTATGATTGAGGCAGTCGAGCATAGCGGTCGTTACGTGACGTCATCTCTGGTATCGCCGCGTTTCTTTACAATTAATTTTTGTAATCCATTTAGATCGAGGCGATTTCGAGTTATTTTGATGTGAAATCCATATTGTTAATTAAAATCAAATATTGGCTGTCGCGACGTGATATTATTTCATCGCTCACTTGTGAATCTACCCTCAATAATTGATTTGAAAATACAATTAATTTTTAAAATCCGTTGAAATCTAAGTGATCTTAAGTTATTTTGATGTGAAATCCATATTGTTAATTAAAATCAAATATTGGCTGTCGCGACGTGATATTATTTCATCGCTCACTTGTGCATCTACCCTCAAAAAATATTTTTTTTCATAAAAATACAATGCACCGTTAGAAATTGATCCTGCTGATTTGCCAGTGCAAGCATTATGTAATCTTTACCCTGTAATGTTTAGTAATTAATAAAATTGCGACAAATTATTGCTCGTAATGCCGTGATAGATCACAAATCGTGTATACTATGGAAACATGAGCTACGCATATGAAAATTAATGTTACAGTGTCCTGCAGCCGGAGCCGAGCGAGCTTGCGGACGCCATTGCGCCCGTGATACAGAGGCGGCTGTGCAGTATCTTCTGTGCTGGAGATTTGGAAATAAAAGGACAGGTTTCGTTCTAATTGTTTATTAGTGAATTTTATTTTGAGTGTAATGGCGAAGCATAACAGTCGAACGTAACTAATAAGCTGTCACTTTTCGTATTGGCCCATTTACCGTGTTACTTATTTTTGGAACACGTGTTTGTTTGTTCATGGAATTAAATAAAACGCACTCATTGAAGTTTAAATTTTATTCTGAGATTTTTGAAGTCCCGTATACATTGGAAACATGTTTTTTTTGTGTCTGCTACCTTGCATTTCATAAACCTTTTGAGTGTAGCCTGCATTCATGATAAACCTGATACCGTGCAAATGATGATTTCAGTAACAGCCAGCTATGTTGAACCACATCGTGTCTCTCGCAATCTGCCGCAGCAACGGCAACGGCAAGCGGAAAGAATCAGCCTCCGTGCTTGGGTTGGACCTCACCACCACCACCTTTGACTTGGTCGCGTGCATCATACTTTATTAAGCTGGTGAGCAGTTCCCATTTCGTTGGGATTATTTTGAGATGTTTTACTTCTGCATAGAAGTCTTGAGCGAGTTTGATTTTGATCAGTAATGTTCAGTTTCAGTTGATCAGTTGACGCTGATCGTACCAATGGTTCTGAGTAACATGATTTAAAGACCTGTTTTTAAATTCTTTTTTTTTTTGGAATTCACTGTTAACATTGTTTTGCTTTCGACGGACTGAAAGCTTGTACTTTCGTAGGACTGTAATTACGCCCGATGGACTGGGCACTACTGTTTTGCTTTCGAGGGACTGAAGGCACGCCCGATGGACTGGGCAATACTGTTTTGCTTTCGATGGACTGAAAGTATGCCCGATGGACTGGGTATTGTTTAGTGACCGCATCAGAAGTGCCGGAGCATGTAAGAGGTGCACGTGGTCTGCTTTTTATGTGCAGAATACTCTTTGCGAGGAGTAGCACTTACGCGGCTGAGATGGTTACTTCTGACGAGGGTCTGGTATCTGCCGAAGGACTGGCAATGCACCGAAGGACTGGTGTTGTTTTGTTAAAAATGAATTCCCGTTTATGTACTGTGTTCATATGAGTAAAATTGGAACTATCAATTCAGAATGTTATTTATTTTAAGATGTCTTACAAACATTTAGATCACATATGACCAATTATTTTTTTTTAATGCCAGATAATTTCCCCGTAAATTGATATTGACGACAGTAGTAGTGATACTGTCGAGCAATGAATTAGAGCTGTTGTGATTTGTGTTTTTGATGTTTGGGATTGTTCTGTTTTTACATAAATTTGAGAGTATCCGCCAGATGGGAGGCGATGATTATTGGAGTGTATCCGTTAGATAGCGGCGATGATTACTGATGATTACTTTTATTTAGTCGTTGCTCGATGGACTATTTTTGACTAGAGAATTGAGGATTGTTAAAGTAATTTTGAACAATTATTTTTTCTGGTTTGATTGATAACAAAGTTTGATTTTAATAGTAATTTGAGTGAGACCCAAATTGTTGGTCAGGAATGACCGAGCGATGAGATACTGTGCTGAGTATTTTGTTACAGAATCAAATGCATACACCCACACACGAGGACGTGTGTAACGCAGGACGGCCGTGTCGGAGCGAGACACCAGAAAGACGTATTGCAGCATTACAGTTCATAGTTAGACGCCTGTAAAAGTCGATTAGCAATGTTTGACTATGTATTATTTGCTTGTAACGAAATAATGAAGCTGCGTAGTGAGTAACGCCACCATCTATTGGCGTATTATTGAACTAAAATGACAGGTAGAAGGCTTTGGAACGTCAAGATGTGTATCTTGAGTGAAGGTAGGCACGAGCAGGCATTTTTGTCGTTATGTTGGTAGACTGGTCAGGCAGGTTTACCAACTTGAATTGGAGGCGGGAGCCGTTGGCTCCGCCGCTGGAACTGGCTTCAGTCTTCTTGATCGGACCGCGCTAGAGATCGGACGTTAGCCAAGCTCGTGCCTAATTCGCTACGTTCCTGAAGGCTTACACCTGAAGGATTATTCTGAAAGCTTATAGATTCTCACGTTGTTTAACCGTTTAGCTAAGTGTTTTATTCCAAGTGTTATTTTGATTTCTTATGTGCCATTAGAAGCTTACTTTTGTAAAATAAAGAAACTATGTGTTGTTTTGAAAAGATGTGTCCCGCCGAGTTTGTTGCCGGGTTAAATCTTCTCGGGTCAGAGGTGTAGGGTTGGAGCCGGTGTAGTTTGACTTAAATAAAGATTTGAACGATTTCATGTGATCTTTTTATTTTTATTGAATACGATTCCATCGTAAGATCGTTTATTTAGTACTGAAATAATAGTAGGCACTAGTATGGTTAATGAGTCCGAATGTTTATTTCATGCGTTGGTAGCATACCTACTATTTTGGCTGTGAAGTAATACATCTAGGTACTACCCCCACGCGCCCACCGCCATCGGGACCATCCGTCGCCGACATATATATATATACCTATAAACAAGAATTGCTCGTTTAAAGGTATAAGATAAAATACGTGACTTGATAAATTTTTCATCCGCAATACCAATTCGGCCGGATCCGGCCGGTCCCGCCGGATTGAGTCGAGTTCAAAACCGGTCCGGATTTCAATCCCTAGATCTAGTATATCGTAATCTATGGCATACCCGAAGCGCCAGATGCAAATTATTTGCTCGCACAAACAGCGAAGCTTCGCAAAAATGGACGACCATTCCGCGTGCGTGAAAATTTCAAATGAACAATTTTGTTTGCAGAAAAGTTTTTTCGCCCGACAAAAACATGCATTTGACCGTTTCTCGCTTAGTCGCTGTTAGGAGTTTTAATTGAGGTTTGACTTTTTTGCTCGTGTGTTTGATTAACTCTCTGTGAAAGAATATGAGAAACTGTTGCTTTTTAGAAGCTGGACTTAAAATTTTAATGCTTATACCTAAATACCCCCACCTGAGTGCTGGTAGCTGAGGCGGATAACTAGTAAATAATAGTGGTAAGTACCTAAGAGTAAGAGCGTGCAACTTTCATTGCGAAGGTTGCGGGTTTAAACGCTGGCGCGTACAAGTTTTTCGGAACATTGTTAAACATTAAATCATATGATTCAACGTTAAATCAACAAGTCGCTTTTCAGTAAAGGAAAACATCGCGAGGAAACCAGAATAATGCCAGTAAAGCCTAGTTTTTACCTCTGGGAAGATGATGAGATGACTATCCCCTCCAACGTGCTCTTTTGTAAGTAATATACCTATAAGCCTAAATATAAATTGACTTTCCCAAAAGGTTGATCAATGAGCAATTTTGTGACAAAAGTACATCTAGATGCAAGTGCACGAGTCCCGAGAACGGACTGTCCTAACGAAATGATATAGATAATTTAGAGTTCCGTACCCGAAAAGCATGAAGAATCATTACCTAAGTCAAATATAAATACTCCCAGTCAAAGCTCAAACAGGGTATTTACATAAAAATCCACTGCATTTTATAAATAAGTAGACATTTAATATAGAGGGAGCATTGAATGAACGGAACAGTGACAAACAACTAAGCGTAGCTTTCTTTAAAAACCATTTACCTCGAGTAAACATCTTGTTCAAAAGATTAACTCCGAACCCTCATAAATATACGAAAATCATGTTTAGAGAAAACATCAAACACGTGGTATTTAAGGTTTTACTAGCGTTCCAAACGATCTTAAAGATGAAAATATAAAAAAATACATTTTCCCGAGATCAAAGTCCCGTCACCTGCAAGCATTTATGAATGAGCCTTTGATAAACTGTTGGTTGTTGCTATACACTTCAACTAATTTACTAATGCTATCGGAAAAAAATTAAGCTACCTTATTTGGCTCAATACAAGCCCTACATTCGCTTGAAGATGAATAAGATACACGAAAAATAAGCGTTGGCTATAAACAAATCAACCACGTAAATTTTGCCATCGCTAAACCACAATCATCGCCGTAGCATACTACTTTTAAAGGCTATTATCGAATGAATGCGATTTTCTTAGATGTTGGGTATAATTTGGTGATAATCGGCTAAGGCTTTTAAAGTTTAAGCGTTGTGAAAATTGAATTGTTCCCCGGCTAGCCGCAGCTTTCACCGTTTTACCGCGGCACTGTGGGGCGAAAATCGGCCTCCTATAGACATATAAATCTGCAATTGCTTTGTTTCTAAGCTATGATTGTGATGAATTGAATATGAGTCTAGAATAAATAAATAAACTGATTAGCGCTGTTGCTGCCGCCGTCGCAAGTCGCTCAATGTCGTGGCCGAGCCGTAAGTGGTGTACGTACGTGTACAAACGCAAGGGTTAAAAGCGACATGTAGATGGTCATTTCCACATTGACCTTAGTCTAAAATAAATATGTAAATAAATTAAATGGGTAGGTATTAGATCTCTAATGTCTATGTGTATGGGAGGCTGTTTCCGACCCCACATCGCGGTTGCGGTGAGGCGGCGAGGCGTGTTTGTGACTGGAGGTAGTCGAGGTGTGCAAATGCTATCGGATTTCGCGTTCATTTGGGGTTTCTGGCGGAATGAAATCGCTGAAATTTTGAGGTCGGCCTGTGTCGGTGACTATTTCAGTGCCTTTATTTGAAATTGAGTTTGGCTACGTTAAGTGTTGTTTGGGCAATATTTACGTAAACAAATAAAACTGTAAATGATCCCACCAAAAATAATGTTATATAAAATGTTGCCAAGACGAGACTATATGGCTCACACTGTTAAAAAGTCACCATATCTCACGTCGAGCCAAGCTTCTAACTCTACACGCCTAACCTTACCCTAACTATACAAGCCCTATCATCACAAACCATACACCTTACGGCCCGATTCGAACAATGAAAACAAAAAACTTCACTTTTGACACTGACAGATCGGTATAGTATCGCTGTGACTTATTATTACTGGTTGAATCTGGCATCAGGCCGTTAGTATCTTAGGCCGTTTCGCTCCAGTCATATGGGCATAAGGTGAAAAATGCATAAGACGTTCATTATTTAAGCCTTTTATTTTTCCTTAAATAGTTTGCATAATAAAAGTTTTCTATTATTATTGTTGTTTATTTTACTATATTAAGGACCCCTGTCGGGTATAGGCCTCCTCCAAATCTTTCCACCTTTCTCGGTCTTTAGCCTTGATTAGCCAATTTTCTCCAGCTGTGGCTATGATATCCCTGGACCATCTTGTTATGGGTTTTCCCGCCTTCCTTTTGCCATGGGGTCCAGGCCACTTTGTGACTTTGTTGGTCCATCTGTCATCTGTCAATCTTCCTATGTGGCCGGCCCATCTCCACTTCTGTTTCAGCGCAAACTCGAGTGCATCTATGATGTTTGTTTGGGATCGGATGTACTTGCTGTTAACCTTGTCCTTTAGTTTTATGCTGAGAATGCTCCTTTCCATTGCTCTCTGGCATGTTCTTATCTTTAATTTGTTCTTGTTTGTGTGCACCCAAGTTTGAGAACCGTATGTAAGGCATGGTAAGATGCATGTGTCCATTATTGTTTTCTTGTGTTTGAGACTGTAGTTTCCTTTTAGAAGCTCTTTAAAGCTCCAATACTTCCTCCAGCTGATTTGGATTCTGCGGTCTATCTCTTGGCTGTTGCTGTCAGTGTCAAAGGATATTCTCTTGCCCAAGTATATGTAGTGGTCTACAAATTCGAGTTCTTTGCCTTGTATGTGTATTTTTGTAGGGGCTCTGTTAGTCATAATTTTGGTTTTTGTATGGTTCATTTCCAAACCGACTTTACAGCTTTCCTCATTTAGCTCATTTAGCATTATTTGTAGAGTGTTGGTATTTTCTGAGAATATAGCTATATCGTCCGCGAATCGTAAATGACTTAAGCGTTTATCAAATACTTTAATTCCTTTAGTATCCCAGTCCAGCTGGCAGAATATGTTTTGTAGCACCGCTATGAATAACTTTGGTGACATTGGGTCCCCTTGTCGGACACCTCTGCCTATTATGAATTCTTTTCCTCTTGTTTCGAGTTTAACTCTGCTAGTACTGTTTTCATATATATTCCTTAGAGTATTGATGTATTTGGAGTTTATCTTACAGTCGTTGAGGGCCTTCCAGATGGCGTTGTGGGAGATGCTGTCGAATGCCTTGGTGTAGTCTATAAAGGCTACATAAAGAGGTTTGTTATATTCTTTGTATCGTTCTATGATTTGTTCCATTGTGTGGATATGGTCTGTTGTTGAGTAGCCTGCCCGGAACCCAGCTTGTTCAACTGGTTGGAGGTTATCGATTTGCCTTGTTATTTTATTTACGAGCAGAGACGTGAAAAGCTTGTAAGTGCATGCTAGCAGGCTTATGGGCCGATAGTTACTTATATTTTTTGGGTCACCCTTTTTGTATAAAATTGTAATGTCTGATGTGTGCCATTGCTTGGGAGTTTCCTCAGATTGTATAATCATGTTAAACAGTTTGGTCAGTGGTGTTACAAGCAGTTTGGCTCCCATTTTTAGAAGTTCGTTGCTGATGCCGTCGGGGCCAGGGCTTTTGTCTTTTTTTAGGTTCTTAATATGTTTTAAGACTTCATTTTCCTCAATTAGTTGTATGGTATTGTTTGCGTTTTCTGATTGGGTTTCTGTATCTTCAGAGTTGTTGAACTTGTTGATATCATCATTCCTTTTTTTATAAAGGTGTTGGTAGAAATTGGTTGCTGTTTTTAGTATATCGGCCCGTGTAACCATTTTCTTGTCTTCTTCATTAAGTTGTTGAATCCAGTTTTTCTGTGAGTGAAGTTCCTTTAAACCTTTTTTTATGCTTCTATGTGACACAATATTTTTTTCTATAATTTTCTTTCTATGGTTTTCATAGTCTTTGCGGATAGCTTTATTTGTGACTTTGAATAAGGTGCTTAGTTGTGCTTTTTCTTGGCTCGATTCGACGATAAGACGTTCATTACTTGTCTGTTATATAGGTACTTACCTACAATAAGAGTTCTTGTAGTAATCTAATATCTATCTAATACCTTTAAACGAGCAATTCTCGGGGATGTCGGAAACGGCTCTAACAATTTCGATGAAATTTACTATAGGGGGGTTTTCGGGGGCGAGAAATCGATCTAGCTTGGTCTTATCTCTGGGAAAAGGCGCATTTTCGAGTTTTTATATGTTTTCCGAGCGAAGCTCGGTCACCCAGATATTTGTAGTAACCAAAAGAAAGTTAAAAAAAACTTAATTTTAAGTCAAGTTACTATAATTATATTATTTATTATTAATGTTTGTTTATTAAAGGATATAATTAATAAATTTACTCTGTGAAAGTCTAATTTCTTATTTGTAGTTTTGTCTATACGAAACTTTAGACTTTCATTCACTTCATAACTCAACATTCATAAACTTAATATTTTTACATTGCTGTAGGTTCCTAGTTACCTGCAAATATTTTCCTTTGAAGACCACAAGAAAACAAATTACTCCGGGCCCGTTTTTCCTTCCAAACGACTTAAGGTTACATTAAATTTGTCAAAGGAATCCCTGAAAACGTTTAAGCACTCTTTTGATGTATCGTTAGAGGTTCGTGATATTTTGACGTGAGTTTGTGAGGTTAACAAGCTAAACGGCAAATACCCTAACCCTAGGGGTTCATTCAGAAATTTAGGGGCTATTTAGGACCCCTAGACTGTAAGGAACTATTGAAATTCTATCTCGAAACTCGTTTTCCTATGAATCCTCGTATGAATTGTGGCTACTACTACTAAACTAACGTTACGTAAAGTTAGGTTGTGTATACAATATGTATCAGAACGAAGGGCAAAGAAAGAGACCCATTAATGTTTTGGTCATACTGAGCAACTCTTACTATGGGACCAACCCCGAAAACGCGGAAAAAAATTTTACTCTCCCATAGGAAATTTCAACATCAGACTAGCAAAATCTATGAAACATCAAATTTCCTTTCCGCGTTTTCGGGGTTGGTCCCATAGTAAAAGTTGCTCAGTATGACCTAAACATTAATGGGTCTCTTTCTTGGCCTTTCGTTCTGATACATACTGTATAGTTATTCCTTTTAAATTATAGAATAAATAATTATTTATTTATTTATTATTGAATCAAGTTATATATAACATCCATTACAGCTTGCGCCAAAGCGTTACATAGATTCATAACTTAAAAGTATGTACTAATTGCTTTATTATAGAATAAAGCAATTAATTAAATGTTATAATTGTTATAAAATAAATAAATGATCTCTAATTCTATATTATGTTATCGACCTACAAGCGACGGCTGGCACAGTGAAAGAATTATAAAACCCCCGTGAAACTGAAGGTAGTGGGCCAGTGGGGTATAGATATGCAGTTATGCACATTGCACACAGATGCAATTCATGCCTGACTGGATTGGCTGTATTTTTAGGAAAATGCAACGTTTTTCGATTCGAATGCGCTTTCTAACTGCGTTGCAAGTTGCAACAACTGCAATAGCCGTATAACGTAGAAAAATTCAACTTCTGTTTATGACAGATTGCGACATGACTAAAGGGGCTCACTGATTACCAGTCCGCCGGACGATATCGGCCTGTCAGTTGTTCGGAACTGTCAACTTTTTGTTCTAACTGACAGGCCGATATCGTCCGGCGGACTGGTAATCATTGAGCCCCTTTATACGTCATATATGGTGAAATAAAGTTAATTTTGTTTTGGGTAGGTACCTAAAGTGACAATTCTGTGTATGAAATGTTTTATGATTTTTACTCGAACTAGGGCAACCTGTATTTATGGGACTTATCTATTGGTTAATAAAATTTAACACAAGTCTAATTAGTATGCAATTTTTCCCACACCAAAGTCTAGGTAATGGATACCCACTTTATGAATGTAATGAAATTAAAATTTCCTGTAGCTGGTGAGTTTTTTTCTACTTATAATGTATTTCTAAGCTTAGATAATAGCATCGTTTGCAGACGTTTCTGCTTAATACAAAAAATAATTTTGTAATGGAATTGTTTTGTAAGGCACACTTACCACTATGTGTGGTCGTTGTTTTTATTTCCCCCTTTACTCGGCTACTTTTTTACCGCTTATAAAAGACAAAAGGGAACGCAACAAACGACATTTCCCGAATCTCCGTTAGCAATAACCCTTGAAACGCTGTGAAGTGGCGAGATATTGCCTCCCGCGGCGCTCATAAAGAAATTTTAATGTAATAAGCTTTCTTTGTGCATAGCGTTTCGAAGGCTTTTAGTTTATTATCCCAGGTTATGAAACTAGCGGGCGGCGCGGCTTACCAGCGTGGATGCAAGGCATGAGCATTGAGTTATTAGTTATTAGTGTTATTATCAAGTTATTACTATAGATGCGACATACCAAACAATCAAATTGTCGCAATCATAACCTGTACCACGCGACCAAAACGCCGTAAGTGCCGTAAAATTCATGGCACTTACGCGTTTAGGTCGCGAGACTCACGCTTCGCTTCAATGGTTTGATGCCAAAACGGCAGCAATTAACTCATGGCGCAAAATGCTGGTTATCTGTGCCGGTTCTATACGTTAGTACTAGGGGACACAAATTCTGTTTCCCGAAATCGAAAAAACAGGAAAAACCGGGTTTTCAGCCAATTACCAGAACCGGGTTTTAACTTTGATAAAACCGGCTTTTTCGAGTTTTTCGATTTTACAGTTTTATTTACGTACATAATAATACACAGTTTAATTATTTTGATGAGCCACAATTACGAGTCTTTAGTTGCAGATAGACTGCTTAGGTGCTTCTTGAAGTTGAGGCTTTTCTATCCAGGGTGATTTCGAGATATTTAGGAAGTTGTGGCTGATAAGATTGCCCTGAGTTTTACTCTCATCTCCTTGGCCTGGCTTGCTCCTTGGCTCCTTGGCCAGTTTGTTGCACAGGTGAAAGCAGGACACCTCGGTCTTAGAAGTGCTGGGGCACAAACGCCACCGGCAAAGAGAGTCGTCTAATAGATCCAGGTCCTTTTCCAGGGTATTTTGTCCCTCTTCAAGCTATATTCTTGTATCACTTGTGGCCAGGTCATCAGTATAATCAAACTTCCGCGTTCCGCGAGGTGGAGTTAGGCAGGATACGACTCAACCATCGGAATTTCCAGACCTATGACAACTAATACTGGGCGGTGTTGAGAATGTGGGAAATTCACAGAATGCACTAGCACGTACTGTTCGGCTGCCACTGGAGTACCGTCCACTACTCTTGTTGTGATGACTAGGTCCGGGTGGTGATCACTTCTCCATCCAGTAGATTAAAAAAATATATATTTGAACGTTCTGCCTTTGTTAGAATCGGCTAAGAAAGTGTTGTTCCTATCTGCTCAGTCCATGATGGCCTTCCTCATCAAATTTCCTATATCCTCAGCTGATGTAGTGGCCGCTACCAAATCAAATCCCGGTAGGTAATTTATTACCTCGTTCAGGGAGTTGGGTATCATTATCAGCGGTGTGTGTTTCCTGAAGGAGGACTACGTCAACACTGTTGTCACGTAATATTTTGTGTAATATTTTACAAATTATACGTAAAATCGAAATCACCGAAAAAACCGGAAACCCGGTTTTGCTGTTTCACAAAAACCAAAAAACCGGCTTTCTAAAATACGCGCGGTTTTGTGACCCCTAGTTAGTAAGTTCAATGGGGGGTTGAGGAATGAGTCTTGGAGTATTCAGATTTCTACAACCTGAAATTATTATCTATTAAGAAATTACTATCTAAATAGGTTTCCTGACGTTTGAGTGGCAGCATGACCTGGAAATATACCCCTTACGCCACGTGGTCCGATCGGCTTGTCCGATCAATCGGACTACGATTTTTTTTTCCCGTTGGCTCGATTGATCGAACTCTAATGGCTCCTCTACACAATGGGCCAACGCCGGCCACTCCAAGGGACGCATTTATGCGTTAGCAAGGGACGCATTTATGCGTTAGAGGGAGCAAGTGATATTGCTATCTCATTCTACCGCATGGCTGCGTCCCTTGGAGTGGCCGGCGTTGGCCCATCGTGTAGAGGAGCCATAAAGTTCTCGTAGCCCGATTATCGAATTATTAGGAAAATTGATTTCCTTGTAGTTCTAACGATCGGACCACAGGGACATTTTTTTTCCTGTTGACGCGATGTAACCACCTATATTAGTTACTTACGTACGTGTTACTATGATTTAGATTATTATTTTTTTTATTCGCTCTTTTATCGTAAATAAAATAACTAATACAGTACATTGATTACATAACTAAGTAAATAACTAAATAACACTTTCGACATATGAACAGAACACAAAATTCACCACGAAAGGATCGGTCGAACCACCAGGAAGAATAAAATTTGTGTAATCGTATTAAGAGGATTTTACAAAGTCTCGTGGCTCGATCGATCGAACTAGATGAACTTTTAAAATCCCGTTAATCCGATAGTAGGACTACAAGACTTCAATAAGTACTTATCGTCCGATCAATCGAGCCAACAGGAAAAAAAAATTCGTAGTCCGATTTATCGGACAACCCGATCGGACCACGCGGCGTAAAAGGGAAATATACAGGGTGTCAATTTAGTCACCAGCAATAATTTACGGAGTGAACATATTAGGTCCTACTAAGCAACTTTTACTATTTATGGGACCCACCCCGAGACTTCGGGGTTGTATATACAATATTACAATAGGGTAAAAGATCTTCTTCATCTTCAGCCTCTTTATTATTATTATTTATTTATTCATGAACAATATGACAAATGTATTTAAATATAACTACATACGGTCCTCCGGAGACCGGTTTAAGGTCCTCTCTTGATTTATTGGTGCTAAGGAATCGGTATTAGGTACATAGATAAATTACTCTGATTAGTACATAATGACAAACGCATCAATTAGGATGAAAATGAGTAAGGACCTTTCTTCCAATTTTAATTATTTGTGTATTCGCTTTATTCCTATCACTTGGCATGCAACTACGATACCGTGCAGCGGATTTATTTTGCGCTAAAACACGAACTTTCCTGTACATGTGCGGATTTGTTGAGACTAACTTACATTGAAACTAAATCATAATTTAGACGGTCTTTAATAAAATGGCTACCTAGTTTATTATATCCTCTAGGCGCCCAGAGACCTATAAAAAGGTCTCCTGCTCCATTCTTATTTGAATCTTTGTTTGGACGAGTCAAAATTGCATTTTTATTGGCAAGTTTTGACGTCTGCGGGCGCAGCATGGTTCCACTTTTATCGCCTGTCACAATGCCCGTCACTTTCACACTTACATAGGTACTTGTTAGAATGTAACAGGACTAACAGGCATGGTGACAAGCGATAAAAATGCGGTCGTGCTACCGCCGCTTGGCAGCTCGAGGATATACCTTTACTACAGGCAGCCCAGGCAGCATTGCAATGATAACGAAGTATTTTGTGATTATGTGTGAAAACATATAGATGTATACGTATAAGTTATTCTACATTTGTTTTTTAATAGCCTCCTAGCCTAGTTAGTAATGATGTGGCCCTGCCTACGAGAGTTTTGGCAAATCCCCAAAACTTAATTTTTACTTTCAAAGTAACTTTTGTTTACCACAGTGCTAACGCCATCTAGTTCAACTAAAGAAAATTATTACGTGCTTGAATGCCCAACTGAACAATTCTTCGCTAAGTGAGATTAGCAGCTTCAGTTCAGTCCAGTGTTCAGTTCAGTGTTGAAGCAGTTCACTGCATGACCGCTAGATGTTAGCACCAGTCGCAATGTATGTACACAAAAATTCATTACGACTTTGGTATTGAATAATTTTACGTTTTATATTTTTGGATTTTACTAATTAGAAGCAAAGAGAATTCTCTTTGTTTGAAGTAAGTAATATAATTTAAGTATACAGGTTGGTCCAAACATAGACGTCCAAAATTTTTTTTTAGATTCCTCACATCGTGGGCTATCAGAATATATCCCATGTATGTTAGCCGATTTTTCGTAGTATTCGAGTTATAAATTTTTGAACTTTTAAATTTGTTAAGAAATTCCGGGATGAACAAATTAATT
The DNA here is from genome assembly GCF_948474715.1 of Cydia amplana. Lineage (NCBI taxonomy): Eukaryota > Metazoa > Arthropoda > Insecta > Lepidoptera > Tortricidae > Cydia > Cydia amplana. The sequence goes on from NC_086072.1 coordinate 17,436,496, forward strand.
TGCTAAAAAAACTGTTGAACTTTTTTGAATGTTTATTTTTGGAACACAATCCTTTACAAACGGCGCAGTTCCTAAAAAAAATCAGCATCCTCACTTTACTGCGAAATGGCAAAAAAAAGACAAAAGTTATAGTTTTACCTTCAAGCATGTCAAGTTTAGATTTTGCGTTTCCCTAAAAAAATTACAAGCGATTTCAAGGACTTTCGGTTATTTTAGAAACTGCTACAGCCTATTTTTTTTAATGGTCAAAAAAGTGACACTTAATAGTCATTAATTTGTCATGCTTGAACGTGAAACTTTGACTTTAGTCTTTTTTTTTCCAACTCGCAGCCAAGTGAGGATGCTGATTTTTTTAGCACCTGCGCCGTTTGTAAAGGATTAAGTTATAAAAAGAAACATTCAAAAAAGTTCAATAGTTTTGTTTAAATAAATTAATTGGTTCGCCCGGGAATTTCTTAACAAAAGTTAAAAGTTCTAAAATTCATAACTGGAAAACTACGAAAAATCGGCTAACATACATGGGGTATATTCTGATAGCCCACGATGTGAGGAAACTAAAAAAAAATTTTGGACGTCTATGTTTGGACCATCCTGTATATTTGCTAATTTAAAATTAGTTTAGGTACAAAGAAGTTGATAAGGCTCTATAAGAGAGAGAGAGAGAGCTTGTATTATATATAGAGATAGGTGACACAGCTCAGTTAAGAAAGCACATCAAATATGTTATGTTGGTAATTCATAACAATCAATCAGATTTATAATTTAAGTATACAGTTGGTCCAAACATAGACGTCCAAAATTTTTTTTTAGATTCCTCACATCGTGGGCTATCAGAATATACCCCATGTATGTTAGCCGATTTTTCGTAGTTTTCGAGTTAGGTACAATGCCTCAAGGGCCTATTTTAGATTTAAGCTAGTTTTTAATTTCTTTTAGTAATACACTCTATATATCTTGTTTTGTAAATAAATGATTATATATTATTTCCCATTTATTTTAATAACTTTATTTTCTTATCGTTTTGTAAGAATTTGATATGTTTTCTGAAAGAGCTACGTATTTGTATGATTCCATACAAATTGTATTACACCTTATGTGTATAATTGCATGAATTCTATAGTAATTTAAATTGTATTTTTCTTACTTATTTGCTCGTAATGCATGTTAATTATAAGATGTAATTTTTTTTAAAAGATGTGTCCTGCCGAGTTTGTTGCCGGTCCGATATTGGGATACCCTCCTCCAATTACGGGGGGAAATAAATCTTCTCGGGGCAGAGGTGTAGGGTTGAAGCCGGTCTACCTAGCTTTATTTGACGTTCATAAGCGCATTGTAATTATGCCTCCTTGAATAAACTATCTTTTATCTTATCTTATCTTATCTTATCTTTAAGTGAATAGGTGGTAGACAGGTGCATATTATGAAAATATCACATCTACCTAGTAGGTAGGTACTTACTAATCCTATACTTATTGTTTAGTAATTATCTTTTGAATATGTATTGTCATATTTATAAATAAACTACAACTTTATTCCATTGTTTAAAGGGGAAAAAATCTTACCTACCAATTAAATAATTAATTTTCCTTTTTCATTTCTGTATTATTTAACCTTTGTCTGTTCTCAAAAGTATTTATCGCTATAAATGTGAAAAATACTTAATAATTAAATGGCTACCTTTTTCATGAATTAAAATAAGCATGATTCTTTGTCAAGCAAGTTAGACAAGTACAATAATGGTATTTATAAAAAACATAAGTAGGTACTTCAAATTATTAATCATTTTAAGTCTTGTGAGATTGGACGGAACACGGAAACATGCACCCGGAAAGATGGGCCAAAATAGTGACCGATCAAGATTAGGTACGACGAGTCATAAATTATGACTCGTCATAATCATAAGATTCATAACATATTACCTTTAAGAAATATTAAATTGACTAAGTCCCACAGTAAGCTCAATAAGGTTTGTAATTTGGAGACTTAAACAAAGAACCATATTATATAAATATTTATAGATACTTCAATACATAGATAACAATATCCGTGCTCATCACACAAATAAAATGCCCTTACCAGGATTTGAACCTGGGACCATCGGCTTCATAGGCATCAGGGTCACTACCTACCTATCCAGTAGGCCAGACGTCATCGAGAATCGTACGTCGAACATCGGATGTTCTCTAATAACTTAACAAAAAAAAAAGCGGCCAAGTGCGAGTGGGACTCGCTCATGAAGGGTTCCGTATTTAGGGGATTTATGACGTATTAAAAAAAAACTACTTACTAGATCTCGTTCAAACCAATTTTCGATGGAAGTTTGCATGGTAATGTAAGTACATCATATATTATTTTTTTTAGTTTTATCATTCTCTTATTTTAGAAGTTACAGGGGGACACACATTTTACCACTTTGGAAGTGTCTCTCGCGCAAACTATTCAGTTTAGAAAAAAATGATATTAGAAACCTCAATATCATTTTTGAAGACCTATCCATAAATACCCCACACGTATGGGTTTGATGAAAAAACAAATTTAGAGTTTCAGTTCTACCCCCCCCCCCCCCCCGGAACCCCCTAAATTTATTGTTTTTTTTCCCCTATTTTTGTGTGAAAATCTTAATGCGGTTCACAGAATAGGTACATCTACTTATCAAGTTTCAACTACTAGTATTAGTTCTTATAGTTTCGGAAAAAAGTGGCTGTGACATACACGGACAGATAGACAGACAGACATGACGAATCCATAAGGGTTCCGTTTTTTGCCATTTGGCTACGGAACCCTAAAAAGATGTAGGTATCTGGAAGAACAATGAAATTAGATTGTGACAGATTCGGTCAAGATAAAACTCTGAGGGGCTACCGCGAATCTTCAAATGCAAATTGCAGAGATCTTTCTCTTTTATTCCATTGAAGGCGTAATTAGAGTGACAGAGAAAAATGCTCGCAATTTGCAGACTTCGATTTTTGCGGTTATAGCCCTGTTTACAAAAGTAATCCAGGATGGCAGATACGTTTGACGCCTTGTTTCATATGCTAATAGTGATGCTGACTGTACCTCAGATTACCAGAGGCAGAGGCAGGCCAAAAAGAAGATGGCGAGACGACCTGGGTGCGTAGCCAACATGCCATTAGTTTACGCTCCTTAGTGAACGAAACGCAACTGTCAATATCGCTTTAATATGAAAGATGTATGGAAGAGTGATAGAGGGACACAAAGCGTTTCGTTGTCGTAGCGCAAGCGATTGTCACCTTGGCTAGGCACCCTGAGCACATTTTGTGGCGACTGGCAGGAGCATCCACAAAGCCGTAACGAGTGGCGGAAGACAAGGGGAGGCCTTTGCCCAGCTGTGGGATACAATACAATTTATAAAAACAATATTTAAAAAAATAACATATATTACCATCACGCTCCGCGATAGTTACGCTACGCCATTTAGGGTCCTAGCTAAATTGGTTGTTCCATACTTACGCTAAGGAATGTCCAATTAAGCTAGAACCCTAAATGGCCTAACAGTCACGGAGCGTGACTGTACATTTCAGCGTTCATTAATTATACAGCATGTTTTTTCACCAACTCGAGTTCCATCGCCCGCGTCTACACTGTAGCACAGAATAAATAATAGTACTAAGTACAGAAGACTCACTCTCCAACAAAACGCGTCTGTTACGATCAGCACAGATATGGCCGCTAGGTGGCGACAGCGCCACGCGCGGCTTATGGCTTTCCCAAAAATTGGGGCCGAACGGATGTACTTTTAGCTACCTGTAGCAAAGCGACGAAATCGCGGAGTGAGACACACATGACTGTAGTACTTAGTACCTAACTCTGCTGCAGTCGGCATTTGAACGTCACCTTTATGTTGCTAAATTTAAGAACATGATTTTCTTTTATACAATTGTAGTAACATAGATCTGTACAGTCACGATCGTTCTATTATTTTACAAAATTAGGTTTACAAAGCAACAATAATAAGCTTATTAGAGTCAGACTACAGCTATTACTGTGAACAGTTAAAGTGATTACATTAATTTGAACAGAAGACTCGTAACTATAGCTAACACTAGGGAATAAGAGCGCTTCCACACTGTCCGATACGGTATCGGAAGCGGAAAAAAGTATTGCATATAATACGTTTGTTCTGTATTTGTTTATTCATTTAAGAAATCTGCATGGCAAAAAAATGTTAACCTAAAAAAAGCGGTCTTCATGACTACACTCTATAAAGGGGCCCACTGATTAAAAGTCCGCCGGACGTATCGGCCTGTCAGTTAGAACAAAAAGTTGACAGCTCCGAACAACTGACAGGCCGATATCGTCCGGCGGACTGTTAATCAGTGGGCCCCTTTAATATCTGTTTTTCCCATAGGCGCCATAAGACATCTGGTATCGGATAGACACTTGTTATAATTTCAGACAGCTGTCGGACCAATAATTTTTGTTTGTGTTCGTATAATAGAGTCACAGAGTATTTGACTGTATTTTAAAATAAACTATTTTACACCATGCATGAAATAAAAACACTAAAAGATTAATAGAGAAACGTAGACAGCAGTTACCTATTTTTAGACACAATTTCTATTTTAAAACTCATATAAAACTATAAAGAGTAGGTTATTTGATTGTGACGTCACATGCTAGTGTTTCATATAAATTCCAAAATAGCAAAATCGTTTTGACAATTCGAAAAAAGAAACTATTTTGACTAGTAGTCAAATACCTTATTATGTGGGAAGGATGGCGCGCCCGACGTAAGTACCTATTATACCATCGGATGTAGGCTCCTACTTCCGATATCGGACCGGACAGTGTGAAAGCGCTCTAACACTGGGGATTAAATGTAATGGTGCGTTAGGAAACGTTGATTGGCGGGTCTAATCACAAATGCCTCGGAAGGTTAAAGTTTAGGCCTTGGAGGCGCGCGGTTTTCAAATCATCAGTTCATCACACACGGACAGTTAACAGACTTGAGACAGTAAACTATTTATAGTCTGTCAAGCTAAATGTGTCAGAAGCAATTTAAAGCCATAGACTAGAAATCCTCTAGACTGAGTTTAGAGCAATTATTTCATGAAAACCGATACTGCCAAATATACTGGGGTGCGGGAGACGAAGTGAGCGAGTCCCGTGCCGTGATTGGCCCGTTCAAAGACACGGACGTCACACAAAGACACTTTGACTCGAAAATGGAGTAAAACTACCGTATATTTGTGGCAGAGGGGGTAGCGCTACTATGCTCAGTCTGGAGGATGTCTTGTCTGTGTGTAAAGCAAACTAAAGCACAGAATAAGTAATAGTAAAGTACGGTATGCCTAGGAAACGAACACAAAGCAGCAATGTACATACATCGAACAACGATGAAATGTAAACAAAACAGTTCCACAGATAAGATATAAATGACACGCGATTTTCGAACAATTCAAACGTATTGTCTAACCCGCAATTTTTCAATGTTGCCACCTTTTTCTACTGACAAGATTTGCTTGACCAAGTATAGCTAAGTGCAAAAGTACAAAATATATTATTTAAATCATAAACTTAAACGGTTAAAAACTCAGCGAAAGAACTCAAAATACGTAAATGTTGTATTTATAATTTTATTCGGTAAAAATGTTACTAATAATTAGTTATTGCATTTTAATATTTTCATTTGCGTTGAATACTTAAATTTTTAAAGAAAATTGTTTAAAACGTTGATCCCTGGCCCCATGCACAATTAGCAAAGTTATTAGGTACTTACAAATTAATTATACGTACCTATATTCTAAAACAGAAAATAAAATTTTAATATTTATACAGAAATTTATCTCTAATTAATAACAAATAGTGAGTAAATACTTTTACCTAACTTATTTGCATACGCACAATTAGCTAATTTAAAATAAATAAGTAAGTACTTACGTCAGTAATTTAAATTTGACCTTAAAAATAAAAATTCTAATTTCAATATCATAATATTGTTCTAAGACTAACGCAATTTTTTTTTTTCAATCATTTATATTTTAAATTCTTTACGTCCATAAGAAGTTATCTAAAACTACGAGTAACATATAGATTTGAGGACCTGTTTGGCCTAGTGGATAGTGATCCTGTCTGTGAAGCCGATAGTCCTGCGTTCAAATCCTGGTTAGGACATTTATTCGTGTGATGAGCACGGATATTTGTTCCTGAGTCACGGATGTTTTCTACGTATTTAAGTATTTACTTACAAAATATTCATATATTATGTATATCTCTGTCTAAGTACCCACAATACAAGCTTTATTGAGCTTCCCATGGGACCTAGTCAATTTGTGTAATAATGTCCTATAATATTTATTTATTTATACCTATAATACTTAGTCGTAATATCAAGCCCAATCATGACCAATCATGAGGTTTCAATAAATAAATAAAAAACCCTTTTTAAATATGAATGTACATTTTTACTATACATATATGTGGCTTTCCAGCAGAGAAGGGTCCTTTTCTGTTTGAAAGGTCCTTATGCTAAGTGCATATAACAAAAAGATGCAAATTGCAAAATATATCGCCTAAGCTTCACAACTTTGTAGTTGTGCTTGTAACTAAATCAGCGTTAGCCGCATAAAAGGTTCCCATGAACTAAATTACACACAATGTAAGGCAACCACACACAGCCTTGATCGCGGATTTTACACACCAGCCTCTTAAGGGGTCATATTATCGCTCACGTATACAAATATTTACAACTAAGTCATGATAAAATGTGAGCAATAATATTCATCACTTTTTCTATTTTTATTTGTAATTATTGAATAAACGCTAAGTAATACCAGTTAAAGCCTAAATCAGTAAAATGAAAAACAATTTGAAATAAAACCCTTCTTCCCTTGTACTTAAAAAAAATTTAAAGCTAGAACCTCGTTTATTTTTCGGTCAGATATGAAGCTAAAGTTATCTTTGGATTTACATAGACTATATGGATTAGCGTTACAGCTTCAGCGTTGTTTTGCAGCATTGCCGTCGACTGTATTGCTGCAGGAAATGTCAATTAACTGTTAGCTAGGATATCGACATGTATCACTTTTACTTGAAATAATGCATGCTGCACAGTAACCTTATTGAACCCTTTGTCCTTATCGTACTGCGCACTATTGCCCACGTCAGCACGATAATGTTTTATGGTTCCTCTACACGATGGCCGAGCGCTGGACCAGCGAGATGGCCATGCGATGGTTGAGAGCACGCACTATGGAATGGACCACATGTAGATGCGTACGCGCCATCGTTGGCCCACGCTGGACGAAAAACCGATACCTTGGCCATCCCATCGCCATTCCGCCGCGCCATAAGCCATCCGACACCACTACCCTCTACACGCTGGCCCATATTAGTGGGCCAGTATGATGGCCCATCGTGTAGAGAAGCCATTTTACACTCCTGAAACGGTCTCAACTAATGTTACCTCTTAATTTTATACCTCAGAGCCTACGCCGCTCCCAGCTCGAACAATGGCGGTGATTGACGGAAAACATTATACATAATGGATGATGATCCTTGTTATGAGGTCCCGATTAAGTGCCAACTTGTCATTTTCACACCTTCTTGCTAGGGTTGGCGATTGTGTTACGTTATCACGATGGTTAGGATGAAAATTGCGATAGAAATAGTTATTTGTACAACAAGAGATCAAAGTTTGATATTTCTTCGAGTGCTTATTTTGAGTCCCGTGCAAGCGAAAGATTCTATACTTGAGCGTAGTAAGGGACTCAAAAGCGCACGAGATGTAAATAACTTTGATCTCGTGTACTTAGTTCACAAAACTTTTCACCTCAGCAGTGAGAACATATTAGAGAACCCGAAAAAATTATTCCTTCTTCATCACTTACCTATTCACTCATGTTTTCTTAAGATATACCAACAATTAAGTTTTCACCTTAGCAGCTCGAACAAGGGTACTTTGCTACTTAATAACAGTGAGCAAAATCGCATTTTGCTCATTTTGTCTCACTCAGTGAGCAAAATGCGATTTTGCTCACTATTTTTAAGTAGCAAAGTACCTTTGTTCGAGCTGCTGAGGTGAAAATGTTATTTCTGTTAAACTATAATCAGATAGATCTGATGATCGAGATCCGTAATGTTATAACTCTTAAAATAAAATAATAGTGACGGATTGAGAACAATTTACATTTTGTTAGGTACAATTAATGGTCCCCAAATGAATAGGTACAGAAATGGGTGAAATAAGATAAAAGAAATAGGTATAGCCATTAGCCTACATTATAATAGTAATTATTAATTTAAGAAATTAAAAGATATTAGTCAGGAAGGATAGAAGGAAGGAAGAAAGGATTAACTAATTTGTAAAAAACATACCAAAGTAAAGAGTAAAGACGAGGTTAACTAATGATAATGCAAAAGGCCGGTTAAGTACCTATATTTTTAGTTATCACATGATATAATAGCAATATATTGAGCTCGTAATTACTCAAAATAATACAATTGGTGAAGGTAGCACATTAATTAACTCCTTCATTAATTGAACACGGACAATTTGACCACTTTCAAACCTAAGGTCAACTACAGTGATAAATAAGACATTACATTGAAATACGGAATACATTTTCTCAATCAACCAACCAGATTAATGGACCAAAATTGTTGGTAACAAATTGGTCTATATTAGATCCATGTTCATTAATCATTGCAAAGACAGCGGAACGAATTATTTCACCAACTTACTTTCTTGATCTACTACCACTAGCTTGCGTGCGATCGAATTTGAAACTTGAAACGTTAATTATAAGACAACTTTTCCAAGCATACGTTTGGCAAAGATAAGAGGTATCTAAATTAAAAGAATTCGTGTACAAGGATATGCTATCTAAATCTGAATGAGCAGTGTCATTAGGTTGTTGTCGGAAACAGCTGTTTGGACATTTTGAAATTTCGAAACCGGAGAACGATTTCGCGAACAATGTTGTAGAATGTTATTGCGGTTGTGATAGATAGACCAAATTTATTACATGCAAGTTTGACAGATATTTAATTGTATCTATTTATGCGCCTAGAGTGACCAATGTTGGATAAAGCCCTCCATTTTTCCGGGTCCCTTGAACAGTCTCCCACCACTCAGTATAATAAGTATCAAGTTCATCTCTATCAAGGTCTGAAGCGAAGGTAGAATTATCTTTGGGGATATATATTTGGGATCAGTGAAACATATAAATATTGCAGTGTTTGAGATCAGAGGGCCTACAGCCAACACCAAAGTTCGCAAATTGCGGGCATCTTTCTCTTTGCTCTCTTTCTTACTGCAATTAAGACATAATTTAGAGTGACAGAGAAAGATGCCTGCAATTTGAGAACTTCGGTGTCCGCGGTAGCGGTAGGCCCTCCGCAAAAACTTTCTAAAAGTTACATATATTGATTGCGCCTGCAGAGAATATTGCAGGTGAAGTAATTTTGTTTGTCAAAATATGTCAGGACGATGGCGCGACTCGTTTTTATTCTTTGGACAACACATTTTCTACTAGAGCATAGTTTTTGAGATACAATAAGAGGCCAAGGCCTTTCTGATGATCTAATAAAAATATTATTGTAACGCCTAAGGCCCGAAGAGCGAGGCCAAACTGCTCCATCTAAATTCTAAATTTTATCGCTTCGTTTTTTCACAGGTTTTCTGTGTTTCTTCAGAGTAAACACGCATTTTTTGGGGTAATACAAAAGATAGATTGCCATCCATATACATAATTTAGTTTCACGCCTACAAACATACTTGTTTTGAAAACGAAAAACAGGGGAAAAAGTTAAGAATTAGGTTCAAAAATTCATATTTTATAATTTTAGTTTCACTCTTTCGTCAAATGCGAGGCTCTAAATTAATTCGCTAGAGTCATGAAAACGTCACTCACTTGTGGGATCTCGAAAACGGCTTTAACGATTTCGACAAAATTGGGTATATGGTGGTTTTCGGAGGCGAAAAATCGATCTAACTAGGTCTTATCTCTGTGAAAACGTACATTTGTGAGTTTTTATAATTATGTTTTTCGAGCAAAGCTCGGTCTCCCACATATTTATCATTATATAAAACTATTACATCATTGAAATATAACTTGTCCATAAAAACAGTTGCCTTATTAAGAAAACATAAGTCCAGTCCAGACCGATTATTGATATATTACTTTAAATATTACTTAGTAAAATGTTCTATTAAGCCGACAGCCCTACAAACACCAGCGTAGGAGGCAAGGATACCCACCACTTAATGTTATCCCATTAGAAGCATTGTCGCCGCATGGATTAGCTTAATGTTCTTACGATAATGCTGCTAAAATGCTATTTGAATAGGCGAGTAATTAATTGCGAATATGTAATCCAACTTGTCTGGCAATGATCTTGTTATGAATGTTATCTTTAAAAGAATTACAAGTGATATCAGTAGCTTGAATTCAAGCCGTTTCAAGTTTATTTTTTTGTGTTTTTGTGTTGAAGATTTTTAATTTCTTAACACCTTATAGTACAGCTGTTTATGTGTTTTATTTTTCATGCATATCCTTGTAATCCATGTAACACTCTGATTACATGTCCTCAGTTACCACAGAATGTAATCCCATATTTCAAAACGGGAATAACTTATCCATGATAAAGATGCAATGTTGTTCTCTCCTAGAACAAAACGTTACAGAGTTTGTTCAAGGCTAATGTTTAAATATTTATTTATTTATATGAGCCTAGAGTGTCCCACTGCTGGGCAAAGGCCTCCCTCCTCCCTTTCCACGTATCCAAATATAGCTAAGTTTTAAGTAAATAAGAGTAAGGTAAACGTACTAGTGCTCGACATGCTAATGCCCTATAGATGACACCCTGCTGTCACCTCTATTGACAATGAGTTAAGTTTCAATATGACATGTACTGCTGGGACCGCGTCGAGCACCAGTACGTTTACCATACTGCCTACATAAGTAAAGCCTGACCAGGAATATATGATCACGCGCCATGTAGCGGAATTTCACTGGAACTAACTTTTTCATACTATACTGAACTGTCGCCCTATACATGAGAATAACAGCGCCCTCTTGACAATGATCATATTATATTTCTGGTCAGACTTTAATTATTAAGTGACAACGCAGAACATGGAACATGAGAGTTGATCAGTTGACAGTCACTGATGATGTTCAAAGGGTTATTTTAGGTAGGAACCTAGTTTTACCAGAAATTTTGAGACTGGTTAATTTATTTGTTAAATGTTATTCATGCAACGTCGGTCATTCTCAAAAAACGATGTCTGCGGTCTAATTTGCCGCGACCCATACAAAATGTATGAGAAGAGTCGTGACAATTAGACATATCTAATACCTTTAAACGAGCAATTCTTGTTTATTTATATATTTATTTATTTATATATATATATATATTTCGGGGATTTCGGAAACGGCTCTAACGATTTCGATGAAATTTACTATATGGGGGTTTTCGGGGGCGAGAAATCGATCTAGGTCTAGGTCTTATAAACGCGCATTTTCGAGTTTTTATATGTTTTACGAGCGAAGCTCGGTCACCCAGATATTTATTCTTAGAGAATGATCAATTTATGATGTTCAACTTTTTTTGTAACTTGTCATTTAAATTCACGAGCATTCGAAAGTTTCCTAGAACCCAATATTAATTAGTAAAAATTTCTACACATCTAAGAAATTACGTAAGAAACTGCCATCGGATGGTTATCGGACAAAATTATGGCATTCGTGCCATATATCGAAGCTATAATCCAGGCAGGAATGTAATACCTAAGATTTTAGGTCACTTCTAAGAACAGTCAACAAAAACTTAGGTAAATTCACCGGACGCCATTTTTTTCGACTAAAAAGTCGTTCATCATTCCAAGGTTGCGAGCTAGACGTGTACCATAGACTACCTCATATATACGCAGCATTATAAAGGGTAGGGGGTTTAATACCTACACTAAAGGTAATGTGTTAAAGTCAATGTGGCAAATTCCTATGCTAAGTATATTTCATTGATTTTCAATCGTAGGAAAAAACACCTGCTTTTGATTGTTGAAACTAAAAGCAATCGCTGCTTTGTCGATGGTGATGATGATGATTATCAGTTTTGTTCGTTGTTCAAGAAAAACGCCAGTGGACGGAATTGGCCACGTTGTAACACTGAGTTATATTCCACACCGTTGTGTAGGTACGCTTCAATAGTAGATTATGTCACAAGGGAGCAAAATAACATACCTATTAACGGCGAGGGCGTATATTAAAGTCTAAACGAAGCGAAGGATTCTACAATATAATAGAATTCCGAGAGTAGCGAGGGATTCTAAAGTAGGATCCTGAGCGTCGACCTAGTCCCACACTAAGCTCAAATAAGTCTTGTGTTGTATAATAAATAAAACTTACCTATATACATAGAAAACACCCATAACTCAGGAACAAATATTTGTGATAAACTCACAAATGCCCTAACCAGGATTCGAACCCGGGACCTCCTGCTTCATAGGTCACAACCGACTAGAGTCTGTGCGGAAAGAGAAGAGTCGTGGAATGGAAGTACCTTCTACGACTCTTCTCTTTCCGCACAGACTCTAGGCTAGAAGGCTGTCAAATATGCTCTGTCTAGGGAGTGAGTGTACGGTGACGTGCACAAAGGATGCTTGTCTCGTTTTTACAAAAAGTTTTTTCGCAATGTCATATGTGTAGGTACTAAGCCGAAGTCACGTTAAGGTCAACCGTGTTTGGCTTAGGTATTTTCTTATTTGGCGTCGTGGAAAAAAGTAAACTTGATTTTTTATAGTCTCCGTTTATCTTTTTTAGAAGGCGAGGTCACATTCTTGTATGGGAATCCGTCTGTGATTTGGGTGAATGATATTTCTTGGTATTTTGATAGCGAACGGACTGTTTAATATAAAGTGTTGTATACCTATATGCAAATATTTAAATGACATTACGTTACAATTCTCAAGCTCTCATTCTCAATAACCCAGGTATAAATGTCCGTGATAAACACATAGATAAATACTTCTACCGGGATTCGAACCCGGAACTTCCAGCTTCGAAGACAAGGCACTACCTACTATGCTAGGAGACAGAGGGCCTACCGCGAACCACGTTCGACGTGCTGCCTCTCTGTCGCACTTGTAAATTCGTACGTAAGTGTGACAAGGAGGCAACACTTCGAACGTGGTTCGCGGTAGGCCCTCAGGTATAACGAAGGGACCAATATATCCGTGTTAACAAGTAGGTAGGTAATCTTACTTTCCATGAAGTACTTTTCCATAATTATGACGAATTATTTATTTCTAAGTGATGATACAATGTTGGTAAATCGAAAGGCAAGGTCAGTATAAATGTCATAATAAAGGTAACAAACGATTCTTATTACTCTTATTAGGCATCTGGGTAATTCTTATTCTTATGTCTTTTTTTGTGTAACACGTAAGAATAGCATATACAGTATGTATCAGAACGAAAGGCCAAGAAATAGATCCATTAATGTTTAAGTCATACTGAGCAACTTTTACTATGGAACCAACCCCGTAATCGCGAAAAAAAATGTGACTCTCCCATAGGAAATTTCAACATCAGACCAGCAAAATATATGAAACATCCAATTTTTTTTCCGCGTTTTCGGGGTTGGTCCCATAGTAAAAGTTGCTCAGTATGACTTAAACATTAATGGGTATCTTTCTAGGCCTTTCGTTCTGATACATACTGTATTTTTAAGAAAATAAGTAAACTCTTTATCAATAATTATACTTAGCAATTTACCTCTAGTTTTAAGTCAACTTAAATTTATTGTCCTAAGAGTATTAAAAACATATTTATTACAAGTTCGAAATGTCACGGACCGTGTAGTGTGACTTCCTCGGATTTTGTGATATTTTAATTTATTTTGAAAAAATATGATGTGATTTTGTATGAATTTATATCACATATAAAACACTAATCTCTGTTCTACATCACGGTTTAAAAAAAAATCCCATTTTCAAAAGCTAATATTGGTGATTAAATTGTGTATGGTTGATCAATCAATATCGTTTATTTGCAAGAATAGTTCATTATAGTTACAGGACGAGGAGGTGTAGTGATGAGATTGGCCCCAATTTAATTTCTGATATAATTGACAATTTGATTGTTTCATCCGTTGTAGCTTAGAGAAAAATTAAATTAACAGAGAACTGTCACAGTCATACCACTTTTATTGCCATATACCTATCTTTCCCTTTTATTTTTATTTTTGATACACAAAACAGCAGCAAAAATGTAGAAACTAATTTTAGCTTTCCTGTCCCTCTCGATGCTTGACAGAGCGCTCGATCCTTGAGAAAACGAGGTACGACCAGAGATTACCTAATAATAAAGATTGGTACCACATACACCTCAGAAAAGTGCCGAAAGAGCGCATGTGTTGGCTTCGGCTCCTCTCACGCCTCCTAAATGTCCGGCACGGCATTTAATCCGTGATGGTAACAAAGAATTGGGTAAGGATTAGTAATCCCTGTACCAAAGCTCATTTCTTATCAATTATTTGTAGATGGCGTCACATTGGAGAGGATGAGTATGTTTACGTACGTTAACAATAAAACTCTAAACTGACGCTTGGGATACCTTAGGTATATTTTTATTAAACACCGGTAGGTAAAGGGTTAAGGTTTACCTATTTAACTAATATAGTATAACAATGTAAATGTATTTCTTATATAGACATTTTAAGCTGGAACATTTTGTTACTAACATAAGTTTTAGTGAAACAAGTGGATATCTGATGTTTGGGATAAATAAGTTCAGTTCTAGATATATGGCATTAAATGCAAGATGATTAGATTTCCCTAGTTTCTCGTTTTAGAGCATATTAACATGCACAAAAATATACAAATGAAATTCAAGTAATGAAACATGGATGAAATTGACTGTCTCCTTTGTTAACTCGTCTCTGCAGCGATGCTATCACTTCGGCCTTACTTTTATTTCTACTATTTCACTTTGATGTGAACTCCCACGAATCACGCTTTGCAAATAAAACTAATTGAAATGTGTAATTTTGTAAAGTTTATTTTCATTCCCATGGCCCGGTTGTTATAACGGTTGCACAATATGAGATTGTGATTGCGGTATGTCAGAAAAAGGAGTACCTAAGTATATTCTAGTGTCCTTCGTCAACGGGTGCGGTTCACTTTATATATAACAACTAATGCTATATAATCTGTCGATATAACGATCAAGGGATATAATAAATAAAGCATATATTATACATATTATTGACATAATTATCTTTTGGTGTATCCCTTACATTTCATTATAGTGTCAAAAAGGCCCCTACGTGTTGGCTTCGGCTCCGCGCACGCCTCCCAAGCGTCCGGAACACAATTGTTTCGTGTTGGGTAAAGACATACATAGGAACCATAGATATTATACCTATAGTTCCCCTGCTTGTTCGAGCAACATCATGATCAAACAATCGAGATGGCGCATAATTTCTTGCACGCAATTAAAAAAAAACTTCCCCGTTCCTCTTTCATTCGCGTAATTATTCATCAAGGCTTAATATATGCATTACAAGCCTCAAGGTTCGTAGAATAACCGGCGCAGTTCCAACAATGATGCGGAGGAAGTGTTTACAGTCATTAGACGGGCCATCTGATTGCGATGACGCAACAAATTATACTGAAAGGTTTAGGAGCCAGTTTACAACAGTTTCAGGTAAAACTAGGAAAAAAAAAATTATGGGCCCGATTCGGATTTTGTAATAGACATCTATTAGATATCTTTTAGACATCGCCAAGATACGATAACGATATGTTTAAGATCTAAGCTGTCAAATTTGACATTTCCGCGATTCTGGAAATACTCTTGAACGATTTCCACAAGATATTACTTAAAGATTTAATTCACATCTAATAGATATCTAACACGATCTATCGTAAAAGTAACATTGGTTGCCCGAATTGCGCTACAAAAGAGAACTAGTTGAAATCTAAACTATAACGTATCTAGAATGGATCTAGTACGTGTCGTCTCTTGTGAATATTTTGAAGTTCGAATACGGCAGTATGATCCGTACGAACCGTTAAGTCACACGAACCTGGCCGCCGTCATACAATCGTAATTACATTCTAATTTTAAAACGACTTGCTGAAATGACATGATTGGCATAGACATTCAAGCAATTGATATCTACGAGTATGTCTGGTTCCTGGGGGCCGATTTTTGAAATTCGACCGCTCGATTTCGTGTATTTCGTTCAGTAATATCTCCACTACTAGGCATGTAAATTCTACTAATAGAATTGAAAACGAGTGGTCAATACCACTAGATTCCCAATTTGTATCGGTCGTATTTCAAAAATCAGCATTTTGCCGTTTTTCACCGATTTTCGAGTGACGAAATCGAACGATCGAAATTCAAAAATTGGCCCTAGGTTTCGTTGATATGAATTTTAATACAAAGGAAATATGGCAAATAAACGTTTAACAAACTAAAATTATACACGTTTTAGGTATTTGATTTGAATTACATTTTTACCAGAACAGACATAGTCGTAATGTCACTCGTATGTTATTTGAATAATTTTTATGACAAGTTTGATGTTATTACAAGACTGTTTTAGCTTGTTGTTTTAAAATGAGAAAAGTAGTTTCCTTTTTCTGTACCCAATCTAATAAAATAACTAGGCAAGGTTTCTCTCACAGGTTTCTCTATATTTTTTACACCTTGAAAATCTAACTAAACTACTTTAAGATGAACACGTTCATTGTAATTGTAACTCGAACTTGACTTGTTCCCAACAATTTGCATTCATTTGAATGGTGGAACTTAATTTAATCGTCGAATAATTATCACTGTCGCCGAGTGGAAACAATGTTATATCGCAATTGTAGCTTGTATTGCTACTCGTGGGTAATAACATGAATAAGATAATTAATATTTGTAGGTAGTTTACTTTACTGTTTTCTTTTACACGATGGGGTTGCCAATGCTGTGTCCCCTCTTCTCTAATAAATCTCAAGTCTTTCACTTTGTAGACCTCACCATCGCATATGACACCGTTTGGCACCAAAGAACTGCTGTTCAAAGTGTTCAAACTACTAAAGGTCACCCCTGTATCAGGATATACAGAATAATTAAAGACACCCTCACTAACAGACCCTTTCAAGAATTATTGGGAGACAAAGCCAGCCAAACTAGAATTCTCAACAACGGATTACCTCAAGGATCGGTATTAGCCCCCATATTATTTAACCTTTATATATGACCCCGCCTTTTCTCACAAGATAGTTAATTCTCACGTATAGGTACCGTCAATAATTAACGATACCTATACGTGAAACGAATGATACAATTACTGTATTAAATCCACAGCAGCTGGAATTGCGTGATGAAAACACATTAAATTAAAGTATTTATAAACGTAGCTAAGAATGACAATAAGTAACACACCTCATCCATATTTATCTAGATCAAGAAACATATCTATAATAATATCTACTTTATAGTTCCACAATCATACAATCTAAAGAGGAATTAGTTAATGTATCTAGTTTTCCCGCTTTTCAATGGCAAGGAAACGGCAACTTTGCATGTGATTAACACAATACTTTGTTATTGTTAGCGTCAGATGGAGGTCAAGTCAATTAAATTACATTTCGAGCAAGAGGTCCGAGAAACTGTGGTAGAGCTCCGCTTGCCCTCCACGCCCCCTCGACTGCATGAAGCACACTGTAAAAAAAAACACCTAATTTTATATATTTACCCAATCTTCTGGTAGATGGCGCTGTTACGACCGGCGAAAATCCTACATCTCGCGAACGTTTGTTTATTGTAGTGTATTCATACGACTTTAAACTAGTTATCGTATATGTATTTGTGGAATTGTGTGGAAAATTCAGCCAGATTAATTTTATGTTAATAATTAAACTTGGGTGTTTAATTCTTGCTTTCCTTTCGTAACTAGAGTGCAAAATTGTATACACATCCTTCCTCTACCTAATAGGCTACTTAAAACCTCGGACCTTGTACGCGAACTTGGAACTTTCAAGTGAAGTGTTTAACAAAATCCTCCCTCCATTTATTTACCACTCTTTCCCGCGACTTCGCTCGGTCTAATTCACATATATTTACACGACCTTATTGTCAGTTGAGTGTCTTAGAGTTAAGATGTTTGTGAACTCGACTGTACCGCGCAGTGCAGACTTAGCTTGGTCTGACCCCTTGCAAGCTAGTGAGGGGAAACCTTTTGTAGTAGATACTTACCTACATCTAGATTATTACTTAATTATCTGCCCACTGTTGATAACATAATTAGATTCCCTACTTATAAAAGTTTTCAATAACATGAGATTTTTCACTTTTCTCACGCAATA
Organism: Cydia amplana; assembly: GCF_948474715.1. Taxonomy (NCBI): domain Eukaryota; kingdom Metazoa; phylum Arthropoda; class Insecta; order Lepidoptera; family Tortricidae; genus Cydia; species Cydia amplana. The sequence goes on from NC_086072.1 coordinate 17,454,827, forward strand.
ATAGCACAGATTATGTAATAAATAATAAATAATTATCTAAGTGACTAGTGCATGTCTTTAGTGCAATTCTTTGTTATTACTTAGAATAGGTAATAGAAAACGCAAGGCCGTCTGGCTATTATGAATACTTGCATTATAGTTGGTTCTTATACGTCTTATAAGTTGGTATATAGAAAAAACTTTATAGGAAGTCCTTTTTTATTTAATTTTTGATTTAAAGCTATGGCATTCCCACAATGCTCAAAAGTTAAGAAAACACTATATAACAGTAACAAAATATTGAGTTTTACTACTTACAGTAGGTACCTACTTACTTACACATAAAATAGTTAATTTCGATACAAGTGCAAAAAAGAGGAAATTCGAAACGAGTGGCGATAAATTAAAACACGACCGAAGGGAGTGTTTTAAATCGACACGAGTTGCGAATTACCTATTCGCACGTGTGTACTAGTGCGGAAAAGTAGGGCATATGTACTGTGAAATCTGTTTTCTACTCCCGTACTTTTATTTGCCATTTAAAGGGTCGTGCACACACCTTTAAACCCCTATCTTATAGTTGTCAAGACAAGTCTTTAGTCTATTCCCCAAAAAAGTATTTGTGCATATACACGCATTATCTTTTTGGCACTTTTACGATACTTCGTGTAATCACCACTTAAAAAATATTGTATAAAATACATTGTTGCCAACCTACTTTTAATTGTCATCTCTGACAGATGAGTGAACCATAGACACATTTTTATTTCATTCATTCTTTTCCCGCCCGTACCCTTCATTCTTTGCTACTTATGTAATGAAAAATATTTGTTAAATTTACAATTTCATTTCAAAGTAAGTGCTTGGTCGTAGAAAAAGTATTATATGCAACGTTGTTTAACTGAGTCAAAAAATACTCGTGGCGTCTTTATTAACAATTTTCGGCTTCGCCTCAAATTGTTACTCACGCCACTCGCCTTTTTTGACCTCTCTTAAACAACGGTTGCATAAAATACTATTACAGTACATATGGGGCTACTTTTCCGCACTAGTGAGTAAAATAGCACTTTTCGTGCGTATGTCGAAACTTTAAAGTGCCATATGTACTGTAAAACGTTGTTCGATACACGTGTGAGTTCCTCTTTTTCGCACTTGTATCGAAAATAACTATTTTGTTACCTGTTACGAAATAGGTAGTACCTATATTAGCGACATTAATTGCTTTATTAAGTAATAAAAGATTAGCCGATCTCATTGAGTAGGTAATTCAAAAAATATAAGTTATTTTAGAATTAAGTACTCAATGAGACCGGCAATTTTTTTTTTCCAGTAAAAGTGGAAAAATTCGCGAGAATTGAACTCGCGACTTCGGGATATCAGCTCGGAATTGGAGTTTTTTATTCCTACCTTATCATTATTACTAAGCATTGTGGACATCGTGATATCGTTCGTGGACCTTGAACTGATTTAGACGATATTCGGCATGGAGATAATTCCTAAGCATGAATTAGACGTAGGATAGTTTTTATCCTTGAAATCATTCTTCAAAAGGGATGCAATGAGGGGAAAAATGTAATCTTACTCATCGAAAATAGAACACATGCTTGAAGTGTGGAAAATATATGTACAGTCTGGTAAAAGGTTAAACAACGGAATGGGACTTAGGAAAAGGGGAGATAAGGATGTTGGTAAATTATCCTGGTTTTAATTATGCAGTAAGATTTAATGACTTTAATTGCCAGGTGTGGAAAACGCCGCGGAACATTAACTAATAGGTCATGCTAAGGATTGTCTCTGTCATTAAAGTTTTTGTAACGCTTCTATTGACTTATTTGCATACCTACGCTTTTTTAATTATCAGCGTATTACAACACTTATACTATTGTTTCTTAAGCGTTTAGTTTTAGAGTTCCGTAGCCGAAGGGTACTGGGGCAGAGGTTCTCGAGTGGCAACCGCCACCCAGAGGACAACACTTGCTTACTTCACTGGCTCAGTGACCCAAAAAAGATCTTGGTCTCTGACACAAGAAAACGCCACTCTGCCCTATTCTGCGCCACTCTTCACGCCAGTAGGATACTCTGAGGTCAGAAAGGTATTTTAAGTAGAACAGCGTTACTCTAGCGGTATCTGCAAGGGCGTTGCCAGCTGGTGGGCTAGGGGGGAGGGGGGGCAGTCGATATGGAATATGGCTAAGGGGTGGGGGGGGCAAACATTTAGTTACAGATTTTAGGAGGGAGCAGCTGCCCCAACCACCTCTGTACAGTTCGGACGAACACACAAGTTTTCTCTCCTGTGGGCAATAGTGTGGGTAAGTGGGCATTTTATCTGTTTCATTAAAATGCATGCAACATATATAGGTATTGTCCACGAAACCTACTTGCAAATGTACCGTTAAGGAAAGACCAATATAACTTTAACACTCAAAAAAATATAGGGGGGCATCTTAAACAGATCAACCTAGCCCCAAACTAAGTAAAGCTTGTACTAAAGGTGCTAGGCGGCTATATACATACTTACATAGATAAATACATACTTTTATATCTGCCGTCCTCAAGCTAAAAGGCCGCAAAATGCAGCAGTGCCATTTTGAGAAATGAGCAAAAAACGCGCGAAAACATTTTTCTTGAAATTAGTAGGATATAAGCATATACATTAAACGTTATAATATAGTATTTAATTAGTACTATTTTTTAAGTCAATTTAATTTAGTAATAATTCTTAAAAAGTGCTCTAAATCATTAAATTTCCGTTCTTGGTTTGTACCTGTTTAACAAAATTACGCTAATTAAACGACTATAAGGCAGCTAAAGTATATTTAGCGGTCTTTTAACTTTGTAATTTTATCTAAAATTGAATACGTTGTACAAGTCATATGAAGTTAAAAAGTAGAACATAGCTAAAAGGTGACTAGTAGATCTAACCGCCTTTTAGGTATGAATAATAAGTCAACTCATCTAATACATCAAAGACTAAAAGGTGATTAAAAATGTTTAAACGCCTTTTAATTTAACAAAACCATTTGTAATTGTATCGTTTAAAAGATTTTGTGAATTCAGCTAGATAAAAAGGCAGCTATCTTCAGAACAAAATGTAATAACTGCTTTTTAGTTTACAATCATTTCAAATTACCATAAACAAATTTAAGAAGTTACTTTATTCAGAGCAGGAAGAAAATAAATAAAAGACATAAGATACTAAAAATCAAATGTAATCCAAGAAATTAGCGTTCAATCATTCTCAAAATAATATTTATTTGAAGTTCAAGTTAGTAATAAACTCTGCTAATCATAATATTACTGTGGGACAACGTAGGAGTAAGCACATCTTAATTTAATTCGCTTTGCGATCTTCTTACATGCTTAAAATCACAGTTACGTCAGTTTAATGTAATTCCTAATTAAAAACACCCCTCAGTCTTCAGTACGAGCAATTATTTTAATAGTAAAATGGCTTACCCATATTGTTTGTAATTGTACTATAACTACTATAACTTTTTAATACAGCTAAATATGTTTTAATCATCTTACAGAATTATCCATAATCGTTTTTAACGAAAAGGTAGATAGTCAGTCACAAATCTTACACAACTAATGACAATGATCACAATTACTTAAACAAGTAGATAACAAATTCGTATTTGTACTTATGGAGATCAATCAACTTTATTTCTACTTAAAAATTAAATATAACATATAAGTCAGTGATCAGTCTTACATGATTTTTAAGAATAGTGAGGTAGAGAATACTACAGGCGTAATACATGCCCGATAATTAAAGTAATTAGGTTCTTAACTCAAATAATATGTTCATTAAAACTAATAGCGACATACTACCGCGATTCTGGCAAATCGCGCCAAAATTTCAACTTATGTGTAGGTATTACTTGTGAGCATTTGTTTATAATTTCCTTTTTTCTACCAACGTCGGTACCTTTGGGATCGACTCGTTTGGGAAAAGTAATAGGGCTTGGATTCTTCAAGTATTTGTCATTTAGAAAGCGGAGTTGCTGGTAATCATTTTTGAATTCAGTTTTGTATGATAAATCATAGCACCCTCTAGTAAAACATGCTTGTGTAATATCACGAAGGTAAACACGTGGATTCGAATTTTGAATTCTACGCTCTGAAGTAAAGTTAGGCACGTTAATAAAATCTTCAATTACCATGGATTTCACTGTTACTTTTCCCTTGTTCGCTGATCCCACTGATTCCGTAAAATCAGCAAAGTCGTAAATTTTGCCTTTGTGTTTCATGGACAATTCGACTTGATGATGAAACTGGTCACAGCTCATGAAAGTGTGACCAGGTTCGAAGTAGTACAACGTTATGGATTCCGTGCCTATATAATCGCTATTAACCATATGAACTAGCATGGAATATAAAAGCCAGTTCTTGTTCTGTGCACTGCAGTTATCAAGCCATATATTTACATGTTTGGTGTCACGATATTGCAAAAAGAATGAAAAAAATGCACTCATTATGTCTTCTTGCTTTCTTCCAGCTATAGCGTCGTGCCAAAGAACAGCGTAAGGTTTAATACTAGATGTTATTTTTCCCAATGGTGCAAAGGTTTGATTATATGTAGCAAGACGTAAACAGAATATTATTTTCTTAAATGTGTCCAATCTTGGAAGCATTATAACCTTTTGCAAATCAGCACTAAAATATATATTATCCGGGTCTTGTTCAGTCTTGTGTTCTTCATACAATTTTCTAGCTGCAACATATTTGTCATGATGAATCGCAAATGATGTGCAGTCCTCGCAGTTATCTAGAATATTTTCCTCGATATTATGAGAACTTTCTTTTTTGTGTATTTGGTAGCTTTCGCAAACCTCACATTCTTCATTTCCTAAATTAGTAAAAGATATATTCATTTCTTTAACGACCTGCCTATATAATTCGTAAGAAACTGGATCTTGAGGATATTTTTTGCAAAAGTGGTCATGCATAAACGTGATAGTTACGTCGCTCGGCAAATATCTACGGTTAGGAGCATGCGCTCTTCGGTAATGTGGTTCTAAAGGATGGAACGATTCAACGTGTTGACGAAGTATTTCTCTATCGTAAGCTAATGTCTTAGTATGTTTTCCACGTGAATCGGTCAAATCGTCATCAGCTAAAGAGTTGTACAAAACCTTGTCATTCGTTTTATTAAATCCGAGTGTAGTCAAAAAAAATATTTTACAAACTGCCACTTTTGTATCATCATGTTTTCTTAGGAAAAACGTTCTCCTTGGGGCTCGAAGATTTGGTCCAGTCTTTTGCCTCTTAGGTACAACTACAGGCACATTATTTTGTATGAATAATCTTCTTTCTTTCCATGTTAAATTCCAGTAACTGTCGTTAACATCCTCTCTCTCTTCATCTGTCAATAAGGTAGTGCATTTTTTATGACATTTTGAATCGCACCCTGGCTTAACCAGATATTCCAATCGCTTGTCTTCTTTCTTGTCGGCGTTTCTTTCACTTAGACTTGTATCGTATTTTTTTCGCTTAGGTGCAGGTGAACTTTGACCATTTTCTCCAGATAAATCAATACTAATCTCTTCGCTATTGTTAATTGTGGGTATATAATTTAACTCCGTAGTATTCCTTCGTTTTAGAATTCTTTCACCGATTTTATTAGTTTGGGTATCGGGTATGATTTCTATGTTAATGGTATTTCTTCGCTTAATAATATTGGTTGTATTAAACATAGACATATGGGAGTGCTTATTCGGATGTTTATTCAAGACTGGGGCCGCAATTTTATTTTCAGAATCATCACTACTACTCGTTTCTGGAATATAATTTTTGTCGCGCACGGAATCATCGGATGAAAAATCATCATCTCTGTGTGACGATGAAGAACTTCGGCTGCTTATGCTTAGCTCTTCATCACACCTTAAATCAAGTTGTTTTTCAGTATTGGTCGCTGGGAACGCTTGTTGGAGAAGATCTACGGCATTCGACAAAAAGACAGAAGATTTAGATTGTGTGGTAGCGTACTCGTTAAAATTATTAAATATATCAGATGTGAGTGAATAATTCCTGCGATTGACTTCATTTACCATCTCTTGGACACAATGTTTAGGTAATCCTTTTTCCACAGGTTTTTCGTGTGATGACGTGGGTTCCACATAATGATCAGGCAACTGGATGTTATGACAATCGACCGAATGATGGATGTCTTCACTGTTTTGGTTTGATGGATTTCTACATCTGTCTAAAATGGTTTTCAACCGAGAGGTCTTCGGTTCATACCTGGAGCAATTAAACATATTTCTATAAGTTCTAGGTGCCTACCTTATCCTAAAAAAGTAGTTTTTTTGTCCCGCGTAGGTATGTGAAGTGTACTTAACTGTGAGAAGACGTCCATAAAAACGTTTTGGTCAAAAAAGTAAGATTATGTTTCCGATTATACTATTAATACAACTTATGCAACACACTACAGGCAGACAGACAATTTAAAGATTGTTTTATGAGTTCTCATGATTGTTTTGTCTCTCCATCACCAGGCAAGCTTCATAGTACATACAATGCTATTAAACATATCTTCACAAGATATACCTACACATCAAATTAGTTCCCAATTGAAAATGATGAAGTAAAATGTACATTGAGTAGAGTACTAAACTTGACTAAAGAAATAACGCGCCAAAACAGGTGTTAAACTATCTATAAGAAGGTCGTTAAACGGTAGGTACATAATACTTATCCCAAATGAATACGTAAAAATACTTTACCTCGTGAGTTTGCGCGGCTGCATACTGGAATTGGCGGGAAACTGCGCCCGGTCTTCACGTGCCACACCCTCACTCGACGGGAGCGCCCGCGCAACTGATTTCGTTGCTTCGAGCGAGGATCAAGTAACCGCCTTATTGATATGGAATACCTAGTTACCGCGATATATTTCTGGAACTGTCTACTATTTTGTTCTATCATTGCCAAATTAAAAAGCCGTGACGGCCTTAAACCGATGCATTTGCATGTATACCTTTTACGCCTATACTAACGACAAGGCGGCTAAGCGACTTTAACGGCTTTTTAATTGTGTATTTATAGCTTAGCTGCTATTTAGTTTGGGAGTAATCATCATTTGGCCGTAATATTTGTTACGCTAGGGAGCAGTTAAAGTACAGTAGCCACCTTTTAGTCGTGGAAGTTGCAATAACTGTTTTTAAGAGTTGTACTAAATACCCGATGTCAAATAGTAAGAAGCAGTTATTGGCCTTTAACAGCCTTTTAGTGAATTTTCTAATTAAAAACTGCCTTTTTGCTGGTAAAAGTGGCAAAATGGTGTATTTAGCCGCTCGCGGGACGGCCGTAACTTCGCGGTTTTTTCACATAGAGCTATGACACCTAGATAGGTAGATAGAGAATTGTTTACTGTATCGCGCTGTGATATTAACTCAAAAACGTCGTAAGAGCCTTTAACGGCCTTTTAGCTTGAGGACGGCAGATATATAGACAATACCCAAGAATGAAATGAAATAATTTATAATTCATCCCGTTTAAAACTTATTTATAATAAAATTGGTTCAATATAAATACATAGTCGCATTAAAATAAATGTCCCGTTATCTTGAAGCCAGGATAAGGCTAATAATGACCGTACGCGATGCTAAAAAAGATTGAAAAAATAGTGAGATGCATTAAAATCGTCCTAGGAACAAAAAAGGCTAGCAGAAGCCCACATATCCGCTCGAAAGCCTTAATGATTCCACTGGACAAAATCTAGTTTTTATCCTGCTATGTAGCCATTTAAGTCACAAGAGGATGCCTGTTCAATTAGCATAAAAAACGTCTATCTAACAATCAAATAGTATAAATAGTAAAACAAAACACAATATTATATATTTGATAGAGTATGTGCGGAAAGAGAAGAGTCGTGGACTGTATTGGGCCCCATACATTCCACGAGTCTTCTCTTTCCGCAAAGACTCTAAAATAGTATGAATTGTTCCCAAACGTCTTGGAGTTTAATGTTACTATTGAAAATAAATGAGGCATAAGAATGTCACTACAGGAGCTTACACATCTCTGCTTCGCTGACGACATCGTGCTATATTGCAAAAACAGCGAGAAATCTGCAATACATGATCTCATCACTAAGTACAGCTAGCAAACAAATTGATCTGGAACTCAATTTACAAAAAATAAAATTGATGACAAACTCCAAGGAAACACCGATTATCATAGAAAACACAGAGATTGAATACGTAAAAAGCTTCGTGTACTTAGGTAAACAATTATCTTTCAACGCATCAAACAACTTAGAAGAGATAGATCGAAGAATTAAGAAAACTTGGAATATGTTTTGGAGTAAAAAAGAAGTTCTAAAGAGCAGTCTCCCACTTAAATTGAAAAAGGTAGTAATAGACTCTTGCCTACTCCCAACTATGACATACGGCAGTCAAACATGGAAATACACCGAAGAAACAAAATTAGATGTTGCCAAAGGGCTATCGAACGCAATATTCTGAAAATAAAACTAAAGGACAAGATAAGACATAGTGTTATTAGAGATAGGACCAAAATAATAGATGCGTTAGAATACAGTCTAAAGTCCAAATGGAAATGGGCCGGCCATGTAGCTAGAATGCACGCCAAAAGATCTTCTGCCGATGTTTTCTCGAGGGACAACTAGAACTAGATAGGGTATTTCTAAACAATAGCGCACAAGATTCTAAAGGGTCGGCAACACGAATGTGACGCCTTGGGAGGCGCAGGTTACAGTTACCTACCATTAAGTGGACTGTACCTATGATTGTCACGGACGTGGTACATAACATTTTATGTAATCCAGGATAATTTCCAATCGTATTTTCCAATTTTTTGTGCTGAAACTACTATCCGCTTGTATTTTGCACCACCCGCCATTAGTTTCCGCTGCTCGTCCCTGAGAGGCGGGACCGTTACTCGGAGTGGAAGGGCGAGTCTGGACTAAGTTTGTACTGTACTTATAATTGCAGTTAATTCTGCGGTATTGGCAAACCCGGTGAGCGTCGTGGCTACAGGACGTTCGATTGATAATGGTGCAGTACGGATATGATGGTCGTTCTTGTCTACGTGACAGCGTGATAAAACGGTGTCCGTCACTTTCTTTCCCACGGTGTTAAACAGTGACAGTTATTTTATCACGTGGATAAAGATGGATAAAGCTATCCATAATAGGCTGGCAGGATATTGAAAGCATAAATTTGTTACACTGCTATTATAAGCAGTGCTAAGATATGCTTTTTTTAATAACATCGTCCGGGGTCATTATTATATTCACCATCATCGACAGCACCTGCGTAAAAAAAGCTTTTGTGTGAATCAATTTCTCTATAACAGTCTCATACGACACAATATTTTGCCTTTTCTTTTTAGGTCAACGCAAGTCTTTTTGCCTTCTTTCTCTGTGTGCCTTCATTTTAATTTCCCTTCCGTAATAGTTTTAAGTAAATGGTATTGTAGTATTTTAATTTAACTAGAGTCCGTGCGGATAGAGAAGAGTCGTAGAATGTATTGGATCCCATACATTTCACGACTCTTCTCTTTCCGCACAGACTCTACACGGTTTCAGTAGTTGTCAAAAGGCACTATATCTTTCTTCTCTTCTTTCTTTCTCTTCTGGCCATATTTTATGTTATCAATACGTCTAACATTATTTTTAATGGTCTTCATCAATGGTTTTTTTTTCAAGTGGCAGCTCGTTAACACTGCCTCGCTTCCTCTCTTCATAATTAAGCTAACCTATACCTAAGATATCAGTGAACGGGTAACCGCTTCGGGTTTGGTCGGTTTGGGTAGATTTATTTATTTAAACTTTATTGCACAGTAAAAAAATGTACAAAAGGCGAACTTAATGCCAGAACTGCCAGAAGGCAGTCTCTACCAGTTTACCCTCGGGCCAAACGGAGAACAAGCAGTAATAGGTGCAAGAAAAATTAAAAATACGATTTTTTTATATTAAACATAAAATTTTATGTTGTACAACATACTATTTAAAATATACATATTACTATAATATACTTACTTATACATATATACTATTAAACATATATATATATATATATATATATATATATGTGTGTGTATATTATACATACATAAGGAGGTTGTTGTTAAAATTGCCCTTACTATAGTAGAGAAGTATAAAATCAGTAATACGGCGATTGATGCACTCTAATTTAGCACATACAGCATAAACCCCTAGCTCGCACAGGTGCACACGCCGTGGGAGCCTGCCTTGATCTTGACCACGATTGATCTTTTTATCTATTTTCTGTATCCCCTTAACGGGCGCTGGTAATTGCCAGAGAGATGGGAAGTGGACATTTAAAGAAATTCATTGTTAATTGGTATTGGTTAAATGTATATTTTTAATTACTTTATAGTTACGAACAGTCTTCGTTATAGCTTAAAATACTCCCTTTTTTACATCGTCTCACTACAACTAGTCTAATTAACCTATTACCTACTAGTATCTCTGATGGGCCTTATTTTCGTTCCACGTGTTCCTGGTCCTCTTGCAGAGCTCACAGCTATGCTGAGACAAATTGCCTGCTTACTGCTATTGCTGCTGCTATCTATCTTATATTTATCTGCTATCTTACGTGACTTGTGTATTCGTACTAGAGGGTTGCCATACGAGCACGTCTCCGTACGGCGAACATGTCCCCGTTAGAAGCTTGGTGTCTCGGTGTCCCAGCGAATTATAAAATTGTCCCGGTGTGAAAGTCATAGAACATGTCCCAGGATTTTTTACAGAAGTTGGGTTAGGTATTATCATATTTTCTTAGAACCTGCGCCGCCAAATTAAATTATAAAAAAAGTAAAATATTGTCTCGGTCGACGTCCATATGGTTATTTATTTATTTATTTTAAAATAAAATTTAAACTAACATACATATAATTTTATAAGCAAATACTAAACACTATTTTAGCGACAGAACAGCGTGGCTCCGTTTTTTTTTTTGTATGGCTTTTTATGTTACTCTACTTCAGAGATTTACAGTTTTTAAGTACTGTACCGCTTCTATTGTTAAGGTGGTCAGTTCTTCAACTTACCCTTGGTATTTGGTTAGAGGACAGTCAAATACCGTGTGGTGTACGATCTTCTCGGCTGCTCCACACGGACATACTGGTGATTCGCACCAGTTTCATTTGTGCCATAAATAAGCACAGTTTCCAACTCCCGTCCTTATTCGATTCAGCATGCACCAGACGCGACGGGGTTCCTCAAAGCCAGCAGGTCGTGTCTTGGTATTAGGCTTGGAGACGTCGCCGGGGAGAGATCTTGATTCCCATTCAGATTCCCAAGAGTCCCGTAGGTTACACATTGGTGCTGGATCATGGAATGGTGGCTCCGTTGAATCGTCAGCTCTTCTATCGGATTCGGCAGTTTGCCCCGGAACCTCCGAAATACCCCTATGCAACCCTATGCTAGTCTCATACATCTTCAACCGTCATTCATCAGTCTATCAAAGGTCTCAAGTGTCTCAACCGATGTCGCCGCCCGGAATTTTGTCATTTGCGTCAGCATTGCATTCGACAGCAATGTCACTCCGCAATACTACATTAATAATGCTGGTGAAGTCTGAATCCGAACGGTACCTTAAATCTAATTTGAGCTGTATTAGCTTGTATTCATCACGATTTAATTACAATCAGCCTCTGCAGTCTTAGTCCAAAGCCATAAAGAGGTCTATTATAACAAACATTCAGGCAGCAAAGTGAAATATATTATCCCCTTAATCATTGTAAACTGTTATAAAGAACTTAAACGAGCCTACTTAAGGGTGTCAGCACCACCAGTAAAAACGACGAAGTAATAAATCTCCATTTTAACAAATCGCCAGAGATAAATCAATATATTTCTAGTAATTGCTACATTAATATAGCTGGAATGGAGGCTGATTCGAACTTAGCGTTATTAATTTAATCTCATTCTGATATTATCCGCCCATGCATCTCGCTCATACTATAAATAATTTCACCTATCAATTATTAGGGGCCTAACTAAGATGACCATCGTATATCCACAAACGAAAAGAGAAATGTATAGGGATAAGCTGATTTGTTATCCTGGCTATGTCTCCAGGTGGCGCTGTCCCGCTTCGTGCAATATGCTGTAACTCTAGCTGTCAAACATCAACACATTAATCAGTGGATTTTCTAACGTCATCTATTTCAGCTGTTTAAGTTGCAAGATTTTCACATCGCTTCCACAGATCATGTCCATAAGGCAAACTTATCCCTTTAAGGGATCTCTTCCAGTTAACGTTTGAGACAAGTTGAGAAAATTATTGAACAATAAAATCATGAACAAATCAATACCACACACTCGTATCAAAAGTTCGAATGGTGCGCCAGGACTGGTTGGTTCGGTGGGAATTAGCGAAACCACAAGAAGTAAACTATTACGAGCATGGTTTTTTACTTTTAGATCGTAGTTGCGGTCGCATCCGTTGGTCCCGTTATAGAACAGGATGGGCAAATAATAAAATTATATTTAAGCTTGATGAGATACATTCGACGTTAAAGATATATTTTACAAAGGAGATATTTTTGCACCTTAAGTGTAAACAAACAGTCAAAAGATTTATAGAACCGATTCTTATTTTGTTATCGTTTTTTTTTTCATTAGATTTCCATAAACTTTGTTCTGACCATAATCACAGAATAAATAATAGTACTAAGTACAGAAGACTCACTCTCTAACAAAACGCGTCTGTTACGATCAGCACAGATATGGCCGCTAGGTCGCTAAAGCGCCACGCGCGGCTTATGGCTTTCCCCAAAATTGGGGCCGGACGGATGTACTTTTAGCTACCTGTAGCAAAGCGACGAAATCGCGGAGTGAGACACGCCTGCCATAATAAGAATAATTTCATTGTATCTCTTAAACATGATACAATAATGGTTACTTTCTTCAAATAATTTTAGAATCAATGTTGATGAATAAAATTCCTTTTCAATTCCATCCAACATACTGCAAAATCAAGGAAAAAACACGTGAATCTGGTAACACAAACTTATTGAAATTCAATAAACTGACAATATTGAGATTGTTAGTGACATTTCACGCAGGTGTATTGACTGCTTGGTCAACTAGGTGCGGTTATATACTGTTGACAACCGATTGTTAATTCAATTTAAGTCTAATATTGACATTCACCTTCAAAAATGGTCATCGTGTGTGTCAAAATCGTGATCAAGGATGTTAAGATACGGCGGAAAAGCCGCGGGTAAAAGCTACTAACATAGACTAGGAATCCTCTAGACGGAGTTTAGAGCAATTATTTCATGAAACCGATGCTACCAAAAATACTGGGGTGCGGGGGACGAGGTGAGCGAGTCCCGTGCCGTGATTGGTCCGTTCAAAGACACGGACGTCACACAAAGACACTTTGACTCGAAGATGGAGTGAAACTACCGTATATTTGTGGCAGAGGGGGTAGCGCTACTATGCTCAGTCTAGAGGATGTCTTGTCTGTGGCTACTAACAATATACAGAAGGCCCTAAACGTGCCTTTTTTGCGATTTGCTGTTACATTTTTTGTATTTAAAAAAAACATACCAAATAAAACTATTCGGCATAGGGAGACTCGAACTCACATTGATACCTCCTTTCTGAGGCCCGGCAAAATTGTGTATGGTATTGTATGGTTTATAAATATGTAAACAATAAAATATCAAAATTTTCATAATAACTGAGCAAAGCAGCCTTTCCTAGCTCTACGAGTTAAGTATAGGCCCTATTTCCTTATTAAAAGAGGATTTTTATTTCGATGTCTGTCTTGTTTTTCGTAGAAGACATGAAATAACCGATAAACTAGCTATTTATAAAGTAATTTAACTATCACCTACATTATAATATTCCAAATTTACATATAGTAGTCGATACTAATATCTATGTATAGTTGTAGACTATCAAAAGTTGTGAAGATTAATTACATTTGAAAAAATCAAGCTTAAAATAAACTTAACGCGATTAAAAACATCAATAAACATTTATTATATTCTATTCTATTCTATTCTAGAGTTAGACCAAGAAAAGTCTGCAGCGATTTTGACAGCCCTCGCAGTGCCAGTGTTATTTTAAACGTCAAACTTCTAATAAATTATGACGTATAAATAACACTTGCACTGCGTGGGCTATCAAAATCGCTGCAGACTTTTCTTGGTCTAACTCTATTCATCTTCATTATGTTTACTTTTCTTATCTTTATGCCATTTCGCCATGAACGGCCGATCTGTTAGTTAACTAAGTTTATTTTATCCTGGAACCAGATTGGCAGGATCTGCCTTATCCATTTAATTGCCACTCACCTGGCTTCGGTTGTTTTCTTATTTCCTTTTCATGGGAAAAAGTTGGTGACACCTGCAGTTACAAATGTTAGGTTCTACCACGTTCTACTGATGTTAGTGCGTATCTAATAAATTGAAGCCTTTTTTCAGACAATAATATGCGTTCTAGTTTTTGTGTTCGCTTTTTAATGATCTAAATAAGAGTAGGTTGCTATGTATTACATTTGCACATACAGCATACACAAAAAGTTTCTCTTTGCATTGTATAAACGTAAGAGGCTTAATTGTCTTTAAATATTAATTGGACCATTAACTAACTTTTCAAAAACCGACCGAATACTCGAATGCCCCTTAAATAAAACGCTACAAGCCTCAATTAGTTAGTTAGTGCCCCTTTCTTACAAATACATAAGCCGAAATGAAAGATAAAGAAAACCATGAATAGCTAATGTGTAAAGTATGTGTGGCATACGGAGATATGTGGCTGGCCTTCACATTGGGGCGTGTTTACACATTAATGTATAAATATATTAGCCCCCAATTTGAATGCCAGCCACACTTATCCGTATGTCACACTTATCCGTATTAACCTTAACTGATAAGTATAATCTGATTCCACCTTCATAAAAGTTCCCAAAATGACCTAAGTTCAGGTCACCTTCATCTGATTCGGACGTGTCAAATTAAGGTTTTTTTGTGCTGTCAAAAATAAGCGATACAGGGCAAGGTCTGCATATGGAGTTCAGGAGGTGTCCATCAAACTGACAGTCGTTAGGCCGGAGTGAACTGCACGACAAATTGTAATCATGCGTGACCTATATTGATTGCTATTTATGTGTTGCGATGCACTGAAAAAAGTTATTAGCCGAACTCATTATAGGTTATAATATGTATATCTTAAAATTTTGTAACTTAAATTAGAACCACTTCCCTGTGTCCGATTGAGCTGAAATTTGGCATTTAAAATTAAATTTTAAATGGCAATAAAATGCTAACATTGATGCTATGTCACATTAAGTGCCTAGCCAAGATGCCAATCGTTTGCTCCGTAGCGAACGATACGCTAATGCCTCTCTATCGCACTAATTACTTATTGTTTTGTTCGCTACGGCGCAAAAATTGGCATCTTGGCTAGGCACCCTGATGATGCAGTCGAAGGGTAGCTAAATAAATTATTTGATGAAAAAACATAAACACGTTACGCTAAGTTTAGGCTCATTAGAAAAATCTCGAGAAGTACTTGATAGAGACGCAAAGGGGAGAAAGTACAGTCGGCAATTAAAATGTGTACCTATCAAAAATAATTATGTTTAATACGAAACTTAAATGCAGGTCTTTACAATACGGATCTCTAACCTATCATACATTACAAGTTTAGATACAATAAAGTATGAAAGGTGTACCAATACCGGTATTGGACGGATGATACCGGACCGGAACCGCAGATGCCGCGCGTCCGGTGACGTTTGACAGCCATTGATGCACAATTAGACGTAAAGTGCTGAAGAGCGGAGCGGAAAGCGATTTGTAAACGCTTTGTACAAAACAAGTACTTACGAGTGCAACAAGCCTGAGCAAAGAAAGAAGAGAAGCATGTAGCAATTTGATATAATAATATATAAAAGTATGTCAATTAAATACCGGTTCACATATTACGGTAATAGCGCCTCCAGTGACACTTTTGACAGTCACTGTAGTTGTTCGGGTACGAGCAATCAGTGAAGAATGGAAAGCGATGTTTAACTTACATCCTTGCACTCAAAGTGACAATGATTAGCAATTACTTTCTTAATCAACAAGAAACCAAGTAGATTCCAACAATATTGATCATTTTCGCTTAAGAGGCTCATCTTAAAACCACAAAACTACGTATTCGGGATGGGTAGGATTTATTACGCCGACGAATTGGTAAAATATATAGGGGAGTTATCCCCACAAAAATAGTTTCGTTGAATTTTCATGCACAAATACGGATTTGTGTGTGAATGTCACACAGCCCTAAGGCAAAATATAAATTACAATGGAAGAAAAAACTCAAACAAACCCCTAAAATATGATTGGTATTGATATTGATACTTAATAATGTATTGAATAGCATTGGACTAACGACGATTGGACGATAAGTCGTTGGGTGGGTTTACCGTGCTGATTGTTCGATTATAACCGTGCTGATCCGCTGCCCGCTCATCACTACTACCACTACCGATCATCAAGCTTGCTTGTATATCTTGTAACAAGGGACCAAGATTAAACACTAATTACGAACTGTGGGTGTTCGTGCGACTAATATGGACATGGATGAGGACACCTGGCGCTCGCGCATCCTTTAAGGATGTTACTATCAAGTTATTAATGGTGATAGAAAAAGTTTGCATCGACAGGTTGTCGACGGAAGAAAATTATTATGTTGCCGTGCGAACAAAGGCTATTAAGAGTATAGTGGACTAAGTGGACAATCGCTTCTACATACAAACGGTCTCTATTACCCACCCTAGATAACGACATTATATAAAATATATTTACACAATTTATTGTACATTTTAACCATAATTTTGCCGTTTCATTTCACTTTTTTCTATTTCTTGATTATTATAACAGTTAGGAGCAAATAATTAATTCCTTACACAACCTATACCCTTAAAAATTATAGTCATCACAGTTGTGACACTTTTCGTGTTGTCAAAGGTTTGGGAAAGACAGACTATAAAAATGATTCATTAAATTCATTATTAATGAATTTAAATATTTCTCCTCCCTTACAATACATTAATGCCAACCATTATTTCGTTATTGGTAAATACAATGTAACTCCGTCCACCGTTGTGAGGACATCTGCCAGTCTCCGCATAGCTCAGGCTCCATAACGGAATAGCAAGATTTATACCACATTAATTACACTGACATTCCGTTTTCATGCTCAGTTTCCTTTCTGATATACCGCACGTTTCCTCCATAGAAAAATAAGGCCCGAAGAGCCTATAAACTTCTTTAATCCAGCTGACGTTCTTAATTCAAACGCGCGGATAATCGGTTCTGGCCTTTTTGGAAACCGCAACACTCCCTCACCAACACGATCATGCTACTAATCTTTAATACAACTCAGGTAAGGATGGT
This sequence comes from Cydia amplana, assembly GCF_948474715.1. Lineage (NCBI taxonomy): Eukaryota > Metazoa > Arthropoda > Insecta > Lepidoptera > Tortricidae > Cydia > Cydia amplana. The sequence continues at coordinate 17,472,203 of NC_086072.1, forward strand.
TTTCGATTCAACTGCTAGCACATTCAACTACGCTGGCGCTTTTCAAAATAGCGAAACATTATTTACTTTAAAATGCATTCTAAATAGAATTATGCACTTGCAATTAAGGTTTAATTTTGGCTGTACTAGATGTAATAGATTAGTAAAGATCGTCACGCGATGCCTTTTATTTTTGCACAGGCATTTGTTTTAGGTATGAGAAATTGGTCACATTGTTTCTTGATTCGCCAATACGAATAAATTAATTTTCTCAAACATGCAATGAAATGTCGTCGCTCCGGGCGTTATATCAGGCTTCGAAGTATCACGTTTAGGGCGGAGCAACTCCCGAGAACTGTAAAGGAATTTCATACGAAATTGAAGGCCTAGGCCGGGAAGTAATTTTTTTTTAATTCTAATGTAAACATGGGGTCTGTGTCCATGAACAGGCTAAACAGCCGATTTTTTTTTTATATTTTTAGTGAATGAATGGTTATCGGACCAAAATATCCGTGTTAACGCCTGTTATACACGAACGTACTGATATTAAGAATACGAATCTGTATGATTCAATGTGTTGATGAATAAATTTAAAATCTTGTCTATACGTAAGTCACCAGAGACCATAGACAATATTTAAAATCCTCTGCATTTATTTTATTTATTGAAATTGGGATTCTTATTATCAGGTTTTGTATAATGGCCCTAATAGGGTCTATTCGAACACTGCACACGCGAAATACGGACGACTTCCGTAAAGAAAAAGTCATTATGGCAGGATTGGAAGGAAAATTAAAAAACTTTTGTCGTGTAGCTATTTGTGGTTGATATTTATAATTTGTTTTTTAGAGTGGTAAATTTTTTATTTCATTGCATATGTTTGAGAAAAGCACTATACATGCCTAGCCGTGAAAAGGTCTTGCCGACTTCGTATCACTATCCGGCCTCCCTACGGTCGGCCGGCTATACCTACTCACCCGGCAAGCCCTTCTTTCCCGGCGTCTGCAGTAATGTACTATTGTGCGCGATTGATATTTTAAATTAAGAACTTTAGGATATACCCTGGAGTAGTATATTAGAATAATGCTATGATATAATATAAAAATACATACATATTTAAAAAAAAACTATACAGAATTGAATGACGACGTCAGTTCGATTCAGTGGCGATACCAATGACAATAAGTAATATAAATAGGTAACTTTAAGGAATACAATATTTAATATACTTATTTTGCAATTTTCATTTTACATCGCGTCGCAAGCTTGTGTAGGTTAACATGCAATAAAATCAAAAAACATCGTAAAGAATTCTTATTAACATTTTACTCACAAATAAAATATGCAATCAGCCTATTAATTAGCGTCATTAAAGTTAACAAAATATACAAACCGCCTGGCATTGATAAGTATAATCATTCATTACCATTCGAAGGTCCACTATTTTAATTTTGCAATTAACTGATTTTTATCCATTTAAGTTACAAGTCTTTAATTATGTAGTAATGTTTCCCTGCGGATTCACTCGAGTTAGTCGAGTTATTCTGTTTCTTTGTATTAACCGCAAAATCATCAAGTTTTGATTATTTCCATGGCCAACCTAATGGACATCCATTCATTATACGCGTTACGTATGTATAAGATTTTATGTAATTATTTGAAATAATAAGTCCCGCCCAGTTTCATGCGCCGGTATCGTCATCGTCTCGCGTCTGCACTCTGAGTGTAGGAATTGTAGGATTAGAACCAGTGGTAGTTATTGACATTCATAGAGTTAGACCAAGATAAGTCTGCAACGATTTTCATAGCACACGCAATTAGTGTAAATAACACTTGCATTGCGTGTGCTACCAAAGTCGTTGCAGACTTCTCTTGGTCTAATTCAAGGTGTATTGTAATCTGTCTAAATTGAAATACAAACACTTTCACTTTCATTACAGCCTCTTAAATTAAGTACTTGTCCCTGGGCATAAAAATTTCGCCATTAGCAAGGTATTTTATAACATCAGGGCCATAATCCGCAAGATTAATATATACGAGTACCTACGTATAGGTATTATACCTATACATAAAATATACGGAGTCATACCTTGAAGTCGCAAAAAAAAACAGATCGCCTATTATTTATTATAGAATAATTTATTAGATCGTCATTGTTTTATAATAAATTCAATAAATCATATCTTTGTCTACATTTATTTCTACTCTTGACAATAGTCCACCAAGGCTTTTTAATTAAATGCAAGAAATAAACACTGGATTTTAGATTTTTATTCATAACTGTCATTTAAAACGGATAATATACGTTTGTGTCCCACACACCTAGCCGCCGCCATACAATTTGAAGTCTATCATTTTAAAACGACATTCTGAAATACCAAACATTAAATTTTACATACAAAACGTTTACTCGCTCTATTATCCTTGTAACACAATTGTTAGCGATGAAAACTAGTTTCAGATAATATATAATGTTACATAAATGTTCATTCCAAGACAATTTAAGCATTTTGTTTTAAGGATGACTCACGTTAGACCGGGCCGACCGGGCTCGACCGGGCCGTGTCCGGGCCGGAGCTTCCGGCGCTTACTTTTCTATGACAGATGACAGGTGATCACGTGATGCTTTCCATAGAAAACGAAGCGCCGGAAGCTCCGGCCCGGACACAGCCCGGGCTAACGTGAGTAAAGGATGACTCACGCTAGACCTGGCCGGGGCCGGGCCGGAGCTTCCGGCTCCTCGTTTTCTATGGAAATTCTATTCTATGTCATAGAAAATGACGTGTCGGACGCCTCGACCCGGGCACGGTCCGGTCTAGCGTGAGTCATCCCTTATGCTTTAAAATGAGAGCGTAATTTCGACTTAAAATGCTTTGCAAGTATTATGGTTGTATAAAACTTGCACGCCGATCCTAAAAATAGTTAAGGCGCTTACAGACAAGCTCGCGCTATCTCCGCTGAATCGGCGAAGATTTTTACTTTTTACAACTTACAATTTTTAATTACACCGGTCCTGAGCGACAGAACTATTTGACATTTACCAGGTGTGTTTTTTCTTTCGTTTACATTACGAGAGAAATGATCTCCAGCTATTTCCCTTGGGCCGAGAAATGCAGCCTTGACGGGGCGACGAACCGCCAGAGAGGACGCGAGAGTACTCATTCTACTGAGAGTCAATAATGCTCAGCCTTTTTCTACTAAGATACAATCAAAGTTATGCTCTCATTTTTTTAATACGATATCGCCAGGTGCAAGCAAAACTCACTAATTATCACCACAAGTTCATAGCCATAGTGAACCATATTAGTACTGATAGAAGGTTGATTTTTGTTTAAATATTTTTTAGTATTTAGTTCGTTTTTCTTGTCCCCTGGCGATATGCTTAAATTACATGGAACAGCGCATGAATATTTAAGTAAGTAGAGTAGAAGTTTTACATATACATAATACTTAGAGCGTAGCTTTGAATATATGATGCGGCTAGGTTTGTGTGAGGATTAATAATGCTTCATTATGAAAATGTAATTTGTTTCGTGATGCGCACTTAATGTTCTGGTGCTCTAGTTTAGTTGTCATAATTTCTCCTCCCGTTTTACGATTTTTATTTTTTTATACAGAATAAGTCGAGTATACGAAAGAGTAGGTACTTACTCGTTAAAGTAAAATAACTACATTTAATAATACATTAAATAATACTTAGCACATATTTTTCTCATTGTATGTATTACCTAACCGATAGGCGTGAAGCATTGTTTTTAATAAGAGGAACAATGGCGTTTCGTGGTTTATTTTATTACGTTAGTAAAAAAACCAACAGTAGCCACATTTTTAAATTGTTGAATAATTTTATACTAAAATTAAATAAAACTCACAATTTAGGTATTATATAATTTTTAAAGTCTATTTAGCTGTATTTTTGGCCAAAATCATTTATGCGATGGTGTGTAGTAACGTACTTACTCAGAGGACCAAGTAAACTTTCTCAGCTCGCCTCTCTATCCACACGCAATGCATCGCAAAGTTACTTTTTCTACGAAAATAAAAGTAAAATTAAAAGCTCAGGACCGTTGAATGAGATTATACATTCATACTTGGATATAATTATACATGTAGATGTATGTCTCGCCATATGTCCCAGCGAATAAATTGCACTTTTTATAGTATCTCATATTTTATTGGCACACACGTGTAAGGCCTGAGTAGACGCTCGAAGCGGAGCGTTTTGCGGGGCGTGCAGCGTGGCGTCGGGGTTAGGAGTAATTTGAGCAGCGTGCACTAAGGCCGCTCCTATGCGTTTGCATTTGTTAACATGCACGCCGCACGCCCCGCCCCGCTGCACGCCCAACTCGAGCGTCCACTCAGGCCTTACACTTACCCAGTATGGGGCGAAATTGTGGTTGGTGTGGTGGAGTGGCAATTTGGATGGTTATCTTACTAGTAGACTACTATTTTATATTGTTTGTTAAGTGTTCAATTAATTATAAATCAGCATATATTATGTAAATGTGTGGTAAAAATGAAATTTGGTAGGTACTTATGGAGATAGTTTGAAGCCCGGGGAAGGATATGGGATAGTTTTTATCAATCAATCATCATCATCATTATCCCATGCAGACTTTATGGGAGGGTAAAATTTGATGACAGTTAGGGAGTTACTAATACCTCTCGATAGATTATCGATACTTACCCCTAATACTAGAGTGATCGCCCCCGACTTCGTTTGTAACTGTTAATTATTATTATTATTATTTGTTTCAATTTGTTTTTCTCTCCAGTCGGAGGTGATTTTACTTCCATATTCGCGGGCTTTTGGCCAAACGAATATAGAAGGATATGTAATACCCTAATTTTCTAAAGCTAAGAATTTGCGTACTATCCGACATGTGTTCAATATAACAGCTTTCTGAGCAAGAATGTAGGTGAGTGGGTGTATATCGAGGGTTTTTAGACTGGTATGCAGAGTGCGAGGGATAACACCGGTAGATGAAATTATTACTGGTATAGTCTTTACAGTATTCACCCGCCATTGGGTTTTTATCTCTATTGACAAGTCTGCGTATTTACTAATCTTTTCAGTGTGAGTTGGAGAGAGGTTATGCGTGTTGGGTATGGCTACGTCAATGAGATACACAGTTTTTGCACCTTTATCGTGGAGGGTAATGTCAGGTCTATTGTAATGTATTGTTTTGTCGGTGATGATAGTTCTGTCCCAGTAAAGTTTGTATTCGGTAGACTCTAAAATAATTTGTGGGGTGTATTTATAGTAAGGGGACCTGTTATTAATGAGGTGGTATTTAACTGCAAGATATTGGTGAATGATAGCTGCAACTTGGTCATGGCGGTGTTTGTAGTCGGTCTGGGCTATGGATCGGCATGCTCCTGTAATGTGTTGTATTGTCTCGGACGCAGCATGGCAGCGTCGGCACAAGTCAGTTTGTAAATTACGGTCGCGGATTATATATTTTCTGTAATTCTTAGTATCTATTATTTGATCTTGAATGGCTATGATAAATCCTTCGGTTTCCGGAAACAACTCACCTCTCTTTAGCCACATATTGGACGCCAGCTTGTCGACACTAGGGTTGATCAGGTCGAGTCGATGTCTACCGTGGAGTGACTTTTGGATCCATGCTTGTTGTTTTTGCTGGTGATCTACTATTACCTCACTTTTCTGTGTCCTGGGGTCGCATAAGTTCAATGGAGTACATTTTTTATCGGCGGTTACAATAGCTTTATGTATGTCGGAATTAATAGAGCGGTTGTGAAAAAAATTCCTGAGTGAGCTTACCTGTCTGTTGTGAAGATTTTTATTATTATTATTATTATATAATTATAGGCGAGCAGCTATTGAGCTGATGAGCCTATGTCACACAGTGTCCAGTGTTATATAGTTCAAAGTTTGTATAGTCATATCACTTCACTAGTAATTATTTGTAAGTACATATTATTTCGGGGTTGACTGTAGTTTAGAAAAAAATAGTGATGAGTAAAGTTGGGACTTCACATTCCCTTTAAAATAAAGATGAAGAGAATTGAGATTATTTTGTTTCATATTACATAATACTTACTTTCAATAAAAATATATTTTTACACTTACTTGTATATGAGAAAATCGCGATCACTAGTAGGTACCTATATGAGAGAAGCCTACCTGTCATTAAATTTGCCCCCTTAATTCCGCTGTCTGGTGTTAACTACCTAAATCCCAGAAAGGACAAAGTATTCAATCCTCACATTAGTCCAAATGTAGGTAACTGTCAGCAATACTCACATTTCTAGCCCCCTGCGGCTTGGAGCCATGATTTCATGAGGCAGCTACGTAGTCGGCAGCAATGTCGCGCTGCAATACTGCTGCAGCAACGCTGCCGACAACATTACTGCAGGAAACGGAAAATTTACTGTAAATGTGTCGGTAAAATGAACCATTATGTCGTTATTTTTCACAACGACGGGACTTAATCGCGTAATATTAAGTTTTTTTTTACCTCTATTTCGAGGACGGCGTTGTGTCCGTGGTCTCGGATAAGATTGGTGAAAGTTGACATCTATATCTTCTAGGCGCGCGAGTTTTTCGAACTACCCGCACTTGGTCTTGTCGTTGCCGCTAGCAATTGAATGCAGTCGGCATTATTACTGCTGCAGTGTTGCAACGCGACATTACTGCCGACTGCATTGCTGCCGCAAAATATCAAAATTGGCTTTTGACATTTCCGGCAGTAATGCTGTCTGAATACGAACGATACTTTTCCTCACATTTCTTGCCCCCTGCGGCTTAGCGACATGATTTTGTACCCTCGTTCACGAGTTCAGACCTTATTTGCCACTTTATTTTAAGGTTACCCTTTACTTGATATTTATCGTTCGTCCTTCGATTTATTTACTTTCGTCACTGTGAATTTAAGTAGTACTTATACAGTAACAGTAAAGACATCCGACGCATCCGACACAGACAATAGTCTAAAAGTAAAATATAATCCAAGAATAATTTAGTTTCTTTCAGTACTGTTCAATTATGTCGTTCATATTAGAGCCTGTTAGGAAAGAGAAGAGTCGTGGAATGTATGGGGCCCAAAACATTCCACGACTCCTCTTTCCGAATAGACTTTATAAGGTATTTTTTGCGTTCACTGTGGCAACACCTTGTCACAGTTAAAATTTAAATATTTACAGCGAATTAGTATCGCTATACAGCGAGGCAACGCGGCCAGCCTTCTGGGCACCCTGCCGTTGACGGCGATCTAGGGTCGTTTCTCAAAAAGTTGGCACCGCCACCTGTCAATAGGTTTATGTTAGAACTTTTTTTTCATTATGTATAATTTTTATATATAAAATTTTAACACATATTTAGAGAGACTTTTTACACAGAGGCCTAATACTTTGAAAAAGATTTAATAAATATTGATTACAAAAAAAAATATTGTAACTACGTTTATCCGCTAACCTGTCGTGTCCCAACGCGAGGTACTGATGTTCCGAGCTATGAAAACCACATAAATTATTGACTTAATTTAACGTCATTGCCGGATTTTATTAACATATATCCTTAACTTTTAAAGTATTACTATCGCATAACAATATTATGCTTATATTTTAAGTTATTCGGCTTCAAAGTTTGTCCAAGGCAATTTTTGACATTCACCTGTCGCGTCACGTTCACGATGATTGTATAACCCCCACCGCACCTTTCCCGTCTTACTCCGCACGAACCGAAGGCGTCAGTCATCAGCTATCTCCTGGTAGGATGAAGACGTGGTTATTGTGCTCCTCAAATAAAACACAAACGAGAAAGTATCGGAAATTGGAGTTTGTAATGGGTAAGTACTCTTTATCCTGGCGTGGATATCTTGCTAATTGGGTAACCTATCGCATTACTATTAAGATATGTAACGTAATCAATAGTTTAGTTTTATATGCCTAAGTATGGAGTTCATCAAGCTAATACATTTTGTGTATTCGCGATATAACTGCCATTTTCCCCATCACCTGCATATCGTTCACCTGGCTAAAACTGCCAGGTGGATGAGATTTTGCTGCAGGTTAATGTCACTGATACCACAACTAATACTCGTAACTATATAATTGTATAGCGGTTATATCGCTTTTGTGTGGTAATTTAGGAATAAAAACTATCCTGTCTGTTAAAGCTGCATATTATTCAAATTTGTGTACTTTTGTCTTAGGTCTCGTTAACCTGTCCATAAAAGTCAGGTGAATGATGCAATAGCAGGTGAATGAAGCGTCATTCACTTGCCATATGACAGGTGAACGATAACTATTTTAAATCCACGTTACATATACTAAAACAGTGATTAAGTAGATTTGTGACGCCCCATGGGAAAAGGTACCTTATGAGGGTTTTCAGTTTTAGACATATTAAAATATTTTGTACAAAGGTAAAAGCATGCTCAATTATTTTATTGTGTGATGAGATGAGAGAGAGAGGTCAGTTCTGATAATGGGATCCATGAAGAATCGAGGGAACTCCTCAAATCTTAAAAGCATACATATAGTGATTTTTGTGTTTTTATTTACAAATCAAGCATATACATTCAGAAAAGTGACATTTGATGAAGTGGAACTGCTGATGAAGATCAGAACGTAACTCTTCAACGACGCATAGTTCACGTTTGGCGATTTGTCCTCTTCATTATGTTTGTTAAGCAAGTTAAGTTTTTAAGCCACACTTTTGTCAAGCTCGAGTTCTGATGATGGGATCCATGAGGAATCGAGGGAACTCCTCAAATCTTAAAGGCATGCGTATAGAGACTTTTGGATTTTCATCAGAAAATCAAGCATTTTCATTAAAAACTGTCACATTTGATGAAGTGGAACTGCTGATGATGATCAGAACAGAACTCTTCAACGACGCATAGTACACGTTTGGCGATTTCGATTTCGACTTGGACTGGGACTGGGGCTGGGACCCGGACCCACATACACATATCGGTACACGGCGGGAAGAATTTTAAGATCAAGTTTCTTCAATTTTGTATTAAATCAGAAACTACACGATCCCCAAGAATATGATTTCTCTATCTAGGGTACCTACTGCTCTGCAAGGACGTGTTGGATGACCAAAACAGCTTACGCCTATGATGCACCAAGTCTATTCCACTTGTACTACTAGGGTTCAGCATCTGCTCTATCTTGGGTTCTGCTCTCCCAAGTGCTCATCAAGACGTGTCGGATGACCAAAACAGCGTGTGCCTATGTTGCACCAAACCTGAGTTCCACTAGGTACTGCGAGGGTTCAGCATCAGCTCTATCTTGGGTACTGCTCTCCCAAGTGCTCATCAAGACGTGTCGAATGACCAAAACAGCGTGTGTCTATGTTGCATCAAACCTGAGTTCCAGTAGGTACTGCGAGGGTTCAGCATCAGCTCTATCTTGGATACTGCTCTCCCAAATGCTCATCAAGACGTGTCGAATGACCAAAACAGCGTGTGTCTATGTTGCACCAAACCTGAGTTCCACTAGGTACTGCGAGGGTTCAGCATCAGCTCTATCTTGGGTACCGCTTTTCCAAGTGCTCATCAAGACGTGTTGGATGACCAAAACAGCGTGTGTCTATGTTGCACCAAACCTGAGTTCCACTAGGTACTGCGAGGGTTCAGCATCAGCTCTATCTTGGGTACTGCCCTCCCAAGTCCTGATCAAGACGTGTCGAATGACCAAAACAGCGTGTGTCTATGTTGCATCAAACCTAAGTTCCAGTAGGTACTGTGAGGATTCAGCATTAGCTCTATCTTGGGTACTGCTCTCCCAAGTGCTCATCAAGACGTGTCGAATGACCAAAACAGCGTGTGTCTATGTTGCACCAAACTTGTGTTCCACTAGGTACTGCGAGGGTTCAGCATCAGCTCTATCTTGGGTACCGCTTTTCCAAGTGCTCATCAAGACGTGTTGGATGACCAAAACAGCGTGTGTCTATGTTGCACCAAACCTGAGTTCCACTAGGTACTGCGAGGGTTCAGCATCAGCTCTATCTTGGGTACTGCCCTCCCAAGTCCTCATCAAGACGTGTCGAATGACCAAAACAGCGTGTGTCTATTATGCATCAAACCTAAGTTCCAGTAGGTACTGTGAGGGTTCAGCATCAGCTCTATCTTGGGTACTGCTGTCCCAAGTGCTCATCAAGACGTGTCGAATGACCGAAACAGCGTGTCTATGTTGCACCAAACCTGAGTTCCACTAGGTACTGCGAGGGTTCAGCATCAGCTCTATCTTGGGTACTGCTCTTCCAAGTGCTCATCAAGACGTGTTGGATGACCAAAATAGCGTGTGCCTAAGTTGCACCAAACCTGAGTACTGCGATGGTCCAGCATCAGCGCTATCTTGGGTACTGCTATCCCAAGTGCTCATCAAGATGAGTTGTATGACCAAACCAGCATGTGCCTATGTTGCACCAAACCTGAGTTCCACTAGGTACTGCCAGGGTGACAGCAAGTTTGAATGTTACTTATTCACAGAAACTTATTGTTAAATTGGGAATCGTATCGAAGGTGAGGTGGGTCAGAATCCAAAATTTTAACATACTATTGTAATCATCGTAGTGGACAATTAGGTCCCTTTTTATAGAAAATGACACATTTTTCGATTATTTTTAGAAATCATTGAAAATGATGTGATGGACAGGTGAATGACACTCAGTTCAGGTGAATGATGACAAGAAACCAGGTTAACGGCAACGGACACAGGTTACTGGAGCCTCTCGATAACCTGTCAATATTTTCAGTGGAATTTGTACTTATTTCTCGATAACCTGCTTCTACTATCATTAACCTGGGGACAAAATATCTTTCACCTGTCCTTGATGTCTTTCACCTGAATTTTCAAACGCCTATATCTTCTAAACTAATTGAAGGAATTGCTTCCCTTCCACATTTTCTAATAGTTTAAGTTGCCTTTTAACGATCTCAATAAAAAAAAAGCGAAAATGCATAATTTTTGAAAAACATAAATTTTAACCTGGCGGTGCCAACTTTTTGAGAAATGACCCTAGGGCAATTTTTTTACCTATAGCATAAGTTAGTGTAGTGTAGTAGGTTTAGAGTATGTGCGGAAACAGAAGAGTCGTGGAATGTATTGGGCCCCGTACATTCCACGACTCTTCTCTTTCCGCACAGACTCTAGTAAGTTTTATTATGTTGTTTCTTTTTTAGTTTTATTGCAAATCCTCTTTATAAAATAAACTGTCGCTCTGTCATACAGTTGACAGAGCCAGTGTGTCAAAAACCTACCACCAATTCACATCCCCTTTCGTTACTCTCGTCTATTTTTCGCACTTTTATTTAAAGCACTACTATACTAAGTACCTTTAGTATATTATCAAGATCAGTGTTGTGTACCGGAGGACGCCGAGCTCATCCGTGGAGGGGAAATCTGAGGTCTAAGTTGGGCGACTGCAGGTAACGATTTTACGCTTCCTCTAGCTTGCGACAGAAAGATAGAATCACCGCCAGCGGTCTTCAACGGTGACCAACGATTTGGTTCCCACAATTTCCGGATCCAAGGTAACTTCATCTAGACCTATATACACTTTAGTTATTTTTCATATTATTTATTCCGACTTATCCCAACTTTCTTGCTCAATCGGCCCCAAATTTCACTTTTTCTTTTCCCTCTCTTTCTCGCTAATACAGTCCGCCTTTGCTACCGAACAAGTACTAATATTTTTACGCCTACCTATTAAAATATGACGTCACTAGAAAAATCTAAACCATTAGTAGTATTGCTTCAGCTTATAGGCTTGATAATCGCATTGTTAGCTTTTTTTAATTTAGCTTTTGTGGCGGAAATTACGTAGGTACCTAATATCCTACATCGTCAGGTACCTTTGCTCAAGCATGCTTGATTGTATACGCAACTTTTTAAGGACTGACCTGATATGTAGGACCAACTTTGACATTTAATATTATTAGTCGTGCATATTGACATTTACCGCATGCATCTGCCTAAGTGTTTAGCGTTAGACACGTGCCAAGGTGAAGCGGGTACGCAACCTGCGCGGCCACCTTCTATTATTATGTGAACATGCCTTCTAATGCACATTATACAGGCTCATCCTAAACTCTAGTAACTTAAAGCAATGTATCATATAGAGTTAAACGAATCTAGCCGCCGTGATACAATGAAAACTTTTACTCGCAACCATTTTTTGAAACGAAAATTTAAGGATCATGTCTTTTTTACCAAGAAAATAAATAAAACGGAAGCTTAATAATGAGGCGAGAATATATATATGTCGTAGTCAGATCGTATAATCCGCCGTATTACATTACGGCTAGCCGTTTTACAAAACAGGGGCGTTTTGAAATGCGACGGTTCGACGATTAGCCGGATTGTCATTGCGATACGTTCTTCAATAAGGCGGCCTACGTTTAGCCGCAACGTATCTACTATTTAGATTGTAGAGTAACAGTTCTTTCGGTCGCCTACCTAACCGGAGTTTGACAATGTTTGCAATTTAATTAGTTTTACCATGGTCCCACCGCACTACATGTGTTTCTTTTCCAAAACATTTCCTTCACAACTTAAATAAACGCTTTTTTCCCCAAAGTGTAATGTTTTCACGGACGTTTCACTAAATCAATAGGTAGGTAGGTAGGTTAGGTTCGTTAGGTAGCTTCAGATGCCCGAAGGGCAAACCGCTCAGAAATAGGAGCCCTGCGGAGCGGAGCTCCGTCTAGTTAAGTTGCGAAGGAAATGTTTTTTGAAAAGAAACAGTCCGACGAACTCCAGATTTGATGGACACCCCAGCATTTTTCATAGTTTGTTGTTGTTATGTCAGGCAGCGCCACGAGTGTTAAAAATGGGAACTAAAAACTGTCAAAGCGGCGGCTAATGACTCGCTGTATTACATTACGGCTAGCCGTGTTGAAGAACGTATGGCGCCGAATACATTCCGGCGGATTTTCATTCAGCCGCATTCAATCCGGCTAATCGTCGAACCGCCGCATTTCAAAACGCCCCTGTTTTGTAAAACGGCTAGCCGTAATCCGTAATGTAATACGGCGGATTATACGATCCGACTGCGACATATACACATAAAAGCCTTAAACAGTAAAACATTAATTCAAGAAATCCGTGTGACATAAATCTTTCCTGACAAGGGTAATAGAATCTTCATGCCCTAATAAGGGCATCGTTCGTACTTTTACCTTAGCCGTCGAAAGCCAGTTTCCGACTTAGGTCGGACCTTGCCGGTTGCGACATCTCGACCTTTTGCTCGTTATGAAGGGATGTGCAGAGGTAAGTAGGAGGCCTTGAGGTGAATACGCTTAGATACTTGTTAGCTTGCCCCGAAAAAAAGATCTACAATAACGCTTACGCTTAAAGATAATCGAAATGTGCAAGAGGGAAACCATTACGTATAAGTATAAACATTCCATGAGTGCGAAAGAGGCAGATTACAAAAAATACATAATCACTTTTGAGCTCCATAGCGATTGCTAACGGCCGCTTGAATGTACAAAGACGTAAGGTTACTCCAGTGATAAACAGCTGCCAGATACCCTGATCTATAAGGTTGGTATAACGATCTAATTAGGCCTTGGTGGCCTCCTAGCCTAGTCGGTAGTGACCTACAAACCAGGAGCTCCCGCGGTACAAATCCTGGGAAGGGTATATTTATTTATTTGTGTTAATCACAAATATTTGTTCCTGAGTTATGAATGCATCTATGTATTTATTTATATTACTATTAGTCTAGCCTATTAAAGTATTTTTTCTTAGTTATTATTATAGCCTATTAACAATAGAATAATTAAATTGGTGATAAAAAGATAGCATGATTAATTATTATTGATTTGACACAATAATATTATAATTCTAATGACATTCAGTTCAAAAAATTTAACTGCGTTCAAAGAACAACCATTTATTTAATCGACGAAAGGACGTCAAAGGGAAAATAGTATAATAGTATTACAAATACCAGGAAAACAACTTTTTTTACTTTATTACTATTTACATTTACTTTTTTATTGTCCTTGTTGGTATAAAAACTTCTGCTTATTACGTGCAATGTGCGACTCCCTATTATTATATCAATAAGTCCAATTAACAAGAAAAATATAATTGAGAAGACTGTTAACTTCACACATATTTATATTATTTCTTATGCAACTTCCTCAATTAGGTAAAATAAATCTATCTATAAATAAAACTACCGTGAGACTCGACAAAGTAAAATTATTTAAATAAATATATTATTGTAATATCTAAAATTACCACAACAACTAGCTTAAAATAATCAGAATTTGAATTTACTCGTAATATATGACTTGGAAAATATCCGGCTGCACAGGCGTGCCCTAGAAAATAGTCTTTGTCACGTAATTTAAATTAACAAAATTGTGATTTTAATTTTTTTACCAATATATTTTACAGCGAGTAACATTTTGATGACAGGTATACTTAATAGTTTATAAATTTTTAGTCCAGAATTAACAAATGTTAAGGGACTCTATCATACACAAATCTTAAACTTACAAAAGACTTAAGTACTTACACTTACTTACTTATACTTAAGACTATAGTAAAAGATCACTGAATCTGTCAACAGGTGCATGCAAATGCATTCGGAAATGCCAGCGCGAGATTATCAGGCGATGACCTAGATGCGTGTGCGTGAACTGAATTGTTAAATTTATATCTAAAACATTTATTTTCTATAAAGAAATGTAAATAAAACTTCTCTACGGGTAATGAATTTGAGTTTTTATATTCACTGGTCTTATAAGTATGCGACAATGCCAGCAACCAATTTAATGTGTATACTAGCTTCTGCCCGCGACTTCGTCTGCGTGGAAATATGATGATGATTGATAAGAACTACGCCATGTCCTTCGCCGGGCCTCAAACTACCTTCATACCAAATTTAATCTATATTGGTTCACCGGTTTAAGTGTGAAGAGATAACAACCAGACAGACAGATTTACATTTTCATTTATAAGTTATATATTAGTAGGAATTTGATAATTATCTCTTTGAACTTAATGTTATTCTGATAAGCGACAGGTATCCTGTTCGGATCCGTGACACAGATCATCTGGGCCCGACGGAACGAATCCAAATGTCTTCTAGAACAATAGGGCCTGTTGAGTTTGCTGCACTGATTGCTAGGGCTACCTCCATCTGCACTTGTAAAATAACTAACGGATAACATTATAGAATAGCTGCAGAGTGGCCCGAGCCTATACGAATCTGTTCCCCCGGCTTGCACATAATGTTTTATTAATTTATGAATGCAATGGTCTGTCAAGTGAACATGATTATGAATACAGTCAGCAAAACTATTAGCTTAGCACCCCTTAGCCAAGCTAAAGGGTTTGCTGGCTGTATATACGGTCTGGCTAACAAGTCTACAAGAGCAGGAGGCACCTTTCTGCATACTAACTGCTCTTAAGCATATAGCTGTCTATTACCGTTCGTGCATGTCTGCAAACAGGACCGTGAGAACTAGATTCTTTTTGAGTTGACGCAAAGGAGCGTAATAGAAATTTAAGTTTTCATAAATGGAGTCCATGTCCTAAAAATAAATGTTTATTGTATATCACATTACACATTATTAGGTGGAGCCATGGGAGCTTATAAGTAGGTGGGTCTACATGTGTCACCCTGCAAGGGCACAGTAATACACTTAAGACTACCATGCATATAAATTAACATTGTTAATCATGTTTATCGTTAAATTTCATATTACATTCATTCATATTGTAATAATAATAACATTTGCTGACTAAAAATGTTTAAGATATTTTTCACATCTTCAGGATATAACAATATGTGTTATGTACCTACCTACATATAACATGCTTTATATTTAGAACAGTGTTTCCCGGAAATAAAACGTAAAGTTTCATTACAGGAATTACGCCACAAAAAACTACTTACTTATCTATAAAACATGCATTTCAAAGAACCTAATCAATTAAACTACACAAACACATATAAGGAAGGAATAATGAAACCAAACGGTTTACCGCAAAAATATTAATGAGAAGAAATTTGTCAAAACAATCATATTCCTTATATTCCTAATAAAGAGCGTTCACATTCACAGTTTAATCATTTTTGCGATTAGGATAATATTATTTAGTGCTAGGAAAAATATTCCCTGGAATCATTTAATTTTATCTACAAGGAAATAACTGCAATATTGTCGAAGGAAGAAAATAACTTAAACGTTTCAATGCAATACCTAGATTAATGTATTTTATTCCAACAAAAACTTCAATATCATATTTTGTTTTTTGTCGTTAACATGGCCCAACGCATGTAATCTCGTGATTCGAAACCATTGCATATAGGTATAAATTTCCACAAACACTTAGATCGTAGCCGAGACTAACTACTAATGTGCGACTAATGTGAGCTGTAGATCTTGCAAGGATAACCAAACTGAATAAATGTATGGCTTCGCCATTTAGAAGAAAAAAAAACAAAATCTGAATCTACATAAAAAAAAAATAGCAACCAAATAACACGTACTTCGTAAAATATTTTTTCTGGAAAATAAAATATATCAATATTTTCGATCTACTAGTCTTGTAATACAGTAAAAGTACAATTTTATTCATCGACATCGTTCTGCCGTTATCAATTTCTCTCTCTCTTGGAGACCGCGCTGGCCGCTGGGCGAGCCAAGGAGCGCCGTTTCACGGCCGGCTGACATGACAAAATGTCAATTAAAATATCAACAAACATGTTTATGTGAATTTCAAGAAATGTTTTTATTATGTTAGACACAGATGGTTTTTCCTTAACGGATTGCCCGATTTGGAGTAACCGGAGCCGGATTAAGTAATAATCCGAGTGTTGTTCTTCCTGACGCAGTTCAAAGTGTACTCTGAATCTAGTGTCTGTGCTCGCGTGTGCTCTTACAACAGTTATTTTATATCCTTTTTACTTTATTTTATTTGTATTAATTAAGTACATACTGTACATAGTTATAGAGTAAACATTGAATGTCCCTACCCACATCCAATGGTGTCGTCCCTACTACGTCGTCGGATATAAATGTGCGGTGCCCACAATGTCCCAAACCTTGTTATTTCAAAGGCTCAAAAGGCTTGAATATCCACATAACCAAAAAACATAAACCCCAGGTCTCATGTTCGGCTCCTGTAATATCGGTTCCCCCATCAACACCCATTTCACAGCCACCATCCCCACCTTCCGACCCACCTTTTTGGCAAACTCTTAGTAACCTCAAAAGTACCCTCCCTGTTGTTAAACGCATACCCAGGGGCGCTCGCGTCGCAGTTTCGAAACGCCTCGCTGAAACTATAAAAAATACAGTGTGTGAAAATTCAAAACACGCCTGGGAAGAACTTTTGATATTTCCATTCAAAGTTCTTCACGTTAATGCCAATGATCAGTCACATATGTCCCTTACCACAAAAATTAAAGCAAACTGCCTTCATGATTCTCCCATGCATCACATTAACAACATACATCAACAACATAATAACAGTCAAAACATGTCTAAAATTATAGAGAGCAAGGTAGCCGATGGGGACATTAGGGGAGCCGCCCGCATCATTTTCTCCAACGACGTAGTAGCTCCTAACAGTACGGACACGCTTTCAGCACTATCTGATAAGCATCCATCTCCAGCTGCCAGCTTCGTCCTGCCCGACCCTCCACAATTAAGTGAGATGCCGCTTAAGGCTACAGCAGAAGACGTCCTAGGAGCCGTCATGTCGTTCCCGAATGGCTCGGCTGGCGGCCTAGATAGTCTCATGCCGCAACACCTAAAGGATGTTTTAAGTAGTGAATGCAACGGAACGCGTGACGAGCTCCTTGTACAGCTAACGTCACTCGTTAACCTTATGCTTACAGGAAAAGTACCCGAGGACGTTATCGATATCCTGTACGGCGCAAACCTATGCGCCCTTCAAAAAAAGACGGCGGTATCCGACCAATCGCTGTTGGTTGCACTTTTCGTCGCCTCACTGCGAAAATAGCCTGCCGTACCATTCTCGAAAAATTAGGCAGAGAATTTAGTCCTTTCCAACTCGGTTTTGGATCCAAAAGTGGTTGCGAAGCCGCCGTCCACGCCGTGCGTACTTACGTGGAACGTCGGGCTGGCGAGGTGCTGCTGAAGGTGGATGTAACTAACGCTTTCAACTCCGTGGACCGAGGCGCCCTGCTGACCCAAATCAAAGAAAAAATCCCGGAAGCCTACAATTTCCTATGGCAATGTTACAGCTCACCTACGAAACTTTTATATAGATCAAACCTTTTGTCCTCCTCCGTTGGCTGTCAGCAGGGTGATCCTCTAGGCCCAGCCATTTTCAGTCTCGCCATCCATCCTATCATAAAAAAACTAAATTCTAAATTAAATATCTGGTACCTGGACGACGGAACCCTTGGAGGTGAAGTTGATACTGTTTTAGACGATTTAAAAAAACTAACATCAGAGTTAAAATCTATCGGACTAACTTTGAACTTTTCGAAGTGCGAACTCTTTATTTTGAATCCTTCCTCCGATTGCAAAATGATAGAGGACAGCTTTGCTATGATAGCCCCCGGAATCAAAATTATTAGTGACAATCAGCTTCATCTTCTTGGCTGTCCTATTTTAGATCAATCTTTCGACGAATATGTCAATGCCAAAATCCAAAATTTCAATTCTGTTTCGGAACGCCTACTAACAATTAACATGCACACAGCCTTTTCCATCATTCGACATTGCCTTTTCGTACCCAAATTTACTTATGTTTTCCGCTGTAGTCACCTCTGGAAGCATCCCACCCTACTTTTAAAACTTGACTCCTTAATTCAGGATACTCTATCATCTCTACTCAACATACGTTTTGAAGAAAGGTCCTGGACCCAGGCCTCTCTACCTATTCGACACGGTGGCCTGGGTATCCGCAAAATTTCCAGTGTGTCGCTGCCTGCATTCTTGTCCTCGGTGCATAGTGCTCAAAACCTGATTGGAGGTATTTTAACTCCCTCTCTCGGGGCCATAGAGGCAGCACATTGCACCGAGGCCAAAAATGTTTGGTCACTGACCTGTAGCAACATGGACCCGCCTGCCAATCCTTGCTCGCAGAGGCAATGGGACGAGCCGCTCTGCCGTCTAGTACGGAATAGTCTCGTTGATACGTCAACTAGTACGGCGGATCGAGCTCGTCTTCTTGCCACTGCGGAGTGGGAGTCGGGTCTGTGGCTGCAAGCCCGACCTTCTCCATCCATAGGAACCCTATTGGACAACACCACCTTCAGACTGGCGACTTGTTTGCGCATAGGGACTGTAACAAACGTTCCCCATCACTGCCGGTGTGGTGCCATGGTGGACTGACATGGACATCATGGGCTTTCCTGCAGCAGAAGCGCCGGACGCATACCTAGACATGCCAGCATCAACGATGTCATCCGAAGGGCTTTTGTCAGCGTCAAAGTTCCGGCCATACTCGAGCCCGTCGGTCTGGCTAGGGACGATGGCAAGAGGCCCGACGGTATGACGTTGGTGCCTTGGAAGATGGGGCGGCCTCTAGTCTGGGATGCCACATGCGTTGACACCCTCGCGCCGTCCCACCTTTCGGGCACCAGCAGAGATGCTGGTCATGCTGCGTCCATGGCAGAAGACCTCAAACGCCGCAAATATGCCACCCTTGGCAGTAGTTATATTTTTGAGGCGTTTGGGGTCGAAACGCTGGGGCCGTGGGGGCCAAGCGCGCGCCGGATATACAAGGCCTTAGCGGCTCGCCTTATAGACGCCACAAGGGACCAGAGGGCTGGCCAATATTTTGCTCAACGCATTAGCATTGCGATTCAACGTGGCAATGCGGCCAGCCTTCTAGGCACGCTGCCCATCGGCAGCCTTGGAGGCCGTTTTTTATTTATAAGGCGTTTATTTTAAGTTTATTTATAGATAGTTTATATTATTATTTTATTTAATGTTCCTTGTGTATTTAGATTAATTATAATTTTAAGTTGTTTTTGTTTTCATAAAAAATCTATTTAATCATCGAACCTGCTCACAAAATTTCATGAGTGTCGGTTGAGAATTGCTACCTGTAGCTTTACCATGATGTCCTTATTGCGATTCTGTTTAGGACCTAAACTGAATCGCTAAAGGACGGAGCTATATAACTTATATATAACTTCGTCCTTTAGCGATTCAATTTTGTTCTTAAACAGAATCGCAATAAGGACATCATGGTAAGCCCCCTGTAGAGGAGAACATACGAAAGCATTTTTGCCCAAGCTGAAACGTACAGCTTCGCTAACGCTCGATCAATTATAGGTTTATGGCCCTATCCCTCTCGTGCTTGAGCAGTTCGGGACGGAACGTATATAGGCTTACAAAGGTTAATAGCACAGTTGACAGTGTTGACACCCCTAGCAGACCAAACAAGTTTAATGTCACTGCGCATAATACTCAACCTGCGCAGGGCAGTGTCAATCACGATGTGTCCTTAATCACCGGTCGATCGGCGGTTTTAAACGCTGCGTTTTATTGCTTATGCGCACCATAAATAGGTATTATACGAATATTAAAGCTAATAAACGTCCGTATCTTTTTTTATTTTCTCTACCGTCCGTATCTTATTATTTCTCTACCCAAAAATTAAATACTTACCTATAATATACGGGAGCCAAATTCTGATTGCGACTTAAATAGATCGCTCAAAATCGGTCCCGATTTTAGAGTGTCCAGTGGTCATCAGATACAAATCGAACAAGGTTCTCAAAAATATATGAATATGGATTTTAACGTCTTGATAATACACGCTTTGTTCAGCTATTTGTGATCACCTTGACCGCTTCGATATATCTAATTGCGACTGTACCTGTTAAAATCTACATATCTTATAAGAGCACAATATTACACACAAACGTATTCTAATTTTAATTATAGGATATCAATTTGAGTTGGATCGGATCTGCAAGTGTCAAAGGTGACGTTTTTGGTTCAAGAAATGACAATTTTGATACTGCTAGATCCAATCCATATCTAATCCAGATCGAATTCAAAACCCATAATTAAAATTAGAATACGCCTGACAGGGCAGCGTCAATCACGAGCGCGGCCGTAATAAAACAATCGACGATCTGCGCCGGATCAGCGCTTAAAGCTTAATGCGCCGTTCATGTGTTACGTGAGGTTAGGGGGTTATCGTGATCTGGGTGATTTATGGATTGCTTTAATCATATTGTTTTTTTGACTTGATATCGTCTTATAAATCGATGAACACCGGTAGCATGCACGAAAAAGTGTCACGTTGTGGACAGATCTCCATGGTAACGTTGTGGACAGATCTCCATGGTAACGTATAAAAGTATGCAGTTTTTCATCAATGTTTTCTTATGACATTATCACGCAAAATTATCGTTCGTAAACCGACTTTACAGACAACCATTTTTTTTAGATAGGTACCTACTTTTTTCAACCATTAGGTTTAGGTTTAAAGGCATTTATTCTCATAAAGACAATACATCACTGACATGAGAACATATTTAAAATACATATTTACATTTTTTTTTTCGTCGTCGCAGCATAACAAAATTAAAATAGGTAGGTACATATTTTATTAGGTTTAACTGAATAACACAGTTAACTACACGTTCAACTCGTTTTATACTATCGGTTTGTCTGCAATGACATCTTTAGCAAGCATTTCTCTTCCAAGGTGACGTTTTTAGGGTTCCGTAGCCAAATGGCAAAAAACGGAACCCTTATGGATTCGTCATGTCTGTCTGTCTGTCTGTCTGTCCGTCTGTCCGTCCGTATGTCACAGCCACTTCTCTCCGAAACTATAAGAACTATACTGTTGAAACTTGGTAAGTAGATGTATTCTGTGAACCGCATTAAGATTTTCATACAAAAATAGAAAAAAACAATAAATTTTGGGGGTTCCCCATACTTAGAACGAAAATTCAAAAAAAATTTATTTCATCAAACCCATACGTGTGGGGTATTTATGGATAGGTCTTCAAAAATGATATTGAGGTTTCTAATATCATTTCTTTCTAAACTGAATAGTTTGCGCGAGAGACACTTTCAAAGTGGTAAAATGTGTCCCCCCCCCCCCCCTGTAATTTCTAAAATAAGAAAATGATAAAACTAAAAAAAATATATGATCTACATTACCATGTAAACTTCCACCGAAAATTGGTTTGAACGAGATCTAGTAAGTAGTTTTTTTTAATACGTCATAAATCGCCTAAATACGGAACCCTTCATGTGCGAGTCCGACTCGCACTTGGCCGCTTTTTTACAGATACCGTTTATTTCTACAATCATTTTATCAAGTATATTGACAGACACAGCGTTGGTAACATCGACGCCGCGCCACAACAGTTAATGCAGCTGCAGTTTACATCCGAACTTCGCCTTAACTCTAATACTTGGGGCCACTTGCACCATCCCACTAACCCGGGGTTAGTGGGATGGTGCAAGTGGCAGTGGGTGTGCAGAGCATGCATGGAAGAAGAGGAAACAAGAAAACACATACTCCTAGACTGCAAACAGGTAGAAACATACAGGAACAAATACCTAGGAACTCCGAGCACACTAAAAGAGGCAGTCAGCAACCTGAAAACACTGCTAGGTTTCATGGAGGAGCTGGGGTGGTTAGAGTAGCGCCACCTCGTTTCACGCAAAATAGGCACATTGGTTGTCGATTTGCGGAAAATGCCCACAAACACTAACTAACTAACCCGGGGTTAACCGGTTAAACTATTCATAAGTGCTTGTTGCTAGGCCTACATGAATAAAGTATACCTATTTGATTGATTGATTGATTGAAACATGGAGTTACCATGGTTACCAGTACAATTTGACAACTACATTTAGTCATATTTATGCATTGATATAGAATAAAGAACTGGATACCCAATCAGCCGCAAAAAATGGCCCCACAAAAGTAACGTTGAAACAGATCACGCGTTACTTTTTCATTTAGTCTTGTTTGAAACGCTCAAATGTGAAGTTGTCAACAATTACGAAATGTGCCGTTAAAATATGTAAAAATAACAATGATAAAACAAGGAAAAAGGATGGAATGTATTTCTTTCGGTTAGTTCTTTGGATAGCATTACATAATTTATGTAATCTGGTGGTAATTTTATGGTTTTGAATAAATTAATTTGTTAGTACCAAAGAAGGGATGTCAAGGAACAAAAATCTAATGAGTCGATGTGAGGTCAATATTTATTTTTATTTTTATATGGAATTCGTAAGGAATAATATTATGTTTAAATTCAAGATTTCCAAGAAAACCTATGCGACGTGCAAAGTGGACTGCTATTTAATTATAGCAAGAGATAGGGGTGATGCAGTTTTAAACAAAGCAAAACGGCACTTGTGTGATCGGCCCATTTCCCTGTTTCCGACAACCAATAAGGGCTTATATCGACTAACTGTAAATGCTAAACCTGTCTGAACACAGTGACAACCACAGGATTTTTTTGGGTTATTTCCACCAACTCGCTTTGGTGGTAACTAGTGGGAATTATTTTTCCCAGTAGTTACCAGTGGTAAAAGGTTGGAAAAAAAATCCTAGTAGTTACCACTGATATCAACTTGGTGGTAACTAGTGGGAACAACCCGATTTTTTTTATAAAGTATGGACTTTATAAAAAAAAATCCAATCAGTACCTAAATGTCCCCGTGCACCCGTGCGATGAGTAAATGTAGATCTAAAATACACAGTTATTTTATTTAATAAGTTGAATTTATTTCAAGGAAATTAGTATTTAAAGACGTATACTTACTTATTAAAAATTTAATTTGTTTGAATTTGAACCACGAATTAATTTTATTTAAACTCCCGATTAAATTAAATTTGTTTTATTTATTACTTCATTTGGTTTTTCTGTACAGTAATACCTATTCAAGTGTACCAAAGTGACTCCATTCGTTCATTATTCTCGTTTGACGTTGCTTGACGTAAATACGTTACGTTTAGTGCCATCGGACTAAATTTTTTAACAGTGTTGGTACTTATGTATGCAAATTTGACACTTAATGCTTACGACATTAAGCTCTTTTCTGTACGAAACATTTATCTTGACTCAAAATTTACGTAAGCGTTTTTATCATCAATGCAAATGGTGCGAAACGTCATTGGGATCCACATTTCTTGACGTTTTTGTTCTGCTTTGTGTGTCTATTTCTTTTATATTAAGTCAGTGTATTTATGTAATAAGTGTGGTTTTTAACATAAAAATGTATAGAAATGACAGGCTTGCAAGTGTCGCACAATAGAATAATGTTAAATTACTTTAGCTCGTGCTGTCACAGTGAACGGACGCACTATCTGTTTGGACTAGAGTTCTGAATAACGCTCATTTCGAGACTTAAAGACTCGAACCCTTAAGACTCGAGGCTTAACGCCTCAAAGGCGGCAAAGCCGATTTTTAAAACCCATACGAGTAAAATAAATAAATACAATTCTCAAATATAGTCGAGTCTTGTGGGCTCGAGTCTTTAAGCCTAAAAATAAGCGTTATTCACAACACTAGTTTGGATTGGACACAATGCTTAGTAAATCTATTTGTTTGAACTATGTCAAGGCGCGAACAACCGACGTGTTTGAAGAGCCGCCTCAAATATTAGTCGAACGATACTTTACCAGTTTGTTCAACATTCGAAGTTTGACTGACAAAAAGTTACTATTACTATATACACCGTATTTCCGGAAACCAAAAATGTATCTTAGAGAGTATACAGGGTGCCATTTGAGTCGTGATCAGTAATATGTTTTTCTAACTCCATAAACAACGAGCAATTTAATGCCCCTACTCTTACTAAAATAAGACAAGATTTTTTTTTTGTTTATTGTTTGTCATTTATTTTACTTTTATAAGTGGATTTAGGATATTACAACGGCTTATTAAGATATTTAAATTAGTAAATTGAATCGCCTCTTTGAATCGGAACTATCATTGACATCAATTTTGTCATTTGTCCCAGTTAGAAATAAAATTTACTTTATTTTTCATTTGAAGCTGTTTAAATATCACATTGCCACCTGTAAAAGTAAAATAAGTGACAAAAAATAAACCAAAAAAAAATCTTGTCTGATTTTAGTAAGAGTAGGGGCATTAAATTGCTCGTTGTTTATGGAGTTAGAAAAACATATTACTGATCACAACTCAAATGGCACCCTGTATAATACAAATACCTTTCGCATTTATGGGTCTACAGAGGTGCATCCACATCCAGTTAACTTTTGGTTTGTAGAAAAACACTGTGTAACATGGTAATAATATATGTAACCTACATACTTAGTTAAAAACCGAACAAGTACCTAAACACCGAGGGTTCCGTATTTATTTTTATTTTTAGTACCTACTTGTTGTTATTGCGGCAACAGAAATACATCATCTGTGAAAATTTCAAATATTATAGCTATTAAGCAATAGCAATCACGGTTTATGATATATAGCCTGGTGACAGACAGACGAACACTGAAGTATTAGTAATAGGGTCCCAATTGCGTTTTTTTGAACCCTCATAATTGTCATTTTCATTATCTTCATATTTACTTAATATAATGAATCTTCCATACATTAAAGCCCAGTGAACGTCAATCTTTCAGATTACTAGTCTTCTTAAACCGTGGAAAAAGTTCATGATGTTAATTAAATATACGTTTTTAGGGTTCCGTACCCAAATGGTAAAAACGGGACCCTATTACTAAGACTCCGCTGTCCGTCCGTCCGTCCGTCCGTCCGTCCGTCCGTCTGTCACCAGGCTGTATCTCACGAACCGTGATAGCTAGACAGTTGAAATTTTCACAGATGATGTATTTTTGTTGCCGCTATAACAACAAATACTAAAAACAGAATAAAAAAAAAAGATTTAAGTGGGGCTCCCATACAACAAACGTGATTTTTGACCGAAGTTAAGCAACGTCGGGCGGGGTCAGTACTTGGATGGGTGACCGTTTTTTTTTGCTTGTTTTGCTCTATTTTTTGTTGATGGTGCGGAACCCTCCGTGCGCGAGTCCGACTCGCACTTGGCCGGTTTTTCCACCCAATAAGGAGCACAATCGTGTACATTGATATAGAACAGGCGCGCACAAGCCCGACCCCATTCTGCGTCATACACATGCGTGGTGGCCCTATGTTACAAAGGAATGCCTGTTCAAACATGTACTTTATTACCCGGGAATAAGGTATAACATTGAATGAGCTCCACAATGTGAGTTAGGGTTGTTACCCGTGGGGCATTCATGCGGTCGCATTGTCACATCCACTCTTGCGCAACTGAGAGCAATTAGGTCATTTTTAACGGATTATGTAGTAATTGCTACAAACAATTTTATGTCTATCCCATGCAATTTGCTTGGTGCCATATTGTTTATGCATTTTAAATAATAGCACTTACTGGGAAATGAATTGTGATATTGACCATGAAAGATAATGCTTTATATTTTTTTTATGGTAACTTTTATAGTCAAATAGCAGGTTTAATTTACTGCTTACTAATATTCTTGGTAAGCAGTAAATTTATGCCCGCGTGACTTCTTTTGCGCGAGATGATGATGATGATGATAAAAAGGGCATAGGGTTGCCCATGTCCTTTCTCGAGCTTTAAAAAAAATTGTACCTATAGCAAATTTTGATAAAAGGAAAACCTACAAACCTAGTTTTTCATTGTGTCAGTAATCATGGAAAATATTTATTTAGAACTGATTTTTTTTCTCTTTTTGTATGGACGATCACGTGCTATACTTCCCTCTTACGCCTGAAGAGGTAACATATAGACCACATAGACAGACAGACAGATGGAGTTACTTTCCCATTTATAATATGTATTACAGTAGGGATCGTGGCGTTAAATACGTTTTAAATGTCGAATAGATCCCCAGTCCGAGATTTAACACATGTTCTTTGTAACCAAGACCACGAAAAGAGGTCAGTGACGTCACTCGAAATCTAAACAGATGACTGTCCTATTTCACATCCAAATCTTTCATGACATATATTAGAGTGTTCCATGTTAGACATGTCAGTAATTAAATAAACATTAGCAGTCTGTCTGGCAATAAGTACATGTGTTGGAAATTTTGCCATGATGAGATTGCAGCTGTTTTGTTATTTTCCAAAGATGTTATTGAAATTTTTAATGTTTTACTTCAGTTGTACAGGATGTTTTTTGAACCTACAGTTTCCACATATGTATTTATCGATTTAAATTTTAAACAGGTCGTACTGAAAATTACAAAACAAATACAAAAAAAATTAACGACAACAACATAAGTGCGAGTAAAAATGTAAAAAAAAAGAATGTTGAACCGTAACACTCAAATTAGCATTAGCTTTTTGGCTTTATATTTTAATAAGCAGAATTGACGCACATCCAAATCTTTCATGACATATATTAGAGTGTTCCATGTTAGACATGTTAGTAATTAAATAAACATTAGCAGTCTGTCTGGCAATAAGTACATGTGTTGGAAATTTTGCCATGATGAGATTGCAGCTGTTTTGTTATTTTCCTAAGATGTTATTGAAATTTTTAATGTTTTACTTCAGTTGTACAGGATGTTTTTTGAACCTACAGTTTCTACATATGTATTTATCGATTTAAATTTTAAACAGGTCGTACTGAAAATTACAAAAAAAATTAACGACAACAACATAAGTGCGAGTATAAATGTAAAAAAAAGAATGTTGAACCGTAACACTCAAATTAGCATTATCTTTTTGGCTTTATATTTTAATAAGCAGAATTGAGGCCTCATATGTACAGTCAGCTGCAGAGAGAGGTGACCTCCCCCCCCCCCCTCTACATAGAAATTTGTTTGTAACTGACTATACATAGAGGTAGTTATAGGAGTTTTAAATTGGCATACTTTTTGCTGCTTTATTTTCTCTTTTCTTGCACGAATAGCAATTTAATAATATCCGTCACAATGAATATAAGCAGACTACGGTGTTGAACGATTATACATGGTGGCATTGAATAAAGAGAAATTGAATAAAGCTTCAATTAAAATTTCGTGCTGCGATGTTGAAAATTATTCTAGACAAAAAATATCCTCATGTACAATAGTTAGGTTGGTCATGGTCACCTTGCGGCTTATAGGTACTGCAGGTTAGTATTTCTCATACAATGTGTACTAAAAGTAACAAGTTGAAGTACCAAGCATTAGGTACTTACTAATACTAATTCCTACACATACATGTACAAAGGGTCAGGGCAACTCTACTGTCACGAGTGTCACAGGATCTTCAAAACTAAATTTGGCCTGGCCAGCCATCTAAGGGTCCACGAGAAAGGAATCGCAGTAACCCGCTAGGGTCGCCGTCTCAACGAAATCTTACTAGTTACATTGAAATGATGATCAATTAAATACAGCAAGATTTTTTTTTTTTTTTTTTATATTAAAAATGGGCTTACTCATGGCCACAGACTAGCCGAGGCGAAGACGTGGCCTACGATGGAGCGAGTCTGCCCAGAAGGTGCCTGTTCACCCTTGATTTAAAGGTTGCCGGGTCATATGAGCTCGGAAATATAGACGCCGGCAAGGAATTCCATTCCTTGGCAGTGCGCATAAGGAAAGAGGAAGCAAAGCGCTTCGTGCGGATTCGTGGAATATCTACCAAGTAAGGATGGAAACCGGCCGTGCGTCTAAAAGTCCGATGGTAGAATGGGGACGGTGGAATAAGCTCGTGTAGCTCTTGAGCACACTCCCCGAAGTGCAATCTGTAGAACACCGATAGACTGGCGACTTTCCGCCGATGGGCCAAAGACTGAAGCTTACCCGTTAGCTTCTTGTCACCAATCATCCTCCTGGCTCTGCGCTCCACTGAGTCTAAAGCGGCGAGTTGATATTTAGCTGAGCCGTCCCACAAGTGGCTGCAATACTCCATACACGATCGGACTTGAGCTTTATAAAGTGTTAGAAGCTGTCCAGGTGTGAAGTATCGCTTCACCTTATTTAGGACGCCCAGCTTTCTGGCCGCAGTCTGTGCTTTAGATTCAATGAAGGTGCCGAAGTTGAGGACTGAACTCAACTCCACGCCGAGGAGTTCCAAGCTGTCAGTAATAGGTACAGATGCACCTCGGAAAGAAGGAGTCAGTTCGAATGGACTCCGTTTTGCGGAAAACAGACACGCCTGCGTTTTGGAGGAATTGAACGCGACCAGATTGTCGTCCCCCCACTGGGAAACGAGACTAAGGGTCAGGTTCATTCGCTCAACCATGGCCTCTCTCTGTAACCGTATCTCGTCCCTGCTGTCCCCTGAACTAGCCAAATATCTCTCAACAACCGTACTGTCGTCTGCATAACCTACAATGCTGGGTTGCAGCATGTCGTTAATGTGGAGCAGGAAAAGGGTTGCGGAGAGAACAGACCCCTGAGGAACACCGGCGTCAATGGCCATGAGGTCAGAAGAGCAGCCATCAATGACTACTCTGATCGACCGTTCACTCAAGAAGTCAGATAGCCAGCTACAAAAGTCAGCAGGGATGCCATATGCAGGAAGCTTGCTAAGGAGACTTGCGTGCCAAACCCTGTCAAAGGCCTTCGAGATGTCCAGTGAAACAGCAAGCGCTTCACCGTTTCTCTCGATGGGCTCGCCGCAGCAGTGTGTGACATACGCTAAAAGATCCCCAGTAGACCGACCCCGGCGAAAGCCATATTGACGGTCACTGAGCAGATCTTTTTCTTCGAGGTATGTCAGCAACTTGCCATTAAGTACCCTTTCCATGACTTTACAGAGCATGGAGGTAATGGCGATTGGTCGGTAATTGCAAGGATCAGCACGACTACCCTTCTTGGGTACTGGCTGCACGTTTGCAAGCTTCCAGGATTTCGGCACTGTTTTAGTTTGGAGAGAGAGGCGGTACAGGCGTGTCAGTACAAGGGACAACTCAGGCGCACACTGCTTTAGTACACGTGCAGGTATACCGTCTGGTCCATTAGCCTTATTCACGTCAAGATTCTGCAAAGTTCGGCGTACCTCTTTTTGATGTATAGCAATTCCTTGCATAGAGGAACTGCATTGAGGTAGCGTAGGTGGAAGTTTTAAGCCTGCGTCTAGACGTGAATTGCTCGCAAACAGAGAAGCAAACAAGTTTGCTTTCTCCGTCGCGGAGTGGGCCAACGTACCATCAGGTTTCTGCAGAGGTGGCAGTGTGGGTCGGCAGAAGTTGGATTCGACCGCTTTCGACAGGGACCAGAACCGCTTACTACCAGGAGGGTAGGAGGCGAGTTTGGCCCCTATACGACTGACGTGGTCGAATCGAGCCTTTCGAAGCACCCGTTTGCAGGACTTGGCAGCTGAGTTAAAGGCTTTCTTCTTCGCGCGAACCTCCCGTGCTCCAGCTTTAGTCCCGCGGGCCAGTGCCCAAGCCTGGTATGCAGACTGCTTACGGGCCTCGGCCCGAGCACATTCTGAATCGTACCATGCCTGGGCCCTGTGACCGAGTGATAGGTCGGAGAACGGAATAAAATATTCCATTCCCCGCCGAATCACATCCGCAACAGCCTCAGCAGAACACGAGGGGTCACCCGAAGAAAAACAGACCTGCTGCCAGGGGAAAGACGCAAAGAAATGCCGCATCTCATCCCAGTCCGCTGACTCGTATCGCCATACTCTCCTCGTGCCCCTAGGGCAGAGATCGGGAGGAGAGTGGATCGACACGGATTTCACCAGACAGTGGTCAGATGATCCCAGCGGAGCTGCGACCGAGACCGACTGCCTGTCTGGGTCAGTTGTCAGCAGAAGGTCTAGGCAATTGGGTGTATGGTCAGTAACATCCGGTATACGCGTCGCAACATTTACCAGCTGGGTAAGGTTTAGGGATACAGCAAATTTGCGCGCTTCCCTCCCAGCGTGGCAAGTTTTCTCATACGGGAACAGCCACTCCTCGTGGTGGGCGTTAAAGTCCCCGAGAAATACGAGTTGCGCCGCAGGGTACCGTTGTTGGGCTTTATCTGCCATCTCAGTAAGGTGGTCAAAGAGCCTAGTTGTCTCCTGGTTTCCGCTGTGCGATCGGTAGACACAGGCATACAGAGTTTTCTCTGAGCCCGTGTCAACCATAATCCACAAAGTGGAAAACCCGGCAGCCTCAAAGCAACGGAGACGCTTGCAGCAAATGTCGTCGCGGACGTACACACAGACCCCAGCACGTGCTCTGAACTTTTGTTCCAGTGAGTAGCCTGGGTAGTTGAGGTACGCCGCGTCCGCTGGGGTTTTGATTTGCGTCTCCGTCAAAAAGAATAGGTGCGGTTTTTCGGTTTCGAGATGGTGGTGGACCGGATCGATATTTGAGTGCAACCCCCTGATGTTGGTGAGGTGCACTTTCAATGGGAGGAGGTGCCGCCGGTGTTTAATCCTATTCTTTTTTCTTTTCACTTTCATGTTTGTGGGGTGTGGGATGGGCGAAGAATGGCTGTCGAGGTGTTGCGTTTACCAATTGGATCACTTGAGCTAATCCGGACAATGAGGAGCTCACTTGGAGACTGCGGGGACGCCCGAGCCCCCCTGAAATAGCCCACCGGGTCCTCCCGTCCAGTCGCCAACTGGCACGGTGGAGCTATTCCAGGATTTTTCGCTAGGTGGCGGTTAAGATAAGTGTTTTTTGGAGCAGCATACGCAGTTTAGAAATAAACTGGATTTTAATGTTTTTTACATTACATGCAGTATTTCACTCGTACTAATATTATATGCACTAAGAGTAGAAGGTAAGGGTGTTGTCAAAATAAGCTTAAATTTAGACGAACTTTTAAAGTTTTAATGCTCATTCTGATCACGTGTCTAAAACCACCCTGTATTTCGCCATATTGACTGTACAATTGAGACAATGTTAGCTCTATTTAGCAAGCGTTTTGAATCATTAGGTATTTGCACTTGTGTCCTCAGTGACCGTCTAATTAGAGAGGTCTTCGCCCGACCACTGGCTGACTTTCAAACGCTCTCTAAACAGAATTACTTAATTTTCTTTTTATCGCCCACAAAAAGGTATTGACAGAGACGTGTGAATAATAGACAGATAATTGTCATAGTCTTGCTTCTAATCGCTGCTTCATTGTTGTAGTTGTAGATGGCGCTATTTACCCTTGAAGTTTTTGTTTGCACATTTTAGCAAAGCAAGCGAGCTGCATGGACAGTAAATATATTATAAATAGTCAATATCAGATTGAAAGGAGAACTTTCGTAAATAGTACTATTTATGAAAGTTATAACTCTAGTGTAAGCGTAAGTCTTTTTTAATAATAGCAGTAAAGTCTTCCGCTGTAAGTTACAACCTTTTATGAAACGAAATCTGTTTATACTTTATAGTGTACCAGTGTACCTACCTAATTAAATAATTAAAAATTAAAAAGGTAAATAAACGCGCCACACTCCCATTTTGATTAACAGCTACACACAAAAAATTAATAATTCGGGCGACTTGGAACTACGAAAAAATATTTTTATAGAAATATAAAAGCGAAACGGTTAATAATATATATGAATATGTATACATATTATAATATGACTAGATTCGTATTCTGAAACAGCAGCAGTAGCAGCTGAAACTCTAGCCGAATGCAACTGCACATTTCACTTGCCACTCTTTACCTATTATATATATTGGTCTCTGATACTGGGTATTTTTTATTTGATTGAAATTTATGTCTCATGAGCTCATTGAAGTGTTATTATTTATGTGCAAAATTATATTATTATTGGACTAATATCAATTTTATTTTGATTCGTCATGTCTAGTTTTTACATTGCAAAAAAAATATTCTAACATATAATTCGATACTTATTGAAAAAAATCGGGTATTACTTATTTGCAATTTCTATGTTGGTCTGGCGTACGAGCTGGAGTTTGAATTGAACCCGTAGGATCGAAAGTCGCACGCTCTTACCGCTAGGTTACCAGCGCTCTTGGTACACACATTGTGTGTGTACCATACCAATACTGACTAAACTGCGTGTACTCGTAAGTAGTAGCAAGTATGTCGTCACTCCAGACAGCTGTGCCCCTCGTGCCCTATTTCTCAGCCACACTATCCCTTGTTAGCTGACCCGTATATCACAAAGACGTTCTGTGCACGTGCGATCTCTATGCTACTAATGCTACTATGCTATAACAGAGTAGATCATACGGTACAGTAATCCATATACAAACACAAGTACATGCTGGCATAATTTATATTAGGGTGGTTGAAGTAACTGTGCCTCCTGCACGGCTACCACGATTTGGCGTTTGACGTTTACGTTAGCGTCAAATTTTTTTTTTGTATTAATATCTAGTGACGAAAAATAGAGAAAAATAGAGGGAAAGAGAGGAGGAGGAAGACCGAGGAAAAAATATTACAACCAAATAAAAGAAAAGGTTCAGGTCGTGTCGTCGGGTCGTGAAAAATCTAAATAGCCTAAAATATTACTGTTTCAGTACTTACTACGTTTCTAGTGGCTTAGCACGTATGCTCTAAATAGTTTAAAGGGCGTATGTGGATGCCTAAGTTGATAAGCATGTGCTATTCTAACGTTTGTGTAAGTTGTATGTATCGTATTGTGAGTTCTCTGTTATACGAAAGTGGATAAAGTGCTGTGATGACTGATGACAAATCTGTGTTGTGAATATTTAGATTCAGTTCCTGGAATGACTTACTTTGTTAGTCGCTAGTGGTAGTAAATGAGACCTAGCCAGGATAATAATCGTAGGCCCCATACCTACCCATATACTTGTCACATAATTACCTAAGAGAAGTATTAATCCAAGTCTATTTCTATCTATTATTTCCCTATTGGAAAGTAACCCCATTAGGTAGGATTTCTAACTAGATACTTTTACACTTCTTACCAGGGATCGGATACCGGTATTTTTTGTATGGGAACGGAAACGGTATTTTTACGTTCTTTGCTAATTACTTTCTTACTTCTTACTCTATTAGTTCTTACTCGTGTTAGAATGTAGGTACTAATTATAGGTCCGTAGAAACGATCCCGGATCCTGCAGGCAGGACTTCATCAATCATGTATCTTCTTTATATACTTTTTCTGCCCATACATAAAAGAAAAACGTAATTTCCCATGGTTGAATGGTGATAATATGTGTGATTGATTGGACGTTATAATGCGAGAAAGACGACTACGTAATTGAATTTATCAATGACAGTGACATCTCTCACTTGCGGCTGCTGCAAACTATAACTATCTGCTGCAGTCGCAACTACTAACTATAATAAGTAAATAATTTTTATTGCACCAATAATTAATACATTTTACATACATGTAAAACTACAAAGAAATTTTAACGTAAAATAGAACAAACTATAGGCGGCCTTATCGCTAAAAAGCGATCTCTTCCAGACAACCTTTAAAGAGATAAGAGATAAGTTATTATTAATAACTAAAGCTCTATCTAAAGCTCAAAAACGCAACCGCACAGGAATTGTGTTGCGAGCGACTGAACTGTACTTATACTACGCGTATGTTGATTTGACATATATGTAGAATTTTATTTTAGTCAATTAAAACTTTTAATAACCGATCACACTTTTTTTAGCGGAAAATGGTTTATTGTTAAAACAAAAGTTTTATTGTTTGAGGAGGGGGTGCTTTTGTTGTCTGACCATACTCGGAGGGGTGAATTTGTGAGTCATACTTAACAACTTTTACTATGGGGCCAACACCGAAATCGTGAAAAAATCTGCGTCGAATCATATGTCAATTTCGGATTTCGCGATTTCGGGGCTGGCCGCATAGTAAAAGTTGTTCAGTGTAACCTGCATATCCACTCCTCAGAGTATGGTCAGACCTATCAAAATCAACCGGTATGTTTTAATTATTTGCTCGTGTTCACCCGGCTTACAGGGTTCACCCGGTATATTCGGTCGCTGCTGCAGTCCCCAACCAAATGTCACCTTAACCAATGTCACCACATGTTCCTAGGCAATTCTAAAATGGGATCCTATATGGTTATTGGGGTCATCGCTTTGTTTCTGTCGAGATGTCTCAACTGACCTTCTATTGAACTGTGTCGTTTGTTCTTTATTTGTGGTTTGGGATTGAAGATACACGTTCAACTTGGAATTTTAGGTGCGGCTTATTACGAGGGGCAAATAACTATCGTTTGTAGAAAATGCCAGACGGAACTTAAAACTAAAACTTACTCGGCTGGCGCGATGACCCAAAATGAGTCCTTGCCTCCAACACAAGAGCAAGAGCACGCCGCTTTGCTCGGTCCAGAGCGGATTCACGCCAACTTTTGCCGACGCCGAAATACCTACCTACTTAGATAATATATATCAAAATGATCAAGTCACTAATCGCTGCATCTGTCATGCCGATATATTATTACGGTAGGTACTATTCTGGCACTGCTCTGATTCAGACTATCTAGGTACTGCCGACTATTATTATATTTATGTTAGCGGGTCTTTTTAGGTGCCACGTCGACCATAAGATTGCAATACGTGCCGCCCTAATTAGGTATTTCTTTTTGACATTAGTAGTCCACAGGAACAGAGAATGTGCCAGTATCCTCTGACTCCTGGCAGAACTTGCATGCTGCCTCTTGTTTCTTTCCAATTAGAAACATTATGGTGTTTGTTCAACTTGCAGTGTCCCGTCAGTATTCTTGTCACTGCGCATGTTTTGTGTCTTTTGAGCCCTAGAAGCGCCTCAGCTGAAACTACATTGCTGCCGTAAAATTTTGAACCCGAAAATCATTCTCCAAGAGGTTAACATGGGTGTCGATGTCCAATTGTCCAACTATTTGTATAGTCATGGGATTAAAGACTACTGTGGACGAACTTTGAAGAAGAAAACTATCCAGTCAATAATACTTTTATTGCGTACCAAATTCTAAAATCTGACGTATGGGCTGATACCATTTCAATTTCCAAAACAACGAACCAAAAATCTCTCAATGTTCCAGAAATAAACACAAAAGTAGCACAATCATATTTTTTTTCTCCCAAATCTGGTAATCTTGCAAAACCTGACCTGCCCCACGTGTTGTGCAATCATTTCTTACTTTGAAAAAGGTCTTAACTGCCAAGTAACTACTATCTAAATACGTCATTATATATTTTTCCTTTTATCCGAAAAGAGCTTAAGCGCCAAGCTAGTTCAATGAAGATAGGACGTTTTGTAGTGTAAGTAAAGCATTGTTGTCGGTACAAAGGGGATTTTTTGCCCTCTCCAAACAGGAATGCTCTTACTTTCTTCGGTTTTTTGCCTCCGTCCGGTGTGGGGTAGTTTTATAGTTCAGCATCATCACTATACCTTATAAAACGAAGTCGCCCGCGCGCGGCAGTCTGTCTGTATGTTCGCGATAAACTCGAAAACTACTTAACGGATTTTCATGGAGTTTTCACCTATCAAACACAGTCATTATTGAGGAAGATTTAGGTGTATTTTTGTAAAGGTTTTGCGTGACCCTTGCGAAGCCGGGGCGGGTAGCTAGTATTTTATGGTTTGAAGGGAAAACTCAAAACTCGTATTTACCTATAAATAAGAAACAAATAGGTATGTCAGTGTGTAAGAGGATAGAGGACAATTTCTCCTTACAAACGTTATCCCCATTTTCCTCTCTGGATATTGACAATTTAGAAAATACTTGCGACCCGCCCCGGCTTCGTACAGATTAACAATTTATACACCTACTTAATCCTTCCTCAAGAATCACTCTATTGATAGGTAAAAACCGCATGAAAATCCGTTCAGTAGTTTTTGAGTTTATCGCGAACATACAGATATAGGGTAACGGCACCAGTGGCCAGCCGGGTACCAGTGGTCAGCCTTTTGAGCCGTTTATTGGTCATAAATATCTGGTATATTCGTTTAAATAAATCGCGAGTACTCAAATAGGAGCTTTGATTCCTTATTGGTTAATACGTCACACGACAAGTGCGGTGAGGGAACGGGGGGAAGAAATATACTCGTTCATACAGGTGCTGTTTGTCGACGAGTGCAATAGTGTCATGTCGGCCATATTTTTTACTGCACGTGGGGTTCTCTTAACAGGCAAGAAAAACTATGTTTTAATGTTAAAAGTTATTGTTTTTGTTAATGATTGGTTTATTTATTAGTTTATCTATTAAATTGCATTATATTTGAATGAAAATATCAATATTTCACTTATAAATTGAGGGGGCTGGCCACTGGATAACACTTTTTTCCAAAGAATCCAGTGCCCAGCCCCCCACGGCTGACCTTTGGGTTATTCGTTTATTTTATTATTTTCGAGCCAATGCGACCGTTAGGACCGTTAAATTTACATTTTCAAATTTAGTTAGGCATGCCCTAGTCAATTTAAAGTAAAACCCAGTAGTCAGCCGCATTTGAAATAACGTTTTAATGCGGCTGAGCACTGGGTTTCGCGGATCCAGTACTCAGCCATTGGCCTTGCTTGGTACGTCGTCGCCAAAAATATGTCCACATTTTTAAACCCTATCTCATTGAAATAAGGTTCAAAAGTGTATACATATTTTTGACGTTACTATACACAACTATCATTTTGCTGTTTCCTGGTCGGTATATGACTTTGTTTATTAATGATAATTAGATCTGCATAGACTAGATTAATTATTTTTTACCGAATACCTACTAGGAACATAATTATATATTACCTGATTTACCTCATTAATTTTTGACGGATTAATTATTAGAAAATAAATATTGCGATTCTTAGTTTGCAAGAATAATGTTAGTTAATTAAGTACCTATGGCCAACAAATTTCGTGTCATAAGAATTGTATGTACCTATAAGATTTTTTATTTATTAAATAAGTAAACAAGTAGGTAAATAATACGAGGGCTGTTTGATAAGTACCCGTTTATGAAAAAAAATTATCAGTTGTTTTTGTTTATATGCATTTATTTTTCTTCATAGTCTCCTTTTACCTCTATACACTTGTTCCACCTATATTCAAGCTTCAATAAACCATCCAAAAAGTATGATTTCGGAAAGTCATTAAAATAGGCCTCTGTGGCGGCAATGACTTCGTCATTTGATCCAAATCGCTTACCACCGAGCCATTTTTTCAGGTTGGGAAACAAAAATAAATCGCATGGGGTCAAATCTGGAGAATACGGGGGGTAAGGCAATAGGGCGTAGCGTAATTGTGTTAATTTAGCCATCACAACTCTAGACGAATGAGCTGGTGCGTTGTCGTGATGAAACAGTACTTTTTTATTTTTTTAATGGGGTCGTTTGTCCTTCAACACAGCGTCAAATTCATCTAATAAATTGGCATAGTACTGCCCTGTTATCGTTTTCCCCTTTTCTAAGAACTCAATATGTATAATACCCTGCGAATCCCAAAAAACGGTCGCCATGACCTTTCCAGCCGATGGAACGATTTTTGCTATCTTTCGCGCAGGTTCACTCGGTAAAATCCACTGCTTCGACTGCCCTTTCATTTCCGGAGGGTAGTGGTGACCCACGTTTCGTCTACGGTCACGAAACGACGCAGAAACTCCTTCGGGTTACGTTTGAACACGGCCAAACACTGCTCCGAAGTAGTCAGTCTGTTCCGTTTTTGTTCCTCCGTGAGTAAATGCGGCACCCACCTCGCCGATACTGTCTTCATACCCAATTTATCTTCTAATATGTTTTGTACCCGCTCGATTGGAACATTTACAGCATCAACGGTTTCTCAAAGTTCAATTCGGCGGTCGGCTAAAACGATATTTTCAATTTTCTTAACCATATCGTCTGTAGTGACCTCAATTGGGCGGCCTGGGCGATCCTCATCAAAGACGGTTGTTCTCCCCCGCTTAAACTCGTTAAACCAGTATCTGACGGTTGTCATAGAAGGATCACATTCACGGTAAGCCGCTTGCATTCTTACTTTTATTTCATCACATGTTTTTCCTTCCAAAAACAAGAATCTAATTACAGACCGATACTGCTCTTTCTCCATTTTCACAATTTTAAGTTCACGCTTTCACTGAATCGCTGTCAAATGAGAAAAAAACAAAAGAATGCTGTTTTTTTTTAAATTTTCCCACCTCTGAAAAATGGCTTAAAACGATTGTATACATATTTTCGGCCCGTGATATTAATACATTTGGAAAACGGGTACTTATCAAACAGCCCTCGTACATATGTATATGCAAAAAAATTATAAACTAAAATTAAAAACTACAACTAACTACAATAACAATAACTAAAATAGTTCTACATGACATAAAAGCTCTCCAAGGGGACTCTACGTGTTGAATCTGTGTCCCCACGCAAGCCTATCAAAAAACCGGGATTATAGGCCCGTGATATCCAAGGAGATACAAATAAACTAAAATAGTAATAAAAAATAGATATTTGTATAACATCGTTGATTTTGATATATGCAAAAAATTATAAACTAAAATTAAAAACTACAACTAACTACAATACCTAACGATAACAAAAATTATAAAGAAAAAATAAATATTATAATATCGTTGATTTTGATATAAATATTAGTGATTTTGACCTAATTATTATGAATAGTTTATATAGGCTGAGTACTGGGTACACAGAGGCTGCTTACTGGATTTTGGAGGCTGACTACTGGAGAAAAGTGCCATTTTTTGTTTAAACTTAATTAGAGATATTATAAAGAGGATTGTTATTTTTTTAAATATTTTGTTTTAAAACTATGATAAACAATTGATCTAACCATGTCATTTGTTTAATTATCCGACTAATCCTGTAGAAATGCCGAAGGTTCAAACTTAAAAAAGTCGTTATAAGGCTGACTACTGGTGCCTTTACCCTACAGACAGACGCGTCGGGGACTTTGTTTTATAAGGTGTATGATATTTACACAATCTGATGTTAACTGATTCGATTTTTTAATTATTTTAATTTTCGTTATATGTAATTTTTAGGGTTCCGTAGCCAAATGGCAAAAAACGGAACCCTTATAGATTCGTCATGTCTGTCTGTCTGTCTGTCTGTCCGTCCGTATGTCACAGCCACTTTTCTCCGAAACTATAAGAACTATACTGTTGAAACTTGGTAACTAGATGTATTCTGTGAACCGCATTAAGATTTTCACACAAAAATAGATAAAAAAAAAACAATAAATTTTGGGGGTTCCCCATACTGTGAACTGAAACTCAAAAATTTTTTTTTCATCAAACCCATACGTGTGGGGTATCTATGGATAGGTCTTCAAAAATGATATTGAGGTTTCTAATATCATTTTTTTTCTAAACTGAATAGTTTGCGCGAGAGACACTTCCAAAGTGGTAAAATGTGTCCACCCCCCTGTAACTTCTAAAATAAGAGAATGATAAAAGTAAAAAAAATATATGATGTACATTACCATGCAAACTTCCACCGAAAATTGGTTTGAACGAGATCTAGTAAGTAGTTTTTTTTAATACGTCATAAATCGCCTAAATACGGAACCCTTCATGGGCGAGTCCGACTCGCACTTGGCCGCTTTTTTTTCGTTTTATTTGATCTGTAACGCTACCCAATACCCCTGTCATAGGTAACATACATCGTATCGCTACCTGAACGTTCCCACCATCACATGTGAGATATGTTGCCGTCTCTCTCTGTCACACAGCCTGTAGTTAGTCCGTCTCGCTCCGACAATGCATTCGACGTCATCTTTCACTCTCACTATCGGACGGTGATTATGCAAAATATTAAGATGAATTTTTGAAGAGATTTATTTTTGTTAAAAAAATTGTACTTAGTAATTTTCTTGTAAAATTATATTTGAATTTTACTTCTGTTTAATCTGCAGACTTCCACAAGTTCATCACATTTTCTATGAGATATTTTTTCCTCGTGTTATTACTGAATCGCGATTAGAAAGGGATTGAGATAGCGGTCAATCCATATTGATTTTGACGTAAGTGTATGGAAATCTGTTATTTCTAATCCCTTTCTGATCGCGGCATGATAATAACTGTTTCAATTTTGATAGGTACATCGGTTTTTAAGAATAGTACCTAATAGTTAAAAATCATAAAAACTAAAAACACTATAGATGTTCACAAAACTTATACCTAAGTAACTTACCTAAAAATCCAAATACATACTTATGGAAAAGGTATAATCCCTACTCAACTATTTTTAAACAGCTCGGGTACGGTGACAGCTGTCACTTAAGCTCAGTAATGCGAGATATTGCGTTTTAAGGTTAAAAATTGTAGGGAGATGACAGATGTAACAAAGCTATTTGAAAAATACTATAATATAATATTATTATATTGGAAATAATTTGTGGACCGGGGAAGGGCATTTAAGATAGTTTTTATCGTCAATCATCATCGCAGACAAAGTCGCAGGCAGAAGCTAGTCTCTTTGTAAACTTACACTTTGTAGTCAGGGTGGCCAAATCCGTCAGCGGGACAAATCCGTCCAACAACATTTGTGGCTAATCTAACAACAGTATGCACTTGCTGACTCGATCGATAAAGCAGAGAGCATATTGAATACCAGTAGTCAAAACAGATAGCGCTTAGTCGCCAGTAAATGAAAAAAAAAAACGCTATGCGCTCCGAACTCGATATCGAGATGAGTATGCTGCTCTGTTTTGTGAAGTCGGGATGAGACGATGTAAGTTAGGTCTTAATGAGTATGTTTATTATATTGTTCGATATGCATATTTATCGGTCTCTTTATCCATTTTACGTTATAATCTATTGGTGAGAAACTATGGGTGGTTAAAATTAGTGTTTAAAAATTAGCGAGTGGACAAATCCGTCAATTGTGAAAAGGGAAAAATCGTCATGTGCATGTGAATTTCCCTATTTCATATATTGTCAACCTTTTTTGATTTGGCTCACTTAAGTGTAACTCGTACTCATGAGAGGTGATGCGATATTCTTAAATAATTGTAAAATTTCTCATATACATTCGTGATAGCTTTCGTAGATCAACCTATATCTGTGCTGTATTATTTAAAATTAAAAAGTAGATATAATTTTTAAACTTTTTAAAAAGGTTCATTACCCCTGAATTTTAAATAGGACGGAATTGTCCCAAAAAATATATTTGGCAATAAAATCTAAAATAAACCTTAAATTGAGTTCACTTAGGTTTAGTTTCGATTAAGAGTATAGTGGTATTTGTTCACTTGACGTATATGTTTGTATTACGTCACTATACAAGAAAAATCGTTGGTTGACGGAAATGCCCCAAATCAAGGGAAAATCCGTCAACTGACATGTCTTAAAAAAAATCATATTTAAATAACCAGCAGTACTAGCAATTTAATATGAAAACCTTTATATAGTTAAATAAATGCTTAATCTAGTATAGTCGTCAGGTTTATTAAAAAATAAATATCATCGTAGTTATGACCAGCCAAAGTGAACTAATACAAAAGTATGACGGAAATGCCCTCATTGACCTTATGTACTCTACTTATACAGTAATCATACTTCTCAATTTTCTGAGGCACGATCTGTTTTCTCTGCGTATACTGCATTATGACGTAAAACCATTTAAAGTGAACCGA
Source organism: Cydia amplana (assembly GCF_948474715.1). Classification (NCBI taxonomy): domain Eukaryota; kingdom Metazoa; phylum Arthropoda; class Insecta; order Lepidoptera; family Tortricidae; genus Cydia; species Cydia amplana. The sequence goes on from NC_086072.1 coordinate 17,514,581, forward strand.
CGCGACGCGTGGACTTTCTTTAAAGTGCGACAGAGTTACATTGTACCACAAGTGCGAAAGAGACGGCATTATAAAACAATGCCTCAGGTTTTTTATCAACTGCTCTAACAATGATCTCGTAATATACTTTCTTCAGAAGAAGGTAACTGCGAAAACTGTGGACTTCGCTTTTCAAATAGTAATGTGAATTGGTAATAACCTACCCTAACATATCTTTACCTTCATAATACCTAATACCTCTTGATAATTGACATGTTTATTGTAAATAAAATAACTCAATTATAACGTTCAAGTTAAAAATCTAAAGTTTACGTTCTACTTACTGTCTAATAAACAATTCTGGAGAGTAAAATCACTAACTGTATAATAACTAAATTAGTTAATATTGAAAATATTTACATCCATATTTTGTTAGTATAACTTAAGAACGAATGTTTATTTTGTACATAATATTACAACCATATATACCTAACCAATCAATTTGAGTAAAATGCCACAGAGAAACAAACGGTTACACAATTTGAACTTATAATATAATTAGCAACCCTCTGTTTTGCTTCGTAGTACCTATCAACCGAAGCCGGATTTATGATGACTCACGTTAGACTGGGCCGTGCCCGGGCCGGGGCGTCCGACATGTCATTTTCTATGACGGCAGGGGCCCGTTTCTCAAAAGCTTGTAACTTGTCATACAAGCGGATGTCACTTTTAGACAGCTTTTGTTAGAAAGGGACTCCCACTTTTGAGAAACGGGCCCCAGATCGTTGATCACGTGGTGCTTTCCACAGAAAACGAATCTCCGGAAGCTCCGGCCCGGCCCTGTCCTGGTCTAGCGTGAGTCATACTTTATTGTCAGAAACTGAAACCGCAGGCTCGGTTCTGCTCTAGTTTTGGCCGAAATTTCCATCGGACATCCTATATCGGATCGGGGGATGTAAAAACGCTCTAAGAATATAGAATATAATAGAATAGAATACTTTATTGCATATCACATTACAAACATGGGTGGTAATATGGTATAAAGGTATACATGTGACACCCTGCAAGGACACGGCAATATAAGAGGGCTACAGGTAGGTGATTTGATTATACACTTACTATACAATTATTATACACATTTCATTAAATTAATATTATACATACATTCACACATTGATCATTTGATAGCATTACCTGTATTGTGTACAATAAAGTGATTAACTGATTACTCTACTACTATGTACTACATTATTTCCTTACATAAACAAAGCACGGTAATATTTTCATTTACTGACTTGATCAAAGAATTCTTTAATACATATTATAAAAACATCATTAAAAACAATTTCAGCTGTTTTTTAAATTGACTTACATTTTCCAGATCTTTGATAGAGTTTGGGAGTTTGGAAGGTGATTATAGATTTTTAATTACGAAAAAGGCACTTTTAGTTGATTAACATTACGATTATTTCTTTTAATTTTAGTTGTATCTTTGAGTGAATATAAGTTTAAGTGTTTCCTAACAAGATAACAGAGTATAGAACCGATGAGTCGTAGTAATCGCAGGCGTCGCTCACTCCGCGATTTCGTCGCTTTGCTACAGGTAGCTAAAAGTACATCCGTTCCACACCAATTTTGGTGGCTAACCATAAGCCGCGCGTGGCGCTGTCGCCACCTATAGTTCGTTTTTTTAGCATTAGAAAGAAGTTAAGCGATCTTGACATGTCTTTTAATTGAAAAACGCATTTTAAAAATCAGTAACTATTACTTATGAAAGCAGAAGAATATAAATGATCGTATTAGATTCATAATTGTTACATATTTGCCGTGACTTATTTTTAAAACGTGTTTTTCAACTAAAAGACACATCAAGATTGTTTAAGTACCTTTTTTCTAATGCTAAAAAAACGAACTATAGCGGCCATATCTGTGCTAATCGTAACAGACGCGTTTTGTTAGAGAGTGAGTCTTCTGTACCTAGTACTATTATTTATTCTGTGGTAATCGGTGAAAGAGTGAGAGTTTGATGTCACTTTCTGCGTTTTCCCGCCACGCTCCAGCGCGTGGAAACCGATACTTTCTCCTGATTAAGTAATGTTTAATTATAGATAGCAATTAGCGATGCGATGCTTAATGTTTTTATGGCGATTGGTGATTCAAGTTTCAATTTGTATTATTTTACTGTTTGATCATTTTGGTACAGTCGACGTCAAAGATGTTTACATTTTTCGCCTTATTACAATGGAGTAAGGTGCAAAAGTGTAAACATAGGTATCTGAAGTTTGGCGTCGACTGTACCAGATTCCCTGTCTGGTACCTCTTCACGCCTAAACCGCTGAATCGATTTAGTTAAATTTCCGTGTAGAGATAGAGGAAGGACATAGGACAGTTAAATATGAATCATCATCATCATTACACGCAGACGAAGTCGCGGGCAGAAGCTAGTTTAGTACATAAATATTACTGAATCGCGATTAGAAAGGGATTGAGATAGCTGTCAATCCATATTGATTTTGACGTAAGTGTATGGAAATCTGTTATTTCTAATCCCTTTCTGATCGCGGCATGATAATAATATAAATGAGAAAGTTTCTATGCAAGAACGATGCAGTAGTTAAGACAAACTTTAACCTTTGGGCCGCCAATGACTGATATATCCGCACCGTAGGTTCAACGCCAAAGACCGATTAATCGGTCACATATCACAGAGCAACATAGACCTACGTGCATATGCATAAAGTTCAATTTCAGTTTTGACACTTCGGTGACGTGGCGTCAGCGTGACAGCTTTTGTGTTTGACACGGCGTCGAAAAGGTTAAACAGATTAGATTCATTAGATACTTAGGGGACTTAGCCAATATGCTACCCGACTAATCTGTACCTACTTACTAACTATAAGAACATCTCATGATATTACATCATGGTTGCAACGAATAAATGATTAATAATTATTAAACCCTACCATTATTTAACTTTCGATTGGGGTTTTCTATCAACGATTGTCGTCTTGGATAGGCCTCCTACTCGTATAAATAAATGTCCTCTTATAAAAAGCTGTGTATTTTGTACTAATAAAATGTACAAATGTACTAACATAACTTTTGATCACATACATATGCTATCTGTATTATGAAGCCCAATTTTAAATCTCCCCTATATTTCGCATGTATAAACTTACGAAAACTACGCAGTACCTACTAAAAAGGAACCTTTCAACACAAAGGACCTTTCAACCATACAATACCTATTTATCCGACACGCGTAACCAGTAATTTATAAAACGACGCAATTTTTTTTTTTCAATCCCATTTTTTTCTATTCAGCAGTGAACGTGTGCTCACAAAGATTATCGTTTCTGAATATAAGGATCTACACCTACCGTACTAGAGTCCGTCATACAGGCCAATTCGAACGAACACAGACATCAGACATATTTGAATCATGATATCTAACTAAATATCATGATACCTAAGTATCTTGTATCATGCCTGCGCTAATACACCAGAAGTACTCGTACGAGTGAAATGGACGATAGCTGAATGACATCAGTTAGATATCATTCTGATATCAGTGTACGTTCGAATCGGCCTGTAAGCTAACTTTGCACTGACTTGAACAAAACAAAGTAAGGGAGAGTAATTATAAACTTCATATTCTCATATTTGCCATTAAGAGGCCATCAACGTGCACACTAGCGCCACTGCTAAATAATCGTGATTATTTCAATTTAACGAAAGATATTTAAAAAAAGGGGGCCGCTACGTACTGTAACTGTATCTTGTATTAAAGTACCTTTTGAATACATCAAAATATTAGTTTCTATGTTGCTGGATTCGCCAATCTATAACCTCAAAACAAAAACGGCCGTTTTAACTTTGGACGCATAGATTGACGAATCCATTGCTAACTACAGAGCATAACGAAAATCCCATGCAAGTTCTTGAACCGTCTAAATGGAACTTTAGATGAAAAAAAATATTACAGAATGAATAGGTTAAAAACATTTCGCTATTGATATAACAAATGTCACCTGTACGGTCGGTGTGTGCCCGACTAGTAAGAATTCCTAGGGGTCGATTTAGAAAAAAAAATACAAGAAAGAGATGGAGAAATCAGTTTTTTTGTCTGTCTGTCTTTCACATAACTTTCCCCAAGTATAATAGGGCCAGGTAGGCGGACCCAAAAAAAACGTGCCCTTATTTTTGATTGTGACATTTAATAAATTCAACGATATGTTATGTTTGTATGATCGAAAAACGAACAAAATTGAGTATTTTAAGAATAAAGGCCATACAATCTTGATTGAATGAACTTTTAATGTTATGAATATACCTATTTTTAACCCCCGACGCAAAAAGAGAGGGGTCTTATAAGTTTAACGTGTCTATCTGTGTATCTGGGCCCGATTCGGATTTTGTAATAGACATCTATTAGATATCTTTTAGACATCGCCAAGATACGATAACGATATGTTTAAGATCTAACCTATCAAATTTGACATTTCCGCGATTCTGGAGATACTCTTGAACGATTTCCACAAGATATTACTTAGAGTCTAATAGATATCTAACACGATCTATAATAGTAAAAGTGACATTGGTTGCCTGAATTGCGCTGCAAAAGAGAACTAGTTGAAATCTAAACTACACATAACGTATCTAGAATGGATCTAGTACGTGTCGTCTCTTGTGAATATCTTGAAGTTCGAATACGACAGTATGTCTGTGGTATCGTAGCTCCCAAAAGGATGAACCGATTTTCGTTTACTTTTTTTTGTGTCATAGATAATTTTATCCCGATATTATTTCCGAATTTAAACTGTTGTCAGACATACTAACATTGAATAATTTTACGGTTTAGACTCACTTGTTTTAAGTCACTCGCGCGACATGTTTCGGAGAGTCTAGGTCTCCTTTCTCAAGCACTAACGATGCGAGCAGCGTTCACGACGGCCGTTCCGATATTATTTTATATGTTCTTAGCCATGTTTCATGAAAATCTGTTCAGCCGTTTGAAGATCATCAGCTCTTATAATCTTATAGTCGGGGTTTTTTTAATTTTTAATTTTGTTTAATTATTATGTGCCCTCTGTTTTCTTTATGTTGCATATTTTTTCAGTATAGGTACTTACAATTTATTTAGTCTTTAGTTCACGTAAATTTATTTCTGTCTATTCTGTTTTCTTTTATTGTTTTGTTTCCTGTCGTGATTGATCCTGAGCTAATCTTGAAATGAAGATCAGCGCTGGAAGTCGCCGGCATAATGCTCAAATTAGACCATTTCGTTGCACTTTCTCCTATGCATTTCTGTCTTTTGTATAATTTTCTCTTCTGTATTTGTGCTTACGAATAAATTCTTTCTATTTCCCTCATAATTCCGCTATATTGTTAAAATACCTATATTGATGACAACAAATAAGTACACATGGTAAATTAAATACCTTGTTGTTACAATAGTTATCATTACTTATCATGATTGCCCATTTAAAAATGTCCCTAACACAGAACAATGAAAGTACTCACGTACACAACGAAACTATAAAACTTGAACTCCTAGGGTCGCGTTGCACAACTCAAGCAGGTACCATACAAAAAACTGACCAATCTTCAACCTTACTCCGACGGCATAAAATCTATCATTGTTCTGTGATACCATTACCATCGTCACAGTTATCTAAGTAACCTTTCATGAACCTTAATTCAACGTGTTAAGGTATATCAATTGTCAGTGGTTATTAGCACGTGGGACCCTTACAATGGACATTGTGTACATAAGGATGTACACGTGTGTTTGACGGGTGGGAGATTGTAGGAAAGTTTTTTGCACGTGTGATGTTATAAGGGGTCAGAATCAGTAGACCTACTTCTTATACCTCTATAAGAAATTGCTATACATTTTAGGGACAACAAACTATTGCAGATAAGAATAACAAGTAGCATCTAGCGAAAAATCTAATTTTGACTGACAAGAAAGGATTTTTTTTTAAGATACAGGTTCAAATCCAGCCTCGGGAGGCCTAAATTCATGATTGAATCCTCCGTTTTAATAAACGTCGGATTTCTACACACATGATATTTAAATGGTAAAATTAATTATGTAGTACCAAATCGTTGGTTAAAACCTCGGTTGTGCTGTAAAGAAAAGAAAACATCGTTCTCGAATAAAATGCAAAAAGATGACTAAAACTTATCGTACACAAAAACTGGTTAATAATAATATGTATAAGTCACATACGCAAATTCTCATATATAATGCATACGTATTAGTCTAAATTTTTAACACTTAGCAGCAACAGACAAAGAGTTTTCTAGAAAAAAAATATGTTTTTCCAGTAAACAATATGGATTTTCACATTGTATCGCAACTGTACAGTCAGCAGCAGAAGTTGCTAAGCGCCGTTGAACACCAACCAATGATCTTGACGCGACTTTATTGTTAAGAGAATAACGACGTGTCAAGGTAATTTTGAACACCTCGCCCGCTTATCTACTTCTGCTGCTGACTGTACAAACGTTAACCTTACCAAACTAACACCAAATGGTTGTTCACACAATAGTTCAACGATGTGAGAATGTGTGAAGGCTGCACCAGGGTCGCGGGCGTGATCTCAGTTTTCCTACTCTACGGTATATTGGTCGATTAACTATTATAATATTATCTGACGCATAAAGAGAGGGTAATATTATAATATCGATTTTTTTAAGGATAATTATTTTTGTAACGGAACAATGCTGCCGGCATTATTCGGTAAACTGCCGCAATAGTTTTATAAATATATGTAGTTTGTTCGGAAAGAGAAGAGTCGTGGAGTGTATTGGGCCCCATACATTCCACGACTCTTCTCTTTCCGCACAGACTTTTTCTATCTACACATATGTAGTTATATAGCTTTAGAAATTCATCATTTTAAGTAGGTATGTATAGTACCACACAGTCAACCTATATCATTTTAGTACTATATGGCACTGAAGATATACAATTTGTTTCAAAGTGGCTAATATTTTTTACGGTAAACCTATATTTTTAATTGGGCATTGGAGTATATCAGATTCAGTTACAAGATAAATTTAAAGGCTCACTCGTAACTGTCACTTTTTGCCCTAATGAAGGCTAGCAATCATTTTAATGGCATAATTTAGTGTAGGTAGTTAAGTACACTTAAAATAAATCATTCTTATGAAATTTGTGTATTTTATACCAGCAAAATTAATTATCGTTATTCTACAGTAAGTAATTGAAAAAACCGCAAATAAAGTTTTTTGTTTGATTCGCATGTTGTTGTTACACGAGTAAGTAACTATAATTAATTAAATTATTAAAGGCAAATGTGAATATGTTCTATTTCGTTATTCATCAAATCATCACTTCAGCTTCATCAGTATGGATGGTTCACTGGTTGCAGGATAGATGGCACCACTCGGCGCAAACGCAGAATATTATACCAAGTAAGAAGTAAGAGGACTTTGAATGGAGCTGCAATGAAATTGTAGCTTTAAATTATATTTATGAAAACATATATGCATACAACAAACATACATATAAACATATATATGGTCCATCGCACTATATGCATGTGAGACAAGGACGCTAAATAAGAGAGATCAAAAATATCTACAAGCATTTGAAATGTGGTGCTGGCGAAGGATGGAGGGAATAAAGTGGACGGCGGAAAGAGCGACCAATGAAGCCGTCCTGAACAGAGTGAATGAAAAGAGAAGTTTAATGAACATTATTAAAAATAGGAGAGGAAAAATGATCGGCCACCTGCTACGACACGACCACTTAATCAGAAACATAATAGAAGGTAAAATAAATGGAAGGAGAAGGAGGGGAAGACCAAGAAAAAGTTATATGAGCCAAGTGAAGGAGCATGTAGGGGCCGTGTCGTACCAGCCAGCCTATTATGGATAGCTTTATCCATCTTTATCCACGTGATAAAATAACTGTCACTGTTTAACACCGTGGGAAAGAAAGTGACGGACACCGTTTTATCACGCTGTCACGTAGACAAGAACGACCATCATATCCGTACAGGACACTAAGGGGCTAGCTTCGGATCGACCAAGGTGGAGACAACTTCATCACGCTGCACCGACAAGAGCCCAGCTCTTAAATTGAATGATGATGAAATTATATTGCCCTAACAGTGGATACCTCTAGGAATTATAATATATAAGTAGTGTCCATAACAAGAGGACTAAGTAATGTGTATAAAAACGTTGACAGATTTTTTACTAATTTGATACCTACTTCTAAGTATAATAAGGTTTGTATGTAAAATCAGCGTCAGTACAGTAAACAGCAGATGAGGCTATGCTCATACTGACGCTTTCTCATCACTTACGTATCTACATTATCCATCGTTTTATAACAAGAGATTAGTTTGTAAATGTAAAACTATTAGAGAGTGGCGTTTTCTTACCTTGTGCCGACTGTACTAAGTACATTTTATTATAAGAATACTCCAAGTAAAACACAGCGACTGCAACTCGAGATCCCCTTTCACGCCGCGCATAGTGTCGACACAGCGGACACTTTCCACTCGATTTTCATAACCGACGCTTATCTGATACCGGCTTTGCGCAGGTACCCGATATAACCTGAGATTCTTAAGCTTGGCAATCTATATTGCTTTGAAGTTTCCCACCAAGTACCTACTAAAGTAATTATTGAAGATGTTGCATAAGATATTCAAAGCATTATTTTATACATATTTTGACGGCGTCGGATGCAGGAGGTCCCTGGTTCAAATCCTGGTAAGGGCAACTATTTGGGACTATTTGGGTGTACATTACAATTAATATTTGTTCCTGAACTATGGATGTTTTCTTTGTAAGTATATTTATATTATATGTCTAGTTCCCACAACAGAAGGAAGTAAGCCTATTGTGGGCTAGGTCCCCTATATTTATAATTTTATTCACACTAACTTTTGATAACATATGTATATTTAACTATAAAATCTGATATAAGTAAACTTATGGCTAACCTTCGTGAGTTTTAGGTCAACCAATATTAAAAATTATTTCAAACAGGTTAAACCCTTTCAACTATTTCGGCAACGCGACATTGTAGCTTGATAAATTTAATGCTATAGCACCATCATTAATCAATGGTGACCTTTCTAGCATTATTCTGACATAACAATATCTATCCGGAGATCGTAGTTCTTTCGTAATGTTCGAAAAAGTCTACAAAATCGCTTCTCACGATTGTTACTTTCTAAATTGATTTCAATATGAGATCTAGCCTATATTGGGTTTTATCGAAAATGGATCGGTGGAGTGTTTAGATACGTTGTTTTTGGTATTTTGGTAACTTGTTTGAGAAGATAAGCCTGTAGGTACTTACTTAACATTTTTTAGATGGATTTGTCATAGCAATGTTTGAATGGATTCTATTTTGATCACGCTGCGATGTTATCCCTACACTTCTGTTCTTCATTAAAAAAGAGTAGTGTTCGTTTATCTTAAATGAAGTACATTGTACTTACATTCTTTCACTTTATTAACAGCGGATTTTTCTCTCTAATGACTAAGGATAGAGATCTCGGGATTATACATAATGTTCTTTCTTTCTTTAAGAGCTCTGATCCCCTAGTTAGGGTTGCCAGATGGTCGGGATTTGGCGGGATTCTCCAGAAATTTCGCATGTGTTCCCGATTCCCGACAAAGAGGAAATTATCCCGAAAAACAGCTGCACGTTATAAAACAATAATTTCAAGTTCCGAACTATCGTCGAACGAGCGAGCGACCCGCGTCGAGCCCGTCAGCGTTATAAAAACGTCTATTGGCAGAGTAGCTGACGTAGTGCCAATAATGTAAAATATCGTTGTTTTTAATACAATTAATGTTTTTTTTCCCGACTTAAGTCTCAAAATCCCGAAAAAATTATATTTTTTCCTGATAATAGCGCCTTTCGATCTGGCAACCCTACCCCTAGTAAGAATCTGTCCTTTTGTTTAAAGCAACCTTTACTTGCAAAAAATACCTATTATGAACATTCCAATTCAGTAAAAACCAGCAAAAGCAGCAAATATTTTAATTTTTTTCCAAATCAACACTTCTCATAGGTGATCTTAATTTCCATCTGTTTACTAGTGTCCGACCGAAGGTTCGGTTTCGGTTTCGGTTTCGGCCAGTTTCGGCCAAAAAATCATGTTTCGGCTGTAGTTTCGGTTTCGGCCAAAAAACGGCCGAACCTTTCGGCCGGGCCGAAACTTACGAAATGGTACTTCGGACAAAGACCAAAAGTTGGGGAATAAGTAGGACAACAATATTAATACCTACATATACTGATTCATGTATATTAGGTACAGACATTAATTGGTTTATTATAAAACACAATTCCACTAATGAGGGCGCCACTGGACGGTTGACGCAGTCTTAAGAGGCTGTCAATACCTATAAGTGAATGAGATAGCACTGTCGCATGTTACTGGGCCCTGGGCAAGATAATAATAAGAAAACTAGCCTCATTTTTTACCTCAATTTACCATTGGTTTGTGTTCCACATGTCCTCTACTTCAGCTTAGCTTAAATCATGTATGTTTTGCATGCTTTTTTGTTTTGTCCACTAGGCTAATCATAACTGTATATATATTGAATATTCAAACACGATGTAAATTGTTCTTGAATAAATAAACTGAACTGAACTGAAACTAGCCTTTGGCCTCGCTGCGCCATGCTCGGCCTGCGGTCTCGCTTTTGAATACAATGGACATTGGTTGGAGTCTGTGCTCAACTACTTATCCTGAAGCCTTAAGCACGGCTTTGACTTCGCATGAATGTTCGCCTCAATGGGGCACTTCGGACTTTTCGGCCCAGGTGAAGATCGGTACCCGGCCTTGCGATATTGTTAACAAAAAATTTCGCGCTCGCTGCGCTCGCGTTTTTGGTTGACCCTGTGTCTACATGTTAGCTTGACTGGTGAATGAATATAGTTAGACCAAGAAAATTCTGCAATGATTTTGATAGCATATGTCATAATTTCATAAAAGTTTTGACGTTTAAAATAACACTTGCACTGCGTGTGTTATCAACTTATCAAAATCGTTGCAGAATTATCTTGGTCTAACTCTAGTAATTTTCATAAAAAACTGCTTAAGTAACATCAATTTCAAGGACATTGGGTGTTGACAGCCCCATAATATGTGTGTAAAAGCGGTTTTATGACATTTTTTCAACGATTTTAACAAGTCTACAAAAGTTTCGGTTTCGGTTTCGGTTTCGGCCGAAACTAGAGCCAAAGCCGAACATTCGGTTTCGGTTTCGGTTTCGGCAAAAAAACATGTTTCGGTCGGACACTACTGTTTACACACATAACCATAATAAAGCGATATAAGGACGAAGATGCGCGATGATTCACGCTCGTAATCTTTATAATCAAAGTTGCCTCTGTGACCCAAATCCAAGCGAGTAGTTTCATTGTGAACACACTTACATCTTATCTTAACATTACGCACACCGCACACCAACATTGTTACAGTAGTTGTGCACTTAAATTTTACAATATTTCATTTCGATTGCAAACTTTTACCCAACATAACATGGTCTCGTTATCTTTGCAAATTACGAGCTGTGGTATCACTTAACATTAGACTGGTTTTCTTTAAGTGATGCGCGCGAATTGTGCAAATGTAGTGAATAACAACCCTGTTCTAAGACGAATTTATGAAAGGCATTTGCATACACAATATCACATTAAAGCTACGGAATCTAAGCATCTAAAGGCGTGTACAGGGTTTTAATCAGACAAACTGGAAATATCAAGGCCTAATTTAGTGCAAAAATGAGTGAATGTGCATTCACACATGCATCGCCAACAAACTGTTTTACAGTTTGGCGAAACTTTAGTTATAAGTACACTGTACTTTGTATTTTGTTAAATAAAAAAAAAAAAAAAAAAAAACATACATCCTTACACTTACACTCGCTTTACATGTGTTGTATGCTACTACGCAAGCGAGATGCTTGTATCATATGAGAATTAGGACATTCCCGTCTATGTCTAGTCTAACTAGATGGAATGTGAAAAGGACGGATTATAAACAAGTAAGCACAAAGAAGATAAGAGACAGATTTGAATATGTTCTTACTTCATAGATCATTAATGCAATAGACGGATAGATACGGACTTGTTGAAAAGTGACTTGCATTTTCCTATCAAATGTTGTAAGAAAAACCTGTAACATATTTTGTTTTATAGCTACATAAATATTGAGTAGCAATTCTTCCGAGTCACTTCTCTTCTCCCGGTATGTAGGTATAATATTAAATAAGTATATCACAACTTGCGAATCTTGCGATAAATTAAGTATAGGTCGTATTTGAGCTTTCTGCGAACAAGTAAATCTTCGGTGGGAGTTTACAATTTCAAATTAGGTACCTACTTACCTACAACGTACAAGCGACCCGCCCCGGCTTCGCACGGGTTAACAAATTATACATAAATCTTCCTCTTGAATCACTCTATCTTTAAAAAAAAACCGCATCAAAATCCGTTGCATATTAGTTTTAAAGATCTTAGCATACATAGTGACAGACAGACAGCGGAAAGCGACTTTGTTTTATACTATGTAGTGATAAGACATTTCTGTCAAATAACTTGTGTCCCAAAATCGCCGGGTTACGTACTGTTACGCACACAGCCGATTGCTAATTTCTGTGTTTTGATAAGGTCGGTAACTATGCCTAATTAAGAGTAGGGACTTTGTTACAATAAATTATATGAGTTGAAGCTTATATAAAATATTTACTATGTTTTAATTTCCTATACAAAACATTATTATTCCGCAAATTATCAAGTAGGTAAGTATACTATGTAATAGTTTCACAATTAATATGTTATTTTATGATTACTGTTTCCTATCATGTACTTAATTAACGGGGACAGGAAAGAAGGATTTCCTATTTGAATTAATTGGTACCACGACAAAGATTGTATTTAATATTAATATTTATAACTCGTCTCTTACATAATATTAATTGCATGTTTTTATTTCATTTATGATTTTAGTTTAATATTTCTCGTTATTTGGCTGTCGCGGAGTGTCAATAAAAGTGACGTTTTTGTTTGAAGACACGTCACTTTTGACACTTGTTTGACACTGACATATCCGATCCATATCGTTTCAATATCTAATATTTGACGTATCTTATTGTTCGAATACGGCTGTTAGAGCGAGTACCTATTATATAGACAACAATATAATAAAACTTACGTCCGGATCCTAAATGTATGAAATTATCCGGATCTGGATCCGGATCCGCGGATCTTCCCATACATTTCGGATCCGTCGTGCAAACCCTACTTAGTACTACTTACGTCCCACTGCTGGTCACAGGCCTTCTCTCATGCGCAAGAGGGCTTGGTCTATAGCAAAGGTAATTGATTGTTAGAGAGGTAAATTCTAAGAAAAAAACGTGTCCCTTAGTTTGAGACCCTAAACAGATAGCGCTGTACTGTGCCATATGTTTTGCGGTCACTGAATTGTCAAACGTCAACTTTTGACAATCAGAGTTACCGAAAATTTATGGAGCTGTACAGCGCCATTTCGTTTACCAGTCAAATTCGAAGCACGAGGTTGTCTTAGATTCTAAACATCTTACTCAATCAATGTATCTTTCTTTGGCCTATAGTCTCCAAGCTGCGCCGCTGGTCTGATGCGCACATATGAGCACATACCTACATATATGGACATCACATACACATAGCTTCACTTTTTAATTTCGCTGCGGACGTAAGCAGGTTTCCTCACGATGAGAACTATCACAAATTAATCCTTATTTAAATTCAGTCATCCGTAGATGTATCTATTGTATATATATCAAATGTCGTATGTCTGTCTCTATAAGTAGTCGTGTTAATCAAACATGTGTTTAATTTATCGCAACAACGATTATACAACAACAGCCAACTGTCATAGATCTACATATATGTACAAGTGAACGCTCGTCATCTAATTAAAATGCGACATAAAACAGAATGGTGTCAAGTGTCATTATTTGACTTTTTTATGATATAGGTGGCAAACGAGCAGACGAATCGCCTGATGTTAAGCAATTACTGTCACTCAGCAATACCTGCTACACCAGACGGGTTGGAAGTGCGTTGCCGGAATTTAAGACGGGAGTACTCCTCTATTTTCTTGAATGTTTGATGGTCGTGTCGGTCCGGAAGGAAGGAAGTCATTCCTTTGATTAATTTCATTTGTAACATTGAATTAAACGTAGACAATTGCAAAATAATGTACCCACAAACGTCCATCTACTTCAGTTATTAAATTTACAATCAAAATATTTTGCACCTTTACATCTAAGCTTGATCCTTTGTCTACTATAATTATGGTATATCAACATTATCAACTCCGAAGGTCTGCATGTCACTGTCAAAGTAACTTATGACAAGTTGAAATAGCAAAATTATATAACAACGCTCTAATGTCTAAATTATAATGATTGTAAACTTGACACGTAAATAATTAAATAGGCGGTCGCTTGAGTTGTTTAAATAGTTTAATTGGGGCAATTATTGATCGAATGGGTAAATGGAGGATGCCAAAATAAACAAGAAAAGAGATGTGGTTAATTTGGTACTTACAAAATATTCACTCACTTGCTAAAAATACAGTTTCGGAATAATAGGACAAATAATTGCAATCGCAAGAAAAAACGCACATAATCATATCTTTAAAAAATACATACTTATAAGGAAAGATTCACTTTATGGAGGGTCGTATATTTCGTCCTATGTGCCTGTCGGAATAGCTTTAGAGTCCCTTTCGCTTATTTTATTACACTTCTACAGAACCTTACCTTAAATAAGAAAATCTGCAAAATACAGTTTTATTTTAAAATAACCTAAACCTACATTTTTAAGCTAACCTAAAAGCTAAAAGGAATGAGACACAACCTTTCAAACCATTTCCGTTCGCCCCTAAAAAAACAAAACATTTCACCTCGAGGCTGCAAACAAGCGAGAAAACAATTGATTACGCCCGCCTCAACGCGTGCGCAACCGAAAAAAGTGGTCCACGAAGATGCAACGAGAAAGAGACAGGCATACTTTCATCGGTACAGTTCGCGATAGCGAAGCGAGAGGGGGCATCGAAAGTAGTCCGTGCGATAAAGACGGAGTAAGAGTGAAATTGTTGAGGCAACTTTCGCTGAACTCGTTTCTGTTACGTCAGATGCGCTTGCGTTGCGTAACTGAAGATTATGAGTACGACACTGATTTGAATGATCGCTGGGAAGTTAACGATTAGATTTTAATGTGTTTCCGTTGTGCGGTAATGAAGTCGGGATAACTGTTATGTGGTGTAGTTTTACTAAAGAGGTTAATTAAAATAAGACGATTCGAATGTAATCTGTATCCTATATATATCCTAAACGGGTTCACCGATTTGGTCGCAGTCTTCTGTTGAGACATAAACAATTGACCGATGAGACAGGCCAGCATCAGCGAGGGTTCTCAGGTAGATTTTAATGAACTATATAGGGCACTGCAAGTGTGAAGTGAACCATATTTTTGGACGCACTTTTTTTGGGTGTGCTACATATTTCTTCAATGTCTTTAATACACAGTTTATACTGCTACTGCTATACAATTGCCTATGAATTGTCATGAAAATCGATTTGTGCGGATATAATGGTTGCACTTTTCGCTTATCGTCTCACTTATGACATTTTAACTTAAAATTATGACATACTTTACTAGCGACCCGCCCCGGTTTCGCAAGGGTTAACAAATTATACATAAACCTTCCTCTTGAATCACTCTATCTATTAAAAAACACCGCACCAAAATCCGTTGCGTACTTTTAAAGATCTAAGCATACATACGGACAGACAGACAGCGGGATGCGACTTTTTTTTATATGTACTATGTGTGATACTTTGAGTCTGTTCGGAAAGAGAAGAGTCGTGGAATGTATTGGGCCCCATAGATTCTTACTCTTCTCTTTCCGCACAGACTCTATAAGTACATGAAAATGATAACGTCAGAATCTAGTCCACCAGTAGGGAAATTGTTGCAAAACGTTATGCATGGCGGCCATTTTCTCTAATCGCCTTTTGATGCTACCGTCATTGTTGTCGGTTATGTTATGTGTATAATTTACATGGAATTATACGCCACTTGCTTTCACTATGATTCACGTACTTACTAAGTAGGTAGAAGAAAATGTTTATCTTTTGAAATCATGTTTTGTGATCAGATTTTCGTGTTCTATTGTTTTGCGACCGGGTAATACAGGCGGGCCCGAAAATATGTTGAATATTAACTTTTAGGATTTATTTTCTTACTTAAGCGTTTTTTTACAAAATGCCCATAAAATTAAATTACATACGTACCTACGTTTAACTACACTAAAGTAACGAATTTTCTTCAAATATTCTTCTTTAGCTTTGTTGCATACCTAAAGGCACAAGTTTCTGAAAATATCTAACCTAAGTAATTGCAAGAGTGGTGGTAGGGTAAGGGTAGAACGCGAGTGAGTAGCGTATAGAAGAGGCCTAGCGGGCCACAGATGGTCGAACTTTTACCGTTTGCTATCGTGGGCTGCGAGTGACACGACCATGCGTATTCAGATATTTGTGAGCGCCCCGCCCGCTCCGATATATCTGATGGCGACTGTACATCGACAAACGCCAAACGAAAAGAAAAATGTATCGGGATGACAGATGCAACGAAAGCTCACGTGAACATTTCTCACACATCGATTGGTGTTTTCTATGAACGTTGTCACTTTTCTAGGCCTCCGTCATATCAGCCTGACACATTAGCTTTTCATTTGAATGAAGACACACGGACATAATTAACACGCGGCGTGTACAAACATTTGGAGGTCATTTTGACAGCTGTGACAGCCCACATCCGTCAATCGGTGTTTGTTTCTTGGTGACAAATGTTACGCGCTTCGTTTGCGTTAATTATGGTAGTAGGAAGCTTGCTTAATACAAAAAATGTATAGCCAAATAAACGTATGCAGAACTAATGTAGATTCTAGTAGGAGTGATCTGGAGAAGGGAGGAATATTCCTTTTGAAACTTGCAATTGGAATTTTTATTATTATTTTATTATATGACATAATGACCGATGTTTACAAAATAATAATAGTACATTACTGCAGACGCCGGGAATGAAGGGCTTGCCGGGTGAGTAGGTATAGCCGGCCGACCATAGGGAGGCCGGATAGTGATACGAAGCCGGCAAGACCTTTTCACGGCTAGGCATGTATAGTGCTTTTCTCAAACATGCAATGAAATAAAAAAATACACCACAAAAAAAAACAAATTTATAATCTTTATAATTAAAATCCAACTTCACAACAAAAGTTTTTTAATTTTCCTTCCAATCCCGCCATAATTGTTTTTTTTACGGAAGTCGTCCGTATTTCGCGTGTGTCGTGTTCGAATAGACCTTATTAGGGCCATTATACACAATCTGATAATAAGAATCTCAATTTCTATAAATAAAATAAACGCAGAGGATTTTAAATATTGTCTATGGTCTCTGGTGACTTACGTATAGACAAAATTTTAAATTTATTCATCAACACATTGAATCATACAGATTCGTATTCTTAATATCAGTACGTTCGTGTATAACAGGCGTTAACACGGATATTTTGGTGCGATAATCATTCATTCACTAAAAATATTAAAAAAAAAAATATAATTCGGCTGTTTAGCCTGTTCATGGACAAAGACCCCATGTTTACATTAGAATTAAAAAAAAAAATTACTTCCCGGCCTAGGCCTTCAATTTCGTATGAAATTACTTTACAGTTCTCTGGAGTTGCTCCGCCCTAAACGTGATACTTCGAAGCCTGATATAACGCCCGGAGCGACGACAATTCATTGCATGTTTGAGAAAAGGATATTATATAGGTATCGCTTAATAACATCGTTGGCAGACGTTTCTGCTAGTTAAAATTTTAAATTAATGTGGGTAGCATCTGGTGAATTTCCAATAATGACTTGGAACTCCGGTAGCCTTTTAAGATATGTAAAGCTCTTACGGTAGATGTCGCTCGAGTCCTTTTGACCTATATGGTGAAAAGATTTGCTGGCTATGGAAGAGGTCTTGGTGGCTCAGATGGGAGAGCGCTGGAGTATTTATCCAGAGGCCGTGAGTTCAAGTCTCACCCAACACAGTAATTTTTCCACTTTTAAATTATTCTAAGCTTAATAGCATCGTTCGCAGACGTTACTGCTAGTTAAAAATTAAAATTATATATCACGATTACTAATTAGTATTTAGGTAGGTACTTTCAATCGAGATACCTTTTGTTATATCATAATGATTGATTAATTTATTTAATGTTATATGTCTATTTTATTTATCTACTATTTTCCCCAAATAAAAACCTAATATGATTCAAAACAATTATTATAAAATGGAAGGCCTCTTTTCCGCTAGAGTTAATCCTTATCACATGATGTAAACAATAGGTACACTCCTTTTTTTGGGCAGTCGTGTAACAAATTACTTGACATTATTTCGAAGCATAAACAAAAGAATCAATTGTGTCTTTCACCTACGCCAATAGCCTGTCACTATTATTTAAACAAGAAACCATTAGGTACCTATTAAAATACTTTCTTATTTCACTAATCACCACACTCTCGCTTTAATACCAACATTACCAAAATAAAGAAAGTTACATAAAAAATGTCATATAAATAATTCACCATGCACAAAACTATCGTCAGTCAGTACGACTTAAGGTTCGAAATTCCATGACAAAATATGTTAATCTAGTGTCATGTATGCCGCTAAATGGCATATAAATAAATGTCTATGGTTTAAGTGGTTAATTATATAAAGACGCTGCTGTGATATATGGGAACATATAAATAACATAACGGAGAATGATTACTGTACTTATTGAAAGCTATACTTTTAAAAACCGGTTTCAATCTGTAATAGAGCTTGTTTCAAGTATTTAAAGTCCAATTTAGAGTAAATGGTAATGTCACGGAACATTTTGCGCGCCAAATTGATTATTGATTCGTTTAAAAAACTGTTTAACCGTAATATTGTACAACATTGGAATTATAAGTGCTGTATTATTTATTAATAAGCTATTATAAGCTTTTTATTTAAATAAATGATGGCAAAGGCCCTTCGTTAGAGTGTACGAGTATAATATATTATTTACCAGACGTCGTGAATCGTAAATTTTGTAGCAATTTAGGTGCAGCGTGGTTGATATTAAGGAATTGCTAAAAACAATTTGTAGAGAGATAATCAATTAAGGTTCATAAATAAATAAACATAGTCACACACACACACTACCGAAGTACAGCTTTTACTATGTACTTAAGAAGAAAGACCTGTTCTTAGGTGCTTCTTAATACACATGGGGTTATGCTTATACATGGTCGGCATTTATATAAAACTAGCGACCCGCCCCGGCTTCGCACGGGTTAACAAATTATACATAAACGTTCCTCTTGAATCACTTTATCTATTTAAAAAAAACCGCGTCAAAATCCGTTGCGTAAGTTTTTAAGATCTAAGCATACAGACAGACAGCGGGAAGCGACTTTGTTTTATACTATGTAGTGATGGTTCATGTCTTTTCAAAGCTCCCGGACTCCCTGTATCCCAATCCCAGCCCCCACTCCATTATCTAATCTATTTCTGTCCCTTTTAATGGGACCAACATAAGTAGCGGGTGCTAATGTTTAAATATAGCAAGTTCCAGCAATTCCGAGTCACCTTAGACCGTGAGTCATGACCTTTCCTTTTGTCAGTCGCCGGAAAAGACCAATCAGGATTCCTGCCCACCTTTTTTTAGCAATTTAGTTTTTTTAGTTTTAGCTGGAGCCTGTTTTGGCATTTAGAAAGATATATGGACTTGTTTTTATTGCCATATCGATTTAAAACCTACCAAGAAAGGATAAGGATATCAAGATCCAAAGAAAGGATATCCTTTTTTTTTGTTTAACCCTAAAAAGCGGTGGTGGACGAGTGGATGAGACGTGCGGCTTTCAATCCGAAGGTCGCGGGTTCAATTCTTGCCCAATCTGCGTACTAATGAGGTTTTCGGAACGTATGTACCTACGGAATATATATCATTATTTGATAAGTTTTGATAAGTTTCGGTGGAGAAAAACATCGTGAGGAAACATGTACCTAAACATCATCATCAAACATCGCGTTGTCCCTTCTTTTTGCCACGGCTTTTACCAGGCTCCCACCGGGGTCCGCTTGGAAACATATATGTATAGGTACATCTGCGAAGACATTCTTTCAAAGGTGTATGTGTAGCCCCAAACGATGTATGTGGTGTCCTAGCGTGAAGGCGTTCAAAATACCAAAGCACAGACCTCCAACATGAGAGAGAGTGACATCAAAAACATCGCAGGCCCTCTCCGGAGGAGAGAAGCAGCAAATGTTCCTGCTTGGGTGAGATTTGGAGAGGCGTATGCCCAACAATGGGCGCATACTCGCTGAGAAAGTAAGAGAAGAGATGAGTAGTCCCCAACCGGCATTAGGCCCATAGCCCAAACCCCTCGCGCATGAGAGGAGGCCTGTGCCCAGCGGTGGGACGCAACAAAATATAGCAATGCCACGTGATGCCGTTTCCATGCTCTGTCACTTGCCATGTTATTTGCCTGCTTACGTTACGTACTTTTTCCAGAAGTAAACAATTCTTTAGACTTACCTTGAAATGCTAAATGCAATCCTTCTCAAGTCAAACGTCCATTTAGGTAAATAATAAACCCCGATTCAGATTGAAAGCACATCGCCGATTAGCAATTTATTTTATTTAGTGACCGGCGATATAAATAAATCAAGACTCGACTTAACTGACTGGTTCTACGAAAAGCTAATTCGCGGTAGGATGAAAGTGACGCGTCTTTCTAAATTTTTCCTCAATGCTGTGAAGAATTATCCTTTTTTGGATCGATTATAGTACCTATTCGTTTATATTTTATTGTTACTGTTAATTAATCTTAAAAAATTCCCTATCTGCCATCAAGTATGCTCAAAGCTGTGGTGCAGTTTTTCAGTCAAATTTACTACCTATGTATTTAGTACCTACCATATGACGTACTTAAACAAGATACTACCTATTTATACTTATT
Organism: Cydia amplana; assembly: GCF_948474715.1. Lineage (NCBI taxonomy): Eukaryota > Metazoa > Arthropoda > Insecta > Lepidoptera > Tortricidae > Cydia > Cydia amplana. Next base: position 17,535,662 of record NC_086072.1, read on the forward strand.
AATCTTTAAATATTACAATATGCTTTTAATTTAAATAAATGATGTGTGGCTATCAAGCTGAAACTCCGCCAGTTAATAAAAGTAAGATAAAATAATGCTTATTAAAACATTAATAGGAACACTTGTACAGGAAATTATGTGTTACTAATTACAAGGGTCTGATAATATATCCAATTATACAAAAACAACATCATGCAAAATTTACCACTCAATATTCCGATCATTTTAAACTCAAGCATTCAACAAAATTCTGTTAAAGCAATTTAAACCTTCACTCCACCTAATAGAACTGCATATACAGAAAGGATGATGAGTTAAGGCCTGTTGAATGGATGGAGGGAAATATTGTATGCATATTAGAAATAAATGTACTTATAAAGGAACTCACTCACGCAAGAGGCGGAGTCAAAGTTCAGAATATAGCCTTCGTCCAATCGACTCTCAAATACAACACATGAAATATTGAATTCAAGCTATTACTTACTTAACCTATGTTCATTCAAAAAGCACACTTCATACGTGCAACACAAAGTACAATATTCAATGTATTAAAAAGGAAAAGGAAAAAGTTTAAGCAGCAGTTTAATAGCTCATTGTAGCTCATCAGAAATACTTAATGCAAAATCTGATAAAATTACAGAAAACCAAGAGCTTCATTTACCTACTTACAATGGCTTTTAGATTCCCGTCCGTTGGTTTTCTTTGGTAGAAATGTCGAAATAAGCAGAATTATACATTACTCACTTCATTCTTGCTTATTTTTAATACTTACCACATTTTTCGAAAAAGTGATTTTTATACAGCCTGTTACAGGTTTTATCTCACAAACAGATTACTCCCTCTAAATATTAGACAAGCTACTAGTAAGTTTTCTTTCAAGCGGATGTTACGTAAGCATTTGCTAAAGCAAGAGTTCGAATAATATCCATCATTATTATATTTATAGTATGTATTTTATAAATATGTGGTAGTTTATATATATTTTATTTATTTATGTAATTTATAAGTATAGTTTGCTTTTTTTTAACTCACTCAATATATTTTCTCTCTCTGCACCAATTGAAGGTATCTCTGTTTGGCCCTATGGTTGACTGGTAGAGAATGCCATTTGGCATTAAGTCCGCCATTTGTACATTGTTGTATATATTTTGTGCAATAAAGTTTAAATAAAATAAATAATAACAGATTAAATCCAACTTCAGGAATCAAGTTAATTTTACTTAAAATCAAGCTGATGTGCAACTTAATAGCTTGTGTATAACACTCAATAGGTATTTTCGCAAATACGGCTGGATCACTTTCGTCTGTTGGGATCTAGAAAAAAAGATATCGCATGATTTTTTGAGTGAATACAAGCAACATTGTGCGTAGCATCTCACAGCGTTGATCTATGGTTTCGGAAAACGGCATCCAAAAATTATATGTATTGGGTACTACAATAGAATTAAAATCAATGCATGTTCTATTTCAAGCGACATCTGGCAAGGCAAAAATTAACAACTGAATATTGTAATCCTATAAAGTGATTTGAAACGGATATTTACTGGACTAAACATCAGTATTTATACTAAGACTGGACTTTATCGCGTACACATAGGTGCTTATATTATTTTTCCTGACGTTTCGAACCTGTCATTGTGTTCTTTCGAAGGCATTCACGTTTTAGTTTAAATAATGAGTAAAGCATGTTCTTTGAAATCAATAAACATCGAAAGACTATACATGGAGCGGCGGCGTTCTCACAGGTAATGGTAAATAAAATAATAGACAAACACATTTCCTGTCCCGGCGGTGACCTATAGTTTCGCAAACCCATGGGCCCGGCCATGGCGCAAGCGCGCGACAATGTTGCAACTCGGTGGTAGCCCAGCGGTGGGCAGTTCCATGGTAGGTTTTACGTGTGGGAATGTTCAAATGTAGAAAATTGTGAGGCGAAAAACTTGCTGCTTAAATAATTAGCTGGATTGAAATTAATCGACTTTACGCTGCCATTAATGATTAGATATTTGACACACGATAGGAAAAAGGATCATTGTGGACCATACATTTTTTTAAACTTATTGTGATGGTGGAATAAGCTTATAATAATTTTAAAAATAATTGACGGAGTTGTAGCACGATCATAACTACAGACGTTCACATTCCTTTGTGGAAGTCGATTATAAATGTCACCTTTAAGACGTCACTTTTACACACCATAGACTGCAAAAATTATTCATCCCATTTAGCATCTAGCCGCCCAGAAAAGGCTTTTAATTCCATTGTATTATTTGTATTCTGAATCTTTATATTGACAATACAAAATTGCATTTGTTTTGGCATGGTTTGGTTATGGCTATTGGCGGCTTGAAGTTAGGGGACTGATTTTACGAAGCCGGGGTAAATACTCGAGTTTTAGCTTGCTAGGTTAGAAGGTTACATACACATACCTTCCTTGATTTACGTCTCAAATTACTATAGGTAACTAAACAGCATATCATTTCAAATTTCCAGGAAGTCTCGATGTCGTGAATCCTGCATGACTCATCTCACGACACATTTCTCTGACACATCTTCGACCTTGGCCTTAGCTCCACTGTCCTATAGCCACTATTTTACCACAATTACTATAACAGGAAAGGAAGTTGTTTCATCAGAATGGAATTATTTCGCGAGAACAGTAAACAACCGAATGATTATAGTCTACGAAAGCCGTCAATCGAAGCTTGAAACGTACGTCATAGGTACGTATATAAAGCTTCGGAGAAACGTGGGTTGTATTTATATTTACGTTTCGTGTCCGCTTTAGAGAAAGCTTTCGTGAAATATTCGTTTATGAGGGAGATATAATATATCATAGAGGAGGGATATCATAAAGCCAAGCAAAATTTCAAAAATATATATATATATATTTTCGCCATTACATGCTGAATGTAACATATGTCCGGAAGTGACTAAAACGACCTGGCGTGGCCAGATCGAGCCGTAGTAATTTTTTTTTAATATTGAATGAAAAATGTGCTGTGTCAATACGCCATTTATAATTTGTTGTATTTTTCTCTTCATGAGAATGAAATGAGTTATGGTATTTTTGAGTAAAGTTAATTATGTAACTAAACTAATACCAAAGGGACCTAGATAAAGGCGTCACGTTTTTTTACATATTTAATACACCGTATCTCAAAAGAATAGTTACAAGTCTTTTTACGATACAAGTGCGCAAAATAGGAAATTCGCAACGAGTGGCCAATTTTAAAACACGACCGAAGGGAGTGGCAGCGGCCCGACAGACTTGCTGCGTCATGTGTTCTGGTGTAGAATTTGTATGTACGACTAGCCCTAATAGTGCCTCCTAATACATGCAAGCTCTGGCCATGAGGCGTCAGGAATAAGGAAGGGATCTAAATGCAAGACGCAAAAACGCACGGCAGTTTTCGGCTCAGACGTGAGGTAATCTGCCTTCCTCGTTAAGTTTGAGGCACACTTGGCTTAATAGTTGGCTTTACTTAATAGCACACCAAAAACGTCGCAAAGTAAAAGTAGTTTAAAGTAGCTCCTATAGATGCCAACGTGAAAGAAGGACGATTACGTTGGTACGAGCACGTAATGAGGCGTCAAAAACTCATCACATAAAACGGGTCCTCAACCTCCCAGAACAGCCGAAGGGACAAGGCAGGCCACCTTCTACATGATGGTCTAACGTGCAAAGAGAGATCCAGAAGCAGAACATTAACCCACAGACAACCCGAAATAGAATTTTTTGGCGCAAATGTACGGGAAGACCCGACCCCAGATAAACTGGGATAAGGGTAGGACAAAGAAGACACCAAAAACGTCTCAAGTAGGATCTACACACTATCTACTCTATAGCAAGCATTAATAGTACATAATGAATTTGTTTAAATTGGCTTTAAGGACCTCCTCCTTTTATACTTAACTAGAGCGAAGTAGGAATGTTCTTTAAGTATTTGTAGTTCATTGTAAGTATATACAATTGGCGTGCCGTAAAATCCTGTCAAAAAGTTATCAGATCTTATATAAAGCCAAGCTACTGACTCTACACGGCCTAACTCTACAAGCTCTAAATTCACAAACTCTACAATCAACGCCTTAGTCAAGTTATGTGGCTTGGCCGTTTCGCAGATGGACTTTATATTTCGAGTATCTCAGTGACTAAGGTGTAATTAAGGAATATTTTAGAAAACTCTTTGAAAAAAAATACTGTTTAAATTACCGTCGCGTCGTCACCGTTAAGTGATAAAAAATACCATTAAAAACCCAAAAATAAGTTCTTAGAAGTCTAATTAATATTTTTTACTTCTTTACCTACTACTTTTTTTCCACCTTTGTTATCTGTACCTACATGTTTTGTTGTCCGTAAATGTGTTTTATCTTTTTCATCTTTATCCTATTTCCACGGCCCTCCCAGTGTGCCTCAGCAGGAAAGCCTAGGCGGCGCACACGTCCATCGAATGACAAATTTCATTCGACCTTGGCAGCCATACTTTAAATTTTCCTCGTGTGTGATTGAAATCCGATATTTTAGAACTACGTGATTGTATGAAAGCGGGTGTGAATTCAAATTTGGTGACAATATATGTTTCGAAGAAAATGGTCATTAAATCGATACGTTGAATCACGAATATACTTTTAGTAATTTTTTATTGATTTCTTCCTCATCATATTATTTACTGCGGAATTTTAGCAGAATTAATATTCAGAAAAGTAATATGATGCCGGTTTAATTTAAATTTCATTGATTATGCGCCTTCTAACTATTATTTTTAAGTATTCTTAATACAATTTCGTGACATATAGGATACAACTTTGATGTAGCTAAGTAAATAAGTTTTCAAAATGACTTATATTTTTTTTAATATTTATTCTTGCAAAACAAAGTTTCAATTCAACATAAACAAAAAAATAATTAATCCATTAAAGCTATACGGAATTAAAATGAAAGGTCAAATCAAGGTGTTGAAAATAGTGGCCTGTACTTACAAACAACTGTCAAATAAATCAAATATCGTAATCATGCAATCAGTAAGTCTTTAATTAGCGGTTATGGTTTAGCATTATATGAATAGTCAATAAACTTATCTTGGACATTCATCCACCCATTTGATTTGTAATAACTTCTCTACAATATTTACGAAGTACATAGCCTTTAAAGCGCATGCTAATATTGGCAATGTACGAAGTCGGTGGAGGGGGAATTGGCGCTGATCGTCACAAACACAGGTAATCTTATGGAATGTCCGATATTAGTACTAGCTAGTTCAAGCACTAATTTTACTCCATAAGATTTAACGTAGAAAGTCCGACAAAATGAGGGCAGCACCAGTCGTGCACCTAGCGAATACAATTGTACATAGGTGCTTCAAGTTACCGAGCCTCTCCTCACCTGAAATATCTGGCAACAGTAGCAATATTAGGTACATTAGAATTAAATACATAATTCGTTTTCGTATTTTTAGTATTCTTGATTGGGTTTTTTATGTAATTAGTCACCAAAGACAATACCTACTAATAAAAATACTACTAATACTACAACACTACTAAGTATTTAATAAATAGTCGCTGTTGTAATTAATTAGTTCACACTAGTAGGTATAGGGATACTTATTTAATAATTATTGAATCCCTGCCTCTATGGGCACCGTGGTACACAATCCCATTGTTACAAAACTTAGCAGCTAATTAAGGCAAGCTATCGATTCATCAAATCTATGCCCACGCGCATTCGGCACCGTTATGCGAGCTGGTAGGGTGTCAATAGTATATTGGTGTCAAGATTTTTAATATTTTTATGTACAAATCGGGATATACGTACAGTTGTGTCACAGTTATGTCACATAAAAGACGGCAACACTCCCCTTATATAAATATATGACAATAGGTATTCTACTTTAAAGGAGTGTGCCTATGTCTATAAGGCACTATAAGCAAGAATATGCCTATAAGCAGCCTTTACCCACCTCGCCAGCTCATAAATGGAGTGTAAATGATCACACATGATATAAATCGAATTGTCAAAGCGAGTCACTTGAGTAATCGCTCAATCATTGGCTGCAACACTGTTGCATATCTCTGCGCTAAGCTGCATTGGAACCCAATCAGATAGCTTTTGTTAAGCACTTGTGCCGCTTGCAATATTGTGGCATGTGTGTTATAGGTACATATTAACTGCTTTATTCATCTGAAGCATTAGATTAGGTTTTTATAATATGTATATCAAAGTAAAATGTAAAAACAATGTTAAATACATATAAACATATTATAAAAAAACCTAACCTAGGGTGCCGGGGCAGGGCCTAAGCTGCCGGTGGTCAGGGTCGCAGAGAGAGGAACCGACACTACCTGCGCCGTGTCCAAGACTTCTGCATCTGACCCTGTATGCTACCACCTTCATGGTTCCTGAATCCTGAGATACAGGATCAGCCTAGTTTGGGGACCACTGTCTGTGTTTTTGATGTAATGTTTATTACCTTAATAAACCTTTTCAATTTTTCTTTCATTTTTCATTTTCACCTAGCGAGAGTCTCAAACGTTGATCGACTATTCCATGCTTAACCAGTACACATAGTCATCATTGAATATAACGAATAAACTTTGAAACAAAGCAAAATAAAACCTAATCCGAAATAGATGTCATATACGAAAGAAAAAGTGACCATGTCTCCAATGCCCAGGGCTGGGATCGAACCAGCGTCCTCTGCAATTACCACAAATCGAACCCATCATCATCATAACTCTAGAGCTCTGCTCTTGTCGGTGGAGTAATCACCAATCCTTCCTTTCAAAATATTTTCATAAAATAATTTAACTAGTTTCCTAGCAAAGCCTAATGCGCACAAAAACAGCTAAGTAACAAGTTTTTACAGTTCACGTTTCAACCACATTAGAGGCACATCGTTTCGGAGATGCACTCAAACATTATGACCAAAGCGACCTTACAAAAGTCCTAGTCCTAACCAACTCATGGCCACCGCAAAAAGGACAAGTCAAGTCCTCAGCCTAGGTGTTCGCGCATTGTTTTTGCTCCAACAATCATTAATTACTGGCATTCAAGTGGGCACAGATGTTTGTACACTCTGTAATGGTCCGCCCACTGCCGTGTTCATGGACCTTTGACTGGAAAGATGGGTTTTGTAGGTAATTGTGTTACCTCTTTAACTAATTACTTAATTATAAGCTACAAATATTAACTTACATTTATAGACGGGTCTAACGCGAAATTTATTCAATTACCTTTATTTACCGACGTTTCGACACAGGTTTCACTGGTCATGGTCGCGGCTAACTGATGTCCCAGCAAAATGTCAAAACAGAGATTTGTGCAACTACCCGACGAAAAGTGTATGAAAAAGTTTGGGGTAGACATCACATTTTCAAACCACCCACTACACTTAATGTTAATTATTGTCAATAGTCCGACACGCAACACTCACAATATCCACGCACACGTCCGAAGATAGATCCTTTGGCTTTAACTTCTGTATCACTGGTTCCCAAGTTGGCGATAAGTTGAATCCATCCTCCCTATTAAAATTCCTGGGGTGTTTCTTGATTTCAATTGCTTCTCGCACAACTCGAAGATAATAATGGCGTTCAGTGGAGACAACTTTTGGTCTATGCAACTCAATCCAGTGAAAATATTATATAAGCTACAATATAACAGAGTTGATAACTTGATGACCAGATTCGATTGTAAGGTATCATATGGATCAAGGCTCGGAAAACGCCCGTCATCTTGAATCAAATCATAATTTAGGATCCATTTACAAGACGAAAATGGTCGTTTACAGTCTACGGATGTCATTGGGGCATATCTAATCGTTGACATTGGTATAAAGGAGTCTGTGTTGTACGGAACAGGGTAATGTTTTCCAAATGACGGGCGTCATTCCGAGCCTTGCGAGCCTTGCCTTGCGGATATATACCTACTACTATAATACCTACTCCATAGTACCTAACTAGTTTAGTAATTGTATATTTTGTACCTATGTAAGTATTAACATATAAAAAAAACCAGCCGACCCTTAGGCATTTAATGCCAGGCACCACTACTTTTAAATTTAATGAACATTAAACTTATCAATAAAATATGTGTGTACTCGTAAATTATATACAGATTGCAGCAACGCCTTAAATTTATTCCTTCGTAATTTGTACCGTATCACATAAAACTAATTACAGAAGCGGTTGAGGTTTTCCACCTGTCAATCAATTAGCGGACGTCGAAGCTTGACAGAGACTTCAAGAACACCCTAGACTCAGCTTAGTATTTTTCCGGACCTAGGTACTCGTATATAGCTAATACATACTGCCTGGTACAGTCAGCATCATTAGTAGTGGCCATCCAACTCGTCAAAAGTAGGTATCTGCCACTCTGGGTAGCTTTTCCAAACGGAGATACATATCTACAGTTCGCGTCCAAAAGAACTCTGTAGATACATACAGTCTAATTGTTCTATATAATAGGTATATAGACACATTTATTTTTATTAAACTGTTAGAGAAAGGTAGATACTTATGACGCATAGTCGTATTCGCTATTTTTGACTTGACAGAATACGGTCCTGATAAAAGTTCTTATTAATTCGAGAATCCTTACCATATTCTATTCTATTATCTTAAGATGTGTTTTGATTTGGAATTATTTCTAGAAGTAATTTGGTATTTATTTAATAAAAACACTTAAAATACAAATTTATAAATAAAAAATTTGGCCTAGAAAGCTCAATTTAATCTTCTCATACCACCTCGATGACGTCTTAAGTTTTACTCGTACTTTTAAGTTTCACCATCACTGCATATGTATTGCCTGGAAGAGGAATCAGTTTATTGAAAAAGGCAAGACAAAATAACTATTTATGTGACCTATATTAAATTTGAATACTTATTTACCTACACATTCAAATTCCAAGTCAGTGCGTACTAAGTAGCAAGGCTCATACGTTTTTAACTTTTTATCGTCATAAGTTTTGCTATTTATCTTTGTTAAAATACTGCCGTTAATCCATTCGTAGGTTTTATAATAAATTATTATGACCTCTATCGTTTTACCTTTTTAGTCATTCCCTCCTACTTTTTACTTAAGATTCTAGTAACGTAGGCACTACTTGTCATAAATTTACACTAGGCCTCGTCGCACCTTTATTTGCTAGGATATACCTGCCATAGATTTCGCATTATGAAATATTTATCAAGACTTGGGGCCACCAAAAAAAATCTTTTTTATCTTATGAGTGTAAGTTATTTTATGGCCTCACCATACGTCACCTATAAGTGCATGAGACTTGCAATACATTCCGGCATTAGTTCGATCGATTAAATTATTTGCTTCTACTTACTTATCCAGCAATTAGGTATACCTTCTAATCTTATGCCACTTTTTGCGACGTCTATACGTACACTATCTAGTGTATTATGTTGTCTATGGCTAGAAAATAATACCTATAATATTGACTATATCTTTTTTGATTGACGTGACCTACAGCTTTGGTGTTAATTTTTGCAAAATATTTCTTATCTCTAACCAAATACGGTGTTAATGTAATTCAATCGACTATCTAAGAATACATTAATATAAAGTTTTATGTCAGTATTGAAGCCGATAAGTGATTAGAAATATTATTGAATCGGATCAAGAGTCAGGGATATACGTATTATGTACGAGTAAACAATCATAATGGCCGACCTTTGATGTGACAAACTAAATGGTCGCTGAGGCCCCGTAGAACTCATGTTAGCTTAATGTTTAAATATTTATTAAAATGCTATTTTTTGTACGTATAGGGTGGTTATAGGTTGTACTGTACAGTATGACTGCTTTACTTTAGGTATCTCAACTTTGCTCCAAAACACACTTCACTGTGAACATCAACGGAATGAAACGGAATAATTTCTAACACAATTGTATAATTACAAAACACAGGGTGAAACGAAGCCTCTTTATACTGCTTATTAAATGTGCTTATCTGGGTTGAGTAATTAATTTATTCAAATTATCATTCGCGTTAATTTTTTTGCAGTGAGCACGCACTCTAATTAGACATTTCCGAGATAATATCTTGGGTGATAAACTGACATTTGCGCAGACAATAGTACATTACATACCTAGGGAGGTGAATTCGTAAATGCTCCAGAGCGCAGGTGTTTGTGGCCCAAACCCAAGGTGAGAGCCATAAATATGCGATCTGGGGCTTTAGGAATTACCGACCGTGGTTTGTATAAAGTTTTACGTCTTGCCTTGGCCAGGAAGTGAGATTTTCTTCTCGCGTAGCGTAGCTAGGGTGACGTAAGGGAATATTTAGATCAGTAAAGCAGAATATTGTATCCGTGAATTTCAAAGCAGAAGTTGATAGAGCCATATTTTTTGTGGTAACTTGATTGTCAAATATAAATATTTTGTACTTGTTCAGCTATGTATATCTATTTAAATTGTTATAACCCGAAAGGTTTTCAAGTGTACAGACCCCCTGCATAGAAGTTTGTATGCCAAGGTGCTAAGCAAATAGTACTGCTGACAGTACATTGTGTTTATACAAATTTATATTCTAACCCAATGGCTTTGGCAGATTTGGAAGAACGAAATGTAGATTTTTTCGCCAATCCATCATTGCCTATTTTTTAAGAAGTAAAATAAATTAATGTTTGTAAAATGCAAATAATTTGACAAGATTATTAATTGAAACAATAAAATTTAACTAATATTGAATCGCTGCTTAATATCGAATTTTATTTGCATTTTAGGTAAAGCTGCATATACACTCACGTTCTATGCTGTCTTCTAAAAGTAAATTTATATTTACTACCTGTATTATATGTCGGTCTAAATTGCGTGGTTTTAGATGTTAGTGCTTTGGACATTTCTAGGCAATTATAAAATTAAGAATTTAAGGTGAGTTCCCAATTCATTCATTAAACAATTTATTGATAAAAGCACATCGGTTAACCTTCTTTTTTCTGTGAGTTTCCAAAACCCTCTTCTCAAAGCTATCCTACGTCCTTCCTCGGGCCTCAAAATATATCCATAACAAAATTCACCTAATTCGTTTTAGCGGTTTAAGCGTGAAGAGGTAACAGATAGACAGAGCTACATTTGCATTTACAATATTTATAGGGATTTCTTTTAAAGTTTGTATGCGGTTTTTGCCATATGTCTATAGCCAGACTAAAACGCGTAGGCCACATATTTATGAGTGACGGTGGCGCTTTGAGCACTAATACCCGATTAATGCCACGATGCTTTATTATGATTGACACCACGCGATTATATGCAGATTGCACTCCGATTGCAGCGGATCGAGTGAAGTCTTAATTGGAATATTTTAGCAAGTTGTAATAGCACATCATAAGGAATTATTAGCATGCTGAAGTGGCACAGGGTTCGGCTGTAGTAGGGGAGACCGAGGTAAAAACAACGTCAATTTTGCGCTATTAGCTGGAGAAAAAGGAGGTCTATAGTGTAAGCCGCATTATATAGCGTGCGACATTGCGATTTAGTAAATGTCAGGATAAGGATGCGTCAAATGACGTTCAAAGTTGGTTCTGTTTTTTTTTTTGTTTTTAACCAAATTACAAAAAAAGGAGGTTATCAATTCGACCGTATACTTACTAATACTGTATGATAGTACAGGAGTGGTCCCTCAGAGCCTCCCGTGGAAGCCCCGAAGACCTCTTCTCTCTCCCACTTCTGCATGACGCAGCTCAATGGCTGAGAACATTAGACATGAATTTGTGATTCGTGGTTACCTGTTATTTAAGATTTTTCATGCCATCATGATCATTATCCTTGCCTTATCCCATTTACTTGGGGTCGGCACATCTTAACACTCTGGCGCCATTTTTGGCGGTCTTTTGTCATATCCGGCGTCAAGCCTTGCGTCAGTAGGTCTTTTTTGATGGTCGAAGCCCAATTTGTCAGCGGTCGGCCCCTTCCCCTTGAGACTTCAGCATTTTCGGTGGTTACACTCTTTGTAATATGGTCGTCGCTACGGCGTTGGACATGTCCGAACCGATTATTTAAGATTTTTTATGGCATACGATGAAATAACTAACATTACCAAGGATCAGATTACTTACACGTATATAACAAGGAAGGCAAGCCGCACTATTATGCCCGCAATAAAATAGGTACCGTGCGATACTGGTCGACCTTGCGCGCTGACATTCCTGCCCTTTCTTCCACCTTGTCTTCTACTACTTGTACTGTGTGCTATACGAAGGACACCCATAGACTTATGGGTAGATAAGTAGATAGTGATAATCAACTCAATAAAAAGAAATATATAAATAACAAAAAAAAACTATACTCATCCTTTTCTTTTGGGTGCTAGTACTAGTGTAAGACAAAAAAAGTATGATTCTCTCTATCTATGTTTGAAATAAGCCAGTCCTTTGACACATTACACCTGCGGAAAAAAAACAATTGACAAACCAGACAGACGGTTTAATGTCTGAAATTTCTTCCACTCAACCGCGACGGTAAATAAGCATAGCCTCTATTCAGACATACAGCGAGTTAACGACACTGTCAACCTAGGTTTTCTAAGTAGGTATCGTAAAACTATAAAACTTTGCCCTTTAACATAACTTTGACGATGGTACTTGTCCAGTCCAGACCGTGGCCATATGGCGGCTCTGATGCTAATTTAAGGCTTCGACACACAGGCGCGTTTTCCGGGCGGGGCGTGAGCGGGGCGCGCCGCTTTTACATATAAAACGCTCACGCGTCGCTCACGCCCCGCCCGGAAAACGCGCCTGTATGACGAAGCCTTTAGGTTGTTTCTTCATACAGATGTTAGTTGAATAAAACACCAAATTCGTTAGACTAAACACGTGTTATTTATAATTTATAATTCGTTATGTTTTGTATGATTCTTTATATTGCAAGTTTTTGTTATGATTTTGTCTATTGGTTTATGAGTTTTATGACATCTCGACACACTTTTATTGCGAATTTCGCAGTCTTGAGAGCTATTATAATTCCTGGACTTGGTTACTTTTGTGGACTGTGCGCGTTGGAGAGTTTGTGGCCTAAAATGAAAACTTACGAATAAATATAAATAAATAAGTACTTTGGGGGACAATCTTGCACAGATCGATCTAAGCAAAGCTCAACCAATGCTATTGGTTGATTACCGCACGTCTGATGAGAGATCGCTTCATTGGAAAGGCATCCTTACCCATCCTTGGAACTATGTGTACCTAACGTATAGTCACTGTTTGTTACGACGCAATTAAAGGACAAACCAATTACAAATCCTTACAATTTTCCCTCTTATTTATTAATTTAAAGGAAAAGTAGTCAATTACTTTCTATAAAAAAGTAACCGCTACCAGCTTTATAATGAATCTTTGTAGCTAAAAAACAATTATAATGACCGCTCATTAACTTGTTATTGAATATTTAAATTAGAGGAAGGAAAATTAATTGACATTATCACTTATTGTAACTAGTCAAAAGACTTACGTTTAATTAGGATTACTCGTATTAATATGGCGGAGTTTAAAATTACTCTCGTGGATTGTTGGTCACCATGACGCACGGGTTTAACAATCACCTTCTCAATTAGAATTTTCCTTATTTGTTTATTCAACTGGTGTATTTAAATGTACTTAGAAAATTTAATATAGGATTTACTTAACCGACTACATAATGAACTAAGTAACTATTTATTGCACGGAAAGGATACAACAGTGGTTACAACACGAATTACTGGTAAGAGTTGTGCATAACTAAATTGACATGCCGAAATTCCAGGACTCCCCGCACTAGGCTAGGCCTGTATCGCGGGAGACCAGATGTACATTGTATGTCATGCAAGTTAACTTAAGAGGAGAAAGATACCTAATTCTAATTTTAACAATTGTGTAAACTAAACAATTAGTCTTATGGAATTTGCATGTTCCGTATGAAATCCAGTAAAACAATTTTTCATCACACTTGCTTGTAAAAGGTATTAACCTACACTACCCTACACATAGGCGATGAGATATCGAGCTAGGGCTGTAATCTATTTTTTCATCAGCCTTGCTAGACGATGCGGTCCGTGAATCCTAAACTTCGACCCTGAGCTGTTAATATACGTCCAAAATTAGGCAGAAGTTTTATTTTTTTTCCCTTTTCTTTCTTCACAGGTGTGATGGAAAACCTATTTTTATTATTATTTATTAGGGATAGTAGGGATAAAATCTTAATGTACTTTCTTGATCCTTCTTGTACAAATTAAATAGTAGGACATACCTAATATAATATAAGTAAGTTACTGATGTTTAAATAAGTACCAATTAAATATTGCTTAGATATTTTCTAACTAAGTAATTTGCTTGTGGTCTCGACATTTACCTACGTTAATTAAGACACCGTATTAGCTAAACAATGCCTTTTCCAACACAGTCTTAATATAGTGGAAAAGCTCCATCAATAACGTCCTTTTGACTCTATCGCTTGTTATGTTAACAAGTCAACATTACCCATTCTATCAGGAGCATGCATCGGCCCACTCTTCCAGATTTATGGCACGCCCGTGCCGCCAATGTCTTTGTGTTTAGCGGTTGCATAAATGAATAGAGGAATATGTTAGATTATTAGACATGCATTCATTAAGTTTTGGCTAATAAGGGCTTAAACAGACGAGTTATTCAGCAGCAGTTTAGGGAGCGAGAAATAAAGTGGCTGGTCGCTGGGTGCTTAGTTTAAAGGATTTCACAGATAGACAACGGCTTCCTAGCCTAGTCGGTAGTAAACTGTAAAAACTGATACTAATTTAACATTTCTAAGCACTTTTGGACCTTACTAGTTACTACCTACGTTTAATTCATAGTTTGGTACCTAATTATTTTACAATAAACAAAGTTTTAAATACACGAAATCATTCCCGCACCGAAAACCCCGATGTATGGTAGTAACCCTGACTAAGAAGCAGGAGATTTCAATGGTTGGTTTTAGGTTTTCGTCTGCCAACTACCTACCTAGCGTCTGCATGGTCTACCGAGATATTATTGACTAGACATAAAAAAATAGTGAAATATGTTTTAACTTAACAATCATACTATCTGCAAAGATTAAAATAAATATGTACCTACACCACGATGCATCTATGATCCTAACAGTGTAGTGTTATCATTCACTTGCAGCATGCGGCACATGCCACACCGCCGGCAGAATCTAATTAATTGCTCCAAGGTCCCTGTCCGGACGATTTGTTGTCACCGACACTATGCTTGTAAACCCGCGGTACAAGCCATAGAAGAACAGTTGTTTTCCTGACTCTTTATCAGTGAGACATCTATGAAAGACTATGGAGTCTTATAGATTATATTTCCTACAAGTACTAATGGTAGTACTTGTAGGAAATATAATCTATAAATCATCCCCTACATTTCCCCTCTTTCGCCAAGTACGTCATCAAACATAGCAAGTAAGGTAAATATTTGACATACTTAAGGATTATTCACTTCGAACCATAATAAAAATCTTGTTTTACATTTGAGAAAGGCTACCTACCTAAGTTAATTTTATATGTACGTATTAATAAACTACGTGACTGACTAAAACTACGTTAGTACGGGTCTGTGGTTTTACGACGTCATCAAAGATCATCCATTTAAGTTTGTTCTAGCGATAAGTAAACCGCAATTACGTACGCTTCTGGCCTACTTCGTCTGAGTACTCTCAATGTGGGTTGCTTGCACCCCCATGACTGTATCAAGGGGTGGGGGGTCATTGTGGTCAAACCAGATAACTCGAGCAAAAGGGTTTTCGAAATTAGAACTATATGTGACAGACGTGGAGTTCTACTTTTAATGAAAAAATATTTTGATTTATCGGCTTTGACCTCCCAGTCCTCGGTATTTTCTCAAATACTTATCCCCATTGCACCTCTTTTGCAAAATTATTAATATTTTCAACACAGTATATTTAGGTAGGTACCTACAGCTATCTGATTTCGCTTCTGACTTGCGCCGCATCGTAATTATTAATGAATTCAGTCTTTAAGAGCACTTTGCATTGTAATTGAATTTGTTGTGGAACATTAAAAATATTGACAGGCACCAATCAACGGAAGAATGAGATAATGTTGTACCGCCGATGTGCTTTTAAGATTAATTTGTGGCATACACTTACGTGAAATGCTTTGACAATAGGTTCTTTAAAATGTACTCAGCTAACATTTTAATATCTAGTTAAAATGTTAGCTGAGTACATTTTAAAGAGCATGAATAAAGCTATGCGGTATTTCAACAATCAACACTTCCAAATTGTTATAGAAGGTGAAGACTATTAACTGTTTACCTACTTCAAGGTAAAAGGCAAAGAGGATTTAAACTATGAACATCAGGTTATATTATCAAATGAAAATAGGTTTTCTCTTGCCGCTTTGAAAAACATGCTTGAATGTAGTGAAAGGCTAAAGGATCTTCTGAGTAAATAAAGGCAATAGTAGGTAAGTTAGACTATTTACCTCCTTCATTTTTATTGGCGCAGTCGTGTTTTGCCAATCTAAAAGAAGTAGAAATATTTTTACTACCTATAGTGCCTGATCTGGACGTCATCGTTAATATCAAATCATACCAAAAAGTTTAATCAAGTATAAGATTAGCAAACATTTATGGCGGCAATCTTCACAGCCACGCCATATGTCCGACAAAAAGCTGCTCGTGCAGTATTGATTGTTGCATTCCTACGCTCATTCTACAATTACTGGCTATTACGACGAGCCATATCCGCAAGGCCGGCGCGTGTGAACTGCTATGGAAATAATAGCTGGTTTATTTTACACTGAAAATACTTTTCTGGAAAATACACAAATTTGCAAACTGGGAATGTTGATGTCTAATGTCAAGTCCATTGACATAAGAATATTAAGTAAGTCTTTTTGTTCTGGAACCAAAGGAATTCAAGGCGTTTCCCTTGAGCTCCAGTATCCGACACATGGCATTGGAGATAGTTAGTTGAAAAAGCTATTGAGTACGATATATCTTGACGGGGCGATTACATAAAAGATCTTGATGGGTCGAAGAATCAACGTTCCTCTGTCTTCTACGAGACGTCTTGAAGCTTGTGCCCAGCAGTGGGGCTGTTGGTATTTAACACCGTGTTAAATAAACTAAAGTAAGCATTAAACAAAAAATCATGTTTCAAACATTATAATAACGTGTTATAATACACAATACTCAGTGTTACGGCACCCACTTTCTCACCTCATGCGCGTGTGAGCGATCCCTATCTTGTGTGTCATTCTTATCGCTTGAGCGAGTCAATAGGTTAGGTGAACTAGTATAAGATTAATACTCTTTCATTACATAAGGGCGTTGAGAATCGAGGAATTTCAAGAGACCTACACACCATCATCGTACCCCCGAGATACGTGCGTTCTACCATCCCCCATGGAAATAAATGGTACGGTCTGAAGGAGGTCATCTGCCGGCTTACACAGGTCATGTATTCCTGCACCACGCGATTGAAGCGACAGAAACTGTTATTATCAGGCTGTCACATAGACAAATATGAGCATCATATCCGTACTGGACATGTCTGACTGCGTAGACAAATCAACCCACCAGCAGTTTTAGGGCATCGCATCACAATACACGAGGCATCCAAATCCCAGATCTGCAATAGAGGAAATCCATAAGCAGCAACTTGTACACCAAAATTACTATGTTCTCTAACAAAGTTGATATGGATCTCGAGGTCACGTTGTATTAAGACTGAGAACTCGACTCGCTCTCGTGCTACCATTGGGAATGAAAGACCTTAATGAACGAGTCCATAATCCTGCGATCCCGCTGATACGGTGTTGACATAACTGCCTTCGTGTTCTTACATGTTTAAGATCATTAAAATGCGTATGAGCATGAGATCACAGTTTATGGTCGGGTCTTAACTCTTAACGGATGAAAAGCGCCCGTCAAAGATTTCTGGAAACTCTGTCTCTTCAATCATATTGATGAGTTAGGTATGTTGTGGTTTTATAGTGGAAGGTAGCTCAAATAGTTGGAACTAAATAAAGATACTTAAAGCATTTATTTTTACTCACCTACTGATAAAACAAATCATTCAAATACCGCCTTCCAACCTAAAACCTTTAGGGCAGTTTGTGGACAATCATACTAATTTCATACTAAATGTCTGAAAATGTCCCAACACATGAAACAACAAAATGAAAAATCATCTGCCCGTTGAAATATTTTGTTTATGTTTCATCCCAAGGAAACTTCTAATTCTAGCATAGTAGTTCCCCTCTGGGCGGGAATGAAAGTTGACTGTCCTTTTTTATAAATAAAAAAACTATTCATAAGTATTACCTACGCCAATACTGTTGGTTAACTCGTGTATTCTATAATTATCATTGTTTTCAGTGATTTCCATTTAACTTGTTCGTAGTACCTACTGTACCATGTTTGCACGTCATACTTCAACGCGGAATGAGCAGATTCAGATGCAAACAAACAATGCGATGTTATCAGCGATGTCTGTTCCACATTAACATAAGACTACCTGCCGAAATTTCCTCGCCTACGCTGCAATATCTTTGGGTCTCCACTGATAGCGGACGTTAAAGAACACAATGTGAATTCATTATAGAGTATCAAAGAGTTTGATCATGAACCAAAATCCGTCCACTGCTGAACGTTGGTTTTCTTAAGACGAAACAGGAGCTGAGATTTAAATATTTTAGGTAACTATACCCGTCTCGCTAACGGAAGCGGCTCCTAAAACTAGTGCGATAAGGACAAGGCGAAAAATCCTGCGTAAAAATCTCAAAAATCGAGGTTTCGTACTCGACTGTTTCCTGCTCCAAAACTTAACTAACCAATCGTAACCAAATTTGGAAATCTACATGATTATGAAATTATCTGTGTCGGACCGTTTTGATTTTTTGGCTAATTGATATCAGTTTTGAATACCACGCCTCTCATTGCAGCATAGTCAATTAGGCCATTCTGGCCATATTTGAAGGGCTCTAGCGCCTTAAAAAACAAAAATATCAAAAAAAGCAAAACGGTCCGACACAGATATTGACAATACTAATCTGTGTTGAAAAATTCATTGCTCTAGCTTCAAAACCCACGGAGGAAACAGTCGAGTACGTTTGTATGGAGAAATGACCACTCCTGTTGGCTCTTAATATTATGTTTTCTATCTCAACCGCGTCCAATCTAGAACTCATCTGCTCCTACTATTGTGGAATCTGTGACAGATGGTATCAGTAAAGTAGGCTACCGCCAAGAGTTTGCTGCAAAGTGATCGGGCTAACTTTGGCGTACTAGAATTAGATATATTTTTCTATTATTAGGGTAACATTCCATTTCTGACCGCAGCAGCTGCACTACTGGTACTGAACGCGTCGCTATTACTGTCAATTTCCATAGTAAAATGAACAGTAGCTGCGGTTGGAAATGGACTGTCACCTTTAAGCTACCTACCCTAGTTTCACGTTGTTGCCCAAAAAATTGAATGTTCATGCAAAATGCATAGCATAAAACCGCTTGTGAAATATTTTTTGAGGCTATCGTTTGATGTTTATGTTTATCGTGCTCTTTGACTGCAACAGATTTATGGATTATTTATGATATGCAATATTATATGACTTCTCAATAGTTTTTATGACTTTGACCAAAATTGCCACTGGAATATTATTTAAAGGCGCGAAACAAGAAACTTACAGTTCTTTATTCAACCAATTAATTAATTATTGACATTCGGAGGACTGTTTTTTATTGTAATCAATACGATTGATGCAGTTTTAATGATGGCATTAAAATTGAAATATGGATGGTAGAAGCGTCCACTCCTCAAAAAGCGTGATGAATAATGTATCCGTATGTCCATACAGTGTTAAACAAAAGAATCGTCACTCCTCCTTATTGACATCCACCATATTTATGAATGAAGTTATTTCAATATTTGCATAATGTATTATGGAGTGTGTTTTGATCAAATTGCTTTCAAATATTTGATGTGTACAATACAAACTTATTACTTAACCCAATCACTCTCAAAAAAAGTGGATCAGAAAATATGGAAATTTCTTTACAAATGAACTCATTTTCATTCCTCCTATCCTAAGTTTACTTTGCTTTCAGTTCCGCAGTTACTGTGACCCAACCGGGCCTCCAGAAAAGTGTGGGACGCACCAATTGTCCTGCCGACATTCGAGCTCCCACTTAGACCGACAAGGTTCTAATCGAGCCTAACGCATGTTAAATTTAGAACCGTGTTGGTATACGCACGGCAATGTCGTTGGATAGTTTTTGCGCTCACCCACGCTGGGCATCGGAAGAATTTGACTTAGCCACCAAGGTCGCGCTTGCATTGTCGTTTTGTTCACGCCGATGTGTTTTAGAACCGATTTGACCCGTGAGACATTCAAGACATACCTACTTGTATAGGTACGGAGGTATATTGGGGTAACCGGTCTTAAAATGCTCTTGAAAAGTCTTACTTGGTTTGTAATTTTGTTTTATTGTCCATTTTATGGCGTCTGACCCATTTAAACATTGACACAAATTCGGCAAGAGATGTTCCTTAGGTTTTTTTGGTGTTATTACTGTTGCGATGGCATATATAGGTATATAATTTGTATTTTGAAACCCACTATCCACAATAGAACTTGAATATCAACAGTACCTAAAAGAAAGTGTAATAATAATTTTTAAGAAAAAAAAACCGACTTCTATGCGGCCCGGTGAAAGATTATTGTAGATGGTGCGCTATGTAGAGAAGGAAGCATTTCGTTTCTGTAAGGCTAACCTAACCCACTTTTGTTCGGTTCTGTGAGGATAGCAGTTCAAACCTAACCTAACCCACTTAACGGCGCATGCGGTGCGGTGTACGGGGGTTTGAGCGGGAGGGGTTTGGCCTCATCATACTTTATACCTACATTTTATGGTAGGTAATCATAGTGGTTTATTTAGTTTAGGTATCATAGTGGTTTTCCGGGTCAAGGTCCGGGTCTGTGTCCGAGTCCGGGTCCGAGTCCGGGTCTAGTCCAGGTCCGAGTCCAGGTCCGGGTCCGGGTCCGAACCGGATCCGGGTACGAGTCCGGATCTGGATCCGAGTCCGGGCCCCAGTCCAAGTCAAAGTCGAAATTCGAAATCACCAAACATGTACTATGCGTCGTTGAAGAGTTCTGTTCTGATCATCATCAGCAGTTCCAGTTCATCAAATGCGACAGTTTTTAATGTTAATGCTTTATTTTATGATGAAAATACAAAAAAATTCTATACGTGTGCCTTTAAAATTTGAGGAGTTCCCTCGATTTCTCATGGATCCCATGTTCAGAACTTGAGCTTGACATAAATATGGCTTAAAAACCTAACTTGTTTAACAAACATAACGAAAAGAAAAAATCGCCAAACGCGAGCTATGCGTCGTTAAAGAGTTTCGTTCTGGTCATCATCAGCAGTTACACTTCCTCAAATGTTACTTTTTAAATGTATATGCTTGATTTGTTGATTAAAACACAACAATCACTATACAGGGTGGATTTTCTTTTTGGGTCAGTGAGGGCAGCTACCAGATCCCGTGCTGCTACGAGAAAATGGTCTTAGAAGACCTTCCCTCGATTTCAAATTAATGAAGATTGGCTTTTACAGATTTTGAAAAAAACATACAGGGTGCGAGAAAAAGGTCATTTTTGACAAACTTTTTTTTTGATGCCAATCGATCCCATTCCTATTCAGATTCAAAAGCATGTATGGAAGCAAAAAAAATTTTCCGACTAGAAAAGCCACAAATCGAGAAAAACTTTTCCCATACAATTTGTATGAAAATGAAAACTTTTATTTTTCACATGCTATTTTTGTATGCCAATCGATTCCATTCCTATCCAGTATCAATAGTTTCCTAGGGGTCAACTTTCGATAATGTACTAAAAAGCCACAAATTAATAAAACTTTTGCATACATTTACTATGGAGAAAACGTGAAATTTAATTCACATTTTTCTATCTGCCCAATCAGTCCTGTTACATTTAAGGATCATAATACTGTATGAAGACATTGCTGTAAGACTGATGGGCGAGATAGAAAATTGTGAATAAAATTTCACGTTTTCTCCATAGTAAATGTATGCAAAAGTTTTTATTAATTTGTGGCTTTTTAGTACATTATCGAAAGTTGACTCCTAGGAAACTATTGATACTGGATAGGAATGGAATCGATTGGCATACAAAAATAGCATGTGAAAAATAAAAGTTTTCGTTTTCATACAAATTGTATGGGAAAAGTTTTCCTCGATTTGTGGCTTTTCTAGCCGGAAATTTTTTTTTGGTTCCATACAAGCTTTTGATCCTGAATAGGAATGGGATCGATTGGCATAAAAAAAAAAGTTTGTCAAAAATGACCTTTTTCTCGCACCCTGTATGTTTTTTTCAAAATCTGTAAAAGCCAATCTTCATTAATTTGAAATCGAGGGAAGGTCTTCTAAGACCATTTTCTCGTAGCAGCACGGGATCTGGTAGCTGCCCTCACTGGCCCAAAAAGAAAATCCACCCTGTATGTATGCCTTTAAGATTTGAGGAGTTCCCTCGATTCCTTATGGATCTCATCATCAGAACTCGAGCTTGACAGAAATGTGGCTTAAAAACTAAACTTGCTTAACAAACATAACGAAGAGGACAAATCGCCAAACGTGATGGGTCGTTGAAGAGTTCTGTTCTGATATCATCAGCAGTTCCACTTCATCAAATGCGACAGTTTTTAATAAAAATGCTTGATTTTCTGATGAAAATACAAAAATCTCTATACGCACACCTTTAAGATTTGAGGAGTTCCCTCGATTCCTCATGGATCCCATCATCAGAACTCGAGCTTGACAAAAATGTGGCTTAAAACTTAACTTGCTTAACAAACATAACGAAGAGGACAAATAGCCAAACGTGAACTATGCGTCGTTGAAGAGTTCTGTTCTGATCATCATCAGCAGTTCCACTTCATCAAATGTCACGTTTCTGAATGTATATGCTTGATTTGTTGATAAAAACACAAAAATCACTATATGTATGCCTTTAAGATTTGAGGAGTTCCCTCGATTCCTCATGGATCCCATCATCAGAACTGGGTTTTGACAAAAACGGGACCAATCTGTATGCATATACATACAATCAAAAAAAGAATTTTCAAAATCGGTCCAGTAATGACGGAGATATGGAGTAACAAACATAAAAAAAATAAAAAAAATAAAAAAAAACATACAACCGAATTGATAACCTCCTTCTTTGAGATTTGGAAGTCTGATGAGGCCAAACCCCTCCCGCTCAAACCCCCGTACACCGCACCGCATGCGCCGTTAAGTGGGTTAGGTTAGGTTTGAACTGCTATCCTCACAGAACCGAACAAAAGTGGATTAGGTTAGGTTAGAACTGCGAGCCTTACAGAAACGAAATGCTACTAGAAAAGTGGGTGGTTTTACCTCCTTTTCTACATAGCGCACCATCTACAATAATCTTTCACCGGGCCGCATAGAAGTCGGTTTTTTTTCTTAAAAATTATTTAGCATTAGAAAGAACTTGCAAGAAGGTAAGCGATCTTTACATGTCTTTTAATTGAAAAACGCCTTTTAAAAATCAAAAAGATTCATAATAAATTGTTACATAATTTACCGTAACTTATTTTTAAAACGTGTTTTTCAATTAAACGATAGATTGTTTACCTTATTTCTAATGCTAAAAAAAACGAACTACAAAACCAATATTTCTTGATAACAAAATTAACAAATAAATAAACAGTGTTTTTTAACTACGTAGAGTTGGGATTTCGACATCAAAATGTTGGAAAGTATGCATAACATTGCCCTCAGGTGGATAAGCCCATTTTGAAATGTAATCCATAATACTATACCCTTTTATAGAGTGATGCCCAGCTTTGGAGATAGCATATCTTAGCTATAGTGTATTGATAACAATCAAATATTGCTTAAGAAAAACCCCGAGCCATGAATTCTCATTAGGTACTACAAATTTATTTTACACTCCCACTAATTAAATACAAGTGTAACTATAAATAACGATTTAGGAACTGTTTTAACAAATGATATTCATTCAAGTTTACATAATGATTACAAGTGTTAAAGCTCATTTAGACGGTGCGAGAACTCGCATGCGAGTTTCATTACATTACTTTATTTGATCGGTCGGCTGAATTGATGTCACCTCAATGGTCCGCAAGATAACTAAAATCGTACCTAGAGTCTGTTCGGAAAGAGAAGAGTCGTGGAATGTATTGGGCCCCATACATTCCACGACTCTTCTTTTTCCGCACAGACTCTATACGAGTTCGCGCGCCGTCTAAATGAGCCCTTATTGATCAAAATGTCTTGAGAAAATGCGAAGACATTTAAAATTGTATGTGAAATCCCTAACCGCATTGAGCCAGCGTATTATCTTTCGCAGAGAATTGTGCCTAACAGTGGGACATAGTTATATAGGCTGAATTATTATTTTTAATATAACTACATATAATTTTATTCGACTTTCCTTGCTCCTACGCAGTTTTAAATTGTATTATAGTAAGTAATTCCGGTTCTGTGTATTTGTACAAAAAATATTCCTATCACATTGGAATAACAGTCAGAATGACGTTTTTTAAAAGCGTTTTTTAAGTTACATTGAGAACTAAAGTAACAATTCTAAACCTTAGGACCTCAGGATAAGGCCTCATCAAAAATATTCGTGTATCAGGAAATATTATCGTTAGACAGCTACCTATACGTACTAAAAGTAATCAAATTACGAGGTTTATATTGGGCTAGACACGAATTGAGAAAAGAACTCAAATATTAAAATGCTCATACCTCTTGATAGAGATATTACTGCCATCACTTGCCTACCACTCGTCAAAACCGGACCAGTGACATGGTGTAATTCTTCAGTAGAACAATCATCATAATAATATCAGCATTTAATGCGAGAATAACTTATCTCTATATCTTCAAACTAAATACTTGCTGGTTTTCTTCTAACGAGGTTTCAGCCAGCTGGCTTGATAGATCCATTGGAAGAACCACCGGACCTGAACTCATTAAAAGGGGCTTACACCCCTTGGGTACCGTAGCTATTTTTCCCTATACAGGTGGAGTGAGCTAATAACCTGACTATGATATGATATGATATGATATGATAGTACTATGATAGTATGATGCTCGGCATTAAACTGTAAGACCGAGTGAGGAATGTCGAGATCCGACGCCGCACCAAAGTGCGGGACGTGGGTGACGTCATTACCAAGCTTAAGTGGAGTTGGGCGGGACATGTTGCTAGGCAGAGTGATGGCAGATGGACCAAAATGTTGAGGGATTGGTGGCCGCTTACGGATGAAAGAAGCGCCTGGCGCCCGTTGGCTCGTTGGGTGGATGATTTTCGAAGTATCGCGGGGCACTTTTGGATGAAACTAGCACAGGACCGGGACTAGTGGCGTACAAGAAGAGAAGCCTATGCGCAGCAGTGGGCGACCGAAGGCTAAAATGATGATGATGATGAAACTAGAAATATAAAGATGTATCCACACCGCAGTTAACTTCTGTGAAGCAACTGTAGAGTAATACTGTGGAACAGTAAGTAACTAGGTGAGTTAGCTGGTGTTACCGTGTAACACAGTTGTTCCACAAAAGTTAACATCAGTGTGGTTGCACTTTTACAAACATTTGGTTATTACGGGTCCAGAGTTCCTTGAGTTGAGCCCCAGGAAAAAATGTGCCGCACCTCCGATCTCCGACGGCGCACAGACTTCTTCTTAATAAAATGTCGCTGCAACAATCATGCTGTGGCCAATGATGATGATGATGATGATGACAGTTCCTTGATCACCATACGAGGTAAGTAGGTAAGCATATGTAACAACAACACTGCACTGACCTTCGCAAGGAGATTCATAAGTTTTTGCTACCGATTCCAAAGTCACCTTTAAACGGAAACAAAAAATAATAAGACAGGACGTTTCCTAAATATATGGAAGAGTTGATTATTATGGTTATTAGTTATTAGTGTTATTACTCTCATTTGAATAATCTAAAGACATTTTGTTTTTGATTAAAGGATGCATAAATTGTAGTTGCGAATCTTTATATCCAAAATACAATTAAAAACCAGAAAAGCGTAACTAACGAGAAACTCTACCCAACGCAATAATGTAGATATTATTACAGTTTAGGTACCCAAGCCATAGAGAAAAAAATACATAGAGTGCTTACTCCATACATCAGTTTTGGTACTAAAAATACTATTATTTTCATAGTCGACATCTAGCATCGAGTAGCGGAATTATCAGTACTGCTTAGGTTCCTAAACTGTAATAATATCTACATTATTGGGTTGGGTAAAGTTTCCAAACCCAATAATTTATTATAGGATATTAATAGTAAATGATCAATTAACCATATAAAAACTCACATGGATATTACTGAAATCATTTATTTACAAACAAGATATCGTACAGTGGTATTACTAAAAGAAATTAAAAACTAGCTTAAATCTAAAATAGGCCCTTGAGGCATTGTACCAAGGATGCTGGCGACATTTCCTCGCTGTATCGCAATTCTGATACGTTGTGCGAGGTAGCCGCCAGCTCTTCGGTCAACAGTTCCGTCAACCAGACGCTTCGCGATTTCTGTGAACAACTTATGCGCGTTGGGACCCCATGGACCACATGAATATTTAGTAACTCTCACTCCAATTTAGGTACTTTAAAGGTACCTATAGGAGAAAGAATTATCATTAAAAAGTTTTAAGCCAAGTTCACTTGTTTATTATTCAAGGAAACAATCTCTCTGATAGTAAAAAAAATCGTGAAAGTAAAGCTTAGTACCTAAATGCTTTCAAAAAAACTATAACGAACATGATCGGTTGAGCCGTTTTTGAGCTTTTGGAAAAAGTCTATTTTGACGGGCCCGACATGCTCTTGGTCGGTTTATAAAATATACAACTAAAATAATATGATTTAATGTGTGTTTAAGACTTTCGTGTTTTGAACCCATATTAAATCACATTAATGAATTATTAATTCTTACAAAACCCTTTAATCTTATTAAACAATCTTTTATAATCTAAACTGTGACAAAAATGTTGCCACAATTTTCGCCAACTTGCCAACTAGTGAGTGGCATTTTTTGCGGCCTCAAAGGCTTAGGTACTTACGTGTTTTTTGTGAATGAAAATGATACGTCGCAGTCTTTGTGTGGACGTCTGGAGATTAGGTGATTCACGAATGACGTGTGTACTTGTGGAGACTATTCTGATATGACGTTTGATAAATGCAAGATAGACTGTAGTGGATTTTGAATAAAGGTTTCGTTCGGATGTCAAGTGCAGCTACAATAATGTTGCGGCGTCGTTTTTGCCGGCGCTGTATCTATCAATTTTCTTGATAAAATAAGTTACCTACCCACGCCACCTACCCACGTAAGTTACCTACCCTAAGTTATCCCACGATTATTGCCACCAGTTACTCGTTTTAGCAAGCAAATTGACAGATACAGCGGCGGCAACAACGACTTTGCAACAGTAATGCCACTGCAGTTGACATCCGAATATTCAGATTCTCGCCTTAAACAAAAGCTTATGACAAAGCTTGTTTTTATGAAATAAAGAATTTTGTATTTGTATATTGTACAAACAACCACGTGCCCTTTACGCGGCAAAACGAAAACATAGTTTGGTCCCTCGTACTTACGCAAATCGTAATATACGCCATTATACGCTGTTAGTGTTATCACAATGCCGCCGCATTTCGTTGCGAAGTGCGGAACGAAAAATTCGCGTGCGGCGATGAAACGAAGTACGGTGCACAGTGGTGCGTGCGGTTCGCTCCGTGTCTTCGTGCGTAGCTGCGTTGCACGACATATCGCGTATATGCACAAAAATCCGTACAGTACGCACCGCATCTCCGTCCGAAGCCCACGCGAGACACACGGGCGAATGATAACAAAATGACATTATTCAGATATCATTGTGATGTTAAAATGAAGTTTGAATTGTCCTCCAGATCTTCGTTGCGATGCGCTGCGCGTGCGCGTCTACCTCTAACTGCGCAACTGAAGTAAGAGTGAGTCAATTTGAATTACATCTACATTGAGTGCCCTGATTATACAGATTAAGCGTTTTCTTTGTTTGAAAAGAATATCCTTTTTTCTAAGTTACCAAAGCAATGTTAGTTCGAAAACGAGGTATAATTGCTAATCCACTAAACCAAAAGCCTGTACATTACAAAAACGTACGGAAAATTTGACAATAATATATCGATTTTCAAGTTTTTCAACGCCCACATGTTATACTTCTTAGTATTCATTTTTACATTATTCACGTACATATACATTTGATGTTAAGAAATCTGCCTAAATATAAATATGGATGATCTAATGGGACATGATGCATCCATATCAGGGATGTTGCGAACATCCGCATCCGCATCCGCAACCGCGGAACTTCCGCATTATATTCAACATCCGCATCCGCATCCGCATCCGCATAAAATCGATGCGGAGCTTATGCGGATGCGGATGTCGAACAAGTCGGTACAGGAACGTCTTAGCGGCGGCGTAAGTGCTAGGTAATTTCGTAATTACCTATAACGAAATCGTCTAGATCAGTGTTTTTCAAACTTTATGGTGTCACGGCCCTTTACGACCACTAAAATTTTTCGCGACCCCCAAACCCCGTTTCTACGTTTTTCTATCTAGTACCTATAACAAAGGAACCACTGGTCAGTGTTTGGCAAAAAAGCCCTTAAAGTTTTGATCCCATTTGCTACTTCATATTTATGCGAGCTTACGTTTTCATAAATGTTCGATATCAAAACCAAAAAAAGGAATAAATAGATTGAATTTGGAAAATGATTTAATCGTCTGCGTGTCGCGGCAGGAACCGCGGTTTGACAAATTAAGAGTCAGAATGAAACAAGCTCATTCTTCACACTGAATACAGTTAAACCTTCACTTTTAAAATACAGTTTACCAGATAGGTAATGATTTGTTTTATTAATATGTACATTAACGACCTTTAAACATTAAATTTTAAAGGATTGGATTATTTTTAAGTTTAAACAATGAAATTGCTTTCCATAAGTTTCTCTCAAAGCTGAACTTCGCGAACCCCTTGGACAAGTGCCGCGACCCCCCAAAACACTGGTCTAGATCCAGAAAAGTCGGCCAAGTTACTGTTTATTAAATATAACGCCCCTATATTCTTGTTCAAATACTAAACGTTTCTTTTTTTTTTAAATAAAAAAAAACTAAAAATGTAATATTTGACGTTTTCTAAGTACCTAATCTTGACATCCGCATCCGCATCCGCATCCGCGGATGTGAGCCTTTAAAAATCCGCATCCGCATCCGCATCCGCGGATGTCAAAAAATCGGCATCCGCAACATCCCTGATCCATATCACCAGAAATAGAACGAGAGCCATGTGTCATTTTACTTGGAAATTAACGATCGATTTTGTAACGTAAAGGATGACTCACGTTAGACCGGGCCGGGTCCAGGCCGGAGCTTCCGGAGCTTCATTTTCTATGGAAAGCACCACGTGATCACCGATCAGCCGTCATAGAAAAAGACATGTCGGACGCTTCGGTCCGGGCCGGGCCCGGTCTAGCGTGACTCATCCTTAAGTAGGGACACAGCTATACTACAGAATGAGAGATTAATATCGTTATCTCATTCTAACAAATAGCTATGTCCCTACCTTAAGACTTACATCTCGGGCCTACTACGCGATTATCGCAAGTTCGCGCGAATTTCACTCGTGCAAATGTGCGATCAAACATATTGAACTCGAATAGGTGTCCTAATTGACAATCGTGTGACTTGTAGGTGTCCTTTAGATTTAATTTTTAACAAGAAGAAACATCTGCGAACGATGCTATAGCCTATAATAAATTTAAAATAGGAAAAAATACTGTCTTGGGTGAAACTCGTGTCGTTGGGTGGCCAAGTCAGTAATTTTCCGTTTTTAAATTTGTCCTTTAGATTGTCAATCAGGACACCTATACAAGTTTATGTTTGATATGTTTCCACGAGTAAAATTCGCGCGATATTGCGTTGTATGAATGACCCCTAACACATCAACAGAATTGTTGGTCATCTTTAAGAGCAACCACCGTACTATACTTTTCTCAATACATTATTTGTATTTGTACTTATTTGTATTATTTCGGGCTTTTTATTTTATTAACTAACAAAGTTTCTGACTATTAAACGATTTATTTTTAATGTTTTATTGAATTATGCGGAAAATCAAAGATTTTTTTAGGAATTGGTACGGGTGGCATAAATAGTGGAGAAAAACAACAGTGAAAAGTAGTTTTTAGTGTTCCGTACAAAACTTTGTTTACGGAGCACTTATGGGATAACTTTGCTCTTGCAAATCGGTTAAATGCGTTATTTTATTAGAAAGTTTGAATTGGCGTCATAAGCTTACTTTTTTTTTATTTATTTTTTATTTGATACACTACCAGCTCTTGGAGCTGATGCGTGTATATCGAAGCACTTGTATTTTATTTTATTTTGCACTTTTTAAAGTTCTAAAATGTGTATCCAGTCTATTTTTGAAAGTGTTGACCGATGGTGCACTAACAACAGTTTCTGGTAGAGAGTTCCACACATTTACCACACGATTCGGTAAGAAGTGTTTTCTAGGGTTACTAGCACACGGAGGTTTGACAAGTTTTTTGGAGTGTCCTCTTAACCTTACATCCTTTACTTTGTTTGCTATAATATTATAGTAACCTTAGAAGTGCAAGAAATCTTAGGATAAATGATTACTGAGTATTATTACCTGTACCAATACCTGTTTCATAATATTAGTCTAATCAACGCTGATTGCACTTGATTGTTGACACTGATTTAAATATCATGTTCGCAGGCTTACCGGACAATTCGAACGCACACTGAAATCAGAATTATATTTGAATCATCTTATTTAGTAATCGCCCGTCTCGCCCTCACCAATAGGTACATGTGACAAGTACGAGCGAAATGCACGATAATTGAATAACATCAGTTAGATGTCATTGTACTTTCGAATTGTCCCGTAAGTCATTATATTTAACACTGCTGACATAAGGGCATATACTTTTATAGAAAACTGTTTATCTTATACGTCTTAATAATATAGGATACAGATCAAAGAGAAGTTATTATCCGTTATTATTTTATATTGCATAGATTTATGGTTATTTTACTTGTAATGTTTGTAGTAGATTCCAATAAAATTCCCATAGAAAACATTATGTACTTATTGGAAAACCATATCTACGTACAATGAGTCTCGTTCATGTGCAAAGATATGCTAGATGTAGGTTGTTTGATTATAATCAACCGAGTTATGGGTTTCTTTTGCCGAAAATCACATATTTAGTAACTGCACATCGAAGATTAATCCAAATATTATTTCAATCTCTATGCAATTAAATTAGGCATCAACTACAGGATTGTATGCGCAAATATTTAGACTAGAAAAATGTAGCAGAAATATATAATATGTACTTTCTGTTAAGTCCTGTGTGGTTAAGATTAAATTGCATAGGTTTTATTTATTCCGTTTTACATGACAGGTACTGCTAGAAATTGGACAAATCTAATTTTAAAAAGCCTAAGTTTTGTTCTAGTGCAATTGAAAAGCTACAAGACATAGTCCAATATGAACCATTTGGAACGCTATATGAATTTCCCTTGCCAGCCCATTCCCACCACCGTTACGCCACTGAGTACCTTCTGTTCTGCACTTAGGCCCTGTGTGGTAATAGCTCGTCCCACTTCAGTCAAGGTTCTAACTCCAAGGCTCTTATTAACATCCCTTAAAACGCCTCAACTTAGTTTAACTATTATATAGTTGGTCTTCATTTACTAGTAGTAACTATAGATCTTGAGGTCGCTTGTACTTGGTCTTCTGAAACGATACGATTTAAACTACCAACAGTCCAACTGCAACTTCTACGCACCATAAACGACCTAACATACGGAAACCCATCAAACAATTTTAGACTTTAAAGCTAGAGAACTAAGATTGGATTACTTGCAGCATTTTTAAGCTGATGATACTTTTCCACGTCCCTGCCAAGGTCCTACCGTGAGGTAGCGCACGCATTTTGCGTAGGTTAATACTGTAATATATCAAGAAGCCGCTGCATTTGAAATGAAACTTTATCTTAAACTTCTAAAGTCGTATTTTGTTTGTTTATTGCAATTACTTGAAGGTTTTGATAGTCAGTGTGAACACAAAGGAGTAGATAGTATTGAAATATTACGCGGCCGTACGTGTGCCCGCGAATGTCACGTAGTTTTGAACGTACTCATGAATTTTTATCAAACCGCCGTGGTTAGCTTGAGAGAATTATGTTTTTTGTTGCTTTAGGAAAACTGACTCAATGCTATTTATGAGCAATGTCATAGTTTTCCTATATAATAAATTTGATTGTGTAGTACATACCTTTTCACAGTACATGGCAACGGGTATAAAATAGCAGCTTAATTAGATATAAACTGTAATTGAATAAAAAACTTTAAATAATGAATTTTCATGAAATATGTTGCCAAACCTAAATATATATGTACCTAATTAAGTATCTTCACAGTTACAGGAAGTGAAGTTCGAATTATTGCTCTTAGCTCTTAGCACCAACAATCTTTTAAATTTTTAAATGTTGATTACAAAATGTTCCCGATTGCCGACAGTTGTTGGTACACAGGTACTTTACTATGTATTGTCATCACCTAATACCTACTACAAACTAGATATATTATAAATTGCATACTTTCGTTGTTTTTAGGGTTCCGTACCTCAAAAGGAAAAAACGGAACACTTATAGGATCACTCGTGCGTCTAACTGTATGTCTGTCCGTCTGTCACAGCCCATCACTACTCCAAAACTACTGGACCTTAGACTAGACTTTATATGACCACTTTACAGCTATTTAATCAATATTATCTCACTTAAAATAAGCTACTACGTAATAAACCATGTACAATTAGCCACTAAGAACGTTACATCTAATTATATGTCTAACGTTACCCCTTTACATAACCATTAAATCGCTACATACCTATAATTGGCCCCTGGCTATAGTATGTATGTATTTAACCAGTCATTAACTTAATCTCACATGTCCACAACATTAACAGTTAAAATTGCTTTAGAAATGACAGCGAAAGCGCTATTAAATTAAGTATTTAACTATTTGAGACATAGCTTTGATAAAGTCGTATCTTTAATCATGAGAAGTTGAAAAATAAACCTTAACGATTTTTGTTAAGGTTTAAATTTGGAATGAAATCAAAATTGAACAGAGTTTGCTAATTATATTGTCAAAAATATCGCTTTCAAAGTAATTGTTGTTCTGAATTGTATCATTTCGCTTTCCTGTTAAAGTTTAAGCAAGTGTAATTACCTAACGTGTAAATTAAGTTTAAGCCGATTATTAAATAGTATTTCTGACGTTTAGAAAACAGTAGGTAATTAACTATGCACGTCATAGTTAATTACCTACTGTTTTCAAACGTGATCCATGTTTAATGAGTCCAAATACTTTAAAATAATTATAAATCAAACTATCAAACCTATGACTGAACCCATCGCTCTAAGGCGTCTTTTTGATTTCCAAATATTTTCGCATTGTTAACTACCTCCATATGCATAGCACTTAAAACCTTCAGTTAGTATAGAAACTTATGTAGAAAGTTGGTAACTAACATTGCAGATAGGAGTATCAACTAGTAGGTACCATCCGAAAATCACTATTAACTATAACTATGCTTCTTTATTTAGCAGGTATTAGAAATGCATCCGCATTAAATAAGGGAGAGGAAAAATCATGAACATAATCTCAACATTATACCACATAACGCGCCTTTTTTACAAGATTTTCAACCACTAGCTTGCTTCTGCGTCTAATCCAAAAAAACCGAAATATATCATGTCATCAAACCTATGACGGAACTCATCAGGCCGACCTTTCAGTAATAATTGAACAATGGGCCGTTCACTTGCGCCGGCGCATGGCTTTTTTCGGCTCCGCGCGTCCTCGCTCGCATCCGCATAGCCCTGATGCCATCTAACATGTGGCCTATAACACGGGCCGTGTGATAACGAAAATTCAATACTGAGACGTGATAATAATATACTAAAATCACAGAATAAATAATAGTACTAAGTACAGAAGACTCACTCTAACAAAACGCGTCCGTTACGATCAGCACAGATATGGCCGCTAGGTGGCGACAGCGCCACGCGCGGCTTATGGCTTTCCCCAAAATTGGGACCGGACGGATGTACTTTTAGCTACCTGTAGCAAAGCGACGAAATCGCGGAGTGAGACACGCCTGCTAAAATACATACAATTCTGTAAATTTAATACAGATATCCGTCACAATGGAAAAATGAGATGTGATCTACTCAGATCAACGTGGGATTGGAATTTAATATATCCTACAAGCAAAACGTATTGATTTATTAACAATGACAAATTGTATTGTAAAATATGACTGATCTGACGCAGTTTTTGTTTTTAAACACTGTGGGGTCAAGAAACACAAATTATATGTATACTACTTAAGTGTAATGTTACACTAAAATATATAATATAGGAAGCCATATATAATTAACAATGCACAATGGGTAGCCGTTATGTGTGCTGATTTTCTTTAAGGATACCTACTGGATCCGTGCCAATATTTTGCACTTTCTTTTACAATACATTTCGTTTTATTTAAATAAAAGTAAATATTTTATGAACGTCTACCCGCCACTCTCAAAAATGAATCATCGGATGATGTATTTGGGCGCCGATTGAAGGAACTTTTATTGAATAAAACCCTCTATTCTGTCAAAGAATATAAAGAATAAAATCTTGACTATTTAATTTTTTTAATAAGTATTTTTATTTTTTACTAATTAGTAGGTTGACATATGTAGTTAGGCTAGTCGTAGTCGTAGTTTTGACATTACCTAGGCTAGTCGTATATCTTAAATATTATTATAATTATTTTGGACATTTTTATTTTATATATTCTTAATTAATTTGACTGATTTTTACTTTACTGTTTACTCATTTCTATTTTATAGAAAGTGGTCGTTTTATATTATATTACTGTTTTATTTCCTAGATTATTATTCTATTAATTATTATTATTGATATTGTGTTGTGACGATCTTTTTGTGAATGCATTTTATTTTGACATGTAAAATTTAATGTACATTTTCAATAAGAAATAAATAAATCTAATCTAATCTAATCTAATAATTATGCATTGTTAGTATTAGCATGCACAGTCAGCATTAGAATGTAGCAGGTTAGACCACGAGTCAAAAGTATCTACCATTCTCTAGTATGTAGAAAAATTTGACTGTAAAACAGATTCTTAACGCTAACTGTAGAGATTATCTCTACATATTTGGAAAACTATTCCAGAGTGGTAGATACTTTTAGATTGATGCTGACTGTACATGCCTATATTATATATAAAAAAAAACAAAAGCTCTCTGTTTTAACAAACTAGCATTATTATTATAACCAACAATGCAAAACTTTGGGCAATAAAAATAATCGACGACAAAAAGCGTGTCTGGCCGTAAACCGCATTTCACAGAACCTCTAAAACCTTGTTTGACACATCGCTTATTGCGAAATTTAAAACCAATAAATCGCCATTCGATTTTTAAAACCTCCCAATCCTTAGAAAAAAAAAATACTGGCCAGCAACACATGCATAGGTCCCTCCGGGCGGTTCAATGTAACCTATTTGCATTCAAAAAGGCAGAATGACGATGACTTTGTCGGTCTTTGCCTTCACTTTCGTCGAAAAAACAAAAACAATATCGTAAACAATCCTACCCAGAACCGTTTTTGCTCTAATAAAGTCGTAATAAAAATTTGTTAAACCGTCGTTTTTGTTGTATGATCTAATTTTTTCTTAAACCATTATGTTCGACACTATTGACAATGCAAGTGATGTCGTAATGTAGTGACAATGGTTTGTTTATGTTCTGACGCGGCAGGGACCTTAAAAGGGTGCCGGTGTGTCCCTAAAATTAAAAGTATAATGGACTCTAAATGACGCAATTTAAAATTTCACTTTCAGTCGCCCTTGAATGAAACTAAAAGTTGTCGCATGGGTTTTGAATATCAATAAGGTTTTTGTTAAATCGTCATGGCCTTGTTAAAAAAAAGAGACTTGTCCAACATGAACATCGATTTCGAGAAGGTTTTGATACTTTATATTTTTAAACTTTAAAATACCTAATACAGACGTTATGGTATACTTTATATTTTTAAACTTTAAAATACCTAATACTTACAGAGGTTATGGTATGGCATCATCTGCAGTAATATCTGAATAACATTCGGATTCATCTGACGTAATTTTTGGGCCTGTTCTGACGTAATTTTTGATTTATATGATTAAAAAAAACAGTGATTAAGATTATCTTTGATTTGTTGTTTTTATCACGATAAAATTATGGCTTGAGTGCTTGAAATTTGATTAGACCACTGAACTCAAAGAAACAATGTCGTCCTATTCAGCAAAAGTTACTTTTCCTAACTACAGGCTTCACCGGTTCAGCTGCGATAGCCGAAGACGCATTTCTTCTTGGGACATTTTTAAGGGGTAATTTTCATTTCTTCTTGTAGACTATATGCTATATTATATGGCAACAATAGGTCAGTAACAACATCACAACCAGGGATCGGATACCGGTATTTTTTGTATGGGAACGGAAACGGTATTTTTTCGTTCTTTGCTAATTACTTCATTTCTAATTGGGCAATCTAATAATACGAAGTCGTAACCTAAAAACACAACTGAGTCCTACATTTCGAGTATAAAATAATTCGAAAAATATGGTTATTTCTATGTTTTTGCAAAAAACCGGTTCCGATCCCTGAATTCACAACAATAACAACAGCACACATACTCATACCAATAGACGACGGACGGTGTACAGCTATAGTTCGTTTTTTTAGCATTAGAAAGAACTTGAAAGAAAGTAAGCGATTTTGACATGTCTTTTAATTGAAAAACACTTTTTTAAAAATCAATAACTATTACTTATGAAAGCAGAAGACTATAAAAGATCGTATTAGATTCATAATTGTTACATATTTACCGAACTTATTTTAAAAATGTGTTTTTCAATTAAAAGGCACATCAAGATTGTTTACCTTATTTATAATGCTAAAAAAAAGAAGTATATAGCACCTAAAGAAATGGCAATTTTTTCAGGGCCGTTTTCAAGGGCACGTTTATTTAACCAAAAGACTACTAAGAATATAGACTTAATTATGTGGTTTAAGAAGATAGGTATGTATTTAATTTTAAATGCTAATCAGACATATAATATGAGCACTACACGGCAACTATGACTCTGATTAGGTGTATGTTTTAAATGATAACCATGTTCTTTTTTTACTTTGCATACAATAAATAATAACAAAACTTATTCTCGTCGCGCGTCAACGTCCTTTCAAGTTCAAATAATACATCTATAGTCTGTGCGGAAAGAGAAGAGTCGTGGAATGTATGGGGCCCAATACATTCCACGACTCTTCTCTTTCCGAACGACTATACATAGGTATATGTGCATTTGCACTCGATTTTCATTAGTAGGGTACCTAACGGAAAATATACCTTATGGTTATAAAGATAAAAATTAAGTTAGCATTGTGTATTTTTATTTCTAATGTCAACCATTCACCATAACTTGCTACATATTACATACGTATAATTATATAGGTACATACGTATATTTTGTCTTAAAGTTAATGTATCATGTTTTTTTTTTCGTAGTTATTTGTTACATTCTATTCTATTTATATGTATATGCAGTACATACCTACATTTCATATGTATAGGTAGGTACGTACGTAAGTACAAAGTACGGGTATAAGTTAGCCATAAGACTAATAAAATAACACATGTACCAACTTTATTCCTCCATCCATTCAACAAGAAAGTCATAAAATTGAATCCAATAATAATCAAAATTTAGTTATTTACTTGTATTTGAACAAGTTCTAGCGCATTTTTACCCTAAACGAAATCCCTTATCATAGACAATAGTCGGGTTCAGAAGCGGCACTTTGTTCTGTCTTCTTTATATTGCATAATTGCCCCAATGCTTCCGTGGGTATTTGAAAGAAATATGAAAGTATATATCGGACACGGGGACCCTAATAAAACTAAATATTTACGCTACTCGGTTCTTTTGTCTCCGAGTCCTTTTCGAGAAACTTTCGCTTTTCGAGTTTGGAACGCGAAAACAAAAGACTGCTGTGCTGTATAAGGGTGCCGAAATATTGCTACTTCGGTTTTGTACAAAAAATGCGATATTTTTGGCGTTCGTGGCGTTTTAGGGTCATTGGGAAGTTTGTGGAACATTTTGAACGCTTCACTTCTTCGTCCAATTTAAAATATGGAAACAGATAAGTTCTTTTTATTTTATAACGTGTAAATAATTTTATTGATTATGATTGCGAATTTAATTTTTTTTTAACTTAGTTTTTTATTTCCTAATGTATAAGAACTTAGTAAATATAAATGACATTGCCAAATAGTAAAAACCAAAGTAAAACCACTACGCTTGCCATAATAAGGCAATTTATGCGCTATATTGGGACACTTAAGGTATGTTGGGGTAATACCGGATGCGGATTAAGACCGTACGAAATTAATTTCCGCCAAAGTAGGCTTTATTTCTTAATTTCGACAACAAGGTGTAAGACGCCATTTCGTTGCGCCTCGGCTGCCAGTGCCCCTACCCCGCTCAGTGATGTTGGACATGTGCTACGCGCCATTAAAGTCTTCGCCCTGTAATTTTTGTCGCGTATTGTGCTAAAACTGTGGTTATTTTTGTGATTCAGTTTATGTAAAATTTAGTTTTAAAGGTTTATCTTTAAATCAATCCAATCAAACCAGGCCTAGGACTGCTGTAGACCGATTTCCGATCTTCACCCTTTTAGGTAAAGATCGGAAAGCAACAATCCGAACTTTACCCATTTAAAATCCAGCAGTAATTGTCAAACTTTCAATTTTTATGACCGCAATAATTCTGTTTTTATTGTAATTATTTCGTTCCATAATTTTTATTCAAGGACAGTAATTCAAAAGGAAGAGATTTTAGCAGTGTATGGAGGTATATATGTAAGAATGTATTACTTAGGAAATTGTTTCTGTTGACATATCAAACTTTGAGAGCCACAGATTTACCAAATTTTCACGTGTGGGTTAAGATCGGATGCAAAAATACAAAAAATTAAACATTTGATGAGAACTTTTAAGTTTCTAGTTATTCATGGCTGCAATTTATATACGTTGGAGGAGGTTAAACATCGGATGTATCCTTTTGAATACCTTATTATCTGAGCATTAGAAGTGGTTTTTTTTCGCCATCCGATCTTAACCCATGATGACAAATTCATCGTTACCCTCGAAAAAAAAGTTGTCTCATCTTTACACTGGTACAAAACTGAAACCGTTGAATATTGAAAGTTGCCAATATTCAGGCCTAAACTATGGTTATTATTTAACGAATTGCACCCCATTTCTAGAATCTATCACTTACTGAGGTCGAGAAAAAAAATTTTTTCGCGAGGTCTCTCAATTAGTCCCAAAATCGTCCGGTATTACCCCAACATACCTTAATAAAATAATATAATTATGAACTATAAAAATATGAATATCTTATTCAATCCAATTATAATTTCAAATTGACAACTATAAAATTTACACTGCAATACATTCGAATTATCTATTTCAATCCATCATAATTGAATTTAAAGTTCACAGACCAAATGAATTCAATAAGCGAAGTAGTTTGACTATAAAAAACTTCATAACGAACAATAAAATATTTATTCGATTCCATTTATATCGATTTATGGTCTAGAATCGATACCGGCGCGTTTTAATTGAGTGTTCACAATAATTAATCGATTGGCACATTTGTATCAATTGCATGAAGCATTCGAGATATAAAAGTGAATGAGTGTGATGACTTCCTTAACTTTATAGGTTTTTTCAACAAACCATTATTTTTTAATATCAACATGGGCAGATGTTTCTATTTTTATTACAAATGTGAGCTATACGGTACCAATTCCTTTGTGTGTTATGCTTAATATAGGTACATATTCATATATCTTTTTTCTTAACAATTCTGAATAACTATAAAGTAAAAATCGCTCGTTAAAACTGCACCTCGCATAGTTGAAAATTATAATTCCTAGGAACATACTTCAATAGCAACTATTATAATATAAGTTAATGAAGAATGTATTGTTCATTAGCAGGTTTGTTGTAACTTCAATCGTTTTTCTAATAACAATGAAAAATGGGAAAGTAGGGGTTCCGCTACTTTTGCATCCGCTTCAGAAATTAATTCCCCTACTATTTTTTTCTTACTTACCAACCTACATAAGCTTACATGCTTGCCAAGTTTTGGGCTTTCTTCCGGCTGAGACTAATATTTAGAAATGTATTAGGATTAGTCGGACTACTATTGTTTTTGTGAATAATAATTATTATGAAAATTTTAAGCACTGTTGTATAGGCCGCAGACAACTGTATAGCCCGCCTTCCCTGATAGAAATCTTGGCTAGGTTTGTACTTGTTTTTGGCCGGCTGCACTGTACTACGGACTGCACTGTAATAAAATATGTACTTATATGAAGTCTACACGGGTTTAATACAGTATGTATAATCGCTAAGTAGTGAGCCTTACGATATCAGTTTGAGCGAAATTTCCTGTGGCATGACCAAGTGAGCAGCTGAAATAGGTGCATCAGCTTAAAAATATAAACTAGAAAACTATTTTAATCCTTATAATAACAGATTTACTAACCCACTTAGAAGATTTGCGCATCCGCCTCAGATTCGTCACTGTTAGTTTAAAATTTACTATGTTTACTGAAATGATCTTATGTTGGGCTTTTAGAATACCGCGCTTAAGTATTATATTCGTGATAAAATTACCACAAATTAAGAGAACTTAAGTCGACTTGTATGAAACAATGTTACAATAACACACTAA
Source organism: Cydia amplana (assembly GCF_948474715.1). Classification (NCBI taxonomy): domain Eukaryota; kingdom Metazoa; phylum Arthropoda; class Insecta; order Lepidoptera; family Tortricidae; genus Cydia; species Cydia amplana. Next base: position 17,576,675 of record NC_086072.1, read on the forward strand.
GTGTGAATTTGGAAATCAATTTTTTTTATCGCATTTCAAAACAATTTCTGATAATGCGTGGACTTTTCTTATGGACCCTGAAAAATACTCTGCCTCTTTTCTTCCTTAACCTTTTTTGGATAACGTTTTGAAGTATACCTTGAGTATCCCTCGAGATCAAATAATTTAAAACGTTACTTTTAACCTGTGTCTTATAGTCATATTGATTGTTCAAATCTGCATAAATGCATTTTTTGTCAGCGCCTCTCTGTAAGTTACGTCTTTTTATTACATGATATAAGTGATCCATTCTAAAAACTTTCAGCGTTACCGTGCATTATCAGTCGGTTACGCCATTCTAATCTTTAACACCATCAAACAGAGCTTAAGTAAGCTTGTATAATACGGCGCTTAGATCTTTCCGGCCTACAGATTGGCCATTAATCCTCACCTTCCTGGTCACGATTCTGATGCGATCAGAATGCGTCATCAGACCTTCGCGATGACAGAATCTATGCAAATAATTAAGCTTTAATTATCATTTTATTGCCGAGTGATTGTGAAGAAAAGTTGAGTACGCTCTGTTCCTGTAATTAATTGTATATTTATTGAATCATGGCCTTCCGGACCTTGATAGCCTATCACAGACAAGACATCCTCTAGACTGAGCATAGTAGCGCTACCCCCTCTGCCACAAATATACGGTAGTTTTACTCCATCTTCGAGTCAAAGTGTCTTTGTGTGACGTCCGTGTCTTTAAAATTTTAAACGGACCAATCACGGCACGGGACTCGCTCGCCTCGTCCCCCGCACCCCAGTATTTTTGGCAGCATCGGTTTCATGAAATAATTGCTCTAAACTCCGTCTAGTGGATTCCTAGTCTATGTAGCCTATATATTAACTGCTCCTAACCTTAATAAACGTAGTGACACTCATAAATCTTATGGCAACAAATGTCTACTTATAGTTAAGCTCATTTCCATTTTATTAATCGATTTAGTACTAGGTTTATTATTTATTTACGAGGGTCGCTCCTAAATACGAGGTTTCGAAGAATCACAAACAGATTAGCAATTGAGTTTTTGACTGTCGTGTACGCGATATAATCCGTTTAAATATGTAGTTTTATTTCATGAATAGGTAACTATCGCGGCAACTTAAGACTATATGATAAATATTTTTCTTCGCCATATCATCTACAACTTCTATTTGATTCACATGCCAGGTACGTATGCAGCTACCTATTATACCTATACTATTATACTATAATTGCATCAACCTTGGACCATTACTTGCACAGATAGTACGTAGTTCAACGTAATTGCCTAACATTATACTTATTGGAACAATGATTCATTGATGATGCTTATTTACTACCTACTGAATCATTTTCAGCCGTGGGAGACGAATATGGATCGCATCCGTGTTTTCACTTTGAAAGCGACATATTTGAGATTTTTTGTTCCGATAAGACACGTCGATTTAAAATGTTACTTTGATTACAAAGTACATAGTAATATACGTTTATTTAATTACTATTATTTAATTTAAGTCCTTATGTGTGTAACGACCTAGGCCAATTTTGTTTTTATGTTTTTATTTTAAGTGTTATTATGTTTTGAAAAGTAATAAAATTTACTTTTATATTAAGGAATTGTCTAGAAAAAGTTTGTGTATATTTTTACTATTACGTCTATACAATGTTAAATACATATTGTATGAATAGTTTTGTAAAAATATATTTGACTTCTACGAGAGGTCAAAATAGACATAGTTTCCTAAATAGTGAAATCAACTCTCTGTGAAACATTAAAACGATTTGTTATCTAATAACTAATCATCATCTTCCTCGCGTTTGTCCCGGCATTTTTTGCCACGGCTCACGAGAGCCTGGAATCCGCTTGGCAACTAATCTCAGGAATTGGCGTAGGCACTAGTTTTTACGAAAGCGACTGCCATCTGACCTTCCAACCCAGAGGGTAAACTAGGCCTTATTGGGATTCGTCCAACATGGGGTTAGTTGGCGTTAGTGTATCTAATAACTAATGATTCCCATTAAAAAAGCTAATTCTTTCACAGCAGTCAGTAATCATAAATTATTTTGCGCTTTAAATGATATGAAAATAAAAAAATTAAATCTTAAAAAAAGGCTTATTTAATAAGGTTAGCGCACTTTATAACCCACTGCCTTTTTATAACATTTTGTTTATTTTATTTTCAAATCATTAAAATCGCAAAATAATTTATGATTACTGACTGCTGTGAAAAAATTAGCTTTTTTAATGGGAACCTAGCCAATTACGTAGTATACGTTTAAGTACCTACACTACATACATAAATTACAATTAAATACGCAAGCTGCAAAATATTGGAGAAACAATGGAAAAGGTTAAACAATTCAATGTTCTAAATATTTTCGCCATTGACTTTTGTATGCCTAACAAAAACATGACACGAAACGTTTCAATGTTCTCATGTATTACCAAATTCTCTTTTGTAAAGAAACAATCACTATCGATAATCTAATGCATTATTCATGTAATTGCAAGCGCACGGACAATTAATTCATCATATACAGGTTCATCTTCAACAATGCCGAATCTCACCTTCAGCGCGCTAACAGGCGTATTTGAATTTTAATTATTAGATCTGTATCCAATATTATATATTCATACGAACCGCTGCATTCTTCCAGGGATTTCTGAAATGACCTGTCACGGCTGTCACTCATCCAATAGGCTAGATGACAAATTTTCATTTATGGTATCAATCAGGATTGTTTTTAGGATCATATGTCTATATGGGACCCATTGCATTAAAGCAATACTAAAGTCAGAAATTATTGTCAAAGTCCGACAGTCGTACTTCACTCGAAACGCTCCTAACAAATTGATATGTGACCGTGACGTAGTACCCTTACTTTTATCGTTTTTGGAAGTAAAAAAAAAACTTATTTTTTGAAACTTTCAGGTCTTGTATTTTTGTAACAGTTCCATATATTATTTTAATAATAACATTATTGTGAAAAATTGCTCATTTGCTATCTATTTTACAGGATTTTATTATATATTTCAACATGTGTCATCATCCCTATTGCTTGTCGAGGACCTTTCAATACTGCATAATCCTGGTACATGGCGCCACTAAAGAACTATGCAAGCCTAGCTGCCAGGGGTCAGCAATATCCACTTAACCTCACCTTGGCTCCATTAACATCAACTCAAACTCAAATCGGCATGACATAAATAACATTAACCATTATTACCTTAGATTAACCTCTCCCAACATATCTTGAGGCTGTCGGCATTGAAGTAGCATCACACGACGGGCTACTTTCAAAATAAATCATTATCGTGCTTAGCTTTGTCACGACGAGTGTGGGCGGGCATAATTTGCCTCCTGGACGCTATAATTGCTTTAAAATGGTGTTACAATAGTGTTTAAACTAGTTTATGGGTTGCCAATTTCCTGCTTTTGACAGTGGGAGATATGGAGCGAATGTTATTAATGTATCAGTGTATTGTTCCGAAATAGTATATACTAGCGACCCACCCCGGGATCGCACGGGTTAACAAATTATACATAAACCTTCCACCTTAATCACTCTATCTATTAAAAAAAAACCATATCAAAATCCGTTGCATAGTTTTAAAGATCTAAGCATACATAGGGACAGACAGCGGGAAGCGACTTTATTTTATACTGTGTAGTGATATCCTCGTACATTACATATATAGCTAAGAACTTTTGTTCGTAGAACATATAATATACAGGAGCATCTTCTGAAATCGATTGCTTGGTCTAAAAGTAACCTACGTGTGAGCAGCAATAACACTATCAATTTCAATACAACATGATCGAATAAATGAAGAACAGGAGGGATTCGATTGCAGGATGGATGGTCTCTTAATTATCTAAGTAAAAGAGAAGTATTCCAATTAATTAAGTGAGTAGTTTAATTTCTTTGAATACTATTATAAAACGTTTCGACACTAACACTGACAGCAAAAAAGAGAAAACAAATAATTACTTTTCCCGCTCACTGGCGCCCTGGAGAAAGTGCAATTTCTTATTCCATTTGTCAGCCGCTATCTGACCAATTTGCATTATCTTTTACATGCTTTTTATTAAGCGACTTTAAAGGAGGTTACCGACTTGTTTTACGAAACTGAAATAATTACACAATTGGAATAAATAAGTAAATAGTTACACAATTGGAATAAATAAGTCATTACGCCTGATTAGCCACGCTTTACATCTTTTATTGCATTTAGTTCTCTATTATTTTTAATGCGATTGTGCGCAAAATCCCTACTAAAGGCCAGTACACACCGGCTGCGTGTGCGTAGACGTGCACGTGCGCGTGCGCTAAAATGTTGGAGCTGGGCGGTGTGCCGTCTCTCATAAGGATCCGTATATTACAACGCGCACGTGCACATCTACGCACACGCAGCCGGTGTGCACGGCCTTAATTGTATTTTAATGCGATTAAAGTAACACTGTATGTCTGTTTTTAGGTCATATTAAATATGGAGATAGTCGGAGTCCCGGGGGAAAACATAGTAGTTACAAACTAGTTAAAGCCTGACCAGTAATATAATTATGATCATTGTCAAGAGGGCGCTGTTATTCTCATGTATAGGGTGACAGTTCAGTTTAGTATAAAAAAATAGTTCCAGTAAAATTCCGCAACATGGCGCGTGATCATATTTTCCTGGTCATGCTTTAGAAGTATTTGAATAAAAATAAATAAGATTCAAATAGACAAAAAATTGTGTCTTGGTTTTTCTTCTTATATATAAACTCTGCATCTTCCGCGTAGGATATGAAAGAAACGTCTTTTTTATTCCTTTCAAGGGTTTATTTTTTATTTATAGTAAAACGAGAAGTTAAGTAAAATATCGTATATGACCTAAATACTTGTAACCTGTATGTAATTGTGCCAATGTCTAACTTAGCTCGTAAATTGTCTATCAATAAAATTGGCTTGCCTAGACAATCTAGACAGGCTAGGCTAATCGATAAATAATGACGTGGGTTCTAATTTGTAGATAATCAATAACGTGAACAAGACGTTCGCTTAATTTGTTTTAATATTTTGATTATAATAACGTCAGTTCTAGGTCAGTTAAATATGAAAGAAATAAGTAAAGGTACCGTAAAACCACCCAAGAGATCTAATTCATAACCTGTTATTAAAATCAGAATACGCCTGTAGGATTCTTCGTAAAAGTATTTAGTATTGTACGACATCGGCAACGCGCTTGTACAAAACCCTGTAGTTGCAAGTAGTTGGAATGACCAGCATGGTATAAAATGGATGCATGCTTATTTTCCATCAAATAAAAATCGGCCAAGTGCGAGTCGGACTCGCCCACCGAGGGTTCCGTGCTTTTTAGTATCGGTTGTTATAGCGGCAACAGAAATACATAATCTGTGAAACTTTCAACTGTCTAGCTATCACGGATCATGAGATACAGCCCGGTGACAGACAGACGGACGGACAGACGGACAGCGGAGTCTTAGTAATAGGGTCCCGTTTTTACCCTTTGGGTACGGTAACCCTAAAAATGTCGAGGTTTAATCCTGGGAGAGTTATGACGATAGTTCATAACTACAAAAGCGGCGCGGCGGGTGGGATATTCTCAGAATACTTAAAGGAATTTCTGGAAAATACACGAGCTGCTATGTACATCTAAACGCGGATCCAAAGGTCCAATAATACTAGTTTTCAACTACAATTTCCCGATCGGCTTCCATCAGCTTACGTAAGTCAGCCTTAACCTTTCGCGTCGTGATAATGGAGTACCGATGTAGCCGCGTTTACTCGAGATGGTATACTAAGTACTAGTAACGCATGATCGGAGAAGGAAAATATTTACCGTTATTATGGGTTTGCTTTTAAATTGCGTCTTGTTATACTGCCGTATTCGAACTTCACGATATTCACAAGAGACGACACGTACTAGATCCATTCTAGATACGTTATAGTTTAGATTTCAACTAGTTCTCTTTTGCAGCTCAATTCGGGCAACCAATGTCACTTTTACGTTAGATAGTGTTAGATATCTATTAGATGTGAATTGGATCTCTAAGTCATATCTTGTGGAAATCGTTCAAGAGTATCTCCAGAATCGCAGAAATGTCAAATTTGACAGGTTAGATCTTTTAAACATATCGTTATCGTATCTTGGTGACGTCTAAAATATATCTAGTAGATGTTTATTTCAAAATCCGAATCGGGCCCATAGAGAGCAAACTCTAGAGCAACAGTTTTAGCTCAGAGTTCAGGGGCCTTACCATGATGTCCTTACTACACACGCGAGACAAATAAGATAAGATAAGATAAGATAAGATAAGAATAGCCTTTATTGACCAAAAAATAAAATTCATTACATATACATTTAAATTGATTCACATTTCATTTAACATTTTTCTTAATTAATTTTAATAAATATATTTTTAATGTCACTGCTTTTTTATTAATTATTTAGTCTGCCTTCTTGGCATAGGCCTCCTCCAGCTGTCTCCATAACTCTCTATTCTGTGCTTTCCCAATCCAGTTTACTCCCGCATGCAGAAGTAAACTGATAAGTAAAGTAAGAATAACTGGTAAGTGAAGTAAGAATGATGTCATCCGACCACCTCCTTATTGGTCTCCCTCTTCTCCTCTTTCCATCTCTAGGATACCATTCCACTACCTCTCTGTCCCACTTATTTTTACCTTCTCTTGCCATATGTCCAGCCCATTTCCATTTTACCATTTTTACAGTCGCTGATATATCCTTAATTTTAGTTTTCTTTCTAATATCTGTCAGTCTTACTTTGTCTTTCCTTTTTACGGATAAGATTGATCTTTCCATGTTGTGTTGGCAACCTTTTAACTTTTGGAGATCTTTCTTAGTTACTGCCCAGGTTTGGCATCCGTATGTCACATGTACATGGTAGAACACACATATCAAATACCTTTGATTTGCAAGACAATGGTAAATCTTGGTTTTTTAGAATATCTCAAACGCGAGACAAATAGGTACCCAAAATTAAACAGGTATACCTACAGTAGCAGCCACGTATTTCATGAGACTGAATTCCGACTTTTTTTACGAAAGAATCAAAAAATATTACTCAACTACGTATTATCATTTGACATTCTCACACAAACGGAAAAGTGTGATGCACAAGTCTAGAACTTAAAAATAGAACTGACGCGATGAATAAATGACCTCATATTTCAATCATCAGTATTGTTCTCATTTCACAGACGTATACAAAAGAGTGAATTTAAACTTACCTACAATACTATGTTTTAAGTCTCCTGACATTTCTTTAAAATTTTATATTTATGGAAAAATGAAATAGTTCTCCGCTTCGGGCAAGACTCAAACTTGCCTCCTTTCGGAACACGCACCATCTAAGCTACCGAAGTGAAGTCTTGTCCGCAGCGAATAATTACCCAGTTTTCATTTATATAAAAAAAGCGGCCAAGTGCGAGTCGGACTCGCCCATGAAGGGTTCCGTATTTAGGCGATTTATGACGTATAAAAAAAAAACTACTTACTAGATCTCGTTCAAACCAATTTTCGGTGGAAGTTTACATGGTAATGTACATCATATATTTTTTTTATTTTTATCATTCTCTTATTTTAGAAGTTACAGGGGGGGGGGACACACATTTTACCACTTTGGAAGTGTCTCTCGCGCAAACTATTCAGTTTAGAAAAAAATGATATTAGAAACCTCAATATCATTTTTGAAGACCTATCCATAGATACCCCACACGTATGGGTTTGATGAAAAAAAAATTTTTGAGTTTCAGTTCGAAGTATGGGGAACCCCAAAAATTTATTGTTTTTTTTCTATTTTTGTGTGAAAATCTTAATGCGGTTCACAGAATACATCTACTTACCAAGTTTCAACAGTATAGTTCTTATAGTTTCGGAGAAAAGTGGCTGTGACATACGGACGGACAGACGGACAGACGGACAGACAGACAGACATGACGAATCTATAAGGGTTCCGTTTTTTGCCATTTGGCTACGGAACCCTAAAAATGTCGTATCGCTTGCTCATGTTGTCTTTATAAAAATTTGGTTTTGACATTTGTTTTACTAAAACTTAGGAATAAATGCCTTAAGCATTTAATGTAACTCTATCTGGATCTAATCTTGAATATGTTCAATTTTAATTTTCTACTTAAGTAACAATGGCTCCATTCATAAAGTTAAACGCCATATCGCTTTCGTGACCAAATATGGTTACTTTTATAAGTGTTGATATTATAAAACCAGTGATCTATAAAATGTTGCTAGTGGTCAGGAAAAAATGTTCTCTATAAATTTCGCCACGATCCGTATCACACAGGCAAGACTACTTCCTTAATAAAAAGATTAGATGCACACAAATACCTATATAACTTTAACTTATTGTAGTCTCAAACAAGTGAACGTTCTAACTATCTCAACAACCGAAACCTTCAAACTAAGTAAAGAACTATTTTACACATCCCCAATGCCACGAAGCAAGTGTGACTGCAGACTGCAGCCAAATGACTGTTATTTGCAGTGTGATTACTAACTTAAAGACCAAAGTTCAATGCAATGTGATCGACACTGCAATTTAAGTGATTGCGTAAATGACCTATCCCTGATGGTTTATTGTTTTGATGAAGATGGACAGAATAATTTTTGTAAAAGCATGGTGCGTGTTAGAAACTCATGGATCAAAAACGTTAGCGAAAACTTGCGTGTTTTTTCTGTGGACAATACAAAAGTTAATGATGTGTGTAGGTTAGTACATTTTACTGAGACTAATCATACAGCTTTTATGATGTATTAGAAGGTCGGACAATGTCTATAAGGGCCCGGCGAGATTTCCGCAGGAAACTGGCATAACCTGAATAAATATTTAAAAAGTTTTTGACCCTTATGGTACAGTTAAGCGCAAAATAAAAGCCTCAGATCAGTTTGAAATGCTTCAATCAATCTAATTCTTACCTGATAATTTAAATGACCCGTGTCATTAACCATTAGTTGGACAACGTCCAAAATACTAGGCATAACTTTTGATCCTCATATTGTTTTTTTTTTTTTCATATGCTAGGCTCAAATGGGACTGGGCCGGTCACGTACGTCTACCGCATGCATCCGGAGAGGTGGGCTAGCTTAGCCACCAAGCGGATGCCGGTAGAGGGACGTGGACGGGACGGGCCCAAACGGAGATGGCGGGATGACCTGGACAACTTCCTGAACAACTGGCCAGAGGAAACACCAAATCTGGAGTCGTGGAAATCAAGGGGAGAGGCCCAGCCCCGCAATGGGACACTCGGATAGGCTAGGAAAAAAAAGAATCATTCTAAGATCCTAACTACTTAAATATTGGGCGCTGAGGAAATTTGAACTCAAGATCTTCTGGTTTTTGTGTCGAATTAGGAGCGCACACTGCGTCCGATTCGCACGTTTTTTTTTTCAATGGCTATTCTATGGCTAATAAGGTATTAGCCATAGAATAGCCATTAGTTATTAAATTTACATGGTTATTAGTAATAACCATGTAAATTTAATAAAGGAATACAAAGCTGTTAAATTTAAACAGGTGAACAATAGTGCATTTGAAGAAATATTAAACATTAAATTTTAATTTGACAGACTTGCAATACCTTATTAAACCTATCAAAGTCACTTCACCTATGCCCTGCAGCGCAGGCTCGGAATAGTGTACATTTAATGAATTGTATGTATAGGAATTCCATTACTTCAATGACAGGTCTTAAGTTGCGAATTATGCCTTCGTGGTATTGATAGAGGCCATTAATCATAAATATATATACACATAAAGTGTACTTAGTTTCGGTCGCTAATATTCGGAGAATTTAATATTTAGGTAGTTTCATTACAGTCCATCAAATATAGAATACTTTATGGATTATTTTAATGGTTTTAATGCTGTTTTAATGGAATAAATAAATTTATTAGACATGTTGCTTAAATGTCAATCATGAGTTTATGTCGTCGTTATGGTAGACATTTTAACAAGTAAAAAAAATATTATAACTAGCAGATAGGTTATCTTTGATGGATTCAAAAATATTAATCAAATCAGCAAAAATACGGTGATTTCTTACCATCAGGCGGGCCGTAGGCTAGTTTGCCACCGACGTGGTAACAACTCACCAAAGAACGGTCTCTACTTCACCAACTAAGACCAGGAGGCCAATTCGCCTACATTTTGCTATCCAAATGAAGTATTTTATTTATCATTCGCGCGTGCATTTCACTCGCACCTGTTCGTATAAAAATAATTACAAAAAAAGCGAAAAAACGATTTTTTTTTTCGTAGATAAAATACATAGAGTGAGCACTCTATTCTTACTATATTTTTCTATGATTACACATGTAGGTATTGGCATTGGCGCGAGCTCAGATCATAGAAGGTAAGTACTTTCTTCTTATATGGGCGCGAGCGAGACAACCAGGTGAATAATAACAAAAAGACATCATATATATTAAAATATACATTCAGATTGGCCTCCATGACCCTCTGGCCCTAGTACTTTCATACAACACTCAAGGATAAACATGCATAATTAGACTTATATCCGATACTAGCGCCATGTCCGCGTGGCGACCTCCAAAATCCACTGAAAACATTAATCATTGTCCGCCAACAATATGCTGTCACTTTCTACGTCAATCAGCTAGACGTGAGCAAATTGTTTCTGCTAATATGTTACTGTGTGCTATTGAAAATGTCCGCGATTGTCTATGGGATTATCTGTGTCCAAAATTGCATTGACTTGAACATAGGCTGACGACTATTAGGCCCCCTTGCACCATCCCACTATACCCGGGGTTAAGTGGTTAAACCGTGAACCAAGTGTCAAATTTTGTTGGTAACCATGGTAACTCCAGGTTTAACCGGTGTCGTGGCTTCCAACCTCCGTGGCGACCTGACATAGACCAACTGACGGACTGGCTGACTGACATACATATTTGGAACTACGGACATTTAAATTCAAAATTAAACTTGACAAAATAAGATCAGTTCACGACGGAAAGCCAGACCGACCGGACAGACTGTTCAACCAGTTAACTCCGGGATAGTGGAGTGATGCTAATGGGCCTTATGAGTAAAATACGAGTAGAAGAGTTGAAAGGTGCATATTGGATTGTACTAGATGGGACTAGAGATAGACTGGCGTATTCGAACTTCAAGATATTCACAAGAGACGACACGTACTAGATCCATTCTAGATACGTTATAGTTTAGATTTCAACTAGTTCTCTTTTGCAGCGCAATTCGGGCAACCAATGTCACTTTTACGATATCTAACATGATCATGTTAGATATCTATTAGATGTGAATTAGATCTCTACGTAATATCTTGTGGAAATCGTTCAAGAGTATCTCCAGAATCGCGGAAATGTCAAATTTGACAGGTTAGATCTTAAACATATCGTTATCGTATCTTGGCGATGTCTAAAAGATATCTAATAGATGTCTATTACAAAATCCGAATCGGGCCCAGAACGCTAAGTATTTTCTCGGCATACCTATTAATAGTCCTTATTATGTTACCGTAATACAATTGCAAATCTTAAACCAAATAACTGTTTTTTTTTTCACTACTTATAAAAGTTATAAAACTCCCGTGAGACTCAAAAATGTTAAAAATAATTTATACGGGTTTTATAACTATTTGTAAAGGCAAATCAATTGATGGCGAATCAGTAACTGAGTAAAGTCGGACCACGCTAACCCTGCATGCCATTTATGACAAAGTGTGGCGCGTCATCATTAATGTCAAATTTCTATGAAAATATGACGTTAATATTCCTTCACTTTGTTCTGTTCAAGTCAGTGCAAAGTTACCTTAGACGGACTCTATAATACCTACCTAATTATAAACACTCATCACGCTAAATCATATTTGTATAGCATCCATAACGAAGTATGTAATTGCATCTACAGTAAACAGAATGGTACAGTCGCCATCAGATATATCGAAGCGGCCAAGGTGTTCACAATATCTGAACAAGCACTCTAACGCCTTGACAATAGAGGCGTGCTCAGATATTTGTGAGCACCTTGCCTGCTCCGATATATTCCTAAGAGCAAAGGTAAGCAGTAATCAGCAGTGTATGCTAATCAATGGCGATTAAATAATTGACTAGGAAACGATTACTTATATCTTATAAGTAGGTATGTATCGATTTTGATACTTATCCCAACCTCGTATCTATGATATCTGGTAATTGGAAAAGCAACCTTGAGAGTTTAAAGTTAGAGTTTACGTTTCAATGTCATATTTTGTGATGTATGTGTTGTGAGGATTATAGAGTATATGCTAATGGATGTCTTTCCGTCATAGACTGCCGCCAAAAGACTACGCATGGAGCATGCTCCATGTACATCATGATGTATACACAAATAATTAAGATCAGTCAAATTCACACAATGCAATAATGCTTCTTTTATACCAGAGCTATGCTCGTCCTAGGAACCAGTAAGATGCAAGTACTCATTTTAAATCATAAATTTATCGGGTCTACTCTACTATCGCTACTTTATTTTGTTATTCTTTATTTCCGACGTTATAACGTAGGTTCCACAGATCTTGTTCGTAGATATCTGATATCTCGGCAAAATGTCAAGACAAAAATTATATGTGATAACTTTTAACTCGCACACAGTTCGTAAGCTTACGTGTGCAACTAAAGTTCCTGAGCAGTCGCACTCTCATACTTTACTATTAGTATTTGAAGTATTTGGACTGTACTGTGACAATGTACACTCAGCAATATACTATTCGCTGCACCTTTGCATACAAACTTATATGCAGAGTGATCACTTTTCTTTGCAGCTGGATGTACCTAGTGTACCTACCTACGAAGTGGTACAGAAATCAAAAATGACTGTATAAATTCGTATCGACGCATAAGCCGCGTCCAAATGCTCTATCTGTCGGGTAAGTGATCTGGTTTCCGTGGAATAGACACGTCGTGGTACACGATTTGTTCTTGATATTGAAAATTATACGGCATTAATGGCCGATGTGACTGATTGGTGCGAGAATGCAAAGCGATCTGAGACGAGATGCATGGGAATGCGTAGGTAGATAACATGCACATAGTGATACTGGTAACTCAATGATGAGAATGAATTGTCTATCAACGCAGATAAGACAATTATAGTTCCATTCACGAACAAGCGGAAAATAGACAAACTCAAACCGCTTGTCATGAATGGTAAAAGTATTCCGTTCTCAACAGAGGTCAAATATCTGGGGGTAACACTGGACCAGAAACTGACCTGGAACAAGCATGTGGACGGAATTATACAAAAGGCTAGATCAGCCCTGGCAATATGCTGTCGTTTAGCAGGCAACCGATGGGGTCTAAAACCCAAAATTGCCTTATGGCTGTACACATCTATAGTGAGGCCGATAGTGTCTTACGCCTCTGTAGCATGGTACAGGAAAACGACGCAGAAGGTAACAGTGACGAAGCTTGGCAGCCTGCAAAGAACTGCCTGTGTCATCGTCACTGGAGCCATGTCATCCTCCCCGACGGCAGCCCTAGAGGCCATACTAAATCTACCGCCCCTTCACCTGCATCTGGAGTTGGAGGCGAAATCTAGTATGCTTAGAATAGCGGGCGCGAGGAGAGGTAATTGGTTATCGAAAACTCTGAGACTGTTTAAGGAATCAGTGTATGATATCCCTGTTCTTGGGATGCCATCCGACACTATGGCACCCAAATTTTGTCCACTCAAACATTACTCAGTGGAACTCCCCAAAAGGGAGGACTGGTCAAACAGTCAAATTAAGTGGAAAGAAGGAAGCCTAAGGTGGTACACTGATGGCTCCAAATCCGGATCTGAAGTAGGCTGCGGAGTATACGGTGAAGCGCCTAGGAAAAGCATCAGCTTAAACCTAGGACGTTTTTGCTCTATATTCCAGGCGGAGGTATACGCCATCCTAGAATGTGCGTCAATCAATCTGCAAAGCAACTACGGTAATCACACAATCTATATCCATTCGGATAGCCAGGCGGCACTCTTGGCCCTAACCTCTGATGTCACCACATCGAGGCTGGTTGAGAACTGCAGGCAACTATTGAACAACCTTGGAGCCAGGAACAAAGTTGTTCTACGTTGGGTCCCAGGGCATGCGGGTATCGTAGGAAATGAAAAGGCCGACGAGCTCGCGCGAGCAGGGGCTAAAGGGATAAACTACAGTCCTGAGCCGTTTTGTGGTATCCCCAAAAGCCTAACGCGGCTCACCCTAAAGACCTACTGTCAATACACAACAATTCAACTCTGGAGGGAAACAACAGGTTTGAACCATTCCAAAGCGCTTATCAAGGCCTTCAGCAAAAAGGCGTCCTCGAACGCCTTAGCGCTGTCTAGGAACCAACTGCGCAACTTGGTAAGGGTGCTTACTGGGCACTGTTGCCTAAATAAGCACATGCACACCATGGGGAAACGTGACATGGGGCGGTGCAGACTCTGTATGGAGGCAGAGGAGACGCCCTTGCACATCCTCACAGAGTGCCCTTGCCTAATGCGTACTCGTGACTTAATCCTGGGCGGGCACATATTGCGCCCGGAGGAGGTAAAGTCTCTCGAGTTCAAAAAGATCCTGCAGCTATTTGAAGTTGCATGTTTGGATCGAGAGTTGTAGTAGGTGGCGATCACAATAGATCAGCGATGGTCGCAGTGATACATAGGCTTTGGAGCCTTATATAGCCCCTAACAAGAAGAAGAAGAAGAAGAAGAACTCAATGATATACATATATGTAGAAGCGAGTATATCGAGTATGGTATGCCACACATGATATGTATTAAGAAATTTTGTTTTCACCACACCAGCAGCTGGTAAAGGCACTCTAAGACAGTTGCATTTTATTCACATGTGAGGCAAAGTAATTAAATGCAAATTTTGAGTTGTTTTATAAAATAAAATTAATTTTGAAACGATTTGATTTAATGTTGTTTGATATTTTACAGTTACTTAGTATTTTCCTTGTGTTGGTGTGGTGGAAAAAGGGTGTGTTTCACTAGGTGGCAAAATTTGTATAACTCTCGCTACCCTCAAGATTAAATTTTTCGTACCTCTCGCTAAGCTCGTTGTTCAATTTTGGAATCTTTCACTACCTCGGGTATCAATATTAGCACGAGAGGTTAAACAACTACTTTGCCCCCTTGTAACAAATAGCTATTTTATAAGGTAGGGCTCTTAAGTAGATGGAAGTCTTAAAACATCTATGTAAATATTAAAAAAATATTATCTCCCTTGCATCGTCTCGTCTGCTCTTGCGTCGGGTTCGGTAGTTTGCCCCGGAAACTCCGAAACGTGACACCCCTCGGCCAGAAGTTACACTCGATGGTCCCCTGTGTAGCGGTGGCGGCACGCGCACGCAGTTGAAGTGCACATAGTAGTAGTAAGTAGTAGTAGTAGTAGTAAAACACTTTATTGTACAAAAATCAGAACACAACAGGAAAAATAACATTCGTCATTAGTACAAAGGCGAACAAGTACAGTAGTGGCAAGATCGAAGCTGGAACACCCTCCGCGTGTAACCGGTCTTCTAGTGTGCATACTCCGACACTTCAGTAACCGTGGCGGTGTGATTTATTGTGTTTGTCAGTCTAATTAGGGCCTTAAGGAGAGGATTGGGAACCCAAATGCCCTATTTGCCCATGAATGCGACAGGCCTCCGCTGGCGGTGCTAATAAGTCCGAAACAGGGCAAGTATTACACAAAAACGTGAATTTCCTTCTTCGGCGGCGTTCAATTATTCGAATTAGGCAAATTTCTAAAGCCACCGCAGCAAATTGGACCTGACGGTCTACCGCGAATATAGAAAATCGAAGTTTCCTTAGCTGCATCTCTATCGCTCCTGCATATTCGAACGATAAGGATAAATAAACGAACGAACGAACGAAGCGGGTTGCAGTAGGCCCTCTGACTCACGACTCTAATGAAATGGAACATTCTTCCGACACTAGACTGACTCATCCAATTACTCTTTGCGATTTCATGAGCGCTATTTTTTTACTTTCTAGATAAAGACGCCATTTTATGGGAAAACCATGTGTAGACTTCATTACCCTACCTTACCCAATAGCGTATTTGACTACTAGTCAAATCAGTTTCTTTTTTCGAACAGTCAAAACGATTTTGCTACTATGGAATTTATATGAAACACTAGCAAGTGACGTCACAATCAAAATTACCTACTCTTTATAGTTTTATACGGGTTATAAAATAGAAATTGTGTCTAAAAATAACTGCTGTCTACGTCTTTATTTCTTGCATGGTGTAAAATTAAATTATTTATTTTAAATACAGTCAAATACCCTATTCCCGTAGGCTACTATACATATATATTCTAGATCGTTGTCAATTTTTTTTTGTACCTACAATGAATACTTGTGCTGAAATAATAGTGGAATGCGAAATAAATAAATACATACACATTCATTTGTTCCTTATTTTACGACTGCTATAAAATTGTAATAAGTAATTAAATTGATTCTCCTTAGCTTTATTATTACCCTTGTTGTAGGTTGTCTCAAGATGGCATGTTGATATATCTATACGACATATATTATGTGATACGCCTGGGGCCTGGAACGGTGTTCCCTATTAGTTGAAGTTATAGTTAGATACTTGCTTTAGGTTAATATTTATAAACATAAAGTTTATTATTTTACTACCGTAATTGCCAACGAACATTATAATTGTTTGATATTTTTTTATTTATCATACATGAAGAACTGCAACATTGACCCGCTTCTGTGGGAGAAGCAGGCGGCCGACCGCCCTGTATGGAGATCTTTTGTCATTAAACAAACTGATGACTTTGAATCCCGTCGACTTATGGAACTAGATATCAGACGGGACGAGCTGAAAGCCCGACCGCCAGCGGCTATTAGGTATAATTACAACAATGGTGTCCTTACCTGCCCGTTGTGTGCACGGGTCTTTGTTAATAAGATCGGCTACGCAAGCCACACGCGGGCACACGAACGTCTTCAGCAGCGAAGTTGAAACAGTCGCCGTGGTCGAAATCGGCCGGGAGAGTATATATATTTATCATACGTAAGTATTACGATTTTGAGTACCTAAATAATATCTAACCTCTAGCCTCTAAAACCCAAAAGCTATTCTAATTTTTTGGAATGGAATAGAAAAACTATTTAGAGGTGCGTATACTGATTATCGTCCCTTTAATTTCCCTAATAAAGCGATAAATAAACGTTCCGAACCGCCAAAAAAATTAATCTTTTATTAGGGTTCCGTAGCCAAAATGGCAAAAAAGGAACCCTTATATTATTATAAATAGTTTCGTCATGCAATATTTTATTTCCCTCGTTCTACTTCATTCACTTCCCAACGTTAGGTACCTAAATGAATATTTGACGCTCTAGCGCGGGAAGGGAACTAGTATTGCTACCCACACAGTGGCGCAACGCCGCGGCAGCGCCGGCAATTTCGCCGTTGCCCAACGTGCGATGCGTTGGAAAAGCTACTTGTGAGATAAATTTCACGCGGCGATATGATTTTGTAAGCGGAGCGAAAGATTGTGGTGATTGTAGAATGTAGCAGTTTATTATGGATTATGAAAACTCCCAGGAGATTTGAAAACTTCTGTAATTGGATTTTTTGGGCTACTAACCTATTTTTCTAGGTATTGCTGGAGCGACATAGTGGAGGTGGATCTGCGTGTAAATAGTATAATATTCCAAGTCAACAATTGGCGAGAAGTAGCGCAGGATCGAGAGAAGTGGCGCTGTCTTGTGTTGTGTCGGAGGCCGAGTCTCATTTTGGGTCACTGAGCCAACGGAGTAAGTACGTTGTATGTAAGTACTACCATATTATTATCATAAGCCCCAACCCCATTCTGCGTTCGATAGCCGAGTGGTGGCCCATATTTGAGGCATTGTGATGATTTACTACTTATTATTTATTTATATGAAGTGTAGATTTTAACATAGATATATAAGTACATAAACTAACCATAACATATGAGTCTTGAGTTACTCGAAATAAATGATATTTATTTATTATTATAAGCATCATCACCAACGATCCACTGCTGGGTTGCTGAGCATAGGCCTCTCAATGTTTTATTTGAATCAGATGTATATTGGTCGTTGTCTTTAATAATGTTGGTATAAATTTACATGTCAAGAAATTAATCGATGGCTGTAAATGATTTTTTTTTTGGCACGTGAAAAAGTGAGTGGTTTGAGAAGTATTTACTAATTGAATTTAGATATTGATTTTTGAGAGGCTTATGCTAAAGTCCTCACGCTCGCTCGCCTAATCCAGATAAAATAACCAACTTATATTTATATTGTATATACATATTAGTAAGAAATTGCCCGCTCAAAAATGTATAAATAAGTAATTTCTAGATAAGGTACCTATGCAAAAATGGGTAAAAAACACACAAATTCATAGATATAAAAATAACTTGTGAAAGTTGAGCACAACATTGCAGGACCAGACTGTAATGACACGACGAATTAAGTACAATTTCATTACGATACTAATTAAATTGATTAAAAGACTTAAATAGTCTAATTAAACAATATATAATATCATTCCTAAAATGTAACATTGATAGAACAAATGTCACAAACAACAGAAATACTTATACCAGGAAAAGGGGTTTTCATAACAAACGCATGATAACACTAATTACGAAACACACTGAGGCCAAATTGTGTGTTAGATTAGCTATAATTGGTCGGGAATAATTGTAATTTTAGTTATTTCACAATAATAGGTACATTTATAATGTAATTGTTATTTACCTACCTAGCATATTATGTTCTAGCTTCGTGCATATTAATATAGGAGTTATCTTTTTAAGAAGTTTAGTAATAGTTGCGTTTTATTTGAGAACTAAGAATGTAATGATTACTTTGTTACATTTGTGACTAAGTTTACAAACTGTAACATTGCTTTTTCTTCATATTTTCTATCTGCAAACTGCGCTCTCTAATTCAGTTTTACTGGTGGTGGTGAGTTATTTCAGCCATTTTTACGTGTTAATCTTGTTACTAAATAAGTCTAGACTTCGAGTACCTTAACGGCCATATTGCCATGACGTCATAAGATGATGTTTCACTCGTAGTCTATAATAATAAATTCGGGAGTACAATTAGGCGACCTTGCTGGCCGCCATATGCCCAAATTGCTACATGTTCAGCTTGACATTGTACGTAATGTGGGAACTAGAGAATTTTCTTAAGACAAGGGAAGTCATGCATCACGGCTCCGCGGAGGTCATGCGCGTTAGGTATAGTATTATAGCGTTCATGTGGATTATTCGAGAAGGTTAGGACTTGAGACGGAGATTTATTTTTAACACAAAAAACGAAGAGGTTTCTCACAATGACTTTGTTTTTTTGGCTTTTAAGTGTGTTTTTAGGATATAAATTCTTTTTCCTTATTTCTCGGCTTGAACGTTCTAATTTCGTTATTACTGGTAAGTACTGGTAACATGGTAACTCCAGGTTTAACCGGTTAACCCCGGGTTAGTGGAATGGTGCAAGTGGGCCTAACCTAAGGGGGTTATTTGTTAAACTTTAAAATTTGTTAGCGCGCAAATATGCATTTATTAAACAAGCACCACGCGCGCACGGATGAAATAGAAGAAAGTCGTTTTCTATAGAATTTTAATCACAATCGCATCCTACTGCTGTTGGGCTGCTCCTATCATTGTAGACTTATTAGATTTTTTTTTTCTCAAATGTAATGCAGGTTGCCTCACTGTATCTCTTCACCGAAAAGCAACTGGGAAATATCAATTATATGTAGGTAGGTACTTACAAAATTAAAATTACATGTAAAATTATAAGTATTGGATTTTGTAGGATTTTTAAAAGTTCCAAACACAAGTACAACTACATGAGTTTTAAAACAATGAGTAAATTTTATATCTATACAAAGTCGGCAGCAACTAAGAGCAGCTTTAACTTAGAATAAAACACCTGTCGTAACTAAACAATAAAATGTTTGGTAGTTATTATGTAATCCATATTGTTTATAATTCTGTATACATCCGACGTAGTCTCGGTTCCCACAGAGCGTGCGATAATGTGAGTTAACAAAATAAATATTCAACAGTTTGTGACGATAAACAAACCGCGCTCTTATTCCTGCTGCGAGTACGGTCAGCATTCTAGGACGCAGCCAATTATTCTAAGTACCGTACATTATTCTACATTTTAGGGTTCCGTACCCAAAGGGTAAAAACGGGACCCTATTACTAAGACTCCGCTGTCCGTTAGGGTGGAGCGAAATCCAAAATACTTGAATATAGCAATGGAACCCCTCTAAAAGGATGTCTAATTTTTTATTATTTAAGGGAAAAAAAAAAAATTGGTATATACTTTTAGCCCTCTACTATTCGATTATATATAGCAATATATGTATATTTTTAATTAATTTAATTTATGCTTATTTTTTTATAACAAGTTTTATTCATTATAACATCTTTTTGTTACAGATATACTCGATTCCTATACTTATTTTTGTTTATAACGTATGTTTTTATGACACGGTAAAACCACGTAAATCGAGGTTTTATGGAAAAGGCCCTTTAACCCGGATACTGTGCACAAATTGGAGTTTACAACTAATTACAGAACCGTGAAAACTATTTTGAACGTGATAAGATAATAAAAATACTACTAGTAAAAGTAAATATATGCCTAACATACGTGTGAACATGACCCAAAAACGGCGTAAGCGACGCCGAAGGGCAAAATTTGACGCTCATTTAAACATATAAATAACCCATTTTTTGCAGTAAAATGATACTTTTCGTAATCAGTAACACCGTTACTTTGCCACAAGAACGTCTAAAAAAAATAACTCATATATTTTTTTTACACATATTAGTGAAATAGTATATTTAAATAATTGATGAAAATTTACCTTTATTAATTTCTTTAGCGGCTGGGTAGAGGGCTAAAAGTAGTGTTTATTTTGAATCTTGATATAATCACTATAATCTACATGACAAACTGCAACTTTTTGTACCGGTTCCACATTGATAATCAAAATCTTATTTTTTCCCATACAACGACGCTCCACCCTACTGTCCGTCCGTCCGTCCGTCCGTCCGTCTGTCACCAGGCTGTATCTCACGAACCGTGATAGCTAGACAGTTGAAATTTTCACAGATGATGTATTTCTGTTGCCGCTATGACAACAAATACTATAAACAGAATAAAATAAAGATTTAAGTGGGGCTCCCATACAACAAACGTGATTTTTGACCGAAGTTAAGCAACGTCGGGCGGGGTCAGTACTTGGATGGGTGACCGTTTTTTTGCTTGTTTTGCTCTATTTTTTGTTGATGGTGCGGAACCCTCCGTGCGCAAATCCGACTCGCACTTGGCCGGTTTTTTTAATGGCTTCCAACATACATATTTATATTAATTACGTCAGTATCAATGTTTGGGAGTTGATTTTGAAAAGTGATAGCTGGACTTTACAAATAGCCACGATGGATTGCCAGGTGTTGACTACAGTAATACAGTACCTACTGCCAGTAAGTACGTAGGTACCTGTTGCCAGTATAAGTTGCCAGATACGTAGGTAACTTATTAGACAGATGTAAGTAAAATAATATAAAATGATTGAGCCAACGAAACACATTTCACATTAACAGACTTTGGCAAGCAAAGCGAATCACAAAAAAAATGTGGTAAGTAAAAAAATAAATACAAAATTAAATGATAACTTATTTTTGATTAGTTGCAATATAATAAAGAATAAAAAAATGGCTTATACCACGACTCGCGAACCAGTCTAGAAATAATTAAATATACAATAAATAAAAAGCAACTTCGAAACACTAAACAAAAGAAACTGCAAAAAATCCAATTTTATGTTTAATTATTTAATAAAAGCAAGTTTACTGATAATAGAAGGAAGCTTATTGTTACTGACTTAATTATGAAATTGTTTTTGTACATGTATGGAAGATCAATTAATTTACAGTATTACTCGCGGCGACAGACAATTTTCAAGTAATTATGTCCGAAAGAGGAAAATCGCAGTTGGGTAATTGGAATAATAACAAACATCTTCATCTTAAATATTACACTGGCAGTTACATATTTTTTAACCCTTAAATGCATAATTTTTTATTTTTGCCCGTTAAATTAATATATGTATCACATAATTATTTGCCGTTTCTAGGAAAAATTGTAAAAAAAATATATCATCGATTTTCACTGCGAAATCAGTGTTAAAAGTTGCATAGGCTAAATCTCATTTTGGGAAATATATAGCTATTAGTAAAGGGTATAGGTAAAATCTTAACTGCCATCAGAAAGGTACACTATTTATGATGTTCCTATGATAAAGTTTGTAAATATAAAAAAATTACAAACCCCGAAAAATCTGCCCAAAATCACGTACTAAAAATCATCAACTTCCAGGTTTTTCCAAGTTTTCCGACATTTCGTCTATAATCAAATATAATTTTTATAAATTAAAATACTGCGTAAATTTATGTAATAATTCGGAAAATTTATTACTTTTACTATTGAAATAATATACAGGAACAAATAGAATTTGTTTAACCCTTAATCTGTGAGCTGTCTAATGCTTTCTAGACATTTGGTAACTCTATGCATTTAAGGGTTAAAGTGGAATAATGCAGGATTTTTAAATTTGTCCACTTGAAATTAATAAAATGTCTTGCGCTTACTTACAATTATGAAATTAAATTAGAGCATTTTGTTCTCCATAATTTGCGTCAATCAAATGGCGGATTATTACATTTCATTAATGTTCACCAACGTGTTTCCTGTTATTGTAATTTTCCTGTTTTTTTTCCTGCAATTTCCTGTAACACCTCTTGATAATTATAATTAAAACAAGCACGTTAAGCAATTAAAAGCATTACTTGATGACAGTAGTGAGTAGTGACCAGAAATATGAATTGGAAAATCTATACTATGTGAAAGGCAGTTACTAATTTATATTACCTAATCCTTTGCGACGGGAGCAGGCTACAGTGGGTAGGTATATACCTACATGTTTAGTTTAGATATACTAAAGTTTAGATAATTTTACGTTTAGATTTACGCAGAATAAACTATTAAATTTACCTATTTACATTATTACGTGTTTACTGATTAGGTGTTAATCAGGTAAAAAATACCACAGTATATGTATTCGTGGTTTTTGTTATTATGTAGGTATGCACCAAAGGCTTGATGAAATTCAAATAAATATGTATTGATATTTATCAATAATTCCTCTCTAAATCAATTTTTATTACTGATTATTTATATCAATGCGCTTGCACTATATACGAACTATGTCATAAAATATTGCGCGTATTAAATAGCTTTGTTATTCACATTCAAAACAGCGTATGAATTCTAAAAATAACCTTTCTAACACATTCATTTTATTCCTCGCAGTATTTTTCGACCTCTACAATGTTTTTTTTTCATAAATTTCCATTATGTTCAAATGCGGTTTTTTATCGTCCTTTATTCAAGGATGGTGGTTATTCTTACACGTTTTATATTAGACATTTTCTTCGATATTAGTAAAACGCTAAAAATTCCAGATACCTATTTGTTTTGTATATTTATTGATTTCATCATCTCATCATCTTCCTCGCGTTGTCCCGGCATTTTGCCACGGCTCATGGGAGCCTGGGGTCCGCTTGGCAACTAATCCCAGTAATTGGCGTGGGCACTAGTTTTTATGAAACCGACTGCCGTCTGACCTTCCAACCCAGAGGGTAAACTAGGCCCTTATTGGGATTAGACCGGTTTCCTCACGATGTTTTCCTTCACCGAAAAGCGACTGGTAAATATCAAATGATATTTCGTACATAGCTAAGTTCCGAAAAACTCATTGGAACGAGCCGGGGTTCGGGATTTATTGATTTATAATATTAGTTTTAATAAATGTTCAACTTTAGTTTGCTGACGCTACTCGTAGTACCGCGGGCGCTATGTGGGTCGCTCGGAGGCTGCGCTGACGGTTATATGAAACAATTAACTATATTTTTAAATTTATCTTTTTAGCTTTATAATAATATAAATTTTTGATATTTTCACGAGCTTGGTGCTGTTTGGCCTCGTGAAATATTTACGAATAATCAACAAACATTGCGTGCTTATTGATTTTGTAAAACTTGGATACCTATTACGTTTAAAATGGGATCAAAGGCCGTAATAAATTGCTTGATATTGTATTTCCTGGTGATATAGATAGTATTTGTTCGATTTAAATAACAAAACTTCCGTGAGACACAGACATATTAAATATATTAAAAACGGGTCACTCACGTATTTTCAGTCGTAAACGCTCGACATGTTTCACTCCGTACCAAGGAGTGTCATCAGGAGCTTGCGTTTACGTTTGCGTTCCGTTTTCAATATATTTGTTCGATTGCTGGCAACCGGTGGCTTACACCCACTTTGCGTATTTATAAACCTTTATTTCGAGCACGTTGTTTACTATCACAGATTTAAATAAAACCCTGATTGGACTGTTAATTTTTTTGCTAATCAAAATTGACCCTCAGTAAGAAGATCATAGGAAACTATAGAAAACGGTCCGATAGAGAACCAAAACCGAAGATTGCGTCTCACTGACACTAGGCACAGTATTGTATTTTTTTTTATCCTATTAGTGTGCCCCCCTGCTGGGCACCTCCCCTCTTTCCCGCCACGCTACTTGGCTCTGTCCATATTACAATTACAAATGTCAAATTAAAATACAATAGTTTAATACCTAAAAACTACTCCACATTAAATAATCCATTCATTACATAAATAATAAACTCATTCTTTCCCATAAATAGGGGTACACTACATAATTCCGAAATATTTAATGCCGAATTTTAGAATATCGAACTTTATTATTCCGATTATTAAATGCTCGATCCATCAAAATTCCGACTGTCGTAATTACGAAGGATGAAAATCACGAAGGTATATATTTCCGAATAGCAAGAAAGCCGATTTTTTTAAATTCCGAACCACATAATTCCGAATTTAAAAATTCCGATAGTGATAAACACCGAATTTAACATTTTCGATTTTTGAAATCACGAATTCCGAATTGTCATTATTCCGAAATTTTGAATTCCGATTTGACGTGATTCCTATTTTATCGAGTCGTGTTCCGCATCTGCTCCGGCTTTTTTACATACACTCTAGGGGTAGGACAGACAAGACCACGTGGATAGTGGGGTGCTCCGATTCGGATTTTGGTTAGTTATATAGACTTTTAAAAAGTATAAGTGCGTTTAAATCTTATTTTGAAAATCACGAGTTTCATTATTCCGAGTTGACAAAAGTTCGAATTTCTGAATACCGAATTACTTTTTTCCGATCGGTCAATGATTTTTTCGGAATAGACAAATTCGGAAAAAATATTTTCGGATTTTTTTTAAATCGGAATTTTAAGTTTTCGTGCATATGACAATCGCATTTTAAGTTTTCGGTAATAGCATAGTCGTGATTTTCTTCTTTCGTGGTTTTCAAAATCGTAATTTCGATATTTCGGACATATAAAAAATCGGGATTATGAAAATCGAGGTTATGAAAGTCGGAAAAACATATTTCGGAATATTTGGGTGTTCCCCATAAATAGAAATATTGGCGTATCTATAGTAAAGTTGGCATTATTGTCTAATTAACTTCATTGCTGCCTAAATCAAAAAGAGATGCAATCCTCTAGTTTGTCTTCTCATTCGGTCACACTTTACAACCGTAGTACTCACTCCGGAATACATATACCTCCGTGTTTACTACACGATATACTATCGCGCGATAAGAGACGCGTTGTGAAAGTGGCGCTAGCGATATCCACGTTTAAACGATTAAATAAGTGTTGTTACACATAGTTGATTGTGGTTTATCAAAGTCATTAAGTAATTATAACTGCTGGTGATAATTATGGGTGAAAAGGTGCATAAGGATTTTTGAAGTGAAAACTTCTTTAGCGGCGCTGGGCACTTTTTGAGGTGGGGAAAAAATGATAAACTCGAGACAGCGTAAGGCGATCACGTGACCGTAAGATTTAGATGGCCACTCATTTAGATGGCATTTAAATCAATAAAGAAAAACTCAATGACATTACATGAAAAACTGTTACATGTATGTAATGTCATTGAGTTTTTCTTTATTGATTTAAATGCCATCTAGTGAGTTTAGCTCTAACTGGTATTAATAAAACTCGAGTACTAACAGTGATGTGCTTAGGGGTTTCAAGTAATTAACGCTAACGCCAGATGGCATTAACCTCAATTATTCATAGTGCATTTTGCACTAGTCATTGAGTTTTCACTTCTGCCGGCACTCCCTGAGTGCAACCCGTTGTTTTTTTTTATATATTGTGGCATGGATTAATAATATAATAATAATAATAATATGTGGCATGGTTTCGTTAGAGTAGCGTATCCTTAAATAAGAGTATGAGTATGACTCGACCAAACTAATAAAAAATACACAAAACAGTTCTTTACCTATGACAGGAAAACATATTAGAAATGTGCAGTCAAGCGTGAGTCGGACTTAATGTAAGGAACCCTTGGAACGCGAGTCCGACTCGCACTTGGCCGGTTTTTGAAACTTAAGAACCCCAAGTTTGGTATGTATGTATTTAAATTCTATTGTAATGTTTATTTCAAACTGGTAAATCAGATATACCTAGTAAGTCAATTTAGTTATTTGTAAATTGATAAAAGCTTGCGTCTTGTCAAATTAATTAACCCACCTAACCTTTAGTTAGGTAAATAGGTACCTGTAATTTGACCGAACCTCATCGA
Source organism: Cydia amplana (assembly GCF_948474715.1). Classification (NCBI taxonomy): domain Eukaryota; kingdom Metazoa; phylum Arthropoda; class Insecta; order Lepidoptera; family Tortricidae; genus Cydia; species Cydia amplana. Next base: position 17,603,488 of record NC_086072.1, read on the forward strand.
AAGACAAGTCGTGCGACGTGCGTTGATGTCATCACTTCGTCGCACCATGCTAAGGTTGTATTAGAGATACGACCTTGTGAAAATCGCTGATACCTGACAGGCTGACACCCTTAAAACTTAGCAGAACTTTGTTGAATTTGGTCTCTTTCCAGCTAAATGAATGTCAAAATGAGGAATAGGGACACACGACAATCGACGGCTTGTTAGAGTTTATGAATAACACCATAACTGTCTGATATTAAAAATGTTTCCCGTATGAAGGTATATTAGCCTATTAGTTGTATGAATAAACTGCGCAAAATACCGCGTTCGTGCCCGTATGTAGGTATAGAATCTAAAATTAAAAATGGTCTCAAAATGTATTTATTTTTCAAAGAAATTAGGTACACATAAACACTTAAATTGTCTTCACTTAGACTAGGTATTAATAACTCTCTGTTATTGGCTTTAGATTATTCGATTTAAGTTTTAAGGAATTTTTGCAACTTTTACACCTGTAGGCCTAGCACATGATTGGCGCGACAGTATCTCGCGGCGAGATAGGCTACTCGTATTTTTCTATGTCAATTTAATTAAAGAGTGACGTGTAGTCTATCTCGCCGCGACATACTGTCGCGCCAATCATGTGCTAGCCCGGCAGCTTTGAATATCTAAATGTTATTAAATGGCTATTTATACCTATTATTAATACCTATTTTTGGACGTGTACTTAATAAACGGAAAACTACTCAAAGTAAATAATTAACGATATTATCAACTTCCCTGATTCTCGATACGTCAAAGAAAACAGTTATGTATAATTTATGCGTAACTAGAACTAACGAATTCACAAAACAGTTGTCTTGACAGTTGAATAAAACAGTCGTCTCCAGTATATTTTGAGCCCGAGCTTCATACTAACTAGATTTACTCAAAGATCCGTCAATATTGGTTCTCCGTGGCTAAGTCGACGGTAAACACTAATGAATGAAATTACGGAAACTTCACAAAACATGACTGATAAATAATTTCAGACGATTGTTTTTATAAACAGATTGTTCTTATCAGTTTGAAAATGGTCGTCAACAAGATGACAAATAGTAAATATCTTTATAGTACCTATAGATAGTATTATACTACTACTTACGTAACGTACTTACTTACGTTTCAGATTTATCTATTTACTATAAAAAATACTGATAACTATAGATAACTTCAAATAAGAAGGAATACAAAGTCAACATTTTATGGAATAAACAGTCTCATCATCATTCTCTTGCCCTTGTCCCATTCCTTGGGCTCGGCGCAGCATGTCTTTCTCTTCCATACCTCTCTGTCACCCGTCATCTCATCATTCACTTGCGTTCGTTTCATATCATCTCTCACACAGACATAAACAGACACATAGTCTACAAACCATTATTTTTTATCCAATTTTACACAATCTAATATCATTACAATCATCAACAAGAAACCAAATAGACATCGATAACAGTAACTTACAATTAGCCTACCGTTGTTTATTTGCTAATCTTGCTATTTATATATTTGTTTGCTACGCTATAAATAAATAATGATGTGTGTTGTGTAGAGCGCTTAATGAATAAACATATGAAGAACTAAGTGAACTAACAAGATTCTTTCTAAGCACATTCGTAATGAATATGTAGTGGATACTCGGCACTTCTTGTTTCATTAAGCAAGATGTTACACCGTAAAGGACAGTAATCTCAAAAACCCGTCAAGCAGAGACATACTAGTACTATGCCTTATGGGAAACGGTCGATGAGATAGTTCAGATCCGGAAACCGCTACCAACTTTTAGTATGTTATTGGGCATGATATTGGGTCTCCAAAACTGCCGGGAGACAGCGGCGCCGGCCATCTACTTCAGCGGAATGACGTCATCAAAATGACTCCCGCTTCGTTGCGAATATTGCATATTGTACCCAAACTATGCATGGCACATAATTGTGTGGGCATTATACAGAGATAATTATGTATCAGTCACAAACCAAGGATTATCATTTAACGTTCGCAAGATGTCAATCGTTGACAGAAAAGATCAAAACTTAAATAATGTATGGAAATAGTTACGTGACTTTTATTGCATTTATCATCCCGATTCACTTTTTCTTTTCGGTGTTTCTACATAAATATGTGCGAAGAAAACCAACACAGGTTGTCAAATATGTCAAAATAATGGCGCGAAACGGCTCCCACGGGGCGCCTTGTGAAAAATGGCGCCCGCGAAAACCCGACGCGAAAAAAACCACCACAAAATACATACGAATTTAAACATGGCTGATCCCGTATTCCGCACGAGCATTATGACAAACCCGTACGAGTAGAACCTACAGAAGCAACAATTAATGCATAGTCAGAGTTACACTATACTGGTTTTGATACAAAAGCTTGCCAAGCTTTGGTAGTACAAGGTCTGGTCACAATAGACGGCATGCGGCCATAACATAATGCGACCATTTTAAATCACCCGCACTTTTCCCAGGCCCCTTCTAATTCCCATAACACAGAATCTTCTTAAACCAGTCGGGTTACTTGTAGAAAAAAATCGGTGAGATCACCACAACGACCTTGGTTTGACGCCGCCTACGACGCGCGGTGTGAATTGGTCACTGGTTATTATTTTAGATTTCTTTTTACTTGTCTAGCCCATTGTTCCTTATGCGGTTACGAATTGATTGCATATCATTTTTTTTTAGAAAAACTTGTGGTCAATTGTTACGTCGTAATTTTCGTGATTACGGTCATTGGCCATTTTTATTTCCAAACGAAAAATATCGAGGTGTTTGTTTTATCAAAATTGGCTAATGCAGCGATTATTGAGTGCACGTATGTCTCAGTGTTTTTTTTTTCATTGAAATAAAAACGAATGAAATCAACAAAGAGTAAATTTTGTTTGTTGAAGTAATTAAAAATAAGACATTATTCTAATTTAATTTCCCACTATAATGTTCATATAATTATGACCTCAGACAACCAGTACACCAATAGTTATTAGAACTACACAGTAGGAGCCAATCCTCGTCGTCGAGACTGACGGCCGCAGCAAGACGAGAATGAAATTCACGATAGTGAATCGGCTCGCTTCCTGTTCTACCGACCCAGAGAAGAACGTCGTATCTGCATACTAACTTCATATACAGTTACTACGTTTTTGCATTTAATATTGAGATCTTCTAGTACATGTGCGCAAAAACTTTTAATTAACAATATCATATAAGTATCGGCTTAAATTAGCGTAAAAGATGAACTTGTTTGTGTGAAGAGGTTGAGATGTGATATTATTGGTTTGAGCCGTTGAGAGCGAAAGTGAGATTTGTATGTGCAAATCCATGGTACAATTTACGCTTGAATCTATCCTTTTGGGGAACGTAAACCTTTTTACCTTTTTACTAGGTACCTACTCAAAAATGAATAGGCTACCATAACTTTTTAGATATACCAGGGGAGGCTGAAATATTCGCGGCCTAGACTAGAAAACAAATAAAATTAAACAAGCAACAACGGTTGCACTCCGGGAGTGCCGATAGAAGTAAAAACTCACCGTAGGTACTATGTTACCGACGCCCGGTAACACGATACATACGTTTAGCGGAGGTATTCTATTTATTTATTATATATTATTATCATTCTCAAATAAGATCACACTTTTTCATTTACATGTTTATTTACATACTGCCATGACAACGTCAAATTATTTGAACATAGGTAAAGAGTCTTGTCATCAACAAAGAAAATGTGTCAACATAGGAATATATTGTATTTTTTTCTTAATTACTCGCAATGCATGTTAATTTGAAGATGTAACGTTTTGAAAAGATGTGTCCCGCCGAGTTTGTTGCCAGTCCCATATTGGGATACCCTCCTCCAATTAAGGGGGGTTCTATCTTCTCGAGGCAGTGGTGTAGGGTTGGAGCCGGTGTAGCTTTATTTGACGTTCATAAGCGCATTGTATGTATTGTACATATATGCCTACTTGAATAATAAACTATCTTTATCTTTATATCTTAAAGGAAAAGGGGGGGGGAAAAGAGGCCTTACTACTTTGGTTTGATCATCAAATGTCAGGTGTTTGTACGTACGATGACTCTCATTGCTCTTTGAGCGTGACTCAGCTGCGGATAATCGCATCCTACTCATTGTTGTTATGACTTATGACAAATGTCTTTTATGACACTGTCGACGCTTTTAAATAACAACTAAAATGGCTGTTTAATGTTCAGGTTACAGTGCATCAAAATACCACCTTTTTTGGCGCGCACACCACACGCTTCTTTCAGCTTGCAAAAACTGCCGTATTGTTTTATTTTTGAGGCGTACAAAAAAGGTCATTTGTAATTGTAATTGTTTTTAAAAGTAAATCTCTTTCACACATCCTCACCTATCCTGGACCTAAAATTATAACAGCCAAACTGCGGCCATTTCTGAATAATCGCCTTCCCTGAGGATCTCCTCAACAACTGGCCAACCAGGCAAACCTCTTTATTCACTGGTTAACTGCTAATTCTGATCAGGCTTTTTCTCAAACGCTTGTAACTTGTAAAACAAGCTGAAGTCCTTTTCACACTTTCTAATAAAAAGTATTAAAAAGAGAAGACATGCTTCGAGCTTCCCACACTGTTCCTCCGATATCCAACTGCCATCCTAGTCAGTTATTAATATAAGTAGTCCTTTCTAATTGATTATAAATATAAGGAGCCTACTTGCGTTTTCAAGAACCATTTCTTAGTAATGCTACTTTAAATTTGAACACTATGTTTTAATAATTAAGCTTCATTTTCCAAACAAACACCTTGAAAAGGGGTTTGATCTGTGGTCAGCCTTTATAAGGACTCGAACAGAGCACGGCATTGGGTTCTTTAATTAAGTCATTACAAATACCAGTATTAAAATTTTAAAATACTATTTGAAGCAAATTGAATGCTAATTGGCAACCATAATCATAAGTTTTGCAAGCAATCCACATTTGTTCTTATTGAGAATTGTTGGATTTGCATATGCTGTGCTTGTTTTATATATTTTTAGTTTATCGTACTGACGCAGAAGGAAAGATAATTTTATTCAATTGAAAGGGGATATATTATTCAATAATATACCTATGTAATTACATACACTTAGCAGATTATAGATTATTAAAATTTTATGTGAGGTGTCATTATGATATGATCCTCATTTCGATTTTGCAATTTAAATATTGTAGGTATACATGCTTCTTTCGACGCATGAAATCGAACAATAGTATGAAAATATTTTTATTACAGAGAATATAATCTTTGTCAATGTTGAATAAAAGATATCTCTAATTATGGATCCGGCACTATTCTAATCGACTCAGTTTTGCGTGAAATATACTCAATTAAATAAATAAATAGATAAATTTTATTACTTTAAGGGCTTTACAAAATCATCATCTACTTTATAATAAATTATATACGCATTAATTATTTTTTCTAATAAATGGCACTAAATTAACTTGTTTATTACCAAAACTTCGATTACGGGTATTACTTATAAAGTTTAGGTACTATAAATCCTAAGTACCTTTAACTACGAGTATCACACCAATTTGCGGCAAGTTACTCTCATTATTAATCAATATCAATATCGTCCTATTTCCACCTACTGCTGAGCAAAGGCCTCTTCATTCTCACGCGATACAGTGGGTCGAAAATGGGCTTAAAACATATCGGGAACATTTTCCGTTCTGTGTGTCGTCTAAACAGTTTAAAATATATCTCACGAACTTCGAGCATTTGATTGTGTTAAAATATTGTTTACATGTCCGATGTACGATGTCCGATCAGCCGCAAAAGTGCATGGCGAGTTTATCAATAAACTCATTCGTAATTTCTCCATTGTACCTTCAGCGCCAGCTCTTGTAAATCAATCTGTAACCAGCTCTTCTAGATTCCTGGCTCTTGCAGGTTTTAAGATTAACACGAGCAGTTTTAACCTTTTACTATTTCTTTAATTAGGGTTCCGTACCCAAAGGGTAAAAACGGGACCCTATTACTAAGACCCCGCTGTCCGTCCGTCCGTCCGTCCGTCCGTCTGTCACCAGGCTGTATCTCACGAACCGTGATAGCTAGACAGTTGAAATTTTCACAGATGGTGTATTTCTGTTGCCGCTATAACAACAAATACCTACTAAAAACAGAATAAAATAAAGATTTAAGTGGGGCTCTCATACAACAAACGTGATTTTTGACCGAAGTTAAGCAACGTCGGGCGGGGTCAGTACTTGGATTGGTGACCGTTTTTTTGCTTGTTTTGCTCTATTTTTTGTTGATGGTGCGGAACCCTCCGTGCGCGAGTCCGACTCGCACTTGGCCGGTTTTTTAATTGATATTGGTCAGCGAGATTAACTTTGATAGGAACTGGTGGGAGACGGGTCAAGACCGGGATACGTGGCTTACATAAATAAACAAAATAAAAATATTGGTCAGCGTGTAGTTTATTGGTCACCTTTCCTTGTCACGACATAAACAAGCACTTGAAAATTATCAATGTCAATTTCCGAGAACCATAACAACTTTCTGATTTACAAAGTAATTTTGTCCTTTAATCTGACTAAGGGTAACATTCCATTTCTGACCGCAGCTGCACTACTGATACTGAACGCGTCGCTGTTACTGTCAATTTCCATACTAAAATGAACAGTAGTGCAGCTGCGGTTAGAAATGGACTATTTTCATAAACACGTAGGTAGGTATCAACTTATTATCTTTTATCATTCAAGGGATCGGATTTAAATATAAAACATCCGTAGCAATATTCACTTATTCATTTATTTCTTAGTATTTAAAAGTTTTACAATTTCAGAAACGTACAAAAGGGGGAATTTATTCTTCAGTATGACAGCGTAACTTTCTTTTCTTATTAGGGGAAAAAGATGCAACTATTACCACATATATGGTCATATGTTGCTAGCAAAAGATAAGTAGGTATCAATAATTCAATACGAGCATCAACACACGTGAAAAGGATAGGCGTGAATACACGTAAACAATTCGTTTTGCAGCTATATTTTAATACTTATGTACAGTCGACATCAAATATATGTTTATAATTTTCGCCTTGTTACAAGGGAGTAAGGTGCAAAAGTGTAAAGATATTTTTGACGTCGACTGTACAACAAATTCACACATACACATTTACGGCCACAAAACACGAAACATTTGGCATTTTATGTTGTTTACGTTTCGTCAGGACTTGCTTAAAAAATTTTTTCGAAATAAAGCTTTAGTATCCATCTGATAGGACCTGTTCAATTCATAATTTTTACATACAAGAGGATATCTTGCGATTAATTTAATTTCAACCTACTGCACAGGGAATAAGAACAATTTAGCAACGATGCGGTTATGGTTAATCAGAGATTATATAATATGTATAACAGTGAGAATTACAAATTACGTAGAGAATATATATATAATTATATTTTTAAATGTGAGTTTTTACCCATCACGAATTAATGATAACTGACATAAGTATTTGAATACAATAATATATATAGGTACACAAAATTCACTTGACCTAAACATAAGGACCTAAGCATAATTAATTTATAGTATAAATTGCGGTAATTACTTATACGATAAAATAATATACTATTTTATTTCTACCTATTTATTGAATCTGGCATGGCTTTGTAACTTTATAGCTTCTTTAACACCCGTAACCTAACCTCTCGAGGTTTATTTCTAAGTAATACAATAACAATAAAACTTGAAACATTAAATGAATGGTTAGTAAGTCAAGACTAATGAATAGAACAAGGTATAAGTTATTCTCTTGGCAATATTGTGTCAGATAGTTATTAAGGGCAGGGGGGATAGCCAAGATTACCACGACGACGAATAGAAAAAATGTACCGGGATGACAGATTCTAAAAAAAGTCACGTGACTATTTCCATACATTATTCAAGTTTCGATTGTTTTTGTAGGTTCCAGGAAAGGGGAAGACGAATTCCGTATGAAGAACGGACACGGTACTTCACGGTAGTAACTAAGTAGTAAAAATTAGGCGGTAGTGTTCCCGAATTTCAACGGGAACGGGAACCAAAATAGAGTTGCCATGCATCACGATTTCCCCTGACATATCAGGATATTTGTTCCTTTGTCAAGATTGCGGGTGGACTTGGCTCGCAATAAATAAATAAATATAGCCTATTAGCACCAGTTATCGCTTTCCGGTTGCACAACTCCTGAATCTCGTCAGTGATAGCTGGCTCCCGTGCCGGGTTATCGGTGTGTCGTAACCAGCCGCTGAAGGTTGTGACACAGTTTTCTTTGCGCTATCTATCGAGTGTCCAAGATAAACGTAATTCGGTTTCTATTCAATCTATTACATTTAATAGGATTTCATATTTGTTGTGTCTGTAAATATGGGTCGTTTGAATGCGGTTTTGTCTAAGTACTGAACCGTGCCGAATTTGACCGTCGTGTAAAAATCTTGATAAATGATTAGGTAATATATTTAACTTTTTAATTAAAAAGAAAATTCCGTGTAAAACTATTAGACGATAATTGTGTTCAGGCTACGTCAAAATCTAATCATAATAATTTTTTACATTAATTTATGCATCACACTAATAATCACACTATTTTCGCTTGAATTTTTTTTGGATTATACAATTTTCAACAAAGACACGGAATTGAAATTTTCGAGATAGGCACGGAGAGTGCTTAATCCCGCACTAGAGCGGCGGGCAAGTAGCACCATATGTACTGTAATTAATTTTATTTAGTATGTTGCCATGCTAACTGTTCGCAGAATATTAGTCTAACATCAAGGGCTCTTGAAGCGAATATTTCATCACATTACATGATCTTCTGTTTATAAAAGTTGCCGCAATTTCTCGGATTTGTTTGTTTACACATCCGTCCAACGAAATTGGGTTACCCACATTTAGAAAGAAAGAGTCAAGCGAGAGGTCGCGCGGGTTATCAGAAGTAGCTCTAAATTTCGTAGCCCAGTGAGCCCGTTCTCTAAATTGGAGTAATCATTTTCAGTAATTAGAAGTAGGTACCTATAATAGTGCGAGGAGAATAGGTTTTATAATATTTTGTTCATAAATATCGTACAAAACATGACAAAAAAACAATAAATAAAAACAACTTAAAATTACAATTAAACTAAATACAAACGAACAGTTAAAACTAGATTATACTAAATCTAAAAATGACTTAAGATTTTTTGAAGTAATTTTCCTATAAACTAAAATAGATATCATAATCATACACCAAAAAAATGTGACCAAATCCAACGGAGAGCGATTGGTGGTTTTATTTTCGTAAAATAATTTGATTTGTTCCCTAGTTGGTCATTTTCCTATTTTTCGTCAAACTTGTTCCATTTTCAAGCCTGTTTACGTATATAGATACCTATGTATACTTATTGCACATTTCATTTACGTATATGAAGTATGAACATACGTATTGCACATTTTAGAAAATATATTTTATAAACGTGGTTCTTTTCACTGGCTACTGGTGAAACGGTTGGTAGCAGAGTAGTTCAGTCTTCTGACTTTCAATCCGAATTTTCGTGGGTTCGAATTCTGGTTCGTGGCAATGAGTTTATTTTAACTCGTTATTTGATATTTTAGGTTTACGCGAAGTGTATAGGTATATCTGCGCAGAATTTCAAAGATGTATGTGAAGTCTCTCCTAGCTAGCCAGCCAGCTGTGAGACTATTATAGCCCAATCCATCTCGCGTATGAGAAAAAGCCTGTACAGTATATGTAATTATGTAGACTTAGATATGTATACCGCTTGGTCCATTTTTCATTACCATGCCCATAGAATGCTATTATAGTGAGTGTAGTTTTAATAGTAAGTTAGGCCTGACTAAGCCTCATTATGGATTCAAACCTGGCAGCCATCCAACATTGTGATGGCTGTTGTCTGTTGTAAACAATCATACAATCAAACAGCTAACAGTAATAGATATAACCACTTTCTTTCGCTCAGACTTAGGGTGTATGTATAATATGTATATGTATTACACTGCGTCGTTAACCGCAGTCGTTTCATCGCCGCATTAAAAGTACTTGCCTACATAATGGGCAATCCATTGACAGACAACCTACATTTTTTTACATGAAGAACGACCCAGAATTTGATGGTATTTTCCCTCTTATAATTATCAGCTAGCATAAGTTACGTTCTCGCGCGCGAGTCCAGGACTTGAATTCGCGCTAGATGTATCGGGTCGGTATGCTACTATTTGATTAAATTAAAAAAATATATATATATACAGGGTGCCCGGTAATTAGTGGATAACCTTCTAACCACCAGCCTAAGGTGCTCTGTCGGTGGTTAGAAGGTTATCCACTAATTACCGGGCACCCTGTATATATATATTTTTTTTTTACTTTTTTTTTTATTAACCTAGTCTCCATTTAACAACAACTAAAGTATATTTAGTTTTTAGTTATTTATTTTAATATTAGTTATATTTATTTTTAGATTTAGTTTTTAATTTTTATATGTTAATGTACGTATGTTTGCTAAAATAAATATTTTTTTGAGCAAAAAAAAACAACTTTCATTGTGTGTAGGTACATATTATCACTTTATTTATCTTTTCTCTTAAGTTAGGGTTTTTATAATATGAATATAAAAGTAAAATATAAAAAACACAAAACAATAAAAAAAAACATATAAACACATTATAAAAAATCTAACCTGGGTGCCGCCAGCAGCGGGGCAGGGCCCAAGCTACCGGTACATATTTATTATTATGACTTGTGTGTAACTTTAATCGTTCCTCCCCCCTCTCCCTCTACCCCAGGCAGGGGCCAAACAGGGGTTTTAACACGGTGACAATTGACACCTGCCAGTGACAATCCATTTGTGGTCTAACACTTCGATCAACACGGGCTTCCGACACGTCGGAAGGGATAGGCCCAATCGATGTCTTAACATTCAAATCATTCTGCCATTTTTCGCGGGGGGAACGTGCACACAGTCGCACTTCTCACTCGCTTACATACAAAATCCAATCTGTAATGACGACACAAATACATAGAAAATGACACCCTACACAGAAAAATCTTGCACACCTCGATCTGTTTTTGTGTACGGACCATTGATATAGAATAAAGAACTGGATACCCAATCAGCCGCAAAAAAATGGCCCCACAAAAGTAACGTTGAAACAGATCACGCGTTACTTTTTCGTTTAGTCTTGTTTGAAACGCTCAAATGTGAAGTTGCCAACAATTACGAAATGTGCCGTTAAAATATGTAAAAATAACAATGATAAAACAAGGAAAAAGGATGGAATGTATTTCTTTCGGTTAGTTCTTTGGATAGCATTACATAATTTATGTAATCTGGTGGTAATTTTATGGTTTTGAATAAATTAATTTGTTAGTACCAAAGAAGGGATGTCGAGGAACAAAAATCTAATGAGTCGATGAAGTCAATATTTATTTTTATTTTTATATGGAATTCGTAAGGAATAATATTATGTTTAAATTCAAGATTTCCAAGAAAACCTATGCGACGTGCAAAGTGGACTGCTATTTAATTATAGCAAGAGATAGGGGTGATGCAGTTTTAAACAAAGCAAAACGGCACTTATGTGATCGGCCCATTTCCCTGTTTCCGACAACCAATAAGGGCTTATATCGACTAACTGTAAATGCTAAACCTGTCTGAACACAGTGACAACCACAGGATTTTTTTGGGTTATTTCCACCAACTCGCTTTGGTGGTAACTAGTGGGAATTATTTTTCCCAGTAGTTACCAGTGGTAAAAGGTGGGAAAAAAAATCCTAGTAGTTACCACTGATATCAACTTGGTGGTAACTAGTGGGAACAACCCGATTTTTTTTATAAAGTATGGACTTTATAAAAAAAAACCAATCGGTACCTAAATGTCCCCGTGCACCCGTGCGATGAGTAAATTTAGATCTAAAATACACAGTTATTTTATTTAATAAGTTGAATTTATTTCAAGGAAATTAGTATTTAAAGACGTATACTTACTTATTAAAAATTTAATTTGTTTGAATTTGAACCACGAATTAATTTTATTTAAACTCCCGATTAAATTAAATTTGTTTTATTTATTACTTCAATTGGTTTTTCTGTACAGTAATAACTATTCAAGTGTACCAAAGTGACTCCATTCGTTCATTATTCTCGTTTGACGTTGCTTGACGTAAATACGTTACGTTTAGTGCCATCGGACTAAATTTTTTAACAGTGTTGGTACTTATGTATGCAAATTTGACACTTAATGCTTACGACATTAAGCTCTTTTCTGTACGAAACATTTATCTTGACTCAAAATTTACGTAAGCGTTTTTATCATCAATGCAAATGGTGCGAAACGTCATTGGAATCCACATTTCTTGACGTTTTTGTTCTGCTTTGTGTGTCTATTTCGAGGGCATGGCATGAGTGGTGGGGATAACTGACAGAACGGGATAGTCTTATGTATCTTTCACTAGGAATAGCAGAGAAAGCGCTATTATTGTTTGTCTTTGTCACAGTCTCATATTTTTTTATTCCCCACCGTAGTTTATGGTGGGATACAAACAATGCGTAAACGTCAAATTGGTGCGAAACATATGAACAGTGCAAAGATTATCAGGAAAAATATTGAAATCAGTGTTTCGTGTGCATGTAGTAGTACTTAACAATTCAACAAATATGGTGAATTGCTCAGTTTTGCGCTGTACAAGTGACTGCCGGCAAAAACAGGACAACGTAACATTTCACAGGTAAATACAGTATTTTATACTTCGGTCACATTATCATGCTTAGTAACAGCATCCTACAATCTATATCAATTAAAATCTGAGTAGAAAAAGCATTTACAGTAAATAATAACTCGGGTAAAAAAATTAACCTATAAATATTTCCTGATAAATTAACCGACCAAATTACGTACGCATATTGACAGTAAGCCGTCACCCTTTTAATAACGTGTATTCAATTTAGTCGCATTGCTATTATTCGAGGGATACCAGCCCGTGATGCATACAATTTCCCCAAAATTCGGGTATTTTGTATTTTAATAACATTTTTATAAATAATTTTGCTGTAGAACTGGACATATATGAACAATAAAATTGAACTGTGCTTAAATTAGAATGTAAATTATATTTATTTAAGCATTACGGATTCTTTCTAACTTTATAGGGGGTTTTGCCACGACTCAGAGAATCTATAGGTGAACCAGGATCTATTGAGGGTGCGCCATGTTGCGGAATTTCACTGGAACTAATTTTTTCATACTACACTGAATTGTCACCCTATACATGAGAATAACAGCGCCCTCTTGACAATTATCATATATTACTGGTCAGGCTATAATTGATATGCTGCAGGCACTAATTCTTAATTTTGCAATAAGAGTGACAGATTACAAAATGAATATTTCGTTTATTACCTCCAGATTTCCACAAGATGCAGGCACGCGTGCTAAATGGATTTTAGCAACCGGAAGGAGAAACTGGGCACCGACGCAAAACTGCCGAATATGCTCAAAGCATATTACGAAAACCTACCTTTTCTATTTCTTCCTGTGGCACACAGTATGCTAAAAATTCTTTCTTTAGGCGTACTTGTAATATGTATAATGAATCGCTTAATGATATAGACATTTTTGTTCATAGTTTTTCCGTTTTCAAAAATAAAGTTCGGCATATTTTGTTTACTAGTAATTGAAAAATTGTTTCAAGTAAATATTTTGCATTGTTTTCTTACTTTATTTGCGTGTTGTACTCACAACTATACCTACGGGTAATTTATTATTAAGTAACCTATTTACTTTTCATTGTAATAGTCAACTTAGTAACGTATGAAACTTTAGGCCTATTTTTAGTCATTTTTGTAAGACTTATTTGTAAAAGGCTGTTTGTTTTCTAAATAAAAATAAAAAAAGAAAATTGGCCCATTGATATTTTATTTATCGCTGCGTCTTACGTAGGCGAACAACTCGCGAACGTGATTAAAATTACCCCAATATTTGATAATATTGGGGTAATCTTTAACTATATGGTATCCCCGGGTTTGTGACGTCATCTATGTCTATCCCTTACGGGGGCACGCGGTAGGCCACATCTATAGAAATACTACCATCTATGGTCTATTTCTTTTATATTAAGTCAGTGGTACGGACGAGTCACAAGTGTCACAACACGCACACTAACACATTTTCGTCAAGAGATGAGAAGTCAGATTTGTCGCTCGACCGATCCGCAATTTGTACTGGGCGAGAAAAATCGATAAATCCAACAAGAGACTAAAATATAATAATTGTGTTTAAATGTAATTAAACGTATGATATGTAAAAAAAAATATTACATGTGAAATGTAACACCTTCTTTTTGTAAATTTGATGTCCCCGACCTCTTTTTAAATAAAAACTGAGCAATTGGCATTTTTTCTGCTGCTGTGTTCACTCGCACGTCTGGACTCGGTCTAGTTTAAAATCCGAGCGCAACTAGTTTTATTACCGCTAGATCAGTTGATCTTGTACCTAGGCAGAGGGGAAATAGTGCGTATGCCGCGTCCCTTCCGTGTTGGTCGAAGGGTCTAACAAGTAAATATTGACAGGAAATTATCAGTGTAGTGAAACATGCTCCAACCCAAGACTTATTCATTTTTTGTGACAATTATGTATAGGTAGTAAACAATAAGGAATCTCATAGTTGTCCATCAATAAGTCTATGCTCAGCAGTGGGCGATAAAAGGCTGATATGATGAAGCCATTAATAGTTGTACTCATAAGTGTTTCTTTCAAATCTCAATACCTCTTCTTGGTTCATACCAAGAATCCGCGTAACTGATTCATCAATAGCCCACAGGCAAGTATACTATACTCGCAATGTATAAAAGCTATAGGTATACCACGTGCGGGGTGTGATATCGGATACCTCCGCCGGCAGTTTCTACGGTTACGTAAGATAATGCCAACTTTCAATGTCACTCTACCGCGTATAGCGATCTATCGGGATCACAATGACATACTTATTATTCATCTATTGGTACTTTGTTGGTAACCAACTGCACACATACGTTGCTGGCTTACTGCTTATGAATCTCTGGATGTAGACATGCATTGCTGCTATGTGAACACTAACAATTTGTTAAGTTAGTAATAAATTTTATTCACACAATTCTGCTAAAATCTAAATAAAAATAATTTTAAAATTTAAGTAGGTAGTTTGAACATAGGTAATATTGCATCAGGGTTAAATGATTATCTAATTTCGGAAAAATTATCTTTGTGTCTACTCGTATTGTAAGCCTAGGTAGGCGCTTAGTTATAAATATTTTATATGTATAATACTCGTGAATATCCAACAAGGAAAAAAATGAGTAAGGAAACATTTCCGGAAATACCAAATTATAAAATACATTGTATGTTGATTTGTGGTAGAAACAGAGTAAAAGAAGAGGCGATAATCTTGAGTTATCATACAATCAATTAACTGTTAATAAAAGAAAACGTGACAATCGCTCAGTTTCTCCTTGAAATTACATACCGTAGGTATTTACTTGTGAGAATTATGAGCAAAAAGCAATTAATTTCACTTCGTACCAATTAATGCTGTCTCCTACGCTTGCAATAATTTATAAACGTTTACTTTGTGAGATATCCGACACCCAAATTGGTGAACATCTGTGTCAAAACACACGTGATTTGCATTTTGCACACCTAAGTCTAAACAGACTGACATTAACTGTTGGGTGAGTTAAATGGGAATTATACAAACAATAAAGTATTAATGGTAAATTAATAAAGTCATATTTGGCTTAACGACTTTTCCAGCACAGCGTATAGCATTAACAACAGCGTCACTGGTCATTACCGTCTAAATATATGTTAATGCTGACCCAAATCACTGGACACATGTACAACCGTTCAACGCTAAAACGACGTATAACTTCAAGTCATACCAAGGTATAATATGTTTTTATATTTAAAGTCACAATGGCGTAGGCAAGTGTAGTTTACGCGTACATAGATCCGTCTCTTTGATTTTGTCAAAATACTTATATGATTGAGATGAGCATATACATATGTTGATTATCAAAAGAAAAATAAACTAATTGAGTCTTTACGCTTTGCAGTTATACACGCTACATCTCCATGTGAGATTACTGAGATCAAGCACGCATACGAAAAAGCTACTTATGTATGCTATTAGTTATATATTAACCCCCTTATACATAAACGCGCTACAAACCTCAATTAGCTAATAATCGTTTGTCCTTATCTGTCACTTTGACTTATGTATTTGTAAGAAAGTGATAAAACATAATTTAACTAAACTAGTAGTTCGCCCCGAACTGAGAACTCGCGGTTCGCCAAAAATATCAATTGAATGCAGTCGTCAAACGATTGAAAACCGCGTACGATTTTTTGCAAGATCTGTGGAGCCCTTAACAGATACTGTATCTGTGGTAAGCCGAAATATTTCCTGTCAAATGTCAAATACCTATATTATGTTTATTTATTTTTTATCTTGCTAACTATTTAAAAATGGTAAATTTAAAAACTATATTATAAAAGTGTAAGCCGAGCACTTTCATTTGATACCAAACTCGACCATACTTTCTTGCAAATAAAATGACCAGAATAGCAAGACACCTCACAAACAGCTTTTTGGCCTTCTAAGCTCTTCTAGCTCAATAACCCTTTGATCGAGCCTGATCATAATTTAATGACTAAAATATAATGCCCTCGACTACACGTTTACCCAATTTCATTTAAATTACAACAAATTTACTTAAGTTATTGTGTATCAAACTATCTTCTGACAGTTCAGCTTAAAAACATCGAAATGCCGGGACGTGCCGCTAGCCAGCCGCGTGTTCAAAGTTGAATGTAAGAACTTCGCTTCGCTTCGCTCGCTCGTTCGATTAGGCCCGTAAAGTTTTATGAGTAAGGGGATTAGTATCTACCTATTATACTTACATGAATGAGTATCTCAATTTGAGATTCTCAAATAGGTTATTATAAAATCCCGGAAAATAAAATCTATGAGGCCAATGATCCCAACCTACCCACAGGAAAAAATAAAAGACTACCTCCACAAAAACAGTAAAATAATAGCTTGTGATAAAAAGGATAGTGTAAATTTCCGGCAGTAAAATCAACGCGCTTGGTCGATTGCGTCAAATGACTGCATGGGTACCCACCTAGTTAATACGTCATGAAAATAACAAATTTTACCATACCGGTTGACCTACTTGGCTGTGTGTGACACCTACTCTGTAATTGATATAGGTCGTTGCCAACCCTGGTCTCGAGACGGGAAGCGTCTGGTGCACGGGAATCGACCTTGGCGCCGTGATTCATCGGCGAAAGTGGGAGAAATGCGGCGCGGGGCGCGGACACTTTTACTTTCTGTGTGGCGCAACCGGCGCGGGCGCCGCCACTCGCTCGGCCCGCGGCCCGCAGAGCCGTCGCGCACACACCGCGTCGCAACACCCGGATTACAGTGATAGTGAACCCTGGATTCTGGATTCAGTGTGTATCCTTGTGAAGTGTCGTGAGCGGGAGCCGTGGCGCTGGCAACGGACCGCGCCTACCTTCCAACATACAGTCCCTTGGTAAGTTTGGTAAGACTTTCACTGCTTTCTTTGAGAGTGCGATTACAGTAGAAAGTTGTATAGAAATGCTGGTGTTACAGTGATAATCGATGTGTGATACGGTGTTGCGTTGATGCTGTACGGGACGTTATTATACAGCATTCGCCACATCTCGCGCAACGAAATCTAGATAGTGATTGCAGTGAAGGGGAGCCAAAGTATCGACTTAGGCAAAGCGCACAATTGGCGTCACCCGCGAATGAACTTCGGTTCGGGTGTCAGAACAGTAAATAAAGAAGTGAAATATCCAAGGACAATACAACTTTCAAGTGATTTCGCGCGCGGCCGACAATAAAAACTTCGTAACGCGCTGCGCAACCTCTCGGCGCACTTTCGACGTCCGCCGACGAGCCGCCGCTTTCAATGCGGCTGTTACAAAACCTTTGCCATGACGAATTTTCTTTCGAAAGTTTTCATTTATGAGTAATTTAAATCGATATGAAATAAGTATTTCGTTTCGATTGGGCAACGCGTTCGTCGTGAAAGCGCAGCTCACCTTTGCGTTAATGATCCAGGAGCCGTGACAGAGAATCATGGCTGGCGAGGCATTACCGGCGGAGCCTTGCTGCCGCCGTGACCACCCGTACGGTCAATGAGTTGGTGCCATTACAGCCGGCACGTTTCAAGCAACTGTCATCATTAAGTAGAACTGAAAGGAACGCGGCTCAAGGCCAGTTGGATAACGAATTTTCGTTTAATATTAATAAATGGCAGCCACGGTCGATCGTGACGGGACGGTGGGTACGGATGCGAGCGCAAGAGCACTTTCACGTGCGTGATGGGGATGCCCGCAACGTGCCGAAACCAATCCAATGGTCCACGCCGACTCCGATGACATAACCCTCTCCGACCAATTAAAATTTAGATAAAGTCGTTATTTTATTACAGCCGAGCACGGAAGTGATAAAGGCGCGATCGTCGATAACTCAAGATAAAATATAGTTTTTAATTTCGCCGTATTTCGTCGTATATATTCAATTTTAATTGCGGCTATTAATCTTCATGCAAAGCAGGCGTTGCCTTCAAAGAAATGTCAAAGGACATAAACCCACTGCGTATCATTTTCTGGGTCAAAAAGAATGGTAATGTAAACAATATAGTTAAGATTATTCTCTCCGTTATCTCTACAAATTATACACTTGCTGTGTCCAAGAGCGACAATAACCGCTTCCTATTAGATGGCTCATCAGCTTGTTTGCCACTTTTTTCCTTTAAATAACCTTTTTAAATCCTTAAACACCCAACCGATAGGAATTGAAACAAATCATCCTAACCTGTCCTGATCTTAAACTTAAAACGCATTAGGGGTAATCAATGAAACATTAGACAACCAAACTATAAGTACATTAAAAAAAATCGCTCAAGTGACAGACTCCCAAATATGATCCAATATAGTGATTTCAAATTATACAATGTCTAAAAATACTTGATTCTACTTTCGAATAACGTAGGCGTGGCAAAACGTCAGAATAAAGATTTACGATAAAGATCGTGATTTAGTCAGTGACAAAAAAGTACAATGCATATACTTAAAGCGTTAACTTTCACCCGGAGAAATGGTTGCGCGAAAGTTCAACGCGGATGACTTCATCCCGATTTCACAGGCCGTTTTTCGGTTCAGAGATTATGCGTAGAACAATGAAAGTTCAAGTAGCGTGAAGTGAACCACGATCCAATCTCAAAATTGGAATTTTGGTTGGAAAAGGCTTATTGTCGATATGCCGATATGCGCGTCCGAATACATGTATATTTAATTATTTACTTGCTGAATATTTGGCAAATTGTGAACTTCAAACGATTTGTCAGGTTTTAATGTACAACTATATGTACTCTGTCGCCTTGGTGTACCTACAACTATTAGTGGACTCTTTGCTCGATACAAAATCATTTTTGAAGTGAGATTATGAATATGTATGTTATTTCATACTTCTTGTATGTAGGTACACTGTTTAGCAGTGAATAAAGATACGACAGAACAAAGTAAAGGAAACCTTTATCTCGCCTCGTTAAAAAGGCAACAAAAAGGAAACAGGATGATCATTTGTCACAACCGCCGTCCTTCCTCGATTAATTTATTCACTGGCGTGTTTATGAAATATTTCACTACAGGTAATCGCATTTAGTAACTGCGTAGATAGGTACTTTACAAAACCCTGAATGATCTATTGTTCTGCAACGCATGAGGTGAGTCTAGTCTGCCTATCAGTTTCGAACGGAAGGAAGAATTCGACCTATTTACATGATAAAGGTGAAGTGGCTAACAAATTTTATTTTTTCGTTGTTTAGATAGGTATCGAAAATTACTAACCACCTCGCTACTCGTGTGATTTTTGGGCGGATCTGTCATCGACTATTGAGCCCGGAAGGGGACTAAATTGCAGCATACACTGTATTTTTGCCAACAGCATGGTTTAGTAACCTCAAATAATCAAAATAAAGTATTGGTTTAATGTGTACTACTGGTTCAATGTTGGCTAACCTTACATATGTAAACATCACTTATCACTACATAGTATAAAACAAAGTCGCTTCCCTGTCTGTTTGTCTGTATGTATGCTTAGATCTTTAAAACTTTGCAACGGATTTTGATGCGGTTTTATTTAATAGATAGAGTGATTCAAGAGGAAGGTTTATGTATAATTTGTTAACCCGTGCGAAGCCGGGACGGGTCGCTAGTATATTATATTTTCTGAAAAGTTCTTAATAAACTGTGAAACGTGGGTATTCTAAATCCATTCAAGATATAGTCGTAGAAAGTTGTATAGATATTATAGCTAGTAAATCCTGATACCTACTATCATTTTAATACTGTTTAACCATAGAGAAAATCCCTTAACTTTTTTGTAACCCTATACTGATGAAGTCATAAAGGCCACGTAGCTTCTTGTTTCGATACTTCAAGTTCCGCATTGTAATTTGTCATGGAAACAATTTTTATTATGACTATGTCTCGAATGCACAATAAACTCAGCGGTAATGTGGGATCCTCCCACAAAATTAAGTTTCAATAACATAAGCGCATAAATAACACAAGCGGCAATAAAAATGATTCTCACACAGGTTTATGTAAGTCGGGTAAACTTCGCGATTATCCAATGCCGTAGACAAAGCTGGGGAAAGGAAAGTGGAGAGCGGTTACGTTGAGAGCTGAGCTCGCATCTCGGCGTTAAGTAACGAGTAAGGAGTGCTTTAAAAACAACCAGATAACCAGATTTGGGTATGAAAGTTCTAGGATAGTTCCCCGCTTCTTGCAAGCTGCGAAATAATATCTATGTGGGATAGATTTTCCTTGACTGTTTTTACGTGTTGCCTTTAAGGTATTTACATTTTAATTCGTCATCCTATCATGGTCTGTCTGTTATCGAAATACTTCGGTAGATTTTTCACTCTATCGTTTTTTTTAATTGCGTAACATTTAACATTAAAAATACGAGACTAACTTTAATTGCTGCATAAATGAAACATCAATAACTTGCCTATTTCGCAACATTACTCGGCTTTCTTTAAACATGAAACCTATCGAAAGACAATCAACTGTAACAAGCCTATCTAATTAACATTTAGTCGTGCTCAAATTTCTAAACGACAACAACTGTTATTTGAATAACTTCAAATCATTTTACCTAATTGCTGGCTCAGCAGGTTCATAATGTTTTATTATGAAATACGAAAGTTGTGCGATTAATTCCTATTATTTAATTTATTTATAAGATTATTTTAAGTTTTATTATAAATATATGTATGATTTGGGCCATGGTGCGCGTCCATTAATGAATCGCATACTAACGGATAGGGGTTTACGAGTACATTCATGGAAAAATAGTTTCATTGTTAATTGAAGTGGGCATATGATTATAGGCAACCCAACACTGCAGCACTGGTGGCTTAATTGCCGTTTATATATCTGAAGATTCTTCATGGATACTGTCAAATCTTATAAAATATGTCTCCCATTTCTGTTCAGGGAGGTTTTATTGGTTTTGTTAGATGCCTTGCATACCCTTATTACCAAATAATGTGCTGATTTGGCCTGGTAGCAACGAGATCGTACCGTGTACCAAAAAGAAGGGAAGAGGGGAAATGGTCGGCTCCCGGCTCCCCAGGTACAATCTATGCTATATTTCTTCATGCTCTCAGCAACTAGGGCAAGTTATATATCATTTTTGTATAATTTAGGAGCGGAGAATTCATTTTTGAAATAATCGTTATACTTTTTCACACAAATAAACAGATTTTTGCACAATAAATGAAAATTATATGATATTTTGGCCTTTACAATCACAGTGTGGCGATTTGTACTAAATAAAAAATTTACAATTTAGCTCAAGTACCTATTCCTCATTCTAAAAAGTATCACTTTAAAATAGGCACTCATAATTTTTTTTGTGAATAATAATTTGTAGCGCGTGGTGGTGACGATTTCCATTTAAATTGAATTATGGCCAAAGTCAATCATTAAAAATTAAAAAAAAAAACTGAATCTGGCATTTGAATAGTATGAATACAATGTTTTCATATTTTACAGATAAATTACAGGCGATATTTTTACAAATGAAATGGGTTTCTGTCGCCCTATTATAAGGCAGTAGACTTTTTTGCTAACAAGGTATGCCCACCAAATACGCTCATAAGAACGATATATTCTATCGATATAGGCTATGCACTATCTAATGATATATAAGTTACTTCGGAACGCGTCATGACCCAGAACTAGGGATGTACCGACTAGTCGGGAAAGCCGACTATCCGGCCTCATATGTAGTCGGCGATCAGTCGGCGACTAGTCGGCAAAAGCGGCCGATTAGTCGGCACTTTATAAGTGACAGAAAAACAGGGCAAAAAGAAATAAACAGCACATATTTTCGTAAACTTTTTACCTATTTTACCCACATTTTTAGTTAGGGTGCTTACGAAAACTTTTGTTCGAAATTATTGACCTTGTGGTCGCTTTTTTATGTCCGATTGTGCGGTCGCCGTATGAAATATAACCTTATAGGATTTTTTTATTTAATTTTTTAGCGTTACTATATGATAAATAGCGCGACGAAAGGGGTAAAACGATTGTTTTTTAGTGCATTTGAACCGAACTTAGACCAAACTAATGATCTGACCGACTAGCCGACTAGTCGGCCGACTAATCGGCCATCCGAGCGTCGATTAGTCGGCTAATCGGCCAAATCAATAGTCGGTACATCACTACCCAGAACCCATACTATCCGGGACCCGGTTCTTTGTTTTATTGCATTTAGGTAGGTCATTGTTGCATCGAAATATTTCAACTTTTTTTCATAATTCGTCTGAAATCATTATCATTCTTTAATTAATCGCTGGCCTAAAATTATCGGCTGACCCTGAATATGAAGGGCTATTCAGATAAACAGAATTATTTACGTTCCGCTTTTAATTTGTTGTAACAGCTGTAACTGTAACCTACTGATTTAATGTTTCTTATTTAAAAAAAACAGAGATTTCGTCGTATTTGCACAAATATGATTTTACTTCTCTTCCCTTTTTATAAGGGTACTAAGTACTAGAGAGTTAAGTCGGATATTTAAGCAAATACGACCACGTTACTTGCGGCCTATAAGGCCTTGCCCTATTGCTATGCAATGTGAAATGTAGATAAGAAAGTAGTGCACATTTCATACTAACGCAAAGCCTCTGTAATGACTTGTTCGAGTGTACAGCTGTCTACTGCTTCATTTAGTCCACTTGCGCCACGCTCGGCTCCTACCCACCCTCACTAAATACGTGTCAAATTGCTAATGACATTATCAACTTTCGTTGCATCATCATCATCAGTGTTAATTACACTGTTGGACCGCCGGCCACCGTTTGGTAAAACAATACATCAATCTGTCGCGCTCATTATCAATTAACTAGGACAATATTTGGCTTCGCATCGATGTGATGCTGCTGATGCAAACAAGATTTATAGCTCCAATTGCGGGACATGTAGATTGAGATTAATTTATGTGGAAGCATCGCTTAAGCTGGAAGCGACTTCAAGTAGGTAACAGCGGCGTAGGCGATGGCAGTACACATTGCAACGTGCCGATTTGAATCCAAGGTCTTTCCTAGTGGAAGAGAACGGAGTTTCCTGCGGCCGCCTATCTCTGCGCACACGGACAGACACACGTGAACGCACACGCGCCCACGTGTCGTTATTCTTTGTGTTCAATCTTTCCTAGCTACCGTTCGAGGCATCTTCTTTTTGTGGTGTCGACTGGCGTTTGATGTTGGAGCCTGCGAGCGGTTCATTATATAGGCGACGGGCGATGCGCGCGGCGCGCAGTTAGTGTGTCACTAGAGTCGGCGCGAGAGGTGGCCTGCAAGGACTGAGCCGCGCCGCCGACTTTTTTTTGTGCGTGCGATGTTTTCACTTTCGTCATTTTGACCGGGCCAGTTTGATTTGACGTCGCTCGCGCACGGACGTGCCTCGGGATCGGACGGTGATCGTCCTGTGTTCGGTGCTCCAGGATCGTTTGGATTTTTATTTTCTGTGAGGAATATGGCTGTGATACAGTGCTAATATGTTCGATAGCAACCTACTTTTGAATTTCTACAATGAGATTGCGCATAGAAGTCTACAGTTGGCAAGGTTGGTAAACATAAACTTATGGTTTTGATGTTCGGGATGGTCTCAGCCTTGTGTCTAATGAACGCACTATTCTGCGCCTCATCCGCCTCTCGCCTTCGCCTTTGAGCCTCGCGGAGAGGTTAATAGGTTCACATTAGACGGTGGTTTGCGAAACCGACTCCGGCGTAAGGCTGCGCCTGCGCCGCTTTTCCACGCCGAGTTTCGCGCGCATTTCTAGCAAAATATTTTCGTGTGCGCCGTCATGTAAATATGTATATGCGAATCGAACGTCCAGACTAGACTAGATAAATAGATTCGTTGTTTATGTTGTGTTTATGGTTTGAATTGGGTTAGTAACATAGAAAATGTTTAATTAAGTATCTTAATCTTAAGTATCTTTAATTTAAATGATGACTGCCCTAAACCTGAAGGTATCTAGATTATTCTGTAAGTAATCTAGAAACAATAAAACCAATAATAAGTTAGATTAAACTAATAAATACATTGGATACCTATCGACACAAATTTAGTGCTACGTTTTGACTGGTTTTTCTCACAATTCAATTAAGTAGACCACAAACAACAAAGTCCAGATACTTAAAAAAAATATTTATCTATTTATTATGTTTCTCTTTTCTCCTTTTTAATAAACTGTCTCTGCAACAATCATCTGTCAAGATGCTGTGGCCAATGATGATGATGAGAAATGTACATATCGATATAGAATATATAGTGTTACATTTGCATGTCAATGACATCTTACTATTTGGCGCGTGTATAAATGAATTACCTAATTAAAAACGCGTGATAGTAATGTCCCACTCACCCCTGATCCCCAGCGTCCATTGATGAAACCCGTCTCAGTATTGTCGAAGAAAGTTCCGCAAACACACTGATAACTCTATTTATTATCTAAACAATGACTGTATAGATAGTAGTGTTGTAATCGTAGTAGAATTACACAACGTGCATGATACTGTTTTTGAGATAAACGGAACTGTGTCAATGAAGTCTAACAACGCTCTTTCAACTACCTAGTACCTACACTACATACATATAGATAATAATAAACTACATACATAAATCTATAAAGATTTAGATTTATTTATTTCATAAACCCACCCGCCGAGGAAGAAGAAGAATAACAAGCTGGATGAAAGTGATATTCATTATATGAAATAAAAAATAAATAATTTCATAATATAAAATGACAATATTAATTGTTCTAGGCTAATCTATACGAAATCACATTATGATCGTCAAGTAGGTTAATAAGTATGATTACCTATAATTATACAAATATCAAGAAATATGCAATTTAAAAGCATTGATTACTAATTGAAAAATTAACGAAATTATTAACAATGTAAAATAATAACAAAGTAAAACAATGTCACTATGGCTACGTATATTTATCTCATAGTGTTCGTCAAATTAAAATACGGGTCAAAAGAAAAATGGATTATAGTCAATTTATAACTTATAACATTACATTTATTTAATATTTACAAATATAAAAATATACAAACAGAAATAATACCTACTAAATTAAATTAATTAAAAATATCTAAGTACCTATTACATGTCATTTCCATTTATTTATTTATTTAGAATATAATGGATTATCCAATGAAAATAATCTCAATTGATGTATACTGATAACTAATACGCTTGAAATATTACATTTAACTACTTAAGCATAATAGTTTAAATTATTTTAAATTTTGTTTATCACCTATTCAATACTAAACGGTTCAAATAAATAATTTATAACCTAATCTTGTTATTTCCGAAGTTGAGTTAGCGGGATTCACCGAATTAGTTAAAAACAAAAATAATGTCATCAACATATTTATATACATCAAATGTGTTTACGCTATTATTTTTATGTCTCAATATAATTACAATGATTTATTTTACTCCAACAATTTGTGAAAATGTATATTGTTTAATTACCTAAGTACTCATAAGGTGAAGTTAAATTTTGTTTCATACCTACTCGTTCAATGATTTGTATCTTTGCACTGTACTATAGGTACATATTACTTACCTACTGTTAATGAGTTCTGTTACTGAAAACATTAGGATATTTCTCGCTTGACACCACAAATCTAAAACAATCTGGTACTTATTTGACTTTATTTAAAATAAATTATTTCACACCATGCATTAAATAAAAAGCACCAGATAATTATCAGAAAAACATAGATAGCAGTTATTTCTAAACACAAGTTATATTAATAAATCGGATAGAAATATAAAAAGTTGGTGATTTGATCGTGAGTCGTGACGTCATTGTGTACCTAATGTTTCATATAAATTCCATACCTATTATCAAATCGTTTTGACACTTTAAAAAAAGAAACTGATTAGATAAAAAAAGAAACTGATTAGACTAACTTAAGAGAATACCCTATTATGTTCAAATTAATAGCCATCCTTTTATATACCATTTAACTTTAAAGACAAAAAACATTTACATAATTAATCGATAAAAATAATCATCGATAAAAAGAACGCCTTAAATAGCCTAAACAACCTTCACGCCCGATTGGTGCGTACAATACTTATTGATAGTCCGACAATAACTGGTAAAAGTTTGATAAGATTTACTACTACGTATCACATAAGTACATACCTACCGTATATGTATTTGATATAAGATTATGAAAGTGTAATTTTATCTATTTACTTTAATCTGATTGGAAAAATAAACCCACCTAAATTCCAATAAGAAAAAAAAAGTGCGAGTCGGACCACCGGGGGTTCCGTACTTTTTAGTATTTGTTGTTATAGCGGCAAATACACAAGCTACATTAAACACAAGATTAGAGCATGTCAAAGAGCAATCGAAAGAAAAATTTTGAAAGTTAAGTTAATAGATAAAATACGTCACAAAAATATACGAGAAAAAACTAAAGTAATTGACGCTCTCGAGCACTTACTAAGACTCAAAGGCAGTGGGCAGGTCACATCGCGAGAATGCCAGATGATAAATGGACAAAGCGTTTAACTACCTGGAAGGGACCATGTGGGAAACGAGGATTGGGGCGTCCCCGTGCTCGCTGGGCAGACGACATAGAGAGAGTGTCGAGCAACTGGCTCAGAGAGGCACAAGACCGAGAACGGTGGAAGAGGTTGGAGGAGGCCTATACCCGGAAGGGCTCCTAACACTATTAGATTATCACAAAATAGTATTTAGTTTAAAATTAGACAGTGTTTACGGAATAAAAAGGCTTTTTATTTTAGTATAGCGGCAACAGAATTACATAATCTGTGAAAATTCCAACTGTCTTTTATCACGGTTATGAGATACAGCCTGGTGACAGACAGACGGACAGAGGAGTCTTAATAATAGGGTCCCGTTTTTACCCTTTGGGTACGGAGCCCTAAAAACCAAAGCGCAATCTCTTTCAATTCGTTTATTATAGTTCGTTTTTTTTAGCATTAGAAATAAGGTAAACAATCTTGATTTGTGTCTTTTATTTGAAAAACACATTTTAAAAATAAGTTACGGCAAATATGTAACAATTATGAATCTAATACGATCATTCATATTCTTCTGCTTTCATAAGTAATAGTTATTGGTTTTTAAAAAGTGTTTTTCAATTAAAAGACATGTCAAAATCGCTTACCTTCTTTCAAGTTCTTTCTAATGCTAAAAAAAACGAACTATAGTTCTGTATTTTGAAGATTCTTTATAATAATTATGTTTATATTTTGAATGATGAAACTTTCGATATGAAACACGTATTGAATGGATAGTTTGATACTCTACCAATTAGAAAATGGTTTGTAAATGAAGTTTTTATCTCCATTAGCTCACCAGCCGAACTATCACTGCTCGCGTCCGGTTTGCATTGATACCAGCATTAATATAATAGAGATTAACCTACCTAAATGGGATTTTAAATCTAATTGGAAAACTCATATTTAGCTTAAAATTTCCTAAAATAGATAACTATTGTGATTAGAAAACAATTGGGATCAAAATTAGGTACATTACAGTCGAATCTCGATAGTCCGGCACGAATATAATAGGAGTCAAGTGATTATTTATTGATTTAAACTTTATTGAATAGTAAAAATAGTACAAAAGGCGAACTTTATGCCAGACGGCATTCTCTACCAGTTAACCCTCCGGACAAACAGAACAAGCAGAAATAGAAATATTTACAAACTACGAAAAATGCATCATCATTCTATGTACGTCGAAGTTTAATATTGTATGCTTACATTATTATTTTTTACGAATCTCTTTATAGTTGGCAAAAACCAGATAACGGTCGACGTTTCTTGTAATTTTTATTTTTGGTATATTGTATTGGCATTGGCACATCATACTCAAAATACATACAGATTTGCTTTAACTCCCAGCAATCCGAATTTCCCACTAATCCGATTCTCTCCTTTCCACAATTACTGACCTGGTTAGGTTAGAATCTAATCTTCCCTAATCTAATCTAACCGTTAGATTAAGGAAGTAACCAATTTCTTTCCCAAATCATATTCTTTCAGCGTACAATAATATTGTAATAATTGGCGCAATATCAATGAATCTCATCTTAGAGACTAGTTGTTCCACGTTTTGCATTATTCAGTTTAAATTAATTAGGTACTACTTACTTAAATAATTCGCACCGAAAACCTCTACTCCGCGGAACGATTTTTGTATCACAATTACATTTTAAAATGTGTTTTGTCTGTTATTTTATACTAATTTTCTTGAAAGACTTCAATCGTGATTATCTGTCATATTTGTATAGATTAATAGTTACTAGTAATATATAGAATCTTCTCTTTTCTTGTACATATTGCGAATTTTAAGCAAACCAAGAAATCTATCCGGTAATAAAATAAACCACTTATTTAGGCTAAATCAATAAACTAGATTTGCAGATACAAATAAATAATATAACCAGTTGTAATCTTTGACTGCTCCACAAATTATCTCCGTCGTAAACTTATTTTGGGCTCCATAATTTAATTGGTCAAAGTAGACCACAATGTTGAGCTGTACGGATATGATGGTCGTCTCTTGTCTACGTGACAGCGTGATAAAACGGTATCCGTTACTTTTAATCGCGCTCCGTTAAAAAGTGATGGATATTTTATCACGTGGATAAAGCCATCCATAAGCTGGATGCTTACACGATGCAGAAACTAAATACCACCATCGACTAATTAAACTGAAATAAATGTTTGCGTAACAGTAACAAAATATGTACCTATTTACACAAAAATTGGACTGTTGTATGTGTTACAACGGGTATAATAAACAAATCGGTTGTAAGATATTGATAAAAAAAATATTTCTTTATTAGGTAAGTACTAAGGTTCAGTTATTTTTTAAATTAAATAGTCAACGAGTTTGGCTTATTTTATTCAGTGTAGTTTCAGTATTCTAATTTTATATTAATATATAATATTTTTATACCTATAATAGAAAACACTAATGTAAAATAAA
Source organism: Cydia amplana (assembly GCF_948474715.1). Lineage (NCBI taxonomy): Eukaryota > Metazoa > Arthropoda > Insecta > Lepidoptera > Tortricidae > Cydia > Cydia amplana. The sequence continues at coordinate 17,633,164 of NC_086072.1, forward strand.
CGTTAGCTTGAGTTTTCTAATACATTGTAGTAAATAAAGTAAAATAAAATGGCATTGGCCTATTTTTAGTTCACACTGTCTCGGCGAATAGGTATTTTCTATTTTTATGCGACGTGCCTATTTATAACAGACTCCACCTTACTGGCGCCTAGTACATAATCTTTGATTTAGTTATCGTATATAATACACTGTACACTATCATTGCAGGTGATTATATTTGTATTTATTTGTGTATGGCATGCGTGTTAATTTGTTGTAGGTAAATTCATAGCCTGTTAATTATAATTGATCGATATTGTTATTTTATTCTTATCGTATACATAACTTCCGCGTGGTTTTATTGAGTTGGCCCTGTAGGTATTCATTTATGATTGTGCCTATTGCATAATATGTATGTATAATAGTGTCTGATTATAAATTATAACACTGTGCGCTAAACATGTAGGTCAAGCTTACTTGTTTAACCCTTAAATGCATGTTTTTTTCTTTTTGCCCGAAATTAATATATGTACCACATAATTGTTTGCCGTTTCTAGGAAAAATAGTAAAAAAAATATATCATCGATTTTCACTGCGAAATCAGTGTTAAAAGTTGCATAGGCTAAATCATATTTTTGGAAATATATAGCTATTAGTAAGGGGTATAGCAAAAATCTTAACTGCCATCAGAAAGGTACACTATTTATGATGTTCCTATGATAAAGTTTGTAAATATAAAATAATTACAAACCCCGAAAAATCGGCCCAAAATCACATACCAAAAATCATCAACTTCCAGGTTTTTCATAGTTTTCCGACATTTCGCCTATAAACAAATGTAATTTTTATAAATTAAAATACTGCATAAATGTATGTAATAATTCGGAAAATTTATTAGTTTTACTACTTTTACTATTGAAATAATATACAGGAACAAATAGAATTTGTTTAACCCTTAATCGGTGAGCTGTCTAATGCTAAGTAGACATTTGGCAACACTATGCATTTAAGGGTTAAGGGATGAACTCTCGCAGTAAAATCTGTTTAATAAAATTCGGCAGACTGATTCTCGAAATGTTTTGAAGAATATTATTTTATTGTTAAGTAAATTCTACGCATTGCGCGCACAAAGTATGGTCAGACACTGGAAAAACACCCTCGACCCGATTCGAACTTTAAGATACGTCAATTAATAGATCTAGAAACGATATGGATTAGATATGTCAGAGTCAAATGTGACGTTTCTTCAAACAAAAACGTCCCTTTGTCACATCTAATCCATACCGTTTCTTAGTCTATTAATTGACGTATCTTAAAGTTCGAATAGGGCAGCCTGTAAGTAATTGATTGTATCAATATGTTTGCTTCCCGTCGCGTCACTATTTCAATTTAGAGCAAATTTGGCAGTTATCGCTTACACGCGCTGGGAACCTAGATCTTTCATCCACTTTGCACAGACTAATTAGCAGTAATCTAGGGAACCTCTATCTTGACTGTTATTACAGTTATTAGCAAACAAATATGCGTTATATAGGTACATTATGTATTTAATAATATAAGAGCTCAGACGCATATGTTTTCGTCTTATCCGACCATTTTTTGAGGTTATCCCGTTTGAAGAATAAAAATAATGTTTTAGAATAAAAAAACACTAATGTTTATGTATTTTAATTTTATATGGAAGTATTTTACAATTAGTAAACCCAAATACAAAAAAATACCATTTGTACGGAAAGAAATAAAAATACGATTTTTTATTTTTTTTCGGGTAGGAATCATATGTAAAAAGGGCTATTCTATTACCAAAGAAAGCAACACGTATTAGATTCATAATTGTTACATATTTACCGTAACTTATTTTTAAAATGTGTTTTTCAATTAAAAGACATTGTTCATCAAGATTGTTTACCTTATTTCTAATGCTAAAAAAAACGAACTATAGTGCTGTAATTAGGTCACGTTATGATTCCATCGCAACCTGCATCCAGGAAACTGAACATTATAACGATGAATTTATCTCACTCATTAAAACAGCTAGGTAAAGGAAAACTTAAATATAGGTAATACAATATTTGTGTTTATCGTATTATGCGTGTTTGTTAAACACATTTGTTATTTAGTAAAACTTATCCTTACCGTCCTGCACCTATGATTATTTTTGTACAATATGTATTTATAACAAGCAATTCTTATGTAATTATTGTTCTTATGTATTTGTATATTATATAATATATCGTTGTTTGAGAACCCACAACACAAGCTTTCTTGAGCTTACTGTGGGACTTAGTCAATCTGTGTAAAAATGTCCTATAATATTTATTTATTGATTTTTTATAGCATTCGCTTTTTGTATTTCAAACTGCATCGCAACTCTAAAGTTCAAAAGTATAAAGACGACTAATTATTTATACCAATATTTCCAAGCACTTACGCTAGAATCTAGGTTTACATCATTTGAAACACAAACAGTTCTGAAATCCAGAATGCAAAGCCAACGGCTCAATGTCGCAATCGGCACTTATTCCTTGCAGAGTCGACATAAACATTTCTCGGAACTACGAATTTAGCCGGCTCGAAGTAACCATACAAACTTACCAACAAATATTTCAGCCCTACACTGAAGGAAATGTTTGTATAATCAATAAAGAAATATTTTGTTATAACTTACACAAAACAAGCAACAACGGTTGCACTCCGGGAGTGCCGATAGAAGTGAAAACTCACCTCACTATGTTACCGACGCCCGGTAACACGATACATACGTTTAGCGGAGGCGGAGGCTATTTATTTAATATATATAATTATCATTCTCAAATAAGATCACACTTTTTCATTGACATGTTTATTTACATACTGCCATGACAACGTCAAATTATTTGAAATAGGTAAAGAGTCTGGAAAAGGCACAGACATAAAATTTTCGCGCTCGCGCTTGACAGACAGCTGAAGTGTGCGAAAGGGAAGCCATCACGTATATGAACATCCCATGAGTGCGAAAGAGTCAGACTACAAATGAGAACGTGACCATTTTTTTTGAGTTTGACGACGGCCGCGGACGGCCAAAAGCGTATCACCGTAATTTTTAATTTGAAAAATATAAACAAATCAGGAAGAAAACTATTAAATAAAGTAATACAGTGAGGATTGGTGGTGGTGTTTCGTAGGATTGCAGTGTCACGGGGTTAAATAATCCAAGCAAATACTCATTTCACATGTAATTATTATATTCCGAGCGAAATTTTCTTAACGATATTTTGTCAAATTGACAGCATAAAAAGTGTAAGAAGCCGGTTTATACAGTTCATTATAATTTTTCTTCCGTTGTGTGCTAATATTTTATCATATTTGTCAATAATTTAGAATATTTTGTGTAAAAACATAAACTGTTACTTTACGCTAGGGCTTAACCAAATTTTCATATGACAGTATCGATAACTCGTCGGTATATTAATAGTGACTGAATATTCTGATAGCACACGCAGTGCAAGCGTTACTAATACGTCATAACGTCGTAGAATTTTGACGTTAATAATAAAACAACACTTGCACTGCGCGTGCTATCAAAATCGTTGCAGACTTTTCTTGATCTAACTCTAGTTAAATTTTAGCCGCTTTTCCACTGCTTTGCCGCCAACACAAGGAAACACATATACTTATTCGCCCCCGAACACCCCCATATAGCAAATATGTTATCTATTTCAGTTTATAATTTAAAAAAAAACACATTTGAATGAAAAATAGTCTATAAAGCAATCAAACACCGATAGATTATTAATATGTTGTAACATGACATCACTATTTTTGATCTCACATAGACAATTGACGCACACACTTGCATTTCATTTTTGGTCGCTTATAAGTTTGACAGTTGTTCTAGTGAAAAGGAGTCCGCAACATAAATGTCAAATAACATTGAGTTTTTCTTTATTGATTTAAATGCATGCAAAATGCAAATGCATTTAAATTATGAGTTGCCACCTTACGGTGCTTACGGTCACGTGATCGCCTTACGCCGTCTCGAGTTTATCATTTTTTCCCCACCTCAAAAAGTGCCCAGCGCCGCTAAAGAAGTTTTCACTTCAAAATACGACTTGCAAACTAAGTGTCAGGTACAAAATCTGTTTCTGGATATTGAGCAAAATTTATTTCTTTTTATTACTTAAGGTACTTTAATGAGTTTGGCTGTTTTTTTCAGTGTTATCGTAGGTATAATGAATTTCTTCATAGCTATTTGATGTGACATTGGACTGAATTATAAAACCCTTATCAGGCGGAACTGTAGACTGATTATAGCCCACATTGAGTAACGCCGGCCTAACTATCAGGATGCTACATACGGAGGACCAGTAACATCATTTTTGTTAACTTTTAATCATTAATAAATCACATTTTAACGATCTCTTACCTCACTAGTAGACCGTCACTGTCTATTAACACACATACAAGTTCCGATTCAATTAGTACGACAAAGTTTCGGCGGCACTCCACGCCATTACAATTATTTTCATTACAAAATAGAAACTCTTTCGGTTTTAGTGCCTCTCTTAACACTGAACTTAATTCAAGGCCGGCTATTTTAGGATTGTAAAACTAGAAGCACAAAAAAGCGGCAGTTAGCTCATCAAGTCGTCAGTACAAAAAGCTATTGTGTCGGCATGTTCAATAAAGTTAGAGGCCTGACAGGAATCGCTCCCAGCCCTTTCTTGTTCCCGTTTGGTACAAATTACCGAAGGACGTTCGAACTGGGTCACTTCGGAAATAGTTTATTGTTATCGGCGTGCGCACACGCACGCGAGGCGTTCGATTTTCAAACGCTCACGCATACAAACGAGCCCCCGGCTCATTTCAGCCAGCTTTATGCGGTTCCATCTTTAATCTTATTTGCTTTTAACGGTTTGAATTCACTACGGTTTCCGTTTGAATTTGAATTCAAAAAAATCTAAAACCAACTTTCTTAAGGCCGACTTGTCAATAAAAATGAAAAGTCGAATTTATGTTTTCATAACATTAATGTCCTTACGAGTTCCAAAGGCCACATGTTTTGGTCTATTAGTTTTATTACGCGGTTACCCTTGCGTTGAATATTTATTATTTACAATCTAATGCTTTCGACAGGCCCTTCCTATTGCGTTGCCTATCATTACCGCCTGCGTTACAAGGACTTTTTTATTTTACTCGTTTTCATACCTACGCTGAACTAACGCGTTACAATTACATTATTGCTGTACTAGTCGTTAAGGTTTGACATAAATATTAATGCACTGATTTCACGCCACTGTCTGTAACGATCTTAATTTAATATAATGAATTATTTGAACTGTGTGCTTGACCTTTTTTTAGACAATATATAGCTTATGAAATGTAATGTGTATGATCGTAGGTATGTTATACACAAAACATAAATCAAATGCCATCATCGGACCTTGACCACGCTGATAAATTAATTAGCGTCAGTTGTCACAGCGGTCATAAAAGTTCCCATCTCCTATGCATAAATTCTGATTGTTCGCAGGTTTACAGGCAATCCTGTCGTTGGCAAGTTGTAAAATGACTTAGGCCTCAAGGCTTTCGAACAATAACGCACACACGGCCGCTGGCACACCGCCCCGCGTCGTATAACCTGTACTCACAGATAACGTAAACTATCAATTTGGTCTAGTATATTCACAACCGTACGAATCTGAGTTCGCATCCGGAGTAGGGCGTGTGGTGGTGTGAGGCGCGCACACTGCGACGTGGTTCCCCACAATACCCCACTCTGTATTCCACTCATGCGCACGTGGTCTACACACATACATGCGCGGAACATAAACCGTAGTGAGTACCGAAGCCAAGAGATCGTGAACGAAAGCACACGCTTCACACACTGATGTATTTTTAGCGAAATTCCATTCAGCGGGTAGGTCAGTTACTATTATGACTGAAATTTCGATAAGGCGTTCATCAGGCTACGACAAATTCATGCCATGCTTCACATACTTGCTGATTTTCTGTGCTGGTTGCCTGCTTTTCTCAATTATTCGTATAATGGCCTAATTAGTATTTTTTATATATTTTAAGTACAAAAATTCACGCTCTATAAACCTTACACATTTCTACTTTTTGCGTGCAAAAATAATTATTCACATAACGATGAAACTCTTCGTGTCTGCAGAAGTGCTAAAATCTCTCATTATTTAATAATCTAGGTCACTCACTGCATTTACAGGTGCATTGAGATCCGCTAATGCTATAGTAGGCCAAGAGAATTCGTTGGTTGAGATAAAATTAATTACCTAAACCGGTAAATACCTTCTCACAATGGATTTACGAAATTGTCAACATAGTAAAGAGAAACACACCCTATCTTGTTCCGCAGCGTTCACGCTTGTGCTTAAAATTATACCTTTAATCTTTACGTGACCGTAGAAAGTGTATGTAACAATGCGCAGGCGATGTGTTACTTGTGTTAGGAGTGTTATGACTGTGAGTCAGACTCCGGTGTAATCGCTTGATGATTCAATGTCCAGAATTACCATTTTAGAGAAACATTTCGTGTTTAGTTTCTGTTTCTACGACACGACACATTTTGCGTCGTTATTTTGCAGTCATCGAAGTGATATTGCGTTGTTCGTATAAAAAAAAAAAAAGAAATCAAAAATGGTTTATTGTTTAACAGTACATACAAGTTTTACACAAAAGAAATGTCTGGCGGAACCCAAACTAGGCTGAGCCTGTATCATGGGGCCCTTGAGTGCAAAGCAAGTTTGACATTAAGATTAACTAACTAATAATTTCCAATTGGTCTAATCGATTCTATTGTTTTTTGTGTACACTTTTATTATTATATTAGTATGTATCGATTACGTCATTGATTTATGGTGTGTAACCTTCAGAAGAGCCGATAAATAATATTGCGTCGCATTCCAGCCTTTTTTGTATGAAACTAATTCAAAAACGGAAACTAGTCCACAAGATACTGTGCTTATCTGCGCACCCGCACATTTAGCTGGGCTTTTATTTGCTTTGCCTGATAAGTCTCGAATTAGGACAGAGATTGCATTGTGCCGACACCGAACTTCGCCTAAGCGTGTCTACGGCAGTTTTTGCACGGGCAAAGATGGTCAACAATCAATAATGTCGGTATTAAAAAGGCATTTCAAATATGTACTCATATAGCGCTTGATATGAGTATGTTGAGGACAAAGACCATGTTTATAACTAAGTTATGGAAATATTTTCCTTATTGGCTCAGTATGTATTTCGGTTAAAAATAAATAAACCTATTGTAAACAGTACCTATATGTTATTCTATGTTCGACCAAAGAGGAATACTGGTAATTACAAATTCATTTATGAGCAATAGTTAAAAATTAAATGAAACTGATGGATTAAGTACTACGAACAATTATTTCGGCACATATTTTGGTAGAGATTATTTTATTTCAATCAGCTTCCGTCATTTTGGACGTCATCGACCAGACAGATACCTAAGCAATAAGCATAAGTATAAAACCGGCCAAGTGCGAGTCGGACTCGTGCACGGAGGGTTCCGCACCATCAACAAAAAATAGAGCAAAACAACCAAAAAAAAACAAGCAAAAAAACGGTCACCCATCCAAGTACTGACCCCGCCCGACGTTGCTTAACTTCGGTCAAAAATCACGTTTGTTGTACGGGAGCCCCACTTAAATCTTTATTTTATTCTGTTTTTAGTGTTTGTTGTTATAGCGGCAACAGAAATACATCATCTGTGAAAATTTCAACTGTCTAGCTATCACGGTTCGTGAGATACAGCCTGGTGACAGACGGACGGACGGACGGAGTCTTAGTAATAGGGTCCCGTTTTTACCCTTTGGGTACGGAACCCTAAAAAGCGCAAAACAAACTAGGTAACAACATATTAACATCTCTCCTCTACATTTACTTCAGAAATTTTCCTAGAGACCTTGAATTTCCTGTAATGTAAATAATAAATAGCCGCCACTTCTCACAAGTCATCGCTCAGCGCTAAATGGAAATTCCGTAATGCGCTCTCCAGAACGTTCTATTCCATCTACATCTCAGTGAAAACCATTTCCCATAATTCCAAATCCTTGCTAAAAATTCCATTACAGTGTCACGATTGACGTGAGTCATTTTAGTGTAGCCGGCATCAGCCAGGTGTTACTTTCCGGAAACCACTTTGATTCAAGACCCCGAACATCACGACATTGCGCAAATGAGATAACCTTTCGTATGAGCTTATAAAAATGCCGCCTCTCAAATCGTTTCTACGGCATGTAGGTATTCGTACGTTTTTTTTATTATTTTCAAAGTAAGATTTTTCTAAAATGTGTAATTTCACCAATGTGTTTTATTTATTTACCGATTCTACAAGAAAATTGCTAAACCAAAACTAAAAACCATAAATATGACTTCGACATTTTCTTAAAAACCCATCAAGCATTAAATAGGTACCTAATTATTAACGTTAACTTCATAGTCTTCATAACAATTTCTTCACCATCCGATAAATAAAACGTGAGAAATACTTTCGAAACCAGTGCAAAATCACACCACAAACAGAATGTACAACATCAATTAGATACTCAAATCCATGAAGAACCACCTCTCGACATTGCCAAACGCAAACTAGACCAAGATGCTCAAAGTCACACCAAAAACTCACGTAACCGTGATAGATGTAAAAGCAAGGAAATCAAAACCGAGCCGCGTTACGTCGGTTGTTACGTAAAACCTTTCGTATACTTTCTCTGTCAGCAAAATTTAGCGTGGCCATTACACAACAGTACGAAAAGCAGTCGTCGAAATTTCATCATTTCGGGCGCGGGAAGAGCAGAGCACGGCTCGGCGAGTACGCTGTGATGAAACGTATGGTATTATGTATAATACTTTCACGATATGCGGTAAGGAAAGTAATTAGATCACGTGGTTTTTAGGGTTCCGTAGCCAAATGGCAAAAAACGGAACCCTTATAGATTCCTCATGTCTGTCTGTCTGTCCGTCTGTCTGTCCGTCTGTCTGTCCGTCTGTCTGTCCGTCTGTCTGTCCGTCTGTCTGTCCGTCTGTCTGTCCGTCCGTATGTCACAGCCACTTTTCTCCGAAACTATAAGAACTATACTGTTGAAACTTGGTAAGTAGATGTATTCTGTGAACCGCATTAAGATTTTCACACAAAAATAGAAAAAAAACAATAAATTTTTGGGGTTCCCCATACTTCGAACTGAAACTCAAAATTTTTTTTTTCATCAAACCCATACGTGTGGGGTATCTATGGATAGGTCTTCAAAAATGATATTGAGGTTTCTAATATCATTTTTTTCTAAACTGAATAGTTTGCGCGAGAGACACTTCCAAAGTGGTAAAATGTGTGTGTCCCCCCCCCTAACTTCTAAAATAAGAGAATGATAAAACTAAAAAAAATATATGATGTACATTACCATGTAAACTTCCACCGAAAATTGGTTTGAACGAGATCTAGCAAGTAGTTTTTTTTAATACGTCATAAATCGCCTAAATACGGAACCCTTCATGGGCGAGTCCGACTCGCACTTGGCCGCTTTTTTATAGTTGCTGTTGCGATTTTGTTAGGCATGTTTCTATGGTATTTTATCGTCTGTTTTATTTCGTTCATCTGTTTTACCAATAATCACAAATAAAAATTATTAAAATCACTTCCATGAGGGGAAACCGCGGTAGTTTACGTTCCGTTGTCGCAAGTCGCAAACCTAAAGTGACTTTCACAACATTGTTGATATACCTATTCCAAAAATACATCGTTTCTCCAGGAATCGCTCAGGAAATGACGAACGCGAAGTCACCAGTTAGATTAGAACTAACAAACCCGCAGTTGAAAGCTCAACGCTACATCACCATTTCAACACGACTGAATGTAAAGTAAACATTAGCATATTATTATCAAAGTGTTACGAAACCCAATTTTAGTAAAAGAAATGGTAAAGATTTTTATACAAGATTATGCATGTAAGGTAACTTTCTAAAAACTGCTAGTGTGACCTTGAAATAAAACGCTATTACAAAACCGCGTGCCGCTCGCCGCGCTGCCGCCGGCCCCCCTTCCTATGCAGCGGATCTACGCACACACCAACACCAGCGCCGGCGCACACTACCGCGCTACCCACCGTAGAAAGGATCGGTGAAAAATCTAGTCATACTACTTACCTTTCAACACTTGAATGAACGGAACGTATCGTTAGATTTAAAAAGAATTCACGAACACCGACGTACCTATCTAATAGAGACAATAAGACACAATTGATTCATCTAAGGCATTGTTTTCCCAGCTGGGTATGTACCTAACTACCTACATGCGTCAGAGAAAAGTCCGAACAATGCGTAGGTCACTAGGGGCCTCCATCGCCTTCGCCGGCGCACGCTAAACGCCTTATTATTCGGTTTTGAAATCATCGCCTTCCAAATATGTGAAATCCTTGAACGTGGCTATGTGGGTCATGACCAGGTCCCAATATGTTTCTCGTAGATGCTTTATTAGCATAGTTCTGTGCGGCGTGCGTTGCGCAACACTGTTGACTTTCATCCTGAAGGTCAAGTACCATCCTATTTCAAAACGGACCTTGGACGCGTCTCGCTCACCTCGGACAGAACAAGCTGCTAACGGAAGCGATCTTCCATAATCGATAGAAATCCAATGTTTTAAAATTTTAAAATCGCTTACGGCTGTATAGTAACATATGAAACTAATAATAATGTGTAGGTAAGTATTTATTTAGACATCGGAACAGACAGCAAGCACCTACCGAGCCAAGGTCAAACAATTTCGCGCCGTGAGAACCGCCTTATGTAGACGACTTAATTCATCATAATTTGCAATAATAACACAAGAGTTATTCAAATGGCTGCCTACAATCAAATCCGACCTTTTCCTAGACACGTTATTTATAAAATGTCATCTAACTGCCGCAGTGATCGCAAAATGTCGAACACGAACTCGATTTGTTTCCGAGCCGTTGCGAAAATGTGGAAACACGCCGGGGGCAACGAGAGCATCAATCAGTCAAGCATTTCTAGAAAGGAATCTGAGGGCCTACCGCGAACCACGTTCGACGTGTTGGCTCTCTGTCGCACTTGTAAATTCGTACGTAAGTGTGACAGGGAGACAACACGTCGAACGTGGTTCGCGGCCCTCTGGCCGGTCCAAGTACTGCAAGTACTTCGCCAGTATATACTCACGATCGATCGCTTTGACCGTGAAGATTCTTCCTGACAAGTCATCGTCAATTAACATCACTATTACGTTATTCTATTTACTTACTAAAATAGGCCTGACTATTTAGTTTCCAATTGCTAGTAAAGTATGTTTACAGTACAGTTGTTTGCAGTCATGTTAGCAAGTATCTGGCACAAGGGATCGATCGTCAATCAAACGCAAGGTGAGAGTGTAACTGCGGAGCTATTTTAGCATCATCGAAGGTAAAACTCATTCGCGCTTTCGGCCCAAGACTCTCTCGAGGGTACGACGCAGTTTATAAATAAATACATCTGTCAGTTGCCAACGAAGCTGAAATTATAGTTAATGTTTAATCTAATGCAACAATGATTCTATGAATAGTGGAGTAATTAAAAATTACATTAATATAAGTAGATACTTGCAACAACCACTTGCTTCCTATCAAATAGATAAGTTGTTATATTACTTAAGAGCAAAGGGGTATGATAAAAAAGGAAATATATTATTAAATAATTATGCATAGGTAATCAGTTATAACTACAATGCGTGTATCGATTATTTACAGTCAGGTGACAAGTCGTTATGGTTTCATATTATTCAATTATTACCGAGGCAATGACAGGCACGTAACAGTAACTAAATCCGACCACGTTGATTGACAAATATTATCATATCGATAACGATCTCGCGCATTCGCATTTGATTATGTTATTAATTCGGACAGTTCCGTAATAACACAATTACAACGCAAAAGAAATTATCGTCGATAACCTTATCGACCGACGAGTTTCTGCCGACGATATTAACAACGCGGTCACAACAACATCTCGTGCGCACAAAGCAATCCGGAAACGTGTGAAGAATTTCGATAGGCTTACATAGCGAGATAAAAATGCCAAGGATGGACAGTCGGCTCGTTGTGTGGCAGTGGTCGTTATGAATGGAGTGGCATTTGTTGTGGAGCTGGTTACATAACGTTTGTGTGGATGGTGCCGGGGCTGGCTCCACATTTCGTCCGAAGGCCGCAGCACAAAGCGCGTGCGGCGTATCGCTCGCCACGCGCGCCCCGCCGTTTCCTGTTTGACAACTATCCACTTACATCACTATCGCTTTCTGTCATACTTTGAGGCCTGTTAGAAGCTCGGTAAAGGGGTCTTGTTGCTAACTAGAGGTACCTTTGTCATTGAGGTACTACCGGCTCTATTATTACCACTTCCCAATCTCGTAACAGTGGATCCCACCCTGTTAATTCGTCGCCTCTCGTTTTTGTTGCGTCATAAAATCATCCAGCGTGGTTAATTATATCATTAGCATTTCGTTGATAATGAGCGTATCTATTTTGACGCAAATTGCGATTTCGGGTTGTTTTAGACTGTTGACAGACCGTTCAATTTAGCCGATCGTTTCAATTGTGCAAATAGAGCAGAAACCCGTTCACGAGAATGTAAATGCGCCTCTCAAATAGGATTTTCTGCGATTGTGGCTAAGCAGGCCGCGTGTCGCGCTCATCGGGGCATGCTGATCAGCCTGGATTGTTATAGACAATATAATTGTTTACAGCATTCTTAGCGCCTAGATTTATTGCTTTGTTTGTGAATACATTATTATAATAAACGCGTTAATAATAAGAGCTATTAACTCTTAGCAACCAGTTTCAACAGATTTAGTTAAAGTCTGACAGCGTCTTAAATAGAAGTGAAATTCGCTGTGCTGGTTCTATTCTTGGCAGGACCTGGTGAGGATGCATCAGTCACGCCCACGACCCTACAGGCGTTTATTATTAATAACCGGGTCTATGAATGTAACTCGAACATCGGCCAAACTGTTTTAGTTGGACTTACACTTGACCTCATTCTTTATTTAAATACAACTGTATAAATACTTGTCACCATCGATAAAAGGTAATGTGACGTCGCCAAGATTAGAATACCTCCTTTAAATTCCAACAAGCCTGCATTTAGGTATTTAAAGTAGATATTTTTCTCGAGGGACTTACAATATTGAGAATTTTTTTTAAAGGAAGTGTTTAGAAATACTTTAGCGGTCTTTTAGTTTAAGGACGATCGCAAGCATCCACTAGCTATAGTAACTGCTAACCATCAAGTGGACCGCATTCTTGTTAGCTACTGATGTGCTATAAAGAAACAATTTAATAATAAACTTACATGTGAACAGAATTACCATAAAATCGACATTCGAACGGCAAACAAAGCACTATTTAAAACAGATTGTAATTGTCCTTGACTAGCACATGTGAAATGTAATGTAAACATTAATTGTATCGACAATATTACTTTTATAAATTGTATATTTTCCATTCACCTCACGACTGGTCGAGCAAACAACTGTTTGTATGTACTGCGTACACGTGCCAGGCATTCTACTTGGCTAATAGGAAACCGTAGAGGTCTAGAAGTACCTAAAGTCCTTTTATATCTAGACGCTCCATACATATGAAAAGGATATTGAATTGACTAATCCAAATCATCTGGTGAATGACTTAGTGTAAGGCCTGAGTGGACGCTCGGAGCGGAGCGTTCGGCGGGGCGTGCGGCGTGGCGTCGAGCTCCCAAGGGATTTGAGCAGCGTGCACTAAGGCCGCTCCTATACGCTTGCATTTGTTTAACATGCACGCCGCATGCCCCGCCCCGCTGCACGCCCAACTCGAGCGTCCACTCAGGCCTTACACTTAAAGTTACTACTAAACAATTTTTCATGTATCTCGCTCTTAAGGTCGCTACAGTCGTACAGTTGCTTTATGTTTCGTGATTTAGGCATTCATGAGATAAAAATGAAAAAACATTTAACGGGTGATCACTCCGTACCGGCATAGAGAAAAAAATACATAGATTGCTCACTCCATACATCAGTTTTAGTACCAAAAAGACTATTAGCATCAAGCATTTAGTAGCGGAACTATCAGAACTGCTACTTGACAATAGATGTAGCAGTAGTGATAATTCCGCTACTCGATGCTAGATGTAGACACTGAAATTAATAGTCTAACTGATGTATGGAGTGAGCACTCTTGTCTTACTATATTTCTCTATGGTACCGGTACTACCGGTCGGTAAAAATCACATTAGGTACGCAATGACTAAATAAATTGTAATTAAACCAAAATATGATCCTACAGGAAGCAAAAATGTATATATGTTTGCTGTGGAAATAGGTCCAAGCACTTGAACCTGTTTACTGTATGGACTGTAGTATAATGATGCGTTTTGTATCGAATAATAGACCGCTTTGTTCCCCGTATGTGTTAATTTTCTCTATCTAAGGCATAAACATACTTAAATCATGTTTGTATAACTGAAGCCTCACTTTCAGCAGAAAGCAAAGCAGTGAAGCAAGCAAGGCAGTGAAGTAGTAAAGCATTACTACTTCACTGCCTCGTGATGGCTCCTCTACACGATGGGCCAACGCCGGCCACTCCAAGGGACGCATTTATGCGTTAGAAGGAGCAAGTGATATTGCTATCTCATTCTACCTCATGGCTGCGTCCCTCGGAGTGGCCGTCGTGTAGAGGAGCCATTACGCATTTCCACGGCCCGTGCGAACTACTTTCGCTTTTCCTTTTCGATGTAACCAGTACGATATACTAACGTAAATATAAACATAACACCCACAACTTTACACTTTTCAGTTTATGAAATGTTTACCTTATAAACAACATGATTGATTTTTGATTAAGTAGTTTTTATGTAAAGTTACGTCTGTAACGCGCTAAGTTAAGTTTTAGTCTTTTCCAGTCTAGATGGAGCCACTTTCGACTATTGCCTAACTAGACAGCGAAAGTGTAAACTTTTTTCTCCATCCTACGCTCCAGTAGCCTGGTGTCTTGTACAATTTCACTTGCAACACCGGCATCGCGAAACGTTTCGTAAAACACGGCTGCCGTCAAACAAACCTTTATTGTTTCCGGCGTTTCACACAGTTAATTGTCATCTGTAAGAGTTATAAATACTAGTATTTTAACAATACAATAAAAATACTTTACAGAACATATGGGGCTACTTTTCCGCACTAGTGCGTAAAATAGCACTTTTCGTGCGTATGTCGAAACTTTAAAGTGCCATATGTACTGTAAAACGTTGTTCGATACACGTGCGAATAGGTAATTCGCAACTCGTGTCGATTTAAAGCACTCCCTTCGGTCGTGTTTTAATTTATCGCCACTCGTTTCGAATTTCCTCTTTTTCGCACTTGTATCGAAAATAACTATTTTATTGCACACCTCAAAAAGAAAACAGAAACACAAGCAGAGGTAAACAACAGGCGGTCTTATCGCTAAAAAGCGATCTCTTCCAGACAACCTTTGGGTAGCGGAAATTAATAAATTTACATATATCAGTATTAGGTGTTACAAATGCAGGGAAAGAAACCTATCACTAAATACACAGATAATGAACAAACAGATTGTTATGCAAATAAAAATAAACAAAATAATATTACCTAGATATACATACATAATACTCATACATAAATAAATACATATATAACAGTGCCAGCCATAGAGAAAGACGTTTAACGTCTAGCGTGTAACAGGGTGTGTATTTAACAGGAGGCTTATTCTTATTGTATTAAATATTTATTTAATACAATAAGAATGCTAGGCTATTTAGCCTAGCCATGCTCAGCGAGCTGAATACCTATGTAGGTCATATTGAACAACTTTAGCCTCCCTAAGCCGCAATCCCATAAAAAAATGCTTTTCCACAGAAAACTACAAGATTCAATAACTCAATCTCGATGTGTATGAAAGATTAAAACTGTATATACGAGGGGTGTTCAAAATATTCTCGGTATGAGAATGAAAACAAACAAGTACGAAAAGTTTGATATTTTTATTTTTCAATATACTCCCCCCCTATGTTCATACACTTAAAAGATCGATCAATTATTTTTTTTAATCCCTCGTAAAAATATTTTTTATCTTTCGTGTAAAAATGCTCCTCCACTGCCGCCTTCAATGCTTCATCGTCAGAAAATTTATTTCCACACAGATTCTTTTTAAGATTGGGGAGCAAAAAGAAGTCGCTGGGGGCTAAGTCCGGACTATACGGTGGGTGAGTAACAGTTTTAAACCCACATTCAACAATAGCTGCCTTGGCAATATGAGCAGTATGGACGGGGGCGTTGTCATGCAGAAGCAGAATACCTTTGGTTAACTTTCCTCGCCTCTTTTCTTTAATTACATCCTTTAATTGACGTAGAATGTTAGCGTAGTACTGTCCTGTGATATTTACACCTTTTTCTTTATAATCGATTAGTAATACTCCTTCACAATCCCAAAATATCGTGGCCATGACCTTGCCAGCTGAAGGGATGACCTTGAACTTCTTGGGATGAGCTGAACCCTTAATGTGCCACTGCATGGACTCTTGTTTACTCTCTGGGTCATAATGATGAACCCAGGTTTCATCTCCAGTAACTATTCTTTGCAGCACCTCATCAGGATTTTCACCGCACAGGTCAATAAAATCGGAACAACAAGCTACACGCATGTCTTTTTGAAGCCGAGTCAGCATTCGCGGAACCCATCTTGCACTTACTTTTGACATATTAAGATGGTCATGTATAATATCATGTACGGTACCAATAGAGAGATTGGTTACTTGTGCTATAGATTTTACCTTCACTCGACCATCTTCCAATATAAGTTTTTCCACTTTATCAATATTTTCTTGTGAAGTAGCTACTACAGGCCGGCCAGGTCTAGGGTCATCTTCAATACTCTCCCTTCCGCGTTTAAACTCGCTTGACCACTTTTGAATGGTAGATAAAGAAGGAGCAGACTCACGGTAAACACAATCCATTTCCTCTTTTATGGTTTTTTGATTTTTACCCTGTTTTGTCAAGAATTTTATCACGCATCGATGTTCTAATTTAGTTAACATTGTCAATTCGCACATGATGTTCATGTTTGTTCAGCAATTGCAGAAAAACAAAAGACCACCTCGGTTCGAATTATACTTTTTTTTAATGTCAATGAATAAACCTTAGCGGCCAGTAACGAAAGAAATTTTAGAAGAGGTCGTAAGATATCAATACCGAGAATATTTTGAACGCCCCTCGTACTTACGCGTGAAATGCTGGCTTTGATCTGTGTTAAATCCGTTATAAATAAATTGCTCCCAATAGCATTAAACATTGTGTACCTGATAAGATGGGTGTAGCCATTAGATAAATCATAGGCGCCGTACTAAAGGTTTATGAAACAATTATCACATACGGTTCTCGCAATTCTCTCTTACTCCTAATACGGTGACATACTCTCATAAAAACCTTAATGGCTATCTAGAATCGCTGGATCGAGTAAACGATTGTAATGCTGCCTTCTAGGTCGCTACGTGCTTAATTAGTGTGGGCAGCCATTACCTATGGCCGGCGTTTCTTTTATAATCTAGCCTTGGCATAGACTGCCTCCGCAGACTCCGCACGATAAAGCAAATGAGGAGACTAGCGGTCACCACACAGGCGCTCTTTTACTTGAAACATAAAATAATGTAGCATCTCGGAGGAGCGACTGTGCTATTCTTGGATAAGGTCCATCTAGTGGACAAATAGTCTGTAAGCCTTGGACTGTAACTTGATTATCTGACTGATTGATATAATTTAATTATCGCTCGTAACAGTTTTGTTTTCTTCCTGATCTATTCATTAGCTTTTTGTCCGCTCTTGAAATGTGTTGAATATATGAATCTGCACTTGACATATTAGTGACTATTAAATAAAGACATTAATATATTAACAGTTATTTCGTAACGCCTTTTTCAGTTAAAAACAAGATTACTTAACCGAATTACCTTCAATAGTCCAAATTGGCCGGCGACAGGCCAAAGAGATTGTCTTTTAAGTTTCCTGAATTTTGTTTATCAACTCGGTGAAAGTGAGTGTTTTCAAGTAAAACGAAGGCCGACCGATGATTATCGAGGAAAAGGCCAAGCCATTCCCTCTTATTTTCATTGAACTTTCAGAATATCTAGCTCGTATATACTGCGAAATAAATAAATTTGTTAAACACTGGTGTTTCATGTATGTCGTCGATGATCGCTCGCTAGGGCAGTGAATGAATATGATAACAAATCAAGCGTCTTGCAAAGACACTCTTAGCGCCATCTATCTCTTGTCGAGTAAACAGCCTACTATCGCCATCTGGCGGAAAGCGACACTTCGAATGCCGGTAAGTGAGAGAAAGTCAATAGTAGTCTTTTGTGTATTCGATAGATGGTGTTAAATTCAAATATGTTTCTCGCAGTAATTGCTCTCACTGGTGCATTCTGTTTGCATCCAATCGTCGGTCTGAAGGATGAATTCATTTCAGGGTTAATCAATTTGTCACCTTTATTAACTGTGAGGTCTTTCGTCTCGAGTCTGCACATTTATTAATGTACCTACCTATGTGTCCATAAGTTCCACGATTATTCACTCACAGAACCTATAGGTAGGTATAGGCACAGAATAAATAATAGTACTAGGTACAGAAGACTCACTCTCTAACAAAACGCGTCTGTTACGATCAGCACAGATATGGCCGCTAGGTGGCGACAGCGCCACGCGCGGCTTATGGCTTTCCCCAAAATTGGTATGGAACGGATGTACTTTTAGCTACCTGTAGCAAAGCGACGAAATCGCGGAGTGAGCCAAGCCTGGTATAGGTACGGAGGTACTTAAATTATAGGTATTCCCTCTACATTTTCCACTAAGTATTAGGTGCACCTATTCGCTTCAAATTCAGGACACAATATTGCACAGTGGCAGTGACCCATTTCAATATTGGCTTTTTCCTGATGCTATTATTCACGAGACTAGATAGTTACTACCTATAATTAGCCCAAGGTAGGCTCTATAGCAGTCTTTAAAATACTCTAATAAAGTTTTTTTCACATTCCTTATAGGTACTTCAAAAATATATAAAAATTCGTCGCCTTGAGTGCGCGCGTAAGTCACCAGACATCTCAAAAACCACAAACTTACATCTGGACTGGACATAAGTTTAATTTTTTAGACTCAAAATGGCGTTGCATTAAAATAGTGTATTTATTTAACTAGTAGTTCGCCCCGAACTGAGAACTCGCGGTTAACCAAAAATTATATAGCGATTGACTTTGTTGCACCTACTTAGGTACTCGTATAGTGCGACATATAATAATAGAAAATAAATGAGGGCGCCACTTTCTACGTAACTGTCACATTTTTGACGTAAAATGCTTACACATGGCAACAATTTAGTATGGACATTTTTGAGTTCCATTTTATTTAATTTCTACTATTTTATGTCGCTCTATAGGCGGCAATGGATCAAAGATCGCGTGGATTTATTGCAAGGTCTGTGGAGCCCTTAACTGATTGATTTAAGCAAAGAGTAGTATGTATAATATAGTTGGCCAAGCAGATCTTGTCAGTAGAAAAAATGTAGGCGCGAAGGGATATGGTCTCATAGAAAATTAGAGTTTCGCGCCTTTTTCTACTGACAAGATTTGCTTTTTTGCATCAATTTTGAAGCGCCATTTACAAGTTTAGCGTTAAGTAATATAGATGGCGCTATTTTTTCGAATAAAGGGCTTCGTATACGGCTGTCCCTCCCCTGGATTTAAGTCACCACCATAGAGATTAAAATAAACTGTATCTGTGCTAAGCCGAAATATTTCCTGTCAAATGTCAAATACGGTTTACTAATGAATGGGCCAAAAACGTTTCCCAAAGTATCACATCCCAAACTATGTTTCCCAAATTATCATTTCCCAAAAAAATGTTTGGCAAAACAACTTATCCCAATTTTTCAGTTAGCAATAGTCTTTTTTGGCAAGTTATTGTTCAGCAAATAATTACTTGGTCAAGTTTCATTTTACCAAGTATTATTTAGTCAAATGTATCATTAAGCATAACTTACATGTCCCAAAATTTACGCAGATCCAAACGTAAACGTCAAGCGTCAACAGTACCCTTACCACGAGTTACTGACTGTGTCAAAACTGACATATACGCTAACGTCTACGTAACTTACTTAATTCTATGCATTTCGCTCTTACTGACATATTAGTGCGAGCGAGATGTAGGTAACTACATATATAAAGTAAATTACATGGTTACGTATAGGTATGACAGTGTTGACACTGTCAGTGACTCATGGTAATAGGTAACTGATGGTAACCGTAAAGTTCCAATTTAAAACGTATTTATGTGTGGGTTGTTTCACGTTTGCCGAACTAACACGACAATTGATGTAAATAAATATATTATGATTTTGACATTTTGATGATTAAAAATTTTAAAAACAGTAATTTTTTTCGTACTGCATTGTACCTACTATTGTATTATTTTCAGTCAGAATCACGAGCTCTTTCGACCCTAATACGAGAAAAAAAGTGTCCCCAAAATTTCATACAAATGCACCAAAAACTTGTGGATATTTTTTCTCAGTAAGAATGGAGAAAGCTACTGATTCTGAGTAGAAATATTATATAAGTTCAAAATTCTAACAGAACGAACTTAGGTTCAAATTTAAATAGAGATGATGCCTATTTGCCAAATTTGCGAAGTGACAATTTGATCAAACATCTTTTTGGAATATAATATTAGCCAATAAAAAACGTTTGCTAAATAAGTTTTTGTCCTAATAACATTTGACAAAGTAAAATCATGCCAAATGATAATTTGACCAAATAAGTTATATGCGAAGTGTAACTTTGCTAAAGGTTCCTTTGGGAAATGAAACTATTGCGATAAGTTTGTTGGGAAGTGAAATTTGGCGAAATGTATTTGGGCCAAACGGAAGTACACCGTCAAATACATGTATTATGTTTATTCTATTTTATTTTTATCTTGCTAATTATTTCAAAATTGTAAATTTAAAAACGATATTATAAAAGTGTAAGTCGAGCACTTTCATTTGATACTAAACTCGACCATGTTTCTTGCAAAAAAATGACCAGAATAGCAAGACCTCTCACAAACAGCTTTTTGGCCTTCTAAGCTCTTCTAGCTCAATAACCTCTTGATCGGGCCTGCTCATAATTTAATGACTAAAATATAATGCCCTCGACTACACGTTTACCCAATTTTATTCAAATTAGAGCAAATTTACTTAAGTTATTGAGTATCAAACTATCTTCTGACAGTTCAGCTTAAAAACATCAAAATGCTGAGACGTGCCGCTAGCCAGCCGCGTGTTCAAAGTCGAATGTAAGAACTTCGCTTCGCTTTGCTCGCTCGTTCGATAATTGTTTGTAATTGTGAGTTAATCCTTCTATGTACCTATATATTAATAAGTCCACAAGAACGGCTAAGGTCGCGCAGGGTGGCAGAGCCCTGGCTCGATCTGATGCATGCAAAGTGCAGCGTCGGTTCGCTACACACACACAATGGCGGGCGAGCCGCCGCGCTCCGCTGCGCGTGCGCAGCCGCTGCCCTGAAATACAGAACCATACCTTTAAACCTAGAGAGACTTATCAGTCTAATGCTGTAGCCTAAAACCAACCTAAACGGAAAAGCTTACGGCTCAAAGTTGCGCTGTATATAGACAATACATCTAGAAAGACATAACTTCCTAATGCTGTAAACCTTACCTAAACGGGAGACGCTTACGATTCAAAATTGGATTAATATACGACGTTGAATCTTCAGACCCAAAGAGGCTTAATTTGTATATACTGCAACATAAAATGAATCGTGAAGTGAAGGTTTTCAGTGTTTTTAATCTTAAGGATTTTTAAATATAGGATTGGTTAGGTGTAGCACGCAAAAACGGTGCACTTAAATTAAAATCAATTAAAAAAGTACCTTGTCGTTTTGAATACAATTTAAAAGCCTTAAAGGTTTCACGTTTGGGTTTCTAAGTGGTTAAAAAATATGACATGTAATATTTAACAAGCACCAAGCTGGAAACATGATTCAAACATACATATACATGATGTAGGTATTAAAAATAGTAGGTACAGCAGAGCGTAAGTATATATTGGAATGCTTAGGTACCTACATACCAGCATAAATAAATTATTCGTAGGCGGTTCATCTTGAATTTATATAGCCTACAACTAGCAAGGCTAAACTCAACTTACGAATATAAAAATATCTCATAATCTTTATTATAATTTTAATGTTAAAAATAACATGCTGCGAGCATAATTTCAAGATTACAATGTATTAATTATAAAATACAATAATATTTCATCTCGTTAAATTTGTGTAGCGGCTATTAATAAGAACGTGGCCTTCAATTAGAGGCTTATTAAGACCAATTCGGCCCACATTCATCGCCTCAAGAAAACTCTACCACACGCTCATGCGCACACGAAAAGATTATCTCACACATCTACCTACTGTTTATTCGTAATTTGAATGACTTCACGTTTCCCGCGCTCAAGGAAATGTTACTTGATTCTCTTCTTTGTTCTGCGGCCGTTTTTCACAAAGGCTCATTAGAATACCGAGCTGATATAAAGCTAGCTCAAACTCGCGATATCCTAGTTTGCATATAATTATCAGTTTTACACAATTGCGGTATTATTCGCATAATTGTGCGACAGCCGTGAAAGGCCGATACGTGTCGACCTCGCGGGCTTTTACCCGCTCGAAAACCTATTTTCCTTTCTAACTAAGCAAAAAATAAATTGCCTCAAACGAGCACGACATAAATGTATATATAACCTTCGAAAATAGATTAAGTCGGCACTCATCCTTACAGCGTAGAATCTTCTCACTTGATTTACGTGTGAATTTATTCAATGCTTTGTTAATCGGTCAATATACCGCGACCTTGTCAGTAAAATGATTACAAAATCGTGACACTACGCACTTGGGATCGTTAGCATGCGCGAGAACGTTCCGAGGACCGACTATAATACCTAGTTGCAGTGTTTATGTTCAAATCCCGCAATTAAATGTGACTTTTGAGAGAAACGGAGGAATATCGCAACACTAACAATGAGCCGCTCTTGTGACCCCGCGTTTGCTAAACGCCGTACAATGCTAAGAAGCGCTGCTGATCGTCTTTTAAGCGATCTTGCGCTATTGTTGTTAATGGCACATTGCGTTTTATAGAGCCAAGGTCGCTTGCGACAGACTTTCTAGCAGGGACTTCTGTTTTGGCGGGCCTAGAGCACACCAAAATCGTCCGGGCTCATTAAAATTCTCGGCGCCTCTTAACCTTTGTAATTTGGTTAGGAAACCACTTGGATTGTTTAGGTAATAGCCATTGTGTGCCATCTTAGAATGAATAGTAGGTAAAATCGATTTAAATCCGATGATATTGAAACGTTCGTAACAGTCCATTGGTCGCAACCTTGTTTTCCTTTACACTATTTTCAGTCTGGCATCGAATGAGATCAATGAACCGAAGTAGTGAGCATCGATGTTGGCATGATTTCACTTATTCGTGCTGTGAATTACACAATTTGAAGGATCACGAAGATCCACAGCTCTAAAGTTTAACATTAATGAGCATACACGCTTTAATTAAAGGATATAATAGCTATTAAATTGTAATATTACGTTTATTTCTCACGAAGTTACAATAGTTTTAATTGTCGCAATGGTTTCACACCATTTTGATAAGTGTGTCGGCGACGAAATGTGCCTTATCTCGCGTTGAAAATTTAATCTCTGCGCCGAGCTTCAATCTCTGATCTTTCTAAAGATAACTAAAGTACTTAAATGTTACAAAACCAGTACCTATTAACCACGTCGCGAGACCCAAATTTATAGATATGATCTAAAAACATATATGCGACCAAATGTTGTCGCAATGACAACTAAAGGTAAATAAGTAGTTCACTCTCATGAGGTATTTTCCTTTCCTTTGGGACGTCCGGCGTTCTTGCGAAATTACATTTACCTATGTATAATCTTACCTTAGTGAAGATATGTATTTATTCGGTTCGCCTTCCTCCGTAGCACAAGCTTTCTAGTTCTATTTCAAACTCACTAGTCTTGCCCAATTGCTAATCCTCTGTCTCCTTTCTTCCGCAGTGCTGGAATGATGGGCGAGGGCCTGCTGACTCTCACGTACGGCAAGCACCACGCCTGCATCTTGAACGAGGTGGGCGCGGCGTGGCGCGGCGCGCGCTACTCCGACCTCGTGTTGGTCTGCGACGACGCTGTGCCGCTGGCCGCGCACCGCATCGTCATGGCCGCGGCCAGCCCGCTCATCAGGTAAATTACTCTATCTGCTGGTTGAGGAGAGCCTCTTATGCCTCGGCCACGGAACGCACGCTCCGAGCGTCTCGAGCGCCCACGCTCCTGACGCTCTGAGCGTATATTTCGTAGCTCTCGGATTACTGCGTTGAGTCTACCTGTTCATGCTCGTACCAAATGAGATTCTTGTACAGCTTCAAGATATTGAAATATACCTACATACAAAAGAGCAACAAAAACGAATCTGACGACAAGCTCGCACACCTTTGTAAATACAAATGTATCTTAGAATGATAATATAGCCTTCATGCCATTTTATCCATTTAAAATACGCTTAAATGGATAACAGCTGTTTGAATACAATACAGACAGGTAATTTCAGTTTGACTGAGAAATTATTTGCTTAAGTGTGTTGTTTTCTCCCTAATGCCTATTATTCATTGTCATGACATTTATCGGTCACCGCGGTGCCCTCTGAGTAAGAATGAAGTCATAAAAGTCTCTCCGTATTAAGGAGAATGGACGACTGAAAAACTATCATCATTATGTACCTCATGTACTAATCGTCTTGACTAGTCATATAGGTAGGTACTATAACTTCATGAACGTGGTTATTAGGATGTGTATAGGTAACATGAAGACAATGCTCGTTCTAAATATTTAATAACAATACCCAAGCCACAAATCATCAGCCACAAACTAGGCCAAGATCTTGCGGCCCTTGAGGCAAAACCAGCCGCAAACTAGAGACATTTAGAATATTCACTTGTTCAATTAAGTGTGATAATGAAATATGTTTGCATTATGACGGTATTTTGGTAAAGCAATGACTAATAGGTAGTTTAAATTACATTTTGACACGCCAAACTTCTTTAATACATATTCCTCGGGTACTTTTATCAGGGCAAGGAATATCGAACCCGCGAACCTATCAATCTGGCCCGCGTAAATACCCAGACAACATCAATTCGGCACGCGAAAATCCTCGTGGGTCAAAAAGTTTTGAGGCGTTAATTTGGTTGCGTAAAAGTCCACAAAACACGCCTAAATAACCTCGATTTGGCAAATACTTTCGTTGCTAATGAAGAACTTGTCGTTTCCAGGAAAATCCTCGACGACACGCCGGCCACGGAGAGCCCCGTCACCATCCACATGTCGGGCATCAACAGCACGCTGATGAGGCATCTCCTCGTGTTCCTATACAGCGGCCAGGCCTACATTGAAGTGAGTACCTATTACAAAGTAGTCATAAATACATTTAGTCGTTCTTTCTTTTGTACTACTAGTAGTATATATATTTGTGTTACATATATAACCTCGTGCCGCCCAATGTACCTACATTAGGATGTACACTCAGTTTCGATGGTATGTCAACCTTAATTAAAAATAAAAACAAAGTAGGTAGCATTTCATTTGTCTCGTTAAATTTACGAACAAATTAAATTCAACCTAATTGAAAATACAACAACTTCCTTGGCTATATGTTTGTATGGATGGGCGGCACGATACAGCACGATTACAAACATTTGTATCTTACTAGAAGCATGTAAATATAAGGAATGAATATGGACACATTAGACATTTTCTTTTAGCTTTTATACATAGGTACTTACTTTGTAGAAAATAAAAAATATATAAACAGACTTACTTTGCTTCAATTCACTGTTCCAATAGAATCAAAAAAGATTTCCATAATAACAATACTTAACAACATATATATACATACATATTTGAATCGGGCTCTTTAATCTGGAACCCGCATGAAAAATCCTACACCTTGCTTTTAGAAAAGGTACAGAAAGCTTTTCTCCGCTTCTTGTATAAAAAAACTTACGGGTATTACCCCTTTTTATACCCAACCAAATTTTTACTCGGTATGCTACGCTTTAACTCCCTCGAGATAAGGTGTAATGTTAATCTAATGTCTGCTATATCTAAAATATTAAGGGGAGAGTCAGTCTGCTTAGACTTGGTGGCGAAAACGACTACCTTGTTTGTTCCCGACAACTACCTACGTTGTCGTGGCCATCGCCTCCTAGATAATGGAACCTTTCACACGACTGCACACCAGTACTCTCCACTTGTCCGTTCCCGGACACTCCTTAATAATCTTTTATCTTTTGCACCTGACTGCGACTTGTTTGCCGACCAAAGTCGTAAACTTTTTAAAGATATTTTACGTTTTTGCGAATTAAACATGCAATAGGTAGCTTATTAATCGCTTTATTATTACTTACTTAATTTTAATACTTAATTTTACAGTGATTTGGTGTTAGCTGTAATGCTGTAAAATTTGTTTTCAATAAATATCAATATCAATATCAATATCAATATTTAAGCAGAATTTTTTCTCAGAAACAATCAAACAGTATTTTAACAAAAGGTCGCAATATGATCTTAAGTCACACCCACATAATTATATATATGAACACGATCAAATATTTTATTAAGATTTTTTATACTAAACGCAACCTTTAATTTTTCCAGTCCGGAGAAATAGATGACATGCAAGAACTGTTCGAGCTACTAGAAATCAAGTCAGACGTTTGGAAATCGACAAAGGAACGCCAGCAAGCGGAAGAACGGAACAGATCTTGCGACAGACAAAAAGCGAAAACCCTCAAAACGGACATCAACAGCAATGAAAGCAGTAAACACGACGCACCCTCAGGCTCTTCTCATTCAGAAAGCGACCGAGTCACACCAAGCGCAGGCTTCAGCAAAGACAAAGAAGAATTAAGTATAAAGAAAGAGAACTCTAGTAGTAATGATGAGAGGGATGATGAGGAGGTTGAGGATAAGGAGTGCGGGCGGCTGGCGGGGCGGCGGAGAAGCTCGTCCAACCCGGTCAACCTGTCGGTGGCCAGGACCTCGGAGAACGCGGGCAGTGAGCACGAGGACTCGCAGGATGTGGACGTGGAAACAGTCGCAGCGAAGGTAATTTAACATTGATTAACAACTGTAAATCCAAACACCATTAATTATATAGTCAGGTATTTTAATAGTTGCAGAATTCTTAACTACGAGTATATTGCAATTGGTCTTTATCAAACTTCTAAACAATCGTGAATTCGATGTTATCTTGACTACGGATCCAAAAGGAAGGCTTATGATTTAAGTAAGCATGTGGGGTTGGATATGTTTGAGTTGAATATTCCGCAGTAACATAAACTATCAGTTATCAGATGTGCTATATTTAAACCGACTACCAAAAATGAGGAGGTTTCATGTCAAACCAAAAACCGTTTTTCAATTGTTCGGCTTATTATTTAATCCGTGCTACCAAAGTAAAGATACGTGTTATGATTATGTGGACTTCTAAATATATTACTATTTTTTTTTCAGAACGTTAATAGAAGAAGATCTACTTCATCCAGTCAAGAAGATCCACCGCCTGAAACCATGTACAGAAGACAGTTACTTAGTGATCGATTAGGCCGAGGAATAGAGAGAGCGAAGCGGAAGTCACACTATATAGAACCTCCAGAGCTCGATTTACGGACTGTAAAACTAGAAGATTACGCGCATCTTAAACCTCCTGACGCAGATCTGATGTCACTCGTGCAGACTTCACCGGAAAATTATGTTGTAACACCTCATCGGAAACGACGACCCGGCTTCCATAACTCTCCTTCTCAGAATCCTCCGTTCGTTTCATTTCCACCAAGTTACTTAGAAGAGATGGCGCATCTGCGGTATACGCAAGGACCGGGCAGTGTGGCTGCAGTAGCTGCCGGAGCTCGTCTCGGGGCGCTGCACCCGCTCAGTGCGTCCGCGCCGCCCTACCTTCCCGAAAGGAGCGTGACGCCTCCCGCGGGAGCGCATGATGACGGCCTAAAATACCGACCTCCCAGCGCAGGTTCGTGGGGACCCTGGCTCTGTCAGCCTCAAATGGGTGGCGACGAACCTCCCTCGGCGGAGCACGAACAAGGCTCCAGCAAACAAGCGCCAGTTCGGGAGTACCGCTGTGAGTATTGCGGCAAACAATTCGGCATGTCGTGGAATCTCAAGACTCACCTCCGAGTCCACACAGGCGAGAAGCCTTTCGCCTGCCGGCTCTGCGTGGCCATGTTCAAGCAGAAAGCGCACCTGCTGAAGCACTTGTGTTCGGTCCATCGTAACGTGATATCGTCGAGCGACAACGACGGCCGGACCAACACACCCGGCCGCTTCAACTGCTGCTTCTGCCAGCTGACGTTTGAGGCGTTACCGGAACTCATCAGACACTTGTCGGGCCCGCACAATAGCTTGCTCCTCAGCAAGAACCTGCACGAATGACGCACGCCCGCCTGACGCGTGCCTACGCGTGTCCATGGACTTTAAAACTTTCTCTCGATGCGAGAGTTCAATTGTGATATGTGTTTAAGAAGGTTATACATAATTATAGGTGTAAGTAAGACATGTGATGTCGCAGAGCGATACTCATGAAGCATTCGCAGGAGAAGGTCGCTGCGGGTGTGATGCTGGTGTAAATGTTTAATAAATCACATGTTTGTCGCATGGGTCCAAATTTTTATAATTTGTTTAAAAATTATAAACCGGGACCAATACCTTCCGAGATAGTATTTATTTGAAAGATGTATTTCATTAGCGTAAAGTTATTTAAAAGCCACCGACACATTAATTTCTTAAGAATAGAAAATAGACACGTATGTCAACGGAAAGTTGCGAAGTGTGAAAGGCCTAAAGTAACGTGAACTACCTCCTAATTTAAATCTGTAATCGAAGAGACCGTGGTGACGTTGAAAAGTGTTTATCATTGACTCGATGACGTCGTCTGCCGCTCCGCCGGTCAATGATTCTAGTCAGAATTGGAACTAAGAATTAGTCAATCAGAGTCAAGGTTACTCACTTTTATTGGAATATTTTGTACCTGTCAACAAAATGTAGGTAGGTTAAACATTAAAAACTTTCGAATCCCAAGGCCTATTGAATAGGTATGTATCGCTTCTGTAAAGCTGTTTAAATTCCACCACTAGTTCCAATGAATGCATCTGACTTTGCATTTCGCAGCTTTTTAACGACATCTTAAAATCTCAACATTAGATATTACCGTATATGTATAATTTCTAAAGTAGAAGAAAAATGTGTTCGTATGTATTAATTCTATTTTTGTATAAAGCCGTATCCTTCCATTCGATTGTGCCGAATATTTGCTATATGGATGAGCACCAAAGATTTGTGAAGCATTAGATCTTTTGGCGATTATGTTACGGGCAAAAGCCTATGAAGATTGTTTTGAATATTTGCGCCAAATTCCAAAGAAATTTAGTAACGCACAATACTTTTCCTAATTCCAATACACTCTTTAAATATCCGGATTTTGCCCGTAATATATCCAATTAAGAGAAATTAAAGGGACCTGAAATGATTTTGATTTTTATACTTAAGGTATAGGTACCAATTGAATAATCTCAAGAAGTATTGTTACTAACTTTATTCCTACGAACATTTCCGTATTTCCACTACGGCCTTATATACTAAGCTTGAATATCTTTCTATTTTTTATTATTTTTACGTCTTAGCGTAATTGAAGCTTATCAGGCAATATTTCCAAATGAATAATTTAATGTAAATAGGTATTATATCCTTATTGCGTTAATTATGTACGCTTCTTATCGAACACATTCGTGGCCAGTTGATATTAAAACTACATTGTTATAGTGAATACTGGGATATGTTTTCCTTTAATAGTTCTTCATTTATCTTTTCTACCGCTTTTTAGAAGTCTGAACAGTATTTTAGGTTCTTTTTTTACACAATCTGAAATGACAATAGTTTTTAACTTCACAAGTTTTTCGCCCTTCATTAAATTTATATGTTTAAGAGTCAATAAAATCAACGCTGGATTTTCGTTGTGAAATTATACATTCTGTATTCTAAAATACTCATTTTTGTACATTTGTTATTCCTACGTAATAAAGATACGTAGTTACGTCTAATTGAAAATAATTTCGATGTATTTAACTATTGTAAACGGTCGTTGTTGCCAGTGAGTTCAGTCTTATGGGATCTTGGCCGTGACTTTTCATACTGTTAAACATTTTCTTAATGGTGCCCTGTTAACCAATGCACGACGCATAAATTGCATGAATACTTATTATTATTAAAGTAATTGTACTTCGATGAAAACTAAAGTTACCAACGTGTTGTTCATAACGTAATTATAATGTTAAAAATCGCTTTAATATCCTTTTGAACGTTACCTTTTGTTATACCTGATTTATTTTGTTTTTCTTCTATTTTGTTCTACGTCGAATAATTTTCTTAAAATAATTGGGGAACAATTTTAATATTAAGCATTGTGATGTTGTGGTATCGTTAGATTATTCTTGTGATAATATCCTGTTCTTGTTGTAAGTGAAGACAGGGAACGCCGTCTTCCAATGCGTTTTCCATTTGGATTAGTGTAAAATACGATTAGGATAATTCGAAAGCATGACAAAAGTGACAGTCAATTGCGCCTAGTGTGCGGTCTGTGAACAAATAATTCAAAAAGTCTTCAGTGGATATACGTATTCGTTGTGATATGTCGACGCTTGTCGAAGTTGCCTTAAATTTAGTAATAACAATGCAAATTCTGAACCGTTCTAGATGAACATTCATTCGAAATAATATACCTTCTAAAATACATGACGTTGTAAATACTTATAAGTAGATAATGTACATACTAATTAGTTTTAAGTTTAATAATGAAAAAAAGCTTAACTTAAACATTGTTGAAATTGATTTTCTCTGTTAATTGTAAATTAAAAGTTATTTTGTAAGTTTTCACATAGTGTACAATTTTTGTAGATACCCTACTGTTTAGAACATTAACAATCTGTAAAAATGTGTTCTTACCGTAGTAAATTAAATAACGAGAATATTTTAGTTACACACGTGGGTGTCGGTTATTTCGAAATCCTCTTCGCAGTGAACGAGCTCGTGTCATATGGACTGAACACAAATGTAGGTTTATTGAAAGAAGTAAGTATGTATATTATGAATAGTTGTCTCAATCAATTACCAACCTATCGTAGCATATACCCATCTATAATCCTGTTATGCATTAGGGACATAGCTAGGGCTCGCAGAAGAATTCTCAATTTGTCGCGATCTTGAGCGGCAACTTCCAGCTCTTTCCAGCCGAGTCCAGTTGAGCCGGCCTCCTTCTCAACTGATCGCCTCCATGTAGTACAAGGCCTCCCCGACCCCCGGCCAGCTATAAATCAATGCCTTTATCACCTTTCGACTAGGTGATACTTCAACATTAAAGTGTGGCTTGGATTTGGTCAGTCCAGCGCATTGGGGTATTCGCTCTTTGTCTTCCCTTATCCTAACCCTTACCACAGATAAATATAGTAAGACAAGAGTGCTCACTCCATACATCAGTTAGACTATTAATTTCAGTGTCTACATCTAGCATCGAGTAGCGGAACTATCAGTACTGCTACTTGACAATAATGTAATAGCACCGACCGGAAAGTCTTATCTCAACAGCATAACACTTTCCGGTCCGTGCTATATCTATTGTCAAATAGCAGTACTGATAGTTCCGCTACTCAATGCTAGATGCTAATAGTCTTTTTGGTACTAAAACTGATCTGTATGGACAGTGCCGATGCCGGCCCGAGCCCTTGATCAGGGTAGAGCGAAATCGGGTTTTGGCGCCCTTCGTTGAAGTTTTCAAGCGTATTTTAGGCCCCCGCCACACTCGCATCTTTTAAAACTTTTTTTTTACATTAGCCATTTTGGCGCCCCCCTTGCCATCCGGCGCCTAGAGCGGCCGCTCCACTCGCTCTACTGCTCACTCCATAAGCAATCTATGTATTTTTTTCTCTATGCCCTTACATATAGTCAATACGGGTAAGCGTGGTTGGTCTTTACGTGGGACCGATTTTACATAATCGCCGAATCATATTTAATCAGGCCCAGGCCAGGCACATATACCTATTGTACGTAATAAAATAACTCTAAGATCTTGTGGGACTATCGTAACATTAGTTTTTCTTATGTTGACGTTCAGATGCCACCTATACTGCAGCTGCATTACTGTTGCGATATTAGTGTTGGGGCCTTGACGCGGGCGCTGTACAGATGTAATAGAGCATAATTATTTTCACGGAAACGTACGAACGTGTCTTGCTATTTCAGTCAGTCTCGGTACAAAATGTACTGACGTTGACTGAAGGAGCATGATAAATACGAACGTTTTCGAGAAAACACGATGGGACACAATTATGCACTACATCTGTATCTTGATAGATTGTCTAAGCCTCAGATCAATCCCGAATAAGCTTCCTGAGCCAAGGATATAAGGAGCGTGCATGAACTGTAGACGGCAGCACAGAAGCCCCCTATTCATTGGCGCGAAGCATTATGTCAAGTTTCCATATTTAGATTTAAGCTACTAGATGGCCTACTATGCGAAATAGAGTCTGAAGTGTAGAGGGCAGCACATGCTTAGAAGCGTGAATTGTTTTCGATTCAGATCACGAGATGGCAGACCCTCCAACACGCACGGTCCCTATACATATGTATTGATATTATTAACTGTCAATCACCATACAAAGTTGTCTCTACCACATTAGTTACCAATGAAGTTACATAGATGGCGTTATAAAGGCACTAGACAGGTATTTGACGTACATTATAGAGGGAACATACGTGCAGAGAAATAAAGAAGAAGTAGAACAATACAAAGAATTAAAGTTGTCTATAAATTGCTATGAATCTATACAATACAATGCAAATACTCTTTATTGTACACTTCACATAGTTTACAATAAATGTACATAAGCAAACACAATTGGTCTATCCAATAAAAGCACAGCAGGTAACAACAGGCGGTCTTATCGCCTAAGAGCGATCTCTTGCAGACAACCTTTGGCTATCGGAGACAATAAAATTAGAATAGGTATTCGGTAGAAAGGTGGCGCAAAGAAAAAATATGAAAAGTCGAATATACAGGTTGTAAAAAAAATTTTTTTGACTAAAAATAAAAATTCTGTGGAAATAGGCGAAAAACGGCGAAATATAGGTACAGATTTTTGAAATACAAGTGATAGAAATCGGGAATCTAGTGGTATTGACCACTCGTTTTCAATTCTATAAGTAGAATATACATGTCTAATAGTTTAGATATTACTGAGCGAAATACTTACACGAAATTGAGCGGTCGAATTTCCAAAATCGGCCCCTAGACCAGATAATGGCCAAAAATGTTTCGCGTCAAAAAACTCTACAACATTTTCCGAAACACTGATTTTAACTCTTACGATTTTTATTAATTATTATTTAGCAAAACGGGACTTAATCTCGTATAATTATACATTTTCTAATCAGAACACGATACCGAACCCACTATATTTGTTACATCCTGTAATGTAAAGACAGGTTTCTACTGTGGCGCTGAGACCTAGCTAGATCTCACAGCGTCATTGAATGCCTAGCAGAACCTGAAATGGGAGGCAACGCAATCAAAATAGTTATTTTCGATACAAGTGCGAAAAAGAGGAAATTCGAAACGAGTGGCGATAAATTAAAACACGGCCGAAGGGAGTGTTTTAAATCGACACGAGTTGCGAATTACCTATTCGCACGTGTATCGATCGAACAACGTTTTACAGTAGGTACATATGGCACTTTAAAGTTTCGACATACGCACGAAAAGTGCTATTTTACGCACTAGTGCGGAAAAGTAGCCC
Source organism: Cydia amplana (assembly GCF_948474715.1). Taxonomy (NCBI): domain Eukaryota; kingdom Metazoa; phylum Arthropoda; class Insecta; order Lepidoptera; family Tortricidae; genus Cydia; species Cydia amplana. Next base: position 17,667,160 of record NC_086072.1, read on the forward strand.
CATATGTACTGTAAAATATTTTCGGTCGTGTTTTAATCTATCCGGTGGCGAATGCACTAGTCCCAAAACGCACTATTAGTCAATACACTCTAATTTCGAAAGCCCCTCTTCTCATAAGAAACTAGGCCCAAAATACCATATTTCCAAAAAGGCTCATTCTCGATTTACACGAGAACCATTGAGAACTAGTCCCAAAATACACCTTTCCCAAAATACCCCAAATTGTGTTCACCTGTGCGTGGCGTAATACTTTATTCTCATAATGCGTAGGTCTCAAAACACTCTAGTTCCAAAATACCCTATTTTTTTGGAATGTCTCTTTGTGACTGCTTTCAGCCGTAATCATTACCCGTTTGATGCCTAAAATATTTTTTTCAAAAATAGGATTTACGTATTTAATTATTATTTTGAGCTATACAGGGTGTAATCGTTAAGTGTTGCTGCCACTGGCATGCCATAAATGCCATAAATGAGGGTAGTTTCTCGCCCACCTAATTATGATAGTTCCATACACTGCTTTATCAACACAGGCATTAAAACACTCGTGTGTATATTGCCCTTCACTTTCACTATATGCACTTTCGATATCAATTTGAAATTTTCTGATATCTGCTATATTTACGGAACTATCGCCGAGCAACACTTAACGATTACACCCTGTATAGCTCAAAATAATAATTAAATAAATCCTATTTTTGAAAAAAATATTTTAGGCATCAAACGGGTAATGATTACGGCTGAAAGCAGTCACAAAGAGACATTCCAAAAAAATAGGGTATTTTGGAACTAGAGTGTTTTGAGACCTACGCATTATGAGAATAAAGTATTACGCCACGCACAGGTGAACACAATTTGGGGTATTTTGGGAAAGGTGTATTTTGGGACTAGTTCTCAATGGTTCTCGTGTAAATCGAGAATGAGCCTTTTTGGAAATATGGTATTTTGGGCCTAGTTTCTTATGAGAAGAGGGGCTTTCGAAATTAGAGTGTATTGACTAATAGTGCGTTTTGGGACTAGTGCATTCGCCACCGGATAGGTTTTAATTTATCGCCACTCGTTTCTAATTTCCTCTTTTTCGCACTTGTATCAAAAATAACTATAGTTGTTTGTACAATGTACACATCATAACATAGATACCTACACATACATACTTAGGACATTATATTTAGGTACCTATTAATAGGTATTTTAACATACAATGTTTAAAAAAAATTAGCAACGAAAACTAGTAGGTACCAGAACATAGATATTATCATATACCTTGTATATTTATTTACATATATTTCAGGAATCTCGGAAACGGCTCTAACGATTTCAATGAAATTTGCTATATGGAGGTTTTCGGGGGCGAAAAATCGATCTAGCTAGTTCTTTCTTATCTCTGGGAAAACGCGCATTTTTGAGTTTTCATATGTTTTTCGAGCAAAGCTCGGTCGCCCAGATATTGTTCCATAAAGGTTCATGCCAAGTTACATCATTCATGTAATTTTAAAATGAAAACGAAAATTCAATTGTTCGTTTCGGATTCGTTTGACTCTTAAAGTTGATAGGAAAGCGTTCATTATTGCATCAAAAAAAAATCAAAATATATTTATAGATGGTCAAACAGATCTTGTCAGTAGAAAAAGGCGACAAATTTTAAAAATGTACGCGCGAAGGGATACCTCCCATAGAAAATTCGAATTTCGCGCCTTTTTCTACTGACAAGATTTGCTTGACCATCTATATTTCAGGAAATACAGAAGTATCAATAAAAGCAGTACAGTGATCCCCACACTAAGGCCAGCCTGTATCGTGGGAATTTTAGAGGAATACCGAATAATGTTTTTGCCGGACTGTTCGTTAATGTTGGTGGTTAAAACGAATTTTCTAAATTAATTTTGTATTAAGCAGTATATACCGTGTTCAAACGATAGGACAATGCTTAGATATAAGGGAAAAATAGAAAACTCTGTGTATCGGGCTAGGCGCATATGAAGGATATGGTGGAAACATTCATTGTCAACAGATAAGTCTTTGTAGCTCCGTGGGTAGAGCGGCAGGCTGGAATCCCGGACACGCGAGTTCGTGTCTCGCCTGACGCAGTAAGTTTTCTACTTTTCCTTTAAATATTTCTAAGCATTTTTCTTTCTATTAGCCGAGTCACCTGGAGTTACTGTGTTAGTGTCCTAAATCTTATTAAATATGACGTCACTCGGCTTAGAAGCCTTCCAAGTAGGTACCTGACCGAGTCACAGTGCCCGACATCGCGATCAGTGACTGACCTATCACATCCACGATTGAAAGGCGAGGACCTCAACCAGGTATTCCTAATTTCCTACGGGGCCATACACATTTGATTAATACTTATCCTTCTTTTGTGTTTCCACACATATCGCATCGCAAAATGCTAATTTTGTACGCAGCACCTTTACAGGCGTTATAATGTGTATTTTCAGTATTTACGTGAGTACTTGAGACTCAAATAAGAGAACTATACTCTGACATGTATTTGTGTACCCCAGTCGTTAACTTTTATTGTATTGTCTACAGAAGAGACTTTTTTCTAAAATGTGTTTGACCCTACTATTAACTACCCTGTTAACCTTTTTCACGCTTAAACCCCGAGTAGGACATAGCATAGTTTTTATTAAATATTGTAAGAAGAGATGCACGTATCTCGACAAAAATAATAAAAACTATAAAAAATTATACGAAATAGATAGGCCAATTACGGTTTACGATTAGTTTAAAATTGAAATCCTGAGCGTTGTGAGTGTGCCCATCACATTGGTCAAGCGTCTAACGCACACACTTATAAATTGTAACTTGCAGCTTGCAGGAAAATTATTATTTAATTAGCGCAACTGCGCACTTTATCCGCAAACGTGGAAAAAAAACAAAAGTTTATCAAAGCTTTCCACGCTAGAATTTAGTAAGTGAACTTTTAAACCTACTTCCTTCAATTATTTTCTTTACGCACCTACGACTTTTTTTTATTATAATCACTTACACTTCACAACTTACAGCTAAAGCCAAAGCGGCACAAATTACAAGATATAATGTAATAACTATAATAAAATTATATTACATATTAAGAATCAACGACATAACCCAGCCTGCGAAGCGTCGCTTCAAAACCCCATCGGGTAAGGACACAGCCATAATTAGAGATGGGCTCATACAAAGTGAATTGCAAAAACAAGCTAGCCAGGCAATTTACCCTTACTGGGCTCTCGAGTTAAAAATAGACAAGAAAGATAGAAAATAAAAAGCAACTAAGACCCGGCTGGAACCGGTAGGCAGATGCCTGTGCGCTGCATCTTTTTGCTTTGTGGATGGGAACATTCCAGAGGCTTTATGTAAAGATCATTAGCAGAGGAGATAATTAGAAAGATCTAGGATAATGTTTCAAATAGGCCGTTTATAGCATAAACCCAATTCAACGCCATAAAGTTCAAGCCAGAACGCTTTCAAATAATGAAAACAGAACAGGTACCTAATTTTGCAATAGGTGGAAACTAAAATTCATTATTAAAGTATATATTTTTAGTTATTTTCAGCAATTAACACAGATTAACTCGACTGGCAATAAGAAGATACAATATTTTTATTGAAATTGGAAAAAACAAGTATGATCTACCCAATCAAATAGGTACTTTTTCTAATGCAATATCCCACTATAACAAAAACTGATAAATAAATAAAATTAAGTCAAGTTCTAATCATAGTGCAAGTATTCTTTATCGTAAACATGCTTAAAACAATCATTACTTTGCACTGGATATAGATATTCCTAAATATAGTTGTTGCAATCGCAGAATCCTGGCACGCAGGCGGTATCGTTCCCATCAGGGAAAGGCATTCAGCCCAGCTCCGTTTTGCTAATCAAGTTATTCTTCATTCTGTGTGTGCAGATACCATCGGTGCAACAAAACCATGGCAAAACATGTGGTTCTATTTGTAGATAATGGTGCTATTCAGGGTTAAGTGCAATAAGAGTTGTTGGTAGACAGAGGGTTAAGAGCCAACAGGAGTGGTCATTTCTCCATACAAACGTACTCGACTGTTTCCTCCGTGGGTTTTAAAGCTAGAGCAATGATTTTTTCAACACAGATTAATATTGTCAATATCTGTGTCGGACCGTTTTGCTTTTTTTGATATTTTTGTTTTTTAAGGCGCTAGAGCCCTTCAAAAATGGCCAAAATGGCCTAATTGACTATGCCGCAATGAGAGGCGTGCTATTCAAAACTGACATCAATTAGTCAAAAAAGCAAAACGGTCCGACACAGATAATGTCATAATCTTATAGATTTCCAAATTTGGTTACGATTGGTTAAGTTTTGGAGGAGGAAACAGTCGAGTACGAAACCACGATTTTTGATATTTTTAGTAAAGTAAGTGATAAGTTTTTACGCAGGATTTTTCGCCTTGTCCTTATCGCACTAGTTTTAGGAGCCGCTTCCGTTAGCGAGACGGGTATATTTACCTAAAATATTTAAATCTTAGCTCCTGTTGGCTCTTAATTTAATACACAATCAAAGACATCAGAAACAAACAATTTTGTTACTTACTACTTACACAAAAATCAGGACTTGCGAACAATGTGTTACAACTTGCACCGGCTAACTGGTGACTGGTCGGTTTGTAACAACATTTTCGGTTTTAGGATAATGATCAAATTATACTTAATGATGATGATTAGGTATTTGACTTGAAACGTGACTGTTTTTTTTTTTGCAGTGCAATGTTTTTAAAGCAAATTATGAAAATATTCCTTGGTACATAAATGTACCCAAGAGACTCTCCAGCATAATATACCGGGTGGATTTTCTTTTTGGGTCAGTGAGGGCAGCTACCAGATGTATGTTTTTTCCAAAATCTGTAAAAGCCAATCTTCATTAATTTGAAATCGAGGGAAGGTCTTCTTAGACCGTTTTCTCGTAGCAGCACGGGATCTGGTAGCTGCCCTCACTGACCCAAAAAGAAAATCCACCCTGTATAAAAATAAACCTCGAGTCAATTCTCCAAAAACCTGGAAGGCTTCTCACACCCAACCAGATACATAATTATCCCTATTAAGTCTAGTCACATTTGCTACGTAGGTACTTAATTCAAGAAAATTTACACTCTTAGGTAATTACATACTTTACATCTCAATGCGGCCAGTGTCCTAGGAACAATACCCCAGGCAAGTTTAGGGCTAGATTTTTTAATTAATCATTTTGTTATTCACTGTTTCACTCATACTGTACAAATTACATTTTCTAAATGATCATGAACATCATTATACTACGGTACGGTAGAGCCAGCACATAAAATGTTTCAAAGTAAAAAGTTTTACGATCTTGTACTTAATAGATACTGAAACGAGCGGTAATTTCACTTGCAACCCTAAAACCAGTACCCGTGGGACGTCGCCGGCGCAGCCACATTAGCCTCCTCGGCAAACATGTAAAATACAAACAAAGCAAAACCCATTAACACACACACGTAACCTAACAAGGACTGCAAAATTCATTATTCTCCGTCCGTACATAATAAATCAACCTAGCTTACTAGATAAGGAGTTCTATTTAGAAGGGTGCTTGGAGACCGGTTCCCGGCAGCGAGGGTATATAAGCGGGGGCTGGAGGTCCAGAGTCCATTCCCGTGCTCCCTGCTGAAGAACCATGATGTGGCGGCTGTGCGTGCTGGCTCTGATCGCGACTGCCTCGGCGCAGATCCCCTCGCTAGGATGGTGCCCCGATTATCAAGTAAGTCGTTTTGGATATTGAATTTTGTATTGGTGTCATTATTTTTATTGTTTGATTTTTTATGAATGATTAAATTAGTAAGTAGGGTTGTCGGTTGGGAAACTATCGGAAAATTTTCCTTAGTCAGAAAATGTTTCTTCGTATGGCGATTAGTCAGCTAGTGAGGCCGGTGTTTTTTCCGGTCTTTTATTTCATATAACATGAACTCCAAATCTAATATTGTTGTCCTAGATTTGGCCATGTTAGCAATCTAAACGGCATAGTTTCGAATCCTAAACAATTTTTCAGAATCGCATTTGCATCTCCTATCTGATGCCATTAAGTCTTTCTAAACTTTATTTAGACTAGAGAAGTTCGCAATTAAAAACAAGCTGATGATAAGTTTTTAATTACTTTATACCTAGTCTGACAGAAAAGAAAAGTTAGACAAACCTACCCATTTGTTATTACCTACCCATTAAAAGTTACAACCGACGAGCGAGCGACTAAGCGAAATCAATCAAACTTAAATGCATGTAATGTCGGCAAGTCTGATTGTTATGCCATCAAGTAAATTATGCGCACCTATTAACTATCTCGATACTTTGAGCAAAATGCACTTTTTTTGTTCACTTTTTACGTTATTTTAAAACAGGAGCCATTGACATTAGGTTAGACTTTTCGGAATCACGGAAATCCAGTCCAAGACTTCCAAAAAGCGCTTCACCATCTTGATCCCAACATAAACCTTCTCAACCTTGACTCATCGTTACCGTGCTTATATAATGCGCGGAGCACTGGCCAGTGGTCACAGACACCGACCGGTCCTCGGTCACTGCACCGAACCGAGGTGAGGTTTCAATTTCATGCACTTTCGATTTCAATGGATCGTCGATGCGAGAGCGGGTGTCGACAAAGTATTGCGGTTCACCATTAGTAGGCAGATTTGGCAAAGCTTCAATTTTTTTTTTATTGTTTCAATTGATATTTTACAGCGTTACAGCTAGGGGCGGTAAAATTAAATATGTTACAGTAAAGCTAAAGTAATAAAAATATATGACGAATATGACAATAATTAAGCTATAGTGATGATGACTATGTTGATTCACAAAAGCGTAAAAAATCTTTATAAAGTTTATGATGTTTGTCAAATAGGTAATATCTTCCATTAACCAGAAATGCCAAAATTGGGATAAGTATGTATTTTTCTGTTTTGGGCAGATATAGGGGTGACAGAAGTGTCCACAATTCTAACTAATCCTCCTGAGACCTTGCTTACAAAATGTTTAACAAATCTATTCTGAACTTTCATAGAATAACTATGAGTTCCAAATTCAAAAATAAAACACCTTGTTGGTCTCGAATCCCCTTTTTTAAACCCATAATTTCTCCCTATAGCCCATGGCTAACTTCAACATGAACCGATTCCTGGGCACCTGGTATGAAGCGGAGCGTTACTTCACAGTCAGCGAGCTGGGCAGCCGCTGCGTCACCACCAAGTATGAGCAGACTCCGGAGGGCAGGATCCTGGTGTCTAACGAGATCACTAACTCACTGTAAGTATTTTTTACTAACAGCCTTCGCCAAACGGCAAGGGACCAACGTTGGGTTAGGAGAAAATTCATCTAGGTAAACGGGATCTAAACCCAAGCTAAATAATTAAAATTTCTTAGCGGAGTTACACTTTGTAGGTTAAGCACATTTTTATATTTCACATTTTTAATACCAACATGCAATTTAGCCGACTAATTCTATAGCACTTTCTAATGATTGCTTGCTTGCATAATTTGATTGTCTATATTTTTTGCAGCACATTAAAATCGTATGCCATTATCGGTTATTTGAGGTAACTCTTATGTCATACATTTTCGTGGCAGTTAAGCCCATTTTTAGGGTTACTTAGCCAAATGGCAAAAAACGGAACCCTTATGGATTCGTCATGTCTGTCTGTCTGTCTGTCTGTCTGTCTGTCTGTCCGTCTGTCCGTCCGTATGTCACAGCCACTTTTCTCCGAAACTATAAGAACTATACTGTTGAAACTTGGTAAGTAGATGTATTCTGTGAACCGCATTAAGATTTTCACACAAAAATAGAAAAAAAACAATAAATTTTGGGGGTTCCCCATACTTAGAACTGAAATTCAAAAAAATTTTTTTCTTCAAACCCATACGTGTGGGGGTCTTGAAAAATGATATTGAGGTTTCTAATATCATTTTTTTCTAAACTGAATAGTTTGCGCGAGAGACACTTCCAAAGTGGTAAAATGTGTTCCCCCCCCCCCCCCCTGTAACTTCTAAAATAAGAGAATGATAAAACTAAAAAAAATATATGATGTACATTACCATGCAAACTTCCACCGAAAATAGGTTTGAACGAGATCTAGTAAGTAGGTTTTTTTTAATACGTCATAAATCCCCTAAATACGGAACCCTTCATGGGCGAGTTCGACTCGCACTTGGCCGCTTTTTTTTCTCATGAAATTATATAAATCCCTCATGTTGACTTGACCTAGGTACGACATATTTAACTTCAACATTTCTATTGTAACCAGCACGGGAATGAAGCGTGTGATGGACGGGCACTTACAAGTTATCGGGCGTGAGGGCGAAGGCCGCATCATCGTGAAATACTCTTCACTGCCCGTGCCCTTCGACAACGAGTTCAGCATCTTGGACACGGACTACGACAACTACGCTGTCATGTGGTCTTGCAGTGGTATCGGGCCTGTGCATACACGTAAGTACAGTTACTACTCGTAAACGTCAGCAAATTCGTATCAATATCGTGAAATATTTAGTCTTCTCTGCCCGTGCCCCTCGACAACGAGTTCAGCATCTTGGACACGGTCTAAGACAACTACGCTGGCATGTGGTCTTGCAATGACATCGGTCCTGTGCATACGCGTCAGTAGGTAGAAGTTATAGTCGAGGTGTCGATCAGCACAGGCTATCCAGTATAGGCGCTAAAAATAAAGAAAAGATAAAACTAAAGAAAAGTTCGACAACGACAATCAATTAAGCATACTTAGCACTGACCACAACAATGGCTTTGCATTGGCATTGCCTTTTTGCATTCGTGTACTGTAACATAATTATTTATAGATATTACAATTTCACTATAAATAGGTACGTACAGCAACTATATCGCGTAGGTGCTATTAGCCTGTTAACTGCTTGAAGATGTGATGCATACACGTCAATATTTATAGTAATTTGTTTCATTCGTCAGAGATTGTGGAGATATTCTGCATTTTAACCTAGACCACCTTGACCTTCGCTATCGTCATCCATATGACCCACAACATCATTGGCATTATTGTTAACGATACCCCCTGGCTCTGTGGAAAGTTTTAAGTATATTTCATCATTAACACATTTGCCTCCAACTTGTACCTAGTACAAGTTAATGTCTTAATTGAGAATATAAATAATAGGTACCTTTATTACTTAGGTTCAAACAGCAACGCAACAGAACTCAATGTATCAGGAGTTGCGGCTGAGCAGCGGGGTATCATCCTCCAATTTCTGGCACGTTATAGAGGTGGATATTTTTATGCATTAACAGTTTATGAAGAACTATATATATATATATTTCTGCAACAGCGAGTTTTGTAGACTATGTACTAAAAATTAAAATCCCCGTGAAGTGATGTTCCTGTTGACGTTTCTATTAACAGATTGAAACGTGTTGAGCGATATTCGACCTAAATTATGTGAGAAAACAGTTTTAAATATTCCAATAACAAAGTTTTTGTTTTTATTGTCACCCGTTTAAGTCTGAACCTGCTGCTCAATTGAATAGTTTTCTGTAAACTGTTAATGTTTCTAAGAACCACCTCGCAAATGTACAAACACTGAAGTCTTCATATAACGCTCTTCACTGACTCTTGCCTTTCTCCAGAAAACGCGTGGGTGCTGACCCGCGACCGCCTCGCCAACATGCAGATCATGCAGAGTGCGTACGGCGTGCTGGACCGTTTCAAGATCTCCCGGGCCTTCTTCCTAAAGACCAACCAGGCTGACTGCAATGTCCTGCCTGACCCGGCCGCTGACCCCATTGCGGCGAAGTCTGCTGTTGTGGACGTTGTTGCCAAGAACGTGCCTCAGGTGGCGGAGAAGATTGAGCATATTGTTGAGGTAAGTTAAGGTTTCTTTAATGCCTGTTAGGAGTGTTCATTACTCCTTACGCTCCATTTTTGTACAGTGTCTGAACAAAAATGGAGCATAATGGGTCGATGACTACGACGCTCATTGTTTAACATGTCGTTTGATTGATTGGTTTGCTGCTTAACTTATAACTCTTATAAGTAATACGTACCTACCCCCCGTTGTAATTGTTAGATTACGAACTGCAATTAAACCTTATCTCTTTTTTTTCTTAACAGAAGAAGGTGGACCCCGAAGTGAAATTAGATGCGCCACAAGAAAAACAAATCGCTCCAGAAAAGTTGGAAGAAGAACAGAAGCCCTTGCAAGTCCCAGAACTGATCCTGTCCGAATCAGCGGAGAAGATAGACCTGAAACTTGGAGAGCCACTGAAAGACCTGAAGCCCGAAATCCCTGAAATCCCCGAAAAGAATGAAGAAAAGCCCCCCCAATAAGTCGTTTCCTATAATGCTCTGAACATAGTGATAGATGCGTGTGAGGCTTAGTAGTAACAGGAATTATGGGCTACTGTACCAAATAAGTCATAAAACCAGGGAGAGTGTAATTCTGACCGGCCAGTCCTGTGCTGAAACACCAGATAAACAATTCGATTGTTTCTCTTAACATCTTTTGTTTTACTCAAATTAGACTTGAAGTAAATCTTGCTAAATAGGTATGTTAAGAGAAGCAAGAAGTGTAGATTTTTCTTACGTAGAATTGCTTCTTCTGGTTGTAGTTCCTTGAGCGAGGGCTGTGTCTTAGAATCATGGTTTGTTAGATCGCTGAACTGTGAACCAGTTAGTTAACAACATAGTCATTAAAATTGTAATAAGGGATTTTGAAAGTCAACGCTGAAATAAAAATAAAATAAAATAGAGTTGTTTTATTTAGCCGTAGGTAAATAAATTAACACCAACGGCATGTCAACATAGAAGGCCCAAAAAGTCCAGATTTTACCACCCATTATTTTAGTCTCCCCACCACGCATTTTGCAGTGACTAACATTGTATGAGAGCGCCATACTAGATGTAGCACTTGGCGTGAAAACTTGGTAAGTACTTAACATTTTAAAATACGGTAGCGTGGTTGAACTCTGCGCTACCAAGCTACCATATCACTTCGCAAGTCAACTGATATCGTATTAAATAAGTATCACAGACAAAGTATAAATCAAAAGTAGACTAGCGTCACATGTCGACGTCATACCAATCCTATTACTCAGTGATAAGAAGTGACTAGTTGGAATCCGGTGTCAAGGAAAACCGACCTTAGTTACATATACATAAGGTTCTGTTTGAATTACACTGGTTGGAATAGATCTTGTCTGATTGGGAGTTGTGGTAATGTACGTTTATTGGCAAGCGAAATCGTACCATATCCACATATTCTTAAAGTTTAGTTTTAAAGGTTTAATTGCAGTATAAATTTCCAAAAGGAACGGGCAGGTCAGGTTGAATTGGTCAGCTTGTTGGTGCGCATACATTGTCAGGCAAAAATGTACCTTATTAACATATACATAAAGTACTGTTTTAAAGGTAAAAGTTTTAGTAAAAAATGGCAAAAGGAACGGGTCTGGTTATATTGGTCGGGCTGTCACTGAGCGCCCACTCCCGGCCGCTATCCCACTACTGCCCGATACGGGGACTTTTGGCTGCTGGGTTTCCCCCCTGGCCCGGTTCGCCCCTCCTTAGTTAACCTGCACCTCCCAGATTCCTCCAGGAGGTCCATATTAATACCAGGCTTAGTGTGGACGTCCAGTCAACATGGGCCACTCAGCACCAGGACTCCCGACCTCAAACCATCCTCCGGCCCCGACCTCCGAGTAGCTGGATTACAGGAGACGCCACGCTCCCAGTCGAAAGAGTTGACGAATTTTAGTATCGTATGATACTGTTTGGTCGTGTATTCAAATCCAGGATCAATACATTTAATACATTTTCTTACTATCAATTATATATTTTTTATTTATTTAAAACATTTTCTCAACAATTCTCTCATTTTATTAAAGGGCTAATATTTATATTATTTAGATAAAATTAATATATTTTATTAGTGTCGATGGTGGCGCCCCCTATCCAACTGTTCCGGCACTACGCAATAAGACCGCTGCGCCAACTTGCCCATTCGCTCGCAACTAAGTTCACACGTTCGATTCTAGATAGCGCTCTACGCCATAATAATACCAAAGATAATACTAAAATTTAAATAATTTAATTTCAATTTACTAAGTATGCATTGCACTTGGATGCATGGGTATTAATATCAATACACATAAAATATTAAAAAAAAAAAACAATTTCATAAAAAAGGATCAGAAACGCGCATAATGAAAACCCTGCAGTTGTGAGCGTCCATAGGCTGTAGCCTAATATAATAAAAGTATAAAACAACAAAAGACAGATGAAACTATATATAACGTTTGACAACGATGTTAACATAGAAGCTATTATTCTAAAGTTACACAAAATCCTTCTGACTGATAGGGAACATCTGAATGAAGACCAAAAAATTAATGGTCAAACAAACTTACCCCCTGTTTTAAATGTTAGTATAGTAACGTTAGAAATAAAATAAGAACGACTACGTCCATAACATATCCATAACATTAAACCAGTCGGTTATGTCATGCGTGACCATCTACGGCCTTGCAGCGGTCAATTAACACAGGAGGAACTGACCAGCTGTCTGTAAACATTTTGAAGGTCATGATAACCGGAAAAAAGGTAGCTGGCTAGATAGCACGTTGATTGACATCTAGAGGGAACTTAATAAAAGATTAAAGAAGTAAGAAGTTAATGAAGGCTCTTAGTGAATAATTTGAAACGTTGAATCTAAGAAGAAGAAACATTATGAAGAAAATGAACCGAAAGGTCGGGATTCTAATAAGTGGAAACTGTGAAAAGGCCTTGTCTAACCAGTTATCTACACTCTATAATTGAGGTAAAGCCATAGGTATAATCAATAGTAAAGTTCTAAAACAACCCAGCCAACCAGTTAGGTGTACTACTAACTGGCAAAATCCTTAGTAAACGTTTCCAACCAATTTTCCTCGAGTCAATAAGTCCAAGCACGTGGAAGGTCAGGAGCTTTACAAAATCTCCGACTAGAACTAAAGATCCAAAAAACACCCGACCACTACTCAAAAAGCAATGCTCAATCACAGGCACCCATCATCAGAAACAAAAGGAGGCATTGACTTGGGGCATAAAAAAGTCTGGCCCATTTTCCACAACATTCACCAAGCGCATAAATTCAGGTAAAGCACAAGCGTGAACTACGAGAACGCATAATGCACATACATTTCTAGGTCAAGTTTATTACAAGCACTGCCGAGCTAAACGACAAAATGTTTTGTGAATCAAGTAACGGGCCTAAAAAGTTAATTCCAGTTTCTCATTGAGCTCATGGCGAGTTGAATTTCCGAATGGTCCAGCATACGGCCGCACTCTGATTAAGCGTATTTACGTCTCTCAAAGTGTATTGTTTTCTGGGTTTTCTTGAACATTCGACTCTGCAACAGTTGAGCGAAGCAGAGCGCAAGCTAACACCATTTTAGTGTTGATCTTAGTCTTGGTCAGGCGGGTGAGAAGGACAACCGTGTTCACTTCCGCATTCTAGTGTTTCAAGTTTACAACAGTCGATGAACGACTGAACGTATTATATTTGTATTTAAGTATATCTGTGATTAGGAACAGGATTTAAAGGTAAGACAAATTTTCTTAGTTTTAAAAAATCCGGCAATTATATTTACAATTATTTTTTTAAATTTGCTTGGCGAGAATTTTGGATCAAATGAATGTAATAATACAAATTTTCCACATCATAAAATATGTGTTAGTTATTTAGGTAGGTAAGTATGCAGTAAGTAAACTAAGCGCACCTCAAATAACTCCAGTAATATTTATGTAAGTAAGTAGGTAGTCATAATCACTAATACTCACTATGATAGGTCACTATGATAAGGTATACGAGGTTCATCTTCATCAACACTAGCCACTCACTGCAAGGCACAGGCCTCTCTTTGTAAGAGGGCTATTCTACAACACCCACCCTGCCTATTATGATCAAAAGGTTGGAAATTTCACATTCATTCATGATAATTTCACAAGGGATGAGAAACTAATTCACTCAAACCAAGACCTCCGGTTTGGGACCCGCACTCATCATTAGCCTATGGGTGCTTAACTGCTTAAGGTACCTAAATCGATGGTTAGCAGGGTTGGTAAAAATAAGTAATTAGACTAATTAGGATTACAAACATAAACCAAAATTTACCTTACTCATATTTAAAGTCACCCAACTACCTACTGCCTGTTGTATTTAATCCAGGACTTCTGTGATGGGAGAAAGTTTCTCTGTTCTCATGAGGAATTTAACACAGTATAAAAGCAAAAGATCTGCATTGATGCTGTTATCTGCATACTAAATAAACCTAAGCAACGACCTTATTAGCAACAACCGAAATTAGCAGTCTGTACTCTGTATGTTCTAAAATCGGCAATGTTTATATCAAAATTTATTTCCTAATACCTTCGTAGGTAGGTACTTAAATATGACACAGTTAACCACTTAAAAATAAGGTGTGTATATACATATACAGAGTGCTTCCTGTAACAGGAGCAATAAATTAAACTGTAGGCTGTACTCCTCAAACTGACCAACATTTGTTCAGCAACTATTGAAAATAACTCAGGTTTTGATTTTTATTACACTTTAAAGTTTATTCTAAGACAAATTTATAATTTATAATTTATTTTTATTTTTAGTATTGCAAATTTTGTTATGTTTAAAGCGTGATAAGCAACGTCAAACACACTGATGTCAGCGTAAATTGAAGGCAATATTTATTTTGTATGAAAAAGAGGAAGTCTAAAGGATTCATAATTTTTAAAAGTTGCTGAACAAATGTTGGTCAGTTTGAGGAGTACAGCCTACAGTTTAATTTATTGCTCCTGTTACAGGAAGCACCCTGTATATAGATGCATAGCCGGTAATCGTCTTCCTGCTCAGAAATAAATATAAATTAAATTCCAATAACCATTCGTCACAAAATACACAGATAAAATGTAAACAAATGAGAAAGATAAAATTAATGATGACAGACAGAACCAGTTCTGATTACTTGTCTAACTACGAGTAATAACTAAAAATCGAAAATAAACTTGATGTATAAGGAAGTTTTAGTGATGACTATAGGTAAATAAATGTACAACTATGCAATAAGTACATCGCCGCTCGAAAAAAAATCAAATATTAATTGCACTCTGTTAATAAAGGCTGAATTCAAAAATATTTTTAAATAGTTTCATGACTCTGAACTCTCTGAAGCCTAGTATTAAAACACACGCTGTATAAAAATCTAGGGAGTGAACCATTACCGACAACAGCTAATGAACTAATCAGATATAGTTATTTTCGATACAAGTGCGAAAAAGAGGAAATTCGAAACGAGTGGCGATAAATTAAAACACGACCGAAGGGAGTGTTTTAAATCGACACGAGTTGCGAATTACCTATTCGCACGTGTATCGAACAACGTTTTACAGTACATATGGCACTTTAAAGTTTCGACATACGCACGAAAAGTGCTATTTTACGCACTAGTGCGGAAAAGTAGCCCCATTTGTACTGTAAAAATTATATTATATTTATATTCGAATTTCCTCTTTTTCGCACTTGTATCGAAAATAACTATTTCGGGCATACTCAACTGACCTTCAATGTTGCTTTTCATGATACATAAATGCTAACCATTATGACACATAAGCAAAAAACAAAAGTATAAGCTTTTAGCGGGCAGTTTTTGCATGTAGCCGACAGCTTTTTTTTGCAAAATAAATATAGTTTGTCAAAGGACCGTCTCATTTCAAACATAAGTCAGAGATAATCATACTATCTTTGTCTTACACTAGTACTAGCACCCAAAAGAAAAGGATGAGTATAGTTTTTATGGTTCTTATTTACTGACAAATTGGTTTGACCAACTATAGCTTACTTTTAATTCCGGCGTTTAGACGCAGCTTTCACTAGTATTACGCGACCGACACTAGTATTAGACAATGTTTAAAAAAATCATAAAAAAATAAGTATTCATTTCTTAAAAACCGATAGCCATTTGTCTTATAATTCTATCTGTAGTGCAAATGTACTTAGGAGTAACGGCTCAAAATGTTTCTTTTTTTAAAAAATCTATGAAACCGCGGGGAGCCCCCTAAGAAAAGCTAATGGTTTTTAAATTTCCATTCATCAACACTATAGTTTACTGCATGATAGTAGTCATTCACCAATCACCAACATCTAGGTTATCCTAAAAGGTCATATACAAGTAAGGTAAATGCAGCTGCAGTGTACGACCAATCTCAATGGCGAAGGAAGTGGGCGAATGCGAATACTGATGACGCGAGCTACGAGTTACAGCGGACAGCTCAAAACCCTGTGAATTTTCCTCTTAATAAAAAAGAAAAACTACAAGACGGAGGAGTTCTATCTCGCATTTTGACAAATATTCAGCATTCTGAAAACATTTCGCATTTTGACTTAAATTCTCTAATTAAATAAGTACATTGCACCTCTTAAAAGTTCTAAAGCAGCGACGTATGAAAATTTGGAAATTGTTTAATATAATGACAGATATTTGAAGAAGTAGCACACAATTCAGTACAGTCGAATGGAGTTACTGCTCTTTCAAAATTCCGCTAAAATTTTACGTCCAACGAAAAATTTTCGAAGTAGGCCAATTATGTCGGTGTGACGTCACGCTATGTATTTCCGATATGTCCATGCTATTTTTAAACTTCTCACATTGTTATGTTAAGTTCCATTATGGTATTTAGTATGGCTCGCTGCCTCCTTTCATATGGGCATCTCCAGCGTGGACCGTTAGGCGTACCGTTCTGACGGACCTAACCTACATGGAAGGATACTGTCGACCTAGTTCCGCTATATTATGTGTAGCAAGTGCAGTTTCCATTGCCAATGCTGCAGTATGCATTCTGCTATTGGAAGATATAAGTAGCACCAGTGGCGTGCACAGAGATTTGAGACTGGGTAGGCAAAAAAAACCGGCCAAGTGCGAGTCGGACTCGCGCACGAAGCGTCCCGTACCATTACGCAAAAACGGCAAAAAAAATCACTTTTGTTGTATGTGAACACCACTTAAATATTTATTATATTCTGTTTTTAGTATTTGTTGTTATAGCGGCAACATAAATACATCATCTGTGATAATTTCAACTGCCTAGCTATCACGGTTCATGAGATAGAGCCTGGTGACAGACAGACGGACGGACGGGCAGCGGAGTCTTAGTAATAGGGTCCCGTTTTTACCCTTTGGGTACGGAACCCTTAAAATAAGAGCTACTAACAGTCTTACTAGCTTACCAACAAAAATCCGTCATGGTTTCACATCCTTGTCAAGTCGGTTAATAATGACGTACGTAATTATGTAATTAACCACGGCAAATATACGAAAAGTGATTGATTTTACTTTACCACTTGTTTGTGTTAACCACTGTGTTAACTGCAATTCCGATGTTCACCGGCCCTTTTCAATCACTTTTTTTTGCTAAAAGAAAGCTTTGAATATGCATAATTTTTAATATTCGGTACACACACACACACACACCGTACAACGTTCACAATTCAAAATATCCATATTTTCACTAATCACAATTATTCTAATTGCCGGTAACTGTTATCGTTATCTCACCAAAACAAACAAACAATGGCGGCCGAATAAAAAATGTAAATAAATAAACTTAAGCCCTTGCTACACGGTCACCGACAAGCCCCCAGACCGCGTGGCCTTGGTCCGTCCCGGACCGTGTAGACAGTTGTTTACAACAAAATTTGACCAAAACTGACCAAGGACAGACCAAGGTCAGACGGTTAGAAGGCTTGTCGGCGACCGTGTAGCAAGGGCTTTACCTAAATAAACCAAACGAATAAAAAAGTAGTCTCGTCTTTGTACTAAGTTACCATAACAAATGCTACTTTTTAAAATAGTCACGTAATCATGCATCGCATCGGAAGTATTCGGATGTCAGCGTAAATTGAAGGCAATATTTATTTTGTATGAAAAAGAGGAAGTCTAAAGGATTCATAATTTTTAAAAGTTGCTGAACAAATGTTGGTCAGTTTGAGGAGTACAGCCTACAGTTTAATTTATTGCTCCTGTTACAGGAAGCACCCTGTATATAGATGCATAGCCGGTAATCGTCTTCCTGCTCAGAAATAAATATAAATTAAATTCCAATAACCATTCGTCACAAAATACACAGATAAAATGTAAACAAATGAGAAAGATAAAATTAATGATGACAGACAGAACCAGTTCTGATTACTTGTCTAACTACGAGTAATAACTAAAAATCGAAAATAAACTTGATGTATAAGGAAGTTTTAGTGATGACTATAGGTAAATAAATGTACAACTATGCAATAAGTACATCGCCGCTCGAAAAAAAATCAAATATTAATTGCACTCTGTTAATAAAGGCTGAATTCAAAAATATTTTTAAATAGTTTCATGACTCTGAACTCTCTGAAGCCTAGTATTAAAACACACGCTGTATAAAAATCTAGGGAGTGAACCATTACCGACAACAGCTAATGAACTAATCAGATATAGTTATTTTCGATACAAGTGCGAAAAAGAGGAAATTCGAAACGAGTGGCGATAAATTAAAACACGACCGAAGGGAGTGTTTTAAATCGACACGAGTTGCGAATTACCTATTCGCACGTGTATCGAACAACGTTTTACAGTACATATGGCACTTTAAAGTTTCGACATACGCACGAAAAGTGCTATTTTACGCACTAGTGCGGAAAAGTAGCCCCATTTGTACTGTAAAAATTATATTATATTTATATTCGAATTTCCTCTTTTTCGCACTTGTATCGAAAATAACTATTTCGGGCATACTCAACTGACCTTCAATGTTGCTTTTCATGATACATAAATGCTAACCATTATGACACATAAGCAAAAAACAAAAGTATAAGCTTTTAGCGGGCAGTTTTTGCATGTAGCCGACAGCTTTTTTTTGCAAAATAAATATAGTTTGTCAAAGGACCGTCTCATTTCAAACATAAGTCAGAGATAATCATACTATCTTTGTCTTACACTAGTACTAGCACCCAAAAGAAAAGGATGAGTATAGTTTTTATGGTTCTTATTTACTGACAAATTGGTTTGACCAACTATAGCTTACTTTTAATTCCGGCGTTTAGACGCAGCTTTCACTAGTATTACGCGACCGAGATTCCAGGCAAATGTCAAACAGGAATAAAACTAAACTACCCGACAATAGTTATTTGTACAACAAGTGATCAAAGTTTGATATTTCTTCGAGTGCTTATTTTGAGTCCCGTGCAAGCAAAAGATTCTAAAATAGATTCACGAGCGTAGCGAGTGAATCTAATTTAGAATCTTGAGCGTAGTAAGGGACTCAAAAGCGCACGAGATGTAAATAACTTTGATCTCGTGTAGTACACAACATTTTTCACCTCAGTGCAGTGAGAACATACCTATTAGACAACTTGAAAAATGTAATCCTTCTTCATCACTTAATACCTGCACTCATGTTTTCTTAAGATATACAAACAATTAAGTTTAATTACCGCAATGGAACACAAAAACAAAACGTAATAATAAATTCCATTAAAATAATAATAGAAATAACAAACATTAACGACACTTCAATCGACAACTTTTTTTTGTAAAAAAATCTGTAAGATACGGTCCGAATTGCGGATACGTACTATTCGTCAACTATGGTAGACATTCTTAAAAGTAAAATAGTTAATTTTGCGTGATGATCTGTGTATTTTTTGAGTTCGTTATTTTAATTGTACAATAAAATACCTAAAATATAGTATTACATCAGTTTTTATCAAATCTTAAACTTTATTTTTATTTATTAATTATTAAGAATTCATACTCGTACGTGGTTTGGAACGATGCGGTCTGAAGTTTTTCGGGGGTCATTATAAACCGTGAATATACTGTTGAATGTCGTTTTAACTTTTTTTTTTGTCTGTTTCTTTCTGCTAACAGTGTGAAAGGGACAGAGATAATAGAACCCAAGTATTTCGAACTTTTATTAGACCCCGCATGTTGAAATGACATTTGACTATAAAGGTCACTTGAATGTCATTTTGTCTCACTCAGTAAGCAAAATCGCATTTTGCTCACTGTTTTTAAGAATCAAAGTACCCTTGTTCGAGCTGCTGAGGTGAAAAAGTATGTAAAATATATGTAGATAAGGTACCCTAAGTTTCAATTTACACTTTATATGAATCATTGTCAATCGACCAACACACAATAATCAACAACAATGACGATAGATTCGGATTAAACTTATGAATCACTGGTCTCCTAATCCGCAATATCACCAAAATTACCTTAATCCCTTACTTTTCTAATGTATTTTGTAGCTTATCAATTATCATATTAACAGCAACGGCTTTAACCATTATAGTAACCCATATTTAATTCAAAGTTCATTGTCTTCGAGATATTTGACATCAAAGTATTCAAAGTTGAACAATTTTAGGCCTAAACTGGTTTTCTGGCCATAACCTTTGTATTAATTACCTAGTTTAAAATTAAAATCTGTGACACGTTTTTCGAGACATCAAAGAACCCGACGAACAAATATGTAGATTTCGTATAGGTATGTAAAATCCTTCACAGCTATCGAGTTACGAAAAAAGCGTTTTATTAGACAATGTTTAAAAAAATCATAAAAAAATAAGTATTCATTTCTTAAAAACCGATAGCCATTTGTCTTATAATTCTATCTGTAGTGCAAATGTACTTAGGAGTAACGGCTCAAAATGTTTCTTTTTTTAAAAAATCTATGAAACCGCGGGGAGCCCCCTAAGAAAAGCTAATGGTTTTTAAATTTCCATTCATCAACACTATAGTTTACTGCATGATAGTAGTCATTCACCAATCACCAACATCTAGGTTATCCTAAAAGGTCATATACAAGTAAGGTAAATGCAGCTGCAGTGTACGACCAATCTCAATGGCGAAGGAAGTGGGCGAATGCGAATACTGATGACGCGAGCTACGAGTTACAGCGGACAGCTCAAAACCCTGTGAATTTTCCTCTTAATAAAAAAGAAAAACTACAAGACGGAGGAGTTCTATCTCGCATTTTGACAAATATTCAGCATTCTGAAAACATTTCGCATTTTGACTTAAATTCTCTAATTAAATAAGTACATTGCACCTCTTAAAAGTTCTAAAGCAGCGACGTATGAAAATTTGGAAATTGTTTAATATAATGACAGATATTTGAAGAAGTAGCACACAATTCAGTACAGTCGAATGGAGTTACTGCTCTTTCAAAATTCCGCTAAAATTTTACGTCCAACGAAAAATTTTCGAAGTAGGCCAATTATGTCGGTGTGACGTCACGCTATGTATTTCCGATATGTCCATGCTATTTTTAAACTTCTCACATTGTTATGTTAAGTTCCATTATGGTATTTAGTATGGCTCGCTGCCTCCTTTCATATGGGCATCTCCAGCGTGGACCGTTAGGCGTACCGTTCTGACGGACCTAACCTACATGGAAGGATACTGTCGACCTAGTTCCGCTATATTATGTGTAGCAAGTGCAGTTTCCATTGCCAATGCTGCAGTATGCATTCTGCTATTGGAAGATATAAGTAGCACCAGTGGCGTGCACAGAGATTTGAGACTGGGTAGGCAAAAAAAACCGGCCAAGTGCGAGTCGGACTCGCGCACGAAGCGTCCCGTACCATTACGCAAAAACGGCAAAAAAAATCACTTTTGTTGTATGTGAACACCACTTAAATATTTATTATATTCTGTTTTTAGTATTTGTTGTTATAGCGGCAACATAAATACATCATCTGTGATAATTTCAACTGCCTAGCTATCACGGTTCATGAGATAGAGCCTGGTGACAGACAGACGGACGGACGGGCAGCGGAGTCTTAGTAATAGGGTCCCGTTTTTACCCTTTGGGTACGGAACCCTTAAAATAAGAGCTACTAACAGTCTTACTAGCTTACCAACAAAAATCCGTCATGGTTTCACATCCTTGTCAAGTCGGTTAATAATGACGTACGTAATTATGTAATTAACCACGGCAAATATACGAAAAGTGATTGATTTTACTTTACCACTTGTTTGTGTTAACCACTGTGTTAACTGCAATTCCGATGTTCACCGGCCCTTTTCAATCACTTTTTTTTGCTAAAAGAAAGCTTTGAATATGCATAATTTTTAATATTCGGTACACACACACACACACACCGTACAACGTTCACAATTCAAAATATCCATATTTTCACTAATCACAATTATTCTAATTGCCGGTAACTGTTATCGTTATCTCACCAAAACAAACAAACAATGGCGGCCGAATAAAAAATGTAAATAAATAAACTTAAGCCCTTGCTACACGGTCACCGACAAGCCCCCAGACCGCGTGGCCTTGGTCCGTCCCGGACCGTGTAGACAGTTGTTTACAACAAAATTTGACCAAAACTGACCAAGGACAGACCAAGGTCAGACGGTTAGAAGGCTTGTCGGCGACCGTGTAGCAAGGGCTTTACCTAAATAAACTAAACGAATAAAAAAGTAGTCTCGTCTTTGTACTAAGTTACCATAACAAATGCTACTTTTTAAAATAGTCACGTAATCATGCATCGCATCGGAAGTATTCGGACACCTTCGGCCGTCATCGTTAAGGATTCGAACGATAGGCGCTGCCTATCAGCGTCTAAATGTGTGCGTTACTTGTATCATTGTGTGCTCGTATTTATAGGAAGGCCCACTAAACTGTTACCGCGTAACTACGACTCACGGACATGCACACATAGAAAGGTTTAGACCGAAATGTTTTCTGTCTTTGCCGTGCAAGGCGGCAGGCGCGCAGCGGCGCTAGTGCCGCGTGGCCCGCGTGGTGTAAACTTCGTCGCGTAGAATGACGACAACGGACACCGGTAGATGGAGCGCTTATTAAATTTTAGAATGTTTTATTGATTACAGATACGATCAAGTATAAATTAAATTAAGTAGTTTAAAAGGATAGATATCGGAATTATAGTAGGGTAGGCAGTGCCTTTTTGCCTTTATGAAGTGCACGCCACTGAGTAGCACTTAAGTATAAGTATTCGCAGTAGGTATACGTGAGTCGTGAGGTTCCTTTCATCGACGTCTTTTGTTCTATCACTGCTTTCTCCATTGGGGCATTACTGGAGAGGTGTCCACTGAATACGAATGACCCGATTGCTTGACAATATTTCATTAGCATCATTGTAGTACCAAGTGGGTATAGGTTAGTGACCTATAGCGAAAACAAAGCAGTAAGATGTAGCTTTAAAGCTTTTCTGAGTTGAAAACCTCTTGTTAAATGGAGGCTTCCAATTAAAGTTTTGAGGTGAAAAATAACCGAATAGATAGGGGAGCAGGGGGCTTAATGTAACAGGGGTAAGTAGTGACGCTCAATTTTGACGGGGAATTAAAAACATTTTTTTTTTGCTGAATGATTGCCATTGCCCCGCCAGACATCGAAGCGAGTGGATGTGCATACGAGCTCTGTTTCGACCAGGTATTAACCACCAGTAAGTTGTAACATAGAGAAATATAGTAAGACAAGAGTGCTCACTCCATACATCAGTTAGACTATTAATTTCAGTGTCTACATCTAGCATCGAGTAGCGGAACTATCAGTACTGCTACTTGACAATAGACGTAGCACCGACCGGAAAGTCTTATCTCAACAGCCTGCAACAGCATAAACTTTCCGGTCGGTGCTACATCTATTGTCAAGTGTCAAGTAGCAGTACTAATAGTTCCGCTACTCGATGCTAGATGCTAATAGTCTTTTTGGTACTAAAACTGATGTATGGAGTAAGCAATCTATGTATGTTGTTTCTCTATGTGTTCCGTTCTTACCGTTTAGTTTTTAAGTAATTAATCAAAATTCCGCGCGCTTCTACCGTTTATCGATGCAAAGCCAAAACGCACTTCACAACGATACAATATTGACATTTTAGCCAATAGGATCGTCCGAAACTGCTCGGACGACACGCTAAGGACAACGCCTCAGCAGCGCCTCTGTTGGCGAAAACGAGAACTAGCGAAACGCCGCGGCATACGTTTCGACCGCTATCGATTTAAATCGCTTTATATGTTTTAAGCCTCCAAAACTAAGTGTTTTAGTGATATATCGTGCGTGACAAAAGGCCTAAGAC
Organism: Cydia amplana; assembly: GCF_948474715.1. Classification (NCBI taxonomy): domain Eukaryota; kingdom Metazoa; phylum Arthropoda; class Insecta; order Lepidoptera; family Tortricidae; genus Cydia; species Cydia amplana. The sequence goes on from NC_086072.1 coordinate 17,691,263, forward strand.
TATTTAACGTACCGCCGGCCGGTGTGTGAAAGAAGAAAAGGTGCTGAACGTAAAAGAAGAACCAGTCGCATCGAGAGGATTCCGCCATTGCTGCAGCATAAGGTCAGTCCAGTGCGTGATATCCTTTGGTTATTTTATCGTATTGTACCGTTTATTACCGGCGAGTATAGATATTTATGCTCGATCCTGAATGTTGTGAATTGGCATTGCATCTCATACCAAAACCGCGCCATTTTGCAACATATGTTGGTGCCGAAACCCGGGAACGACCTTTTGACCTCTATTCACACGGCCTACCAAGTACCAATTTCACTTCGTAACCTTTCTAACATTGTCGTTAATACTCGTTTAATATCCTTACCTACCGTGTAAACGAATTGCAACGTCAATCTATCGCGTAATTACGAAGTTAAAATCATAGTCTTTGGTTCATGTTGTCTCGCTTACTCCAGCGTCTACCGAATTTAAAACTGCTTAATCATTTCACTAAAACTATCGAAATATACCGAATCATTTATAACCGAATTGTTAAGTACCTAATCCTATAATTTTGTAACGAAAACTACAACTTAGGTACAATATTTCCTACCTACGGGTATTCTGAGAATTAACTTCCCAGTGTAACGAGACCTCCGTCTTACGGAGTTTTGTACGTAGTTCAATCACGCCTTTCGTTGGCCTTCTGCCTTTGTTCAAAGAACCACATAACTTGACCCCTCGTCCGAGGCGTAGCATACGGCGACTCGGGTCTTGAGCGTGTTTTGTACACAGGTGTTCGGAATTCTTATAACTCGACTAATTTTCTTATTTCTTACCGCTCGACTTACCGTATTGGAAATTGTAATTATATTTTGGAAATCCAACTTATCGTATTAATAACTTTAACGGAAGATAGGTATTGTAAACGTTTAATTAGGTATTCACTTTAGTAGTTCCGGATTTCTCAAATTAATTTCGTGTTATAACATTTTTATACTGGACTTTCTTTCATTTTATTTTCTATCGACTTTACCGATTATCGATAACCGTACCGAGTGCCTTTTGAGTTCATTTTCGTATAAATTGACTAAATTGATTAATTTTACTACATTAATTCCGCGAACTCGGGGTGCCGGTTTTAATAGTTGCCGCGTTATACAAACATCGACGCTGTTTTTATTGTGCTATCACTGATAACGTATAGTGTTTTTAAATACGAGCTTGTTGTTTTAGCGTATATTATTGCGTATTTAGTAAACATTGTTTTCTAACCTTAAACAATGTCTTACCTAACAAGGCGTAAATCTAAATCCAGTGTAGGTAAAAAAGGTACCGATACAACTTACACTGTCAACAACTTACCGAGTTTACGACGTAAACGAACTATAGCGTATAACCGTATAGCGAAGGCTTTGGAAATAGGGACCTTAGCCAATACCGATGATTCACAAGTTGAGTTATTTCTTTCATATTGTCAGGAGATAAAAAATATCGCTGATAGTTTTCAAGAGTCTCATCTTATCATTTCGGATTTATTAGGGGATGATGAGGTCGACGACAGTGAGAACGAGATTCAGGAACGATTCGACAAAGCGTATTTTAACGTAGTGGCCTTACAGCGTAAATTTTCACCGTGTTCGTCTCAACAACCGGGTATTTCGAGACAGGACATAACACCGGGTTCGCATAGTAGTAATATGCGACTTCCAAAAATTTCGCTACCGACCTTTTCGGGTACTATTAAGGAATGGCCCGAGTTCATCGCGACTTACAATGCGCTTATTCACGAATCGACCCTTTTGAGTGAAATTGAGAAATTTCATTATTTAGTGTCCGTTTTACGCGGTGACGCTTTATCGTTAATCAGAACGTTTCCTGTTGCAAGTGAACATTATTCAAGTGCATACGAGGCTCTCAAGTCCCGTTACGAGGACAAACGCGACTTAGCTTTTACGTGTTGGCGTGACATTTTAGATGTCAGTTTTAAAACGACTAGCGCTCAAGATTTTCGACACGCGCTAGATACAATCGATGAAAATCTAACTATTTTAAAACAGTTGAAGTTACCGACCGAACATTGGGACTTTGTCCTGTGTTATAATATTCTAGCCAAGTTAGATACAAAGCTGCGACGCGAGTTTGAGGAGAAACACACCAACGTGGAGATGCCTCAGTACAAGCAAATTAGGGCATTTTTACACGCGAAAAGCGAAGCTTTGTTGCGCGATACGCACTTTACCGCCGTTACTTCTAAAAACGCGAATACTTCTAAAGAGGCAACGGGAACTTTACAGAAACCGAAGCGACATAGCGTCACGCATACACTCCTCTCTCCTACCGTGAACCCCCTTCCAAAGGGTGGTGACAAACAAAAGGTGAAACCGAAAGTTTCGGGAACTCCAAAAGTTTCGGGAACTCCAAAAGTTGTCCGAAAATGTTCCTTCTGTGGTGAAGAGCACAACATATCAGTCTGCAAGGACTTTATAGCTAAATCGGTGGATGAACGAATGGCTATTACCACGGAGAGGAAATGGTGCTACAACTGTCTTAACGCGTCTCATTCAGTGCGACAATGCACATCGATATTCTCTTGTCAGAAATGCAAGCGGAAGCACCACACTCTGTTGCACCGGGAACAAGCTGCCAGCAATCCTGAACCTTCTGGTGAAAAATCAAGCTCAGTCGTCTTACTGGCTAAAGAATCGTTGACTCCGTCCAATTCACCTTCGAATACGACCGTGCTACTGGCAACCGCGCTCGTCCAAATTCGTGATGCTTCAGGCGAGTTTCAGACATTCCGGGCGTTATTGGACGCCGGGAGTCAAAACAATCTTCTCACTACACAAGCGGCTCAACGGCTAAAGTTGGAGCCTACACCGACTAGTGAGGGGCCCTGCGGCCTAGGAGGTGCACCCGCAACAGTGACTGGCAAGGTCACATGCGATATAGGTGCCAAGGATACCGTACATTTTCGCCTGGAAATGTTTGTTTCACCGCACATTTGTGATGAACAACCAATCGGAAGACTCAATACGAGTGGATGGGAAGAACTCAAAACATTACCGTTAGCTGATCCTGGTTTTGATATTCCTGGTCCAATTGATGTCTTGCTCGCTGCCGATGTCTTTGCTGAGTCACTTCTCGACCAACGTTTGAAACGCTGCGTCAATAAACCGCGTGCTCTCAACTCTGTCTTCGGATGGCTGATTGTCGGAAGAATCCGACTAGCATCGTCGTCTTTATTAAGTGTACCTACACCTAATAAGGATGACAGCTTAAACAATATCGTTCAACGCTTCTGGGAAATCGATACCGTTCCACATTCTTCCCGATTAACCCCAGATGAACAGCTCTGTGAAAATAGTTTCACAAACGAGCATTACCGTGACGAGACTGGTAGGTACGTCGTCTGTCTCCCCTTCAAAGATAACGCTGAGCCTGTGTTTGAAGGCTCTCGGGAGATAGCGTTACGACGCTTCCATGCTATCGAAAAGCGCCTTTCTCGTGATCCAGACTTGAAACAACAATATGTTGATTTCATGACCGACTACATCGAAAGTGGTCACATGACTTTGGTGCCTGCTAAGCACATGGGTCAAGGCAAGTTTTATGTGCCGCATCACTGCATTTTGCGCCCCGAGAGCGCCACAACGAAGCTTCGCGTTGTTTTTGACGCTTCAGCTAGAGATGCGCATTCCAAATCGCTTAACGACTCGCTATTAACAGGCCCAAAGTTACAATCCAACATTGCGGAGATTCTTCTTCATTACCGGGAGCACGAAGTGGTCTTTATGGCCGACGTGCGCCAAATGTACCGTCAAATTACCGTTGCTCCGCATCACCGGGATTACCAGCGTATTCTCTGGCGAGCTCACCCAGATGAGCCTCTTCAGGAATACGTATTGAACACCGTAACGTACGGGGTCTCCTCGGCTCCGTTTCTTGCTTGCCGAACGATCCAGCAATTGGCCAACGATGAAGGTCATAAGTACCCGAAGGCCAAAACCGTTCTAACTTCCGATATTTACGTCGATGACGTCGTTACCGGAAGTTCTTCGCTGGATGACGCTTGTGACATCAAGTCACAGGTTATCGCACTTTTCAAGCTCGGCGCTTTCGAGCTACGAAAATGGGTAAGCAATCGACCCGAACTTCTTAGGGATTTGCCCTCGGAAATGTGTCTCTCGGACGCCATCGCATTTACCGAAGCCGAAGACACCACCGTTAAGGTCCTTGGCCTTAAATGGGAACCCGCTTCAGACTCGTTCGTTTTTAACGTCCAACCTTCCAATCGACCGTGTACCAAACGAACGATTCTAGGTGAGGTCGCCAGAATCTTCGACCCTTTGGGTTTCTTGTCTCCATTGACAATCCAAGCCAAAGCCTTGAACCAAAAACTTTGGATTCTCGGCTCTTCGTGGGATGAAACTCCTCCTCCGGAAATTGTGTCCCAATGGAGCAATTTCTCTCAGCAACTTCCTCAAGTTAGAGATCTGAAAATCCCTCGCAAATTCACCATCGAAGGTGCTCAATCGTATCAGTTGCACGGATTTTGTGACAGTTCTGAGGTAGCGTATGGCGCCGTCGTATATCTACGTGTCACCGAGTCTGATGGATCCGTTCGCGTCCACCTCGTTTGCGCAAAGGCGAGAGTTTGTCCCCTCCGGAAACAATCTTTGCCCAGATTAGAATTGTGCGCAGCAGTCCTGCTTGCAGATCTCATCAAGTTCGTCAAGGACACGCTGCGGCTGCCTGTCGAAGAAACTTACCTTTGGTGCGACTCAACCGTTACATTGGCTTGGTTACGCGCTCCGTCCTCTCGTTGGGTGACATTCGTCGCAAATCGTGTTAGCCACGTGCAGGACATCGTTCCTACCGCTTGCTGGAGACACGTTCCCTCTGGAACGAATCCCGCAGATATCTGTTCACGAGGGCAGATGCCTCGGGAACTTCTCACCAATACGCTATGGTGGGCGGGCCCAGAGTGGCTCTCTCACTCACCGTCTGAATGGCCAACAGATCTATCGAAAGATCGCAACACCGATAACGTCGTACTTTCCGAACAGCGTCGTGTAACTCTCGTAACAAGCCAAACCGAACCTATCAAGCAAACGTCAATAATCGATCAGCTGTTAGAGAGATATTCGTCGTTGGACAAAGTCTGTCGCATTCTAGCTTACGTGCGTAGGTTTTGTACCAACGCGCGTAGCACCGCTTCACGATCTGAAAGCTTGCTCATAACGGACATCGAGCGCCATCGCGCGCTACTAGAAATCGTCAAGCATTTCCAAGATCGTCATTTTTCCGATGTCATATCGAAACTTAGGTTGCGAAAACAGCTACCTCGTAGTCTTCGCAAACTAAATCCGTTCCTAGACGACCAAGGCATTCTCAGGGTGGGCGGACGACTTGCGCGCTCCGGCTTAGAATTCGAACATAAGCACCCTGCCTTATTGCCTAGAAAGTGTGTACTTACGACACGCGTAATCGAATCCGTCCATCGGAAAACCTTTCACCCTGGTCTAAATACGACTCATTATTTAGTCCTGCAACAATTCTGGATCCTCGCGGCTAGGCGAGCGATACGACACCAGCTTTCGAAATGCATCCGTTGCTATCGTCTTCATCCGCAGCCTCTGCAACCGTTCATGAGCGACCTTCCTGACTTTCGAGTCAATCAGGCTAAACCGTTCTCTGTAGTCGGCGTTGATTTCGGTGGTCCATTTCGCATCAAACTCGGATCCCATCGCGGTGCGAAAATCGACAAGGCTTACTTATGCCTGTTTGTGTGCCTAAGCACAAAGGCCGTGCACTTGGAGGTAGTGTCAACGCTATCAACCGATGGCTTCATCGCAGCCTTACGTCGTTTCGTTTCCCGCCGTGGCCGTTGTAACGTCATACATTCGGATTGTGGTACTAACTTTGTCGGCGCGAGCTCACAACTAGCGGCATGTATCGAACGAGCCTCGCACGCAGAACGTATCACTTTCAAACGCAACCCCCCGTCCGCTCCACACTTTGGAGGGATATGGGAGATCCAGATTAAGGCCGCCAAGACACATTTATATCGCATCGTTGGCGACCAGGTCTTAACCTTCGAACAATTATCGACATGTTTCACCCAAATTGAATCGATTATGAACTCGAGGCCTTTGTGTCCTTTAAGTTCCGACCCTAACGATCTGAACGTCCTCACACCCGGTCACTTCCTGACATTAGAACCCCTGACCGCAGTGCCAGACTCTGACTACGCGGACGTTAAACTTAATCGACTAAACCGATGGCAGCTCATCCAAGCGTTCCAACAGCAGTTCTGGAAACGCTGGCAAAATGAGTACCTACACGCCTTAACTCTGCGGGCAAAATGGACCAAAGACTCAACACCGTTAACCGTAAATTCAATCGTACTTATCAAAGACGAGAACCGACCTCCTCTTCATTGGCCGTTGGGACGAGTTGTCTCTCTCCATAACGGACCTGACGGAGTAGTTCGGGTAGCTACCGTGCGAACCGCGAAGGATAACTTAGTTAAAAGGCCCCTGGTCAAACTATGTCCCCTTCCATCCGAATAATCGCTCCCATTAACAACGTTCCCTAGTTTTAAGATTAGTTTCGTAAATCGTATTTTTACCAATAGTTAAGTAACGTTTTCTTTTTCATTCGGGAAAATCCCATTGGTATTTTGGTGGGCGGAATGTTCCGTTCTTACCGTTTAGTTTTTAAGTAATTAATCAAAATTCCGCGCGCTTCTACCGTTTATCGATGCAAAGCCAAAACGCACTTCACAACGATACAATATTGACATTTTAGCCAATAGGATCGTCCGAAACTGCTCGGACGACACGCTAAGGACAACGCCTCAGCAGCGCCTCTGTTGGCGAAAACGAGAACTAGCGAAACGCCGCGGCATACGTTTCGACCGCTATCGATTTAAATCGCTTTATATGTTTTAAGCCTCCAAAACTAAGTGTTTTAGTGATATATCGTGCGTGACAAAAGGCCTAAGACTATTTAACGTACCGCCGGCCGGTGTGTGAAAGAAGAAAAGGTGCTGAACGTAAAAGAAGAACCAGTCGCATCGAGAGGATTCCGCCATTGCTGCAGCATAAGGTCAGTCCAGTGCGTGATATCCTTTGGTTATTTTATCGTATTGTACCGTTTATTACCGGCGAGTATAGATATTTATGCTCGATCCTGAATGTTGTGAATTGGCATTGCATCTCATACCAAAACCGCGCCATTTTGCAACACTATGGTTGTAACAACTCCCAGTTTTTCAAAAAGTGTCTGGTGTAAAAGATGCATAAACATTTAAAATTATTTTGTAATCGGAATTAGTAAATTAGAAAATAGAAAATACTTTACAAACCCTCATAAGTACTCAGAATCATAAAATTACACATATTTTAGACAATACAGGTCTTTTTCGTAAAAACTGCTACAACAAACAATTCCCCCGCTCCCCATACGATTTATTTTTGTTTCCGCATGGTTTGGAAGTGCTGCTTCAAAAGCACTTTAAAGCAGCAGTTAGAAGATTGAACCGTAATACAATTTCAACCTTGATTTAACACCATTCGTAATCCTGATTAGTTTTTGTTCCAATACTGCTGCATTTTTAAGGACACTTGTCCGTAATACAATAAATATGTAGGTGTAACCGCAAGGTGTGGTTTGTTGCCTTATATCAGTTGTCTGTTCAATGATCTCATAATGATAAACAACGTGATCTATATAAATATAAATGTTATTATAGTTATGTACTTATGTAAGTAAACAGTAAAAAAGGCGTTGATATTTTTTATATCTATCACAGAATTTTTGGGAGAGGCAATAGTTACATTTTTTTTTTACATAGGTACTTACCTACTTACTCAATTTTATTACTTTTAAAAGAAACTGTTTTTTTAAGATTCAGTGTTAGGAGATGCTTATTAAGGTGGCATGGCACCTAACTATCTTGAAGTGGTCAACGATCCTCATTTTCGCATAGATAGATTCCATAAATAAATGCAAAAAAAATTACAAGACCCTTACACTAGCGTCTAGCTTCTAGTCAGCGGCAATCAACTAAAGATAAAATTAGTCAAGACAGTAATACGGTTTGTTTCAGATGTCGGTGATTAGACAGATAGCCGTGTTCCTGTGCGGATTCGTGATGCTTCGCATGTGCGAGGCGCAAGTGCCCTTCCTCGGCACGTGTCCCGACGTCGGCGTGATGGCCGATTTTAACCCCAGTCGGGTAAGACATCTTGTCTTTAAACTTTTTTTTTCTTAGCCTGTTATAGCGTCCCACTGCTGGGCAAAGGCCTCCCCTATCTGCACAACTCTCGCTGTTATACTTTTTCTTAGCCTGTTATAGCGTCCCACTGCTGGGCAAAGGCCTCTCCCCTAGATCTGCACAACTCTCGTTGTTGAGCTTTTTCCGGCCTGTTAATGGGAGTGTAAGTCGTCCCGTCATCTCCATCTCCGTCTGGCGTCCACTTATATAGTGGCTATAGGTACTAGCCCACCTATCCGGATGCATGCGGTCGACGTGACCCGCTTTAAACTAACAGCCTACAAATGCTCGAGGCGCCAATGCCTTTCCATGGCCTTATGTTCAGTCATTTTCAACTCGACCAGACTGCTAATTTATTTCTCTCTTCAAATTAACGTAGGTATCCTTCATATATGAAACCGTCTATTGTTTACTTAAAGGTAGGTACTTAAGTGATCTGTTTCTGTGTATTATATCAATAATATTTACATATATTGTATCTGCATATCCAGATACTGACAGTATTACAAATGTAATCTTAAATAAATTATCCCTTGTTGTGACCTCACAATAAACAAAATTCTTGAACGCAAATCGCATTTTGATGACCACAACAATATAGTCACGCATGATAGTGAAAATCGAGTGCGATAGTTAGGCGAGACTAATCAGAAATGCAGGCTTCAAACATTATATTCATAAGTCACGTTACAATATAGTATGCAAAACATTAGACCTATAAATAGCAGAGTACATGACATAGACTTTCTGATGACATTTTTTAAACGTGAAACGGTTTCAGATTTAAGTTTCTTGTTATATTTCCAGTACTTGGGCAAGTGGTACGAGGCGGAGCGGTACTTCGCGGTGTTCCAGCTAGGTGGGCGCTGCGTCACCGCCGACTATAACGAAAAAGACAACGGCGTCATTGGCGTCGTCAATAAACAGCTCAGCAGCTTGTAAGTACATGTTTCCTTACATTACCAAAAAATAAAGCTCTCGCTAAACCTGGACCTGGACTGGACTGAAGAACCTGTTATATAGGATAATGTAAATAGTTTATCTGTCAAGAACTTTAATAACAATGTTATTGACGATAAACTGACCACTATTTTCGCACCCTTGGAATTGAATATCATCTCATCTTTGTCTTTTTTATTGGAAAAGAAAGAATAAAAGAAGTCGATTCTTTCATAGCACACATACTTCACATACACAGGACAAAAAGACAATACAAAAAAAACTCCTTTATTGTCCTTTCGTCGGTTACAATATTTTTACTGAAGGCATTGCGTGTGTGACAATTGTCATCTCGGTGAAATTTTACTGACTTTGCAACTACGAGTATCACTCAATTATGCAACAAATACAGCTTCTTGGATTTTTCTTTCTTGCTTGTGTTTATTTTTCTAAAATGTATTTTACAGTACCTACATATGGGGCTACTTTTCCGCACTAGTGCGTAAAATAACACTTTTCGTGCGTATGTCGAAACTTTCAAGTGCCATATGTACTGTAAAACGTTGTTCGATACACGTGCGAATGGGTAGTTCGCAACTCGTGTCGATTTAAAACACTCCCTTCGGTCGTGTTTTAATTTATCGCCACTCGTTTCGAATTTCCTCTTTTTCGCACTTGTATCGAAAATAACTATTTCATAACTATTAACAAATCTGGTAGTATCAAACCATAATTTTACCAAGAATAATTTGGACTATGTAATTCTTGTTTTTTCTTCTTCTTGTATTTGCTCTATCTTGAACGCTTTGTATATATTGCAGAACCCCCCTCCGGTTGTGCGTCCTACTGGCCATATTGTCTACCCCTCCCGCCCTTTGACGATGTCTGCGTGTCTTTGTCTGCTCGTCCTACTGGCCCTACTGTCTACCCCATCCGCCCTCTGACGTCTGCGTGTTTGTCTGCTTCTAGATTACCTCACACAACTCTAAATTAGTTAACTAAGACAGTCGCGTCGTTTATCGCGCGACAAAGACAAGATAAAACAGTCATTACTTTATGCTTTTTATAAATAGAAAAATGTTATAACTGTATCTTACTTACCTTTACCACCTGATAATATCTATGTATGTACACTATGTACCCACCATCATGATATTTAAGGCGACCGTAACGTCTATCAATTCGATGCTGATAGGGTGTTACAATTTGGCACTCTTACATTATATCCTTGTGAGAAAGTTAGTTGTAAAAAACAAATGTGATATAGACTAGTAAGAAATAAATTCCTTTTTAAGTACCTAAATTTACTTTTGTACATATTACTACTTATACGCTTTCCTTCAATCGATAAATAGAATCATGGTAAGTTTTACAAATACTTGTTTACGATTGTTATATTTAAAACTAATTCAAGTTAACCTACAATAATATCAAACATAACATATTAGATATTTTGTAACATTCTAAGATGTAAAAACTGGAATCGTCTGAAATTTATCTGAAGCATCTTCTATTATTACTAGACCTAACACGACAATCGCTAACTGCTCGCATGCATTTAGTGGTACGATGTGCATCGCAGCGATCTAGAGAGTTCTAGAATTCGAGTATTTATACTATTTATACCAAATCGGTATTAACCTTTTAACCCATCTGCTTCCAGGACGGGCATAATGTCGGAGATCCAAGGCGAGGCTCACCAAGTGTCCCGCTCCGATGAAGGCAAGCTGTCGGTCCGGTTCCCCTCGCTTCCTTTCGCGTTCTCTGCTCCCTACTGGGTGGTGGACTCGGACTATGACAACTACGCCGTCGTTTGGGGTTGCAATGACTTCGGCGTGTTCCACACACGTAAGATTGTTGGTTATTGACTCATTAATTTCTGCAGAACAGCATACATCTTTAGTCCGACGAAGAGTAGCTATCGGTGTGGTTCTTTTCGTTGCTATTCGTGTTGTCAGCTCTCTACTAGGTCGTGGATTCTGACAACTACGCCGTTTTTTGGGTCTGCAATGACTTTGGAGTCTTCCACACACGTAAGATTTTTATTTATTTATATTTTTGCAAGAACAGCATATTTCTCTGGTCCGATAAAAGCAAGCTATTGGTTCCTTTTTAGACAAGCAATATCATTTTAGTCTTCTATTTCCTTTCACTGAGTCTTCTACCCGTATCATTTGTCTGTTTATTACCTCAATTACCATCAGGTAAGGTACTACGATTATCTCGGGTCTCGGTGAAGTATTATGTTTGAAAAATTAAAACTGTGTATAGTTTCTCATTCTGCCCTTTGTTACATTAAATGACAGGAAATTATTATACCTACATTTTTTAATCTACCGTAAAATACATCTGCAATAACTGCATTACTGCATTTTTCATTACCAAGAACAATATTGAGCATATAATTAACGTTTTGCGTGATAAATGTTACAGGTAACGCTTGGATCCTCACCAGATCTAGAAACCCAGAGCTGTCAGTCCTCGAAAAGGCTTACGCTGTTCTGGACAAGAACAACATCAGTCGCGCTTACTTCATCAGAACCGATCAGAAAAACTGCCCAGAAAATGAGTAGAATGAATACCTTAGCTAGGTATATGTGGTAGATGGTATTTGGTGTAAATGGAGGTAACAAAAGCAGGAAAGGAAGATATCGGTCCAGTTTACAATGAAAGTGAAATCTCAAAAGCACCTTTTTGGCTACAAGAGCAAAATCTTTCGTGAAAAGAAAACTTATTGAAAGCTCTTTGAAATACGGCTATCATGATTTAGAAAGTAAGGAAGCCAGATTGCATTCATTAGGATTTAAGCTTTAATTTTGTAACTATCGTGTCTAGTTTCATGATCAATTTTTATTTGATGAACAAATATAATCATTAATCAGTATTCTAAGTTATTTATGCTTATGAAATTGGACACGAACAAGGACCGGAAAACCCCTCTTTACGCTTAATCCTATCCATTCGGTAACCCAATCAATTCGGTTACCGTATCATTCGGTAACCCTATCATACTGTTACCTGATTGTAACGGTAAGCTTATTGAAACGGTAACCTTAACCTTTAACCGAGTTAATCTCAAAACCCCATCGCGTTAGGGTTTTTGTTAGGGGTTTTTAACCGGTTTTTATTCAGTTATGGTAACCTTTATTATCGGTTGCTTATTGGTTTGCTACATTCGTATTTAGTGATGTGCCGTCAGTCAAATACCTACTAAAAGAAAAAGTTAATTTATTAATAGAACTAATAGTTTATTTTGTTATTTTTGTATTTTTTTTTAATTTTGCTTATTTTAATGTTTTTGTTTATTTTACTTATTTTGTCTATTTTTTTGTTTTGTTTATTTTACTTATTTCATTTATTTTATTTGTTATTAATTTTGTTAATTTTATTTATATAATTTATTTTATATATTTTATATATTTTATTTATTTTATTTATTTTATTTATTTTATTTATTTTATTTATTTTATTTATTTTATTTATTTTATTTATTTTATTTATTTTATTTATTTTATTTATTTTATTTATTTTATTTATTTTATTTATTTTATTTATTTTATTTATTTTATTTATTTTATTTATTTTATTTATTTTATTTATTTTATTTATTTTATTTATTTTATTTATTTTATTTATTTTATTTATTTTATTTATTTTATTTATTTTATTTATTTTATTTATTTTATTTATTTTATTTATTTTATTTATTTTATTTATTTTATTTATTTTATTTATTTTATTTATTTTATTTATTTTATTTATTTTATTTATTTTATTTATTTTATTTATTTTATTTATTTTATTTATTTTATTTATTTTATTTATTTTATTTATTTTATTTATTTTATTTATTTTATTTATTTTATTTATTTTATTTATTTTATTTATTTTATTTATTTTATTTATTTTATTTATTTTATTTATTTTATTTATTTTATTTATTTTATTTATTTTATTTATTTTATTTATTTTATTTATTTTATTTATTTTATTTATTTTATTTATTTTATTTATTTTATTTATTTTATTTATTTTATTTATTTTATTTATTTTATTTATTTTATTTATTTTATTTATTTTATTTATTTTATTTATTTTATTTATTTTATTTATTTTATTTATTTTATTTATTTTATTTATTTTATTTATTTTATTTATTTTATTTATTTTATTTATTTTATTTATTTTATTTATTTTATTTATTTTATTTATTTTACATAGGTTTTATATTTTATTTATTTTATTCGTTTTATTTATTTTATTCATTTTATTCATTTTATTCATTTTATTCATTTTATTCATTTTGTTCATTTTGTTCATTTTGTTCATTTTGTTCATTTTGTTCATTTTGTTCATTTTGTTCATTTTGTTCATTTTGTTCATTTTGTTCATTTTGTTCATTTTGTTCATTTTGTTCATTTTGTTCATTTTGTTCATTTTGTTCATTTTGTTCATTTTGTTCATTTTGTTCATTTTGTTCATTTTGTTCATTTTGTTCATTTTGTTCATTTTGTTCATTTTGTTCACTTTGTTCACTTTGTTCACTTTGTTCACTTTGTTCACTTTGTTCACTTTGTTCACTTTGTTCACTTTGTTCACTTTGTTCACTTTGTTCACTTTGTTCACTTTGTTCACTTTGTTCATTTTGTTCATTTTGTTCATTTTGTTCATTTTGTTCATTTTGTTCATTTTGTTCATTTTGTTCATTTTGTTTATTTTGTTTATTTTATTTATCTTATTTATTTTATTAGGATAAAGTTCATTTATTTAACTTAAAAGGTAATAATAAAAAAAACATTACAACTAACTATGAATTAAAAATTTAAAACCTAAACTAAAATTAAAATAAACCTACTTAAAAATTAAACTAATACTTATAATATTATATAAAAACTAAAATGCAATATTAATAAAATAGATGTAAATAATATAATTTATTTTATTTGTTTTATTTATTTCATTTATTTTATTTGCTTTATCTATTTTATTTGTTTTATTTATTTTAGAAACTTACAAAATTAAAAGTAGTAGTATGTAACTACAAAAGTTAAATTAATTCAGAATAACATTCTAATTGAATAAAACGTTATTTAGTATAATCCTACATCTGGAATAAATATTCCGTTTTGTCTTTTTCATTTAAAATAAGTGTCATGATTTATTCACTTTCATTTTATTCTAAAATAACGAGTGCAAGAATTATTCTTATTCAAATCGATTGGAATAAGAATGAAATTTCTGTTTTTATTCTTATTCTTATTCAAGTTATTTTTTGCCCAACTCTGCTCTAGATTACTCTCGTGTTGTTGAAGGTGACTATTGAACAAAATCTGCAAAATATCTTTCATGTATGAAGTCAATTATTTGCACTTCCTAGTACCTAATAACATGAAGATAATAAATATACCTACACAGGCGAAGCAACATGCGTATTTAAATCGAAACGCTGCGCTCCGCTGGCACGCGCTACAACGCAAGTGCACCGAATGTTTAATGGTCGTGGTATTTTCTATTGTATTAGGATATTTAGGATTAAGCAGAATGCGGTGAGAGTCATAGTGACAACTATAAAGCCTTATTATTGTACTACACTACAGTATTGTTATCAGTGCTCTGCCGTGTCATGACTAATTGATGTAATTGTAGATACATGAGTTAGTGGTAACAAGGTTAAATGGCATTTATTTGGTCATATTATATGTAGTACAATGTATATAGATAGTAAAATGAATTTCACCCCTCTTTTCAATGGTCGGATTGATTTGAATTTTTTGAAGCCTTCGAAACGGTGATGATAATTTTATAATGAAGCTACATAGAAAGTAAACTGCGAAATTATAATTATGATGGTTCAATGTATATTTCTTTGCGTATTAAGTATGTATTTTGTTTATTATTCCTACCAGCCTTGAGGTCTTACGTATGCTATCTCTTTCAAACCTACGGAAAGTGAATGAGATAGTAAATTACTGCAGGTAAGAAAAGAGTCCTACGCTTATCACTATAATAAAATAGATTTGCAGAAAGTTGCAGGCGTGTTTCCACTTGAGACCGTCATTTATTACTCATTGGCAATAACAATAGGATTAAGTCGTGGCGTGGTGAATTCTTTGTCAGCATTTGCTAAACACGTGCGGCAAGCGTTGTGTCAAACGATATTAATACCTGTTAATTTCCGTCTAAATAATAAATGCTAATTTTAAATATCAGAAGAGCTTTTAAAAACACCATAAGTCTTGGTAGTAACTCGGATACTGAAACCACATACTATAGTTCATTTTTTTTAGCATTAGAAATAAGGTAAACCATCTTGATGTCTCTTTTAATTGAAAAGCACATTTTAAAAATAAGTTACGGTAAATATGTAACAATTATGAATCTAATACGATCTTTTATAGTCTTCTGCTTTCATAAGTATAGTATGGCTCTTCTGAGGTGAACTTTTCGCTTCGAACCATAATCTTTCAAACAAAGGCCATTGTCTCTATTATCGCAAACCCGCTAGCTCGAGCGTTAGCACGTGCCAGTACAACATTCATATTGAAAAACAACCGGTATCGTCATATTATTAAGGTTCAAATTTAATGTCACTGATATTCTAGATATTACGTTTTGGTAGTGTAGGACGATAGAACGCCCCGAAGCGATACGGCACTCATATTATTTTGATACTTAGTGTGGTGTTAAAAATGAAACGTGGTTACATATTTATTATATTGTTTTATTTAAATTATTAGCTTGCGGTGGTAAATGTAATAATTTACAAAGGTGCAGCTGCAAGCATTGTTATTTTTTCTTATCTTTAAAATAACGATACCTACTGTGAAATTAGCACCTCTGATGTGATGCCGACGCATAGTGACAATAAAAACACTGATAAGGATTTGCGACCTGACCACTACTGTTTTGCATAGGTAAATACAATAGGTTTATGAGAAGAGCGGTGTGCAAGATCCGTGTGCATGAGTAGTGGGGCACATTATTTTATCATTTACGGACCCTACATCAGGCTTAAGTCGGTTTCTAATATTCTAACCGTGTGCTTCGTGTTATTTATATAAGTACTCTGCCCGATATTGTTAAAAACTTGACGACCTGCTTACGTGACCCTGGATTTTGATTGCAAGAAATTTATTATATCTGATTTTTTATGACACGATTTTATCTCGTACTTAGTAAGTAACTGTTTATATACCTACACGGAAAAATGTTGATTATACCTATGTTAAACTTATTATGTAATCTTAAATTTACATTGTTACCTTAGATTTTGTTATATAACAAATATACAACGCTTTATCATAAAATATCTGGGTGACCGAGCTTCGCTCGGAAAACATATAAAAACTCGAAAATGCGCGTTTTCCCAGAGATAAGACCTAGCTAGATCGATTTTTCGCCCCCGAAAACCCCCATATAGCAAATTTCATCGAAATCGTTAGAGCCGTTTCCGAGATCCCCGAAATATATATATATATATATATAAATAAATAAACAAGAGTTGCTCGTTTAAAGGTATTAGATTAGATAACCACGTTTCATTTTTAACACCACACTAAGTGTTGGCGATGCGCTCGTTATATCTGTACCTAGTTATATCTTATTTATGAAAAATCATGGTCATGTTAAATTAGATTTTAATTCCTTAGTATTAAGGTTGATATTTGTTTGTAGCATATCTAATGCAACTTGTTACTATGCGCCGCGGGGCAGTCCGCTGCTGGCCGCGAGCCTACGCACATACGCTCTCGCGACATTTTTTGTAATTGTGTTTTTCCGAAATACATCTTCGTGTTAGAACCTCGGCCTTTCCTTCATACGAACCCCATACAGTCAACAAAGTGGTCTTCAAACCGGATCCATGCACCGCACTCCGACCACGATCGAAACGCGTAGGTCGAAAGCGCGCCGTGCAGAACAATTAAGGAGGCTTCTAGAAGAAGAACAAAGGATGTCTCAAACGGGCCAGCCGAGTGAAGCACCTTATGGTCATAGTTCTACAGTCAGGTTGGAAGATATTAAGCCAGCTTCAAGTGTTCCGAAAGATTTAGTTATCATAAAAACAACGGAGGGTAGCGTGAAGTCTGAACCAACCGCGGCAGAATTGCGCAAGAAAATGCTTCATACTTCTGCTTCGTATGCCAGCAAAGCTTCTAGCAGCAAGGGCTCAAGAACTTCATCGGCTTCTAGAACAGCAAAGAAGAAGCAACTTTTATTAGAAGCCGCAAAACAAAAAGCTGCCATACAGATGGAGATCATCGATAAGACTCTGGATGCTCAATTAGCAGAGCTGGACGACGAGGAACAAGAGTACGGTTCACAAGTAAGTCGAAGGAGCTATTCTCGAAGTCACGTCGCAAATTGGGTGGATAATCAGAGCAACTTGGAACCGCAAGACGATCTGCAGCCAGCCCCCGATAATGGAATTATTAACATGGGTGAGTTGCATCAGCAAATGCCACATATGCTGCCCGTACCCGGCCCAGCGCCACGCGCCGCCACGCCCGCGCCAGCCCCGGCGCCCGTGCCGCCCGCTCCGCTGCCGCCGCCCGACGGCACCGTCATGGCACTCAACAATGCGATACAAGTTATGGCCGATGCTGTGAAGAACATCTCCACTGCCAGTGCACCGAATACCAGCTTACTCAGTCGACTCAGCACGCCAAAAGATCTCCCCGAGTTCTCTGGCGATTATTTAGAATGGTTGCAGTTTAAACAAGCATATTACGAGTCCACTGAGCTATGTAAATTCACCGATAAGGAGAACCTTTGGAGGCTTAGAAAATGTTTGCGCGGAGCCGCTAAGGATGCAGTCAACGCTTTGTTTATAAGTGCCACGTCACCTGAGAAAGTCATCTCGGCGTTGGAACTACGATATGGTAACTCCGAGTGCATCATTTCCCGCATATTGTACGACATTAAAAAGCTTCAACCATTACACCAAGATTACCACAAAGACATTATTACGTTCGCGTTAAAAGTTCAAAACTACGTGGAAGCAGTACGAGCAGTCGGTCAAGAGGAGCACCTACAGGGGGTAAATATAGTTTCCATAATTTTATCTAAGCTGCCGACAGTACTAATATCGAAGTGGTCAGATTACAGCTTTAATTTAATCAAAGATGGTAAAAAACCTAGATTGGTCATCATGTCTGACTTTCTTAACGACGAGGCAGTCAAGATTTCAACCACTGCAAGTACCTATATTGCCACAAAAAGTGAGAGTTACAAACATAAAACTCAAGACAGTAACAACACACGTAACCACACAATATTAGTGCACGGCGAAGGAAGTGATAAGAAATGCCTTTTTTGCCGAACATCTGTTCACAAGATAACTGATTGTAAACAATTCAAACGAGCGCTGCGCAAAGTAAGGTGGCAATTCGTTAGAAAAAACGGGCTATGTTATAAATGCCTATTATCCAAACACGAACGAGAATCGTGCCTTGCGCCTGCTTGCGATAAGGACGATTGTGGCGAAGCACATCATCGACTTCTGCACTACACGGTAAACAAGATCGAGGCACCGCTTGCGTCATCATCATCATCGGGCCCTTCGAGTTCTACAACATGTCCTACTACGAGTGCGTCAGCGCAGCAAGACCTCGAGTCCAAATCGGTACCTGAGACTTTGACGCATATTAACGCAAGTGATAAAAGGGTGTTGCTGAAAGTAGTACGTATCAGCGTTAATGGACCTAACGGTGTATTTTCGACTACGGCTTTATTGGACGGTGGTTCTTCGGTTAGTTTAATAAGTTCGAAATTAGCGCGGCGCGCGGGATTAACTGGACGTACTAGCACGTTTTGCACACAAGGTGCGTTTGTCGGCAGCGAATTAGTACGCGAATCTACCATTGTGAATGTGAACATTACGGGTATAGACAATAAGGTGCATAATATAAGGGCGCGTAGTGTAGACGATTTGAGTGTACCGTTACAAAGTCTATCACTTTTAAAATGTGCTAACTTTGCTCACTTAAAAGATATTAAAGGTAAATTATGTACTTCCGATTCAAAACCTGAGATTTTAATAGGTCAAGACAACTATCATTTAATGATGCCTTTACAAATTAGAGAAGGTAAAAATAACGAGGGTTATGCTAGCCTCACTCCCTTGGGTTGGTGCGCTCATGGGAAGGTGTGCGTGCCGCAGGGCGTCCGCCCGCCCACGCAGGTCGAGTCTAACCTTTTTATTTCAGAGTCGGAGCACACGACGGATACCTCAGAGGGTATCGATCTGTTAAGGCAGATCCACGAGGAGGTCCGGCTGTCATTCAAGGTGGACACGATGGGCGTGACGTGCGCGCCGCGGCAGAACGCGCAGGACGCGCGCGCGGTGGCGCAGCTGCAGCAGTCCGCGGAGCTGCGCGCCGGCCGCTGGCACGTCGGCCTGCCGTGGAAGGAGGACCACCCATCCATGCCTGACTCGTATCCTAGCGCTCTTAAAAGGATGAAAGGTATCGAAAATAAAATGATCAAGGACTCTGGTTTTGCTGATAGGTATCGGGAGCGCGTGACTCATTTACTTCAAAATGATTACGCATCTGAGCTGTCGGATACTCAGGTGAGGCCCAAAACATGGTATCTCGCTCATTTTGGAGTAGATAACGTCAACAAAAAACGTCTGCGTTTGGTCTTCGACTCGGCAAATAAGGTAAACGGCTTATGTTTAAACGATTTCTTATTAACAGGTCCCGATTTGCTGTCATCACTATTTGGTATTATGTTACGCTTTAGGGAAAACAAGATTGGAGTAACCGGTGACATCAAAGATATGTTTTTAAGGATCAAGATTCGAGCCGAAGATCAACACGCTTTAAGGTTCCTATGGAGGGACAAGCCTACTGACCAACTAAAAACGTATGTAATGACATCACTGCCGTTTGGGGCTAATTGCAGTCCGTTTGTTAGTCAGTTTATCAAAAACTTGAACGCGCGACGGTTCGAGTCAACTATGCCGGAAGCTGTCGATGCGATATGTAATTCGCATTACGTAGATGACTACATAGACAGTTTTGCAGACGAAGCCTCGGCCATCCAAATGGTAAGAAATATAAATTCAATTCACAGTGCCGGCGGTTTCGAGATGAGAAACTGGACTAGCAACAGTGTCTCAGTTTTAAATAGTCTGCCAAATCAAACCTTAGGTACAGCGGCCGTAAGGTTTAAAGTCGATCAGCAGCAACAAGGTGAGCGTACTCTCGGGCTAATATGGTATCCAGTCGATGATAAGTTAACTTTCGACTTATCATTAAAACGGATTCCCGAAAGTATTGTCAACGGTGATGAGCGTCCTACAAAGCGTCTTATGCTTAGGGTAATAATGTCGATTTTCGATATCTTAGGATTCTTATCTCCTTTCACCATTCAGGGACGTATTATGCTGCAGGATACCTGGCGATTAAATGTAGAATGGAATGATTACATTCCGGATGCTATTTACAACAAGTGGCGAAAATGGATTGACCTACTTAAGGTAATTAGCGACATACGTATACCAAGGTGCTATCAGTCAGCTATTCGCAATCACAACCACGGAGATGTCGAGTCTCCATCTGTGCGAGTAAGCGAGACGGCAGATCACCCGAGCGGAGCATCTGCTGGTACCCCGAGCGCGACGTTGCCGCTATCGACGATCGCGCCTGGCAACGGTGCGCCTACGTCATGCGCTACGAAGGTCTACGAATCCGTAGCAGAAGCTACAAGCGCTACGCGTACGGCAAAGGTAGGTTATAATAACTTACAATTGCATGTGTTTTGTGATAGTAGTACTCGGGCTATGTGTACTGTTGCTTATTGGCGTTGGGAGATAAATGGTTGCATTAAAGTTGCCTTTATTGCCAGTAAATGTAAAGTTATGCCTGTGAAACCATTGACAGTACCTAAGGCCGAGTTACAAGCTGCACTATTAGCCGCAAGGCTGGCTAATACAATAGGTAAGGAGCACAAGATAGTTCCCGAGCGGCGTTACTTCTGGTGCGACAGTTCAACTGTGTTGCACTGGGTGCGTAACAATACGCGCTCATATAAAACGTTCGAAGCGAACCGGTTGGGCGAGATTGATGAGTTATCCCGCGTAGACGAGTGGAATTATATACCTACAAAGCTAAATGTAGCGGATTTAGCTACGCGGGAGACTTTCGATCACGCTCAACTAGATGAATGGTTCGCGGGTCCGAATTTTTTATATGAAGACATATCCTTATGGCCAAAAGATGTGATTTTGTCACAGTCAGACGCCGCGTCGCCTGAATGTGTTGCTGTCGTACACGACGGTTCAATTGGACTGGCTGTACCGGACCCATTGCGGTTTTCTTCTTGGTTGCGCTTGAAGCGGGCCACAGCTACGGTACTAGCGTTTATCGACAGATGCAAAGGTACTCAGAGTCAAGTCGACTGCGGTACTATGGAACGAGCTGAAAGATTGCTTATACAGCACGCACAGACGGAGTCCTTCGGCGAAGATATCGCCACTATTAAAAATGGTAAGCCATTGCACCGCTCTAGTAGATTGCTCTCTCTGTCACCGGTGTTGGACGAACATGGTCTGCTGCGGGCGAGCGGCCGCATCGATGCTGTAACAGACGTACCTATTGATGTTAAGAGGCCGGTGATACTCGATGGTCGGCATCAGGTGAGTAAGTTGATCGTCCGAGATTATCACGTGAGGCTGGCGCACGGGAACCAAGAAACCATAGTTAATGAGGTAAAACAACGGTTCTGGATCTTACGTCTAAGACCAACCGTGAAGTTCATAGCATCATCCTGTATGCTGTGCAGAATCCGTAAGTGTCAACCGCGTATTCCGCGAATGGGGGACTTACCGAGGGCACGAATGGCGCACCATCAGCGCGCATTCTCATACTGCGGTTTAGACCTGTTCGGACCGATGGAGGTCGTCGTGGGACGACGACGCGAGAAAAGGTATGGAGTTTTGTATACTTGCCTGACGGTGCGCGCGATCCACATTGAGCTAGTCTCCTCTCTGACTTCGGACTCGCTGATAATGTCGCTGCGTCGGATGGCAGCCAGGCGTGGCTGGCCATCACACCTGTTCTCCGATAACGGAACAAACCTGCGTGGCGCCTGTACTGAGCTGCAGCGATCGATGCAGGAACTGAACGCCGAAGAGCTGAAAAGCTACGGTGCTAACAAAGGTATGGAGTGGACTTTTATCCCCCCCGCTAGCCCCCATTGGGGTGGGGCGTGGGAGAGGCTAATTCGTAGCGTTAAAACGTCTCTTAAAGTAGTTTTAAATGAGCGTGCACCACGGGACGAAGTTCTAAGCACGCTTATGGCGGAAGTAGAGAATATAGTGAACAGTCGTCCCTTGATGCACGTCTCTGTAGAAAATGGAGGTGTGGAATCACTCACACCGAACCATTTCCTTCTTGGCACGTCGTCAAATCTGCCCACTATCGGTTCTTTTGACGGCTCTGACCTGTACCTGCGGAAACATTGGCGTACAGCTCAGCGGCTAACCGATATGTTCTGGCAGAGGTGGATGAAGGAGATCCTACCCGACCTCATACCAAGAAGGAAATGGCACGAGGAAAGTAAGCCGCTGCAGGTGGGCGACCTGGTTCTTGTTGTGGACCCGAACTCTCCTCGCAACATGTGGCCAAGAGGTTTGGTCACTCAGGTGTTCGCCGGTAAGGACGGGCGCATAAGGTTGGTGGAGGTGAAGACCAAGACTGGGACTTGGCGTCGGTCTACGGCACGCATCGCACCTATCTCTTTAGTTAATTAGTGCTGAGACAGCACTGGGGTGGGGAGTGTTGGCGATGCGCTCGTTATATCTGTACCTAGTTATATCTTATTTATGAAAAATCATGGTCATGTTAAATTAGATTTTAATTCCTTAGTATTAAGGTTGATATTTGTTTGTAGCATATCTAATGCAACTTGTTACTATGCGCCGCGGGGCAGTCCGCTGCTGGCCGCGAGCCTACGCACATACGCTCTCGCGACATTTTTTGTAATTGTGTTTTTCCGAAATACATCTTCGTGTTAGAACCTCGGCCTTTCCTTCATACGAACCCCATACAGTCAACACTAAGTATCAAAATAATATGAGTGCCGTATCGCTTCGGGGCGGTCTATCGTCCTACACTACCAAAACGTAATATCTAGAATATATGTAAAATTGAACCTTAATACTATGACGATACCGGTTGTTTTTCAATATGAATGTTGTACTGGCACGTGCTAACGCTCGAGCTAGCGGGTTTGCGATAATAGAGACAATGGCCTTTGTTTGAAAGATTATGGTTCGAAGCGAAAAGTTCACCTCAGAAGAGCCATACTATAATAGTTATGGTTTTAAAAAAGTGTTTTTCAATTAAAAGACATGTCAAAATCGCTTACCTTCTTTCAAGTTCTTTCTAATGCTAAAAAAAAACGAACTATAAACATAATTCGAAAACAGAAAAAAATCATGAGTATTTTCCCCATTTGTTCCTGCCCAACGTGATCGCCGCGATACATGAGGCGGGGACATATGGGAATGATTTAAATGAAGCGCCTATTCCCATCTGTGCCCGGCGGGGAGAAATAGAAATACACCATATCGAGCCATTCCTTATCCTACCTTTAAAAACATCTTTTTTAGGGTTCCGTACCCAAAGGGTATAAACGGGACCCTATTACTAAGACTCCTCTGTCCGTCTGTCTGTCACCAGGCTGTATCTCATGAACCGTGATAGCTAGGCAGTTGAAATTTTCACAAATAATTAATTTCTGTTGCTGCTATTACAACAAATACTAAAAACAGCATATAGTAAATATCTAAGGGGGGCTCCCATACAACAAACGTGATTTATTTGCTGGTTTTTGCGTAATGGTGCGGAACCCTTCCTGCGCGAGTCAGACTCGCACTTGGCCGGTTTTTTATTTTTTACATTAATTTAGGCACAGTGAGCCATTGACGAGTTTCGCTATCCACCATCCGTTCAGAGCAGCTGAATTGTACCTGATGATTTAGTTATCACATTAAAATAAATACGGGTATCGTCCAATACCAAGACTATGCGGCAGTAAATTAAATTTGTAAGATTTTATTGCATTAAATCAGGTATAAATTAGTCAAGAAATATACATAACTTGTCTAATTTACTTCTATCTATACGTAACGCCTATACGGCACGCAGACTACATGTTTAATCCAGGAATATTATTTAGAATATAAAATCATGATTATATTTATTTGATTAAGAATGAGATTATTCTTATTCAATTTTTTCACATACGAATTATTTCCGATCAAAATTATTTGAATAATTTTGACGGGAATAAAATCAACATGATTTTATTCTTAGGAATTCTTATTTAAATAATGATTTTATTCTTGAATGCCCAACACTGCTTACTAAGTATGTATGTATCTATTTAATTTAATCAAAACTATTTCACCTACCAATGTTATAGATACCCAATGAATATGTATAATGAATTCTGCCCTAGTAGCACGGTCGCATTTTTATCGTTTATCACCATGCCTGTCACGTTCTAACAAGTATGTAAGTGCGAAAGTGACGGGCATAGTGATAGTCGATAAAAATGGAACCGTGCTGAGCCCCCTGGTATGAAAGATTTGTAGTATTAAAATAAGTTTATAACTGCTATAGATATATATTTTCTGATCGCTGCATTAAGCGGTACAAGGTAAATTACGACTTAGCTCATACAACTCACCGCATCTGAAAACATTTTAAACTAAAGTCTATTTTTTATTCGGTAGACTAAAATGACATTTCATAGTATGAACATCATGTGTCATTTCATTTCATACTATGAAATGTCATTTTAGTCTACCGAATAAAAAAATAGACTTTAATTGCTTATTATAAAATAAGCTCATAATAACTAGTACATATGTCATTTGTTAACAATGGTAAAATATCTACCACAATCCGCTAGCGCATGTATCTTTATCACAAAGTGATTTATTTTTTAAATCACTTAAGATAAATTATACCTAACCTAACTAGGTACCAGTAAAATTACTAGTTAGGTGAAAATTTTTCTTTAAATCAGTCTTTAATCTGTAGGTACCAAGTGTGAACCCGAAAATAAAAATAATAATCTAAGTAGCATAAAATATAACTAAATAATAGCAGATATTACTAGGATATGATGTTGTTTACTTGCAACCCCTTTTCTAAAAATTTCTAAACTAGAATTGCTCCGAAATTAACAAAAACAATAGGAACACACAGGTATAAAGATAAACAAAGGAATGGCCGCGCTGCGGCTGACGCTCGAAAATAATACTGTAATCGCTCACTTATGTTTTCAATCTTAGCTTAAGGACTCAAAGTACAATATTGTTTGAATTGACAATAAGCGAAGTTACCGGCAAAAAAACTTGTTTGTGCTGGAGGCTTCATAGACCGCCCATGCCAACCACGGTTATTCAATAATAAGTCGAATTTAAGTCTGCGTAAAGATTACAATCGTTTGAACTGGTTGAAAACCTTATTATGAGGTAACAGAATAGACTGGGTTTTTATTTCGGTTACCGGTAACAGGGGTTAACTCGATCTGATACGGTTACCGAATCAAAGTGTTACCTTATCAGACGGTTACCGTTATGGTAGGGGTTTTTATAACCACTTCTAAAATAACCCTATAAAAAACCCCGGTTAAGGTAACCGGTTCCGGTCCCTGGACACGAATTTTAAGACAAATATACTTAATTGTTAAGAACGTATCTACTGATAGATATTTTCGTATTTATACCTATATGTTAACGTTTTTAATAAAACAATTCTAAACGAAATCATAAAGTATATTAGCAATTTCTATCTACACCTTAAATAAATTAAAGCCTTTTACAAAATTATGCTTAAGATTAGTACAAAACGTTTTATAAATATCAGATGTTTAATGGCATTCAACTTATAATGATAAGTGGCTGATGTCTTATAAAATAATCAATCATTGTTCTTTTGGATTTAACGTTTGCAAAACGATTTTTTATTATTCGTACTTCTTTTCAGGCAGAGATATATCAAATCAATTTTACAACTTGACATAGACCAGCAAGATGTTTTAATGAATTACGTATTACTTTTCTAACTTTTTGGCAATTTAAAGTAATAGTTTAAATTTTTTGACACCTATACTTTGCAAAAAATTGTTAAATTTTCATAGCATTCATCAATCATCATCTATGAATCTATGCCAATCAGGCATTTATCATCTCTTTGGCATAGACTCAAAGTGCCACTGTAATCCTAAGTGGGCGTGCTGTCATCGGAGTGCCAACTTTTTCTGTGTTCATAAATGACTTCGTCGTAACTCGGCGGTGGGGGGATGTGGCCAGTCCTGGTCTTGGCTTGACCAGCTGTGGGTTTACTGACCAGTTTGTCTTCTTCCGCCTCTTCGGGGATGGAGTCTCGACGGCGCGTGTCGTATTCACTGAGGACGGGCTGCGAGATGTTGTTGCGTTGGGTCAGTTTTGGAGCACTGTTTGCGAGCTGGAAAGAAGATGTTGACGTTCAGATTACACAACGTACTTTATACTAACGATATTGATAGGATGGTTGTCCATAATTTCCATCTAGTCTTAACAGGCTGCACATCTTAATAATGGCATTCCCTAAAGCCGGGTTCACATTTGTCTGTCGTGTTGTGTTGTGATGCATCAGAACGGTATCGGTTTCATACATAGTTGCGTTCACATTTCTCTGATGCCGTGTGTTGTGACGGTGTATGAAACCGATACCGTTCTGATGCATCACAACACAACACGACAGACAAATGTGAACCCGGCTTAAAAATAACAGTAGGTACCAATCACCGAAGAAGGGAGAAGCAGAAGAATAAGAATGGTTTTTGCATGAAATAAATGAAATGAAATTAAATGAAGCATAATCTTAGGCAATGCTAAGATGTCACGAAGTGGAAGTACAAACCTATTAAACCAAGTAACAATATTGTTATATTAAAGACATCTAAACTGAAAGTAGGTATATTGCTGTAATTAATACTTGAAACTATTTTTAAACTTCAGGCCTTCAACCTCATCAAAGCAAGTATGCTTTTGCGCTAATTATAGTGTATTATTAACTGATAAGGAAATGTACCTACTAAATAACTGAAAAAGATAACTAAATCCATACTAATATTATAAATGCGAAAGTGTGTCTGTCTGTCTGTTACCTCTTCACGCTTAAACCGCTGAACCGATTTAGTTGAAAGGGTATAGCCGGGTAAGCATGGCCAAACTGCCCTTAGCGAAAAAAACAATTTCCTTTTACTGGATTATTAACCTATGTATATGTAGTACTTTCACCAAATATTAAGCCTGAAATGCTTCAGATTTAAAAAAAAAATGCAAAAAAAGAAAAATCATTTTTATTTTATTACAGCCAAAGTAATAATCCGATTTCTTTGTAATTTGGGTATGTTGTATATACAATTAAGGTCGCTTTCTGAAAAAAATAATATTGAATTATCTCTTAAAATAATAGTAAAAAATTGAGATGAAAATTTTCAGAAAAATAAAAAAAATACGTGCGAGATAGCGACAGTTACCAAATTTACATATTTTATGTAGAATTTAATAATGTTTAACATATATTTTTTTCAAAAATTAAAATCGGGATTAACAGTGTGAAAAACTCGAATTTGTAACATCCCATAATACTCTCTCTTCATACAAGCAAAGCTAAGTAGTCATAAACGAATGAAGTATATTGTGAACGCAGTCTTTACGAATTTGAATTTAGAATGTGACGTATTTTATTCATCAAAGGAACAGACATTTTTCAATCGTTAACGCTCTGTATAAAATTCGTGCCTATTTTCCTGTTCCCGCGCTTTTTTTAGGGTTCCGTAGTCAAATGGCAAAAAACGGAACCCTTATAGATTCGTCATGTCTGTCTGTCTGTCCGTCTGTCTGTCCGTCTGTCTGTCCGTCCGTATGTCACAGTCGCAGCCACTTTTCTCCGAAACTATAAGAACTATACTGTTGAAACTTGGTAAGTAGATGTATTATGTGAACCGCATTAAGATTTTCACACAAAAATAGAAAAAAAAAATTTTTTGGTGTTCCCCATACTTCGAACTGAAACTCAAAATTTTTTTTTCATCAAACCCATACGTGTGGGGTATCTATGGATAGGTCTTCAAAAATGATATTGAGGTTTCTAATATCATTTTTTTCTAAACTGAATAGTTTGCGCGAGAGACACTTCCAAAGTGGTAAAATGTGTGTCCCCCCCCTGTAACTTCTAAAATAAGAGAATGATAAAACTAAAAAAAATATATGATGTACATTACCATGTAAACTTCCACCGAAAATTGGTTTGAACGAGATCTAGTAAGTAGTTTTTTTTTTATACGTCATAAATCGCCTAAATACGGAACCCTTCATGGGCGAGTCCGACTCGCACTTGGCCGCTTTTTAAATCTCTGAATGCCGTTCGCCACTAGCCGCATACAGCCACGGAGTTTAAGGTCCGCGCTCAGCGAAATAAGTCGCGTTCTAAATTCAAATTGCGTTGGGAATATAACTTTCTAGTATAACGTATAAGTTATTTTGTATGAAGAGAAGGTATTATGGGATGTTACAAATTCGAGTTTTTAACACTGTTAATCCCGATTTTAATTTTTGAAAAAAATATATGTTAAACATTATTAAATTCTACATGAAATATGTAAATTTGATAACTGTCGCTATCTCGCATGTATTTTTTTTATTTTTCTGAAAATTTTCATCTAAATTTTTTACTATTATTTTAAGAGATAATTCAATATTATTTTTTTCAGAAAGCGACCTTAATTGTATATACAACATACCCAAATTACAAAGAAATCGTATTAGTACTTTGGCTGTAATAAAATAAAAATGATTTTTCTTTTTTTGCATTTTTTTTTTAAATCTGAAGCATTTGAGGCTTAATATTTGGTGAAAGCACTATATATACATAGGTTAATAATCCAGTAAAAGGAAATTGTTTTTTTCGCTAAGGGCAGTTTGGCCATGCTTACCCGGCTATACCCTTTGGTATGAAGATAGTTTGAGTCCCGGGAAAGGAAGGTCATAGGATACTTTTTATCTCAGAACTCACCCCTTAAGGGGGTGAGAAGGGGTGTGGAAATTTGTATGGGCAATCAATAACCGCTGAACCGATTTAGTTGAAATTTGGTATAGAGATAGTTTGAGTCTCGGGAAAGGACATAGGGTAGTTTTTATCCCAAAAATCTCCCTTTAAGGGGGTGAAAAGGGGGTTGTATGGGGAATCGTTAAAAGCAGATTGGGTAAAAATAAGCTACGCAAATTACTAACTCCATGCAGACGAAGTCGCGGGCAAAAGCTAGTAACTGATACATAAAAAAGCGGCCAAGTGCGAGTCGGACTCGCCCATGAAGGGTTCCGTATTTAGGCGATTTATGACGTATTAAAAAAAAACTACTTACTAGATCTCGTTCAAACCAATTTTCGGTGGAAGTTTACATGGTAATGTACATCATATATTTTTTTTAGTTTTATCATTCTCTTATTTTAGAAGTTACGGGGGGGGGGGGACACACATTTTACCACTTTGGAAGGGTCTCTCGCGCAAACTATTCAGTTTAGAAAAAAATGATATTAGAAACCTCAATATCATTTTTGAAGACCTATCCATAGATACCCCACACGTATGGGTTTGATGAAAAAAAAATTTTTGAGTTTCAGTTCGAAGTATGGGGAACCCCAAAAATATATTGTTTTTTTTCAATTTTTGTGTGAAAATCTTAATGCGGTTCACAGAATACATCTACTTACCAAGTTTCAACAGTATAGTTCTTATAGTTTCGGAGAAAAGTGGCTGTGACATACGGACGGACAGACAGACGGACAGACAGACGGACAGACAGACGGACAGACAGACAGACAGACATGACGAATCTATAAGGGTTCCGTTTTTTGCCATTTGGCTACGGAACCCTAAAAATGGATAACAAAGTGGCCATGCCAATTTGCGTCTAAGGTATATAGTCAATAGCTAAAAATATTCATAATCCATATTCTCAATAAAAATACAATAAAAACATTCAATGCAAGAGTTGCCGAGTAGTTTTACTACAGAAAATTTAATTCTCCAGAAGTATATTCCCCTAAAATTAAGGGTTTTGAAAAATGCCTATATCTTTTGGAATTTTATACAGATCCGCGGGCGACGGCAGCTGTAAACTAAAGGCTTGGCCAAACACAGAGCGCGACGCAGCGCCGCGTGATGCCGCCGCGATGACTGTTCAAACAGGGCGCGCGCGGACCGCGCTCTCAACACGCCCTCATCACGCGCGGGAACGCGGCGCGGCCGCGCGCTACCGCTCGCTGCCTAACGTCCGATCCGACTGATGTGATCAAGCGCGACGCGGCGGCCCGCCGCGTCCCGCCGCGTCCGCGCGGCGCAGCGCTGCGCGGACGCAAGGGGCCGCGCGGTGCGGGGCGCGACAGAAGCGGGGAGTGATACCGGCGGGACGCAGTTTGTTTGACGTCGGTAACCTGTTAGCATGTGCCGCGGTCGCGCGGCGCGGACGCGGCGCTGCGTCGCGCTCTGTGTTTGGCCAAGCCTTTACACAAGGATATAGTCTATTGATCAGAATGACTGTTAGTTCAAATCGGTAACATTCCAGGTCTGTATTAGGGACCTATAAAGTCAGGACATGGTACGGGAAAATGTAGGTCGTGCCGCAAATTTGGCTTTCTCAATACGGGAAGTATATGACTCGTAAAGCACTGGCAGTAAGTTTGGGTTTTGCGCTGCCGCACCGAATGTGTTAATATCAATAACAGAGTGATGACGATGGTTAAATAGCTTTGACACATAATCAGTGATATAAATTTGCATCAATGCGTCAGTGTTAAGATAGTAAACAAATACCTACAGCATTCAAGGTAGTGTTTGTGTTAGTTTTTGTTGATAAAATATAGAACCAGAACTCATCTCATTCGTTATAGGAATTAGACAAGTCTATCATGTCTAAGCAATTAAGTGTAAATAAAACTAATAAGGTAAAAACGTACTGGTGCTCGACGCGGTACCAGTAGACTGTACATTAAGTCATTGTCAATAGAGGTGACAGCAGGACACCAGCAGGGTGTCATCTATTGGGCATTAGCATGTCGAGCACTAGTACGTTTACCTTACTACCAAATATTGTAATGCGTAAGTTGAGTAGTCTAACGCTACGGCTTACGTAGGCGAACAACGCGCGAACGCGGCGCGGCGCGGCGCGGCGCGGCGAGGATGAAACAAACCGTTGATACGTTCCCATTGCCATTGCCATTTTTTCCGCCATCTTGGGCTTTTTCAAAAAAAAATTTTTTTCATGGGAATCTAGAGGCCTCTATCTTTAGGCATGCCAAATCTCGGCGCGCTCGGACCAACTTGAAAAAATTAAAAAAAAAAGTCGGCCATTTTGAAAATTTTCAAATGCAGAAATATTTCCCTCGAGGCCCTCTATGACATTTGGTCGAGCACCCGCCACCTATCTGGCACCGTT
Organism: Cydia amplana; assembly: GCF_948474715.1. Classification (NCBI taxonomy): domain Eukaryota; kingdom Metazoa; phylum Arthropoda; class Insecta; order Lepidoptera; family Tortricidae; genus Cydia; species Cydia amplana. The sequence goes on from NC_086072.1 coordinate 17,722,968, forward strand.
TAAAAGTTGCCATACAAAATAAAAGTGGCCAGATTTTCCGCAATTGAAACATTTTTCAAAATTTTTTTTCTTCTTACGAATCTAGGGGACCCCGAGTTTCCGGGAGCGAAATTTCAGCGCGCTAGGACAAACTTGAAAAAATTAAAAAAAAAAAGTTGGCCCGATTAAAAAAAATGGCGGCTTCAAAAACTGCCAGGATCCCTCTATGACATTTGGTCGAGCACCCCCCACCTAGGTCTTACCGTTTGACCGGGCCGTCAAACATTTTTCTGACCGAGAGCGGTAGACCAAAAGTCGGATTTTTCTGGAGGTCATCAGACCGACCTCTATACGACAGTACTAAAGTCAAACACCCCACGAACCTCCTTCTGGAAGAACAATCATGTCAATCAGTCAGTCGGGTTCCCAAAAAGTTCCCATACGTTCGCGCGTTTTTCGCCTTCGTAAGACGTAGCGTAAGAGAAAAATCATGCCAGCAATCGTTTCAGTATTCGTTTTACAGCTCAAGTAGATGGCGCTGTACTGCCAACAACCATTATATGAACACTGGAAATATCCATCATTTAAACATACATTTTTGACAACCAGATTTTCCGTGTCCACCGCGTTCCCTCTCTTTGCCTTTATATATCTGGGGCAAAGGTCTGTTACAGGGATGTTGCGAATATCCGCATCCGCATCCGCAACCGCGGAACTTCCGCATGATTTTCAACATCCGCATCCGCATCCGCATCCGCATAAAATCGATGCGGATTTAATGCGGATGCGGATGTGGAACAGGTCGGTACAGGAACGTCTTAGCATTGGCGTAAGTGCTAGACTGCTAGGTAATTTAGTCATTAACCAAAAAAACCTATTAGAAATGAGCAGTCAAGCATGAGTGGGACTTAATGTACGGAACCCTTGGAACGCGAGTCCGACTCGCATTTGGCCGGTTTTTTGAAATAAAAATTACTAAAATGTAATATTTGACGTTTTTTATGTATCTATCTTGACATCCGCATCCGCATCCGCATCCGCGGATGTGAGCCTTTATAAATCCGCATCCGCATCCGCATCCGCGGATGTCAAAAAATCGGCATCCGCAACATCCCTGGTCTGTTAACACATTTACTGCCAAGAACCCGCAAGGTACGCTCATTATGTATTGAAAATGAGGCGCTTGGTACTTAAGGTATGAGAGCATGTGATTGGAAGCCGGTGGCCAATCTCTAGCGCTAACCGCACAAGGTACTCCTTCGAGTCAGAACCTTGTGAGTTGTGGGGGTTTTCAGCTATAACTCGATGTTACAAAACATAAGTACCTTATAAAGCTGTGGCGGCGGTCTATTCGACAGCATGGAATTGAAAATGTGTCCTTTGCGGTGCTAATGGCCAATCTCTAACTCTAATCATAGCAGATCAGAAAGATTATTTGAAGTCTTCAATTATACCTCGATGTTACAAAACGTAGGTACCTTATAAAGCTGAGGCGGTGGTCTATTTGACAGCATGGGATTAGAAATGTGTCCTTTGCCGTGCTGATGACCGATCTCCAGAGCTGACCGCAGAAGGTCCACCTTCGAAGCTGAGCCTTGTGGGGTCTTCGGTGATATCTCGATGTTGCTGCAGCGACGCTGGCTGTTGCTGCCGCTGCGACTGCGGTAGAGCTCATTTATGTCGCCTTGAGATAACTGGAAATTTATTGGGGAGTGTTAATAAGGTTCTTTACTGGTTGCAACTCAATTAATTTACATCTAATTCATATAGAATACTTATTTTTAGAACAAGTGTGAACTCATGAAGAATAAGAAATATTGATGAGATAATGGAGGTTTCTTCCTACCACTGTTAAATAAGTAGGTACATACTGATGATAAACGTACAACAAAACTACATGCGTTAAAACTTTAAAATGGTTTACAATGTAACTAGAACTCCGTATACAAGTACAGAGAGTTTTTGAAATTAGGTCAATAAATAAAAATCATCTTTTCGGCTTAGCCATATTCTAGTCAGTATTATAATTTATAAATAATTTACCCTAGCTCTCGATCCTCTGGGCAAGGAATGCAGTGATCCCAGCGGATTGAATCGCGTGATGATGTGCAGTCTCTCGAGGGATATCATGGTCTCAGCATCTTTCCTCAATGGCTCTCCGTTCAGCTTGTCGCCTTCGCCACTTTCTGGTGGTAAAATAATATTAGGTTTTATTTTTAAGTTAAGGATAGGACTAATAAAATTAATGTTTCTTAAATGGCAGTTGAGAGTAATAAAAGAAGTTACAGATATACTAAAAACAATAGCAGGAACAGCAACCTTTTGGGTGACAGATTGTATGGGATTAGAAAACTATAGTAACAAAAAGCTAATAAATATAATTTGCTAACTTTGCACAACCTGCAGTGGTGGCGGTGAAACACACCACTGTCCGTCTAGGCTACGTTTGTACCATATAGACTCAGTTTAGAAGGGACTCTATACGTACTAGTCTATACTAATTGTACCTAAAATTTATTTGTAAAATGTGGCAGTTTTGTAAGTTGTAACCCTTTGAACGCCACGCTTATCGCGCGCGGCGCGTCATATTGAACCTTGTCGGAATGTACGAAGATTGATATTGGGCTGTAGCCGCGCTAGCCAGATGTCTTTGGCGGTCAAAGGTTTACACAGTAGGTATCCTCTCATACGGTCGTCGATCAATTCTTACTCACCATTGTCTTGTTCACAAGGCCGTCCCAGTGAAGTCATGTTGATGTGTCTGAGCCAGAAATAATGCAGCAGCCCATATATTATGCCTCCCAGGAACGCGATCAGGCCCATGTAGCGGAATGCTTCTCTGGTCCCGAGTGAAGCGATGAGCAGCCCGCCGCCGAAGCTGCCGCTGCCTCTTCCTAAAATAAAAAGAAAAGCCGAACAATAAGATTATTTGAATTTATTTACATATTATTGCTTTTTCGGATTTAGCTTCGTTTCTTCTTTTTACTGTTGGAATCTGTTTTCCAAAACACGTTAGAGTTAGTCCAAGGAAAGCTGCAACGATGTTGATAGCACACGCAATGCAAGTGTTATTTTAACCGTCAATGAAATTATGACGTATAGTATAAATAACACTTGCAATGCATATACTATCAAAATCGATGCAGACTTTTCTTGGTCATTTCTAACAAATTCTAACTCTATCTATACCTACCGTTTTAACTTTTGTATGATTTAAGAAAAATGAATCATTTTTTGCGACTAATTTAGAAGTACATCAAAAACCCTAAAAAGTGTTTGTTATACTTTTTATTATTGTTTTACAAGCATTTCGCCTGTTTCCAACATTAGTCTCGTAGTTAAATTGAAAAGAGTTATTTTGCCTTCTTAATATTTACTAAAATACAAACTAGGTACGCGAAGTTAAATCAGAAGATTAAAAAAATTTACAACTCAATGTTTTTACATGACGTCAACAATTTTAATCATGTGTATTTAAGATTTTAGATTTTAGAGAAGTTAGCAGAACGATTATGTTCTTACCGTTATTATTTGCCTGGCGATACTGTGAACCGGTGGATTTAATCGATAACATGATACAAAGTTGTTACGTCTTATGAAGGTGATGGTTGACTTCGTCGAATCATAGGTAGGTACATGGTTACTACTTAGGCACAGTTAAAATATTTACTTGGGGCAGGCGTGTCTCACTCCGCAATTTCGTCGCTATGCTACAGGTAGCTAAAAGTACATCCGTTCCGGCCCCAATTTCGGGGAAAGCCATAAGCCGCGCGTGGCGCTGTCGCCACCTAGCGGCCATATCTGTGCTGATCGTAACAGACGCGTTTTGTTAGAAAGTGAGTCTTCTGTACTTAGTACCATTAATATTTATTCTGTGCTTGGGGGAATGTTATCTAGCAAACATCAATTGAGCTGGTTACCTACCCGTGCGACCTAATTATAATAATGCACTCCACACCTATCTAAAGTAATCTAAACTAAAAACTAAATCGGTTATAAACTTAAAAAATAGTAAATATAGTAGTATGACTACTTAAAAAAGAAATCAAAATATTTACATATAATAATTTGATTTGTTCCCTATTTGGCTAAGCGCCACTGCACCATCCCACTAACCCGGGTTTAAGCGGTTAATCCGTTAACACAGTGTCAAATTGTACTGGTAACCATGGTAACTCCAGGTTTAACCGGTAAACCCCGGGTTAGTGAGATGGTGCAAGTAGCGCTAAATCGTTTAGTTTAATAAATAAAAAATGCGAGTGATTACAGTACAATCAAACAACAAACAAGCAAGCATCTAGATCTCAGTCGTACCCAGCTTTTAATCTTATTATTAGCTCCATTACCCAGTTCCCTCATTTACTTATTATGCAAGCGTCTCAAAGGAACTCACCAAGGCTGAAGTGGGCCATCCCGAGCACTCCAATGAGCGTGGCTAAAAGGTTCTTAGGGGCCAGCATAGCGCAGTAAGTTGCCGCCGCCACCCACATCAAGTGGACGGAAAGCGACTCCATGGCCTCGAAGGGGAAACACCACCAAGAGTTCCTGTTGAAACAAAGAGAAAACCAGTCACCTAAATGTAAAGATGAGGGAAAACAGTGTCATTTCTAAAAGGTATTTAAAGATTGAACAAGATAAAAAGCACGTGTGTAAAGGCAAGACCAAGGACAACTAAAATGTTACATACAACATATAAAAAAGGTAGCAGTCAAGTCAAATAAGAAACTTAAACAAAATCTTGACTAGATTATGAAAGATTAAACTCTTAAAATCTGACGTAACGATAAAAAGTAGACAGGAAATAAAGTGCAACAAATGCCGAAAATCGGTCAAAACTTTTCAATTGCCTAGCCTTTTCATAGGGGTTTTCCCATTGGTATTAAAACATACCCAAAAAGAAACAGGAACATACCCAGCCATGAGTAACTGAAATAGTAATGCCAGCAGAATTAAGGAAGTGTGGTTGACTCATTGAGACACTTTATTTCGATTACTTCATGTTAGTTCTACCATCATAACATTGTATCTGTATTATTCTGTAGGACAATAAAGCTAAACTCCGGATACTAGTATGATGTCTCATCTTTATTGAACCTATGTGATATAATGCCACGTACATGTACTTACTTTCAAATGTTTCACGTGACATTTAGGAACGTGTGATTTTAGAGTGTGATATCTACCGATATAATTAAACAATTTTTTGAAAAGATGTGTCCCGTCGAGTTTGTTGCCGGTCCCATATTGGGATACCCTCCTCCAATTGAGGGGGGACTTAAATCTTCTCGGGGCAGAGGTGTAGGGTTTAAGCCGGTCTACCTAGCTTTATTTGACGTTCATAAGCGCATTGTAATTATGCCTACTTGAATAAACTATCTTTTATCTTTATCTTATCTTATCTTAATAATCTGATTTGAAATTTATTATAGCACATAGGTAATCTGTTTCTAATTGAAGGATTATTTCTCTTTGTTTAGTCCAGTTCAATGTCTTGAACCAGTGACTTGTAATGTGTAGACGTGTATTATATAGTCCTCCCACATTCTGTCGTTGTGTTCATAAACTTGACAATGCCCCTGGATACATTAATTCTGTAAATAGAGTTAAAGGATGCATCGTTCTATCTGCTGATGAAGATGAAGATAAAACTCCACAAGTGTCTGCTAGGTTTTACAGAACAGAATTGAAATTTACAGATGTAAGTTATACAAATAATGTGTTAATAACTGTGATTCAAATATTTGATGCAGCCTGAGATGGAGAATAGTCGTTCCAAGAATAGTCAACATTTTATTATATTCTCTGTTATGATTCTTGGTAGTTCATTATCGCCGAGAATGGAAGGCAAAAAAAGTCATCTGATTTCTGGTATTTTACTGAATTCTGAGTATTGATTAACAGAAAAAAATCGCACATTTTTGCAAATCGGTTCTCTTCTCTTGAACTTTCAAGGCATTTTAGCTCCCAATTAATATTCGATCGGTTGTCTAGTGCACGGTTAGTAGTGTTACCTGAAGTTACTCGTAGCACATTTTAAGTTTAAGCTGACATTGAAACAAGTGGTTCTAATTTTCGAAAGTGTCTGTGTTGTCCTGAACTCCTTAACCACGTTATAAATAAACGACGAAATTATAAAGTTTTTTCAAGTTTCCACAACCTATTACGTACAACAATAGCAGTAATACAGATTAAACAACAACTATCTACAATATTGATGCACTTGTGTATTTGATACGACACCACTTAGCTCCTTGCCATCTTTAGCTAAGATGGACAAGACAACGGCATGTAAGAACTGATTGACTATTACAAACATGCCATTGCCAAGGTCTTGCCAAGTATTTCACATTGCTACAAATTGTAAAATAGCTGACACCCACAGTGTTTCCTTTAGATAACCGGCATTGTTATATCGTTGTCTGTCAGATGAATGTGATACGTATTACCGGGTACCGGACTTTGTTTAAATACGTCTCCCTAAGGGCTTCCAAGATAGCTTCAGAATCTTCAGATGATGTATTGCTGGAAAGTTGCAAAGGATCACCAATATTAGGTACATTATTATTTTATTCCGAGATATCTAATTCAGAATACAAGTAAATAACATTCAAAATTACACAAATAAAGTCACACTTAGTGTCCCTATACCGCGTTCTAGCAACATCAATCAATGAGACCTACATAAATCGACTTGGCATGACCAGGGCCATCCGGATTAACCTTTAAATATAGTAGAAACTGCTTAGGGCCCTCGTCGGACATTGAAATGTTTCCTAGAGTACAGTATATATTGAAGACCAATGGTCATGAGAAGAATGGCATTGCCTGGGATGGATAATCGGGCCCTAGGTATGACTTTGGTGGTACGTAGGTATGTTACCTCATTTGATGGTTGAGACTCAAGACTCCGTCTGTAAGTTCTCATATACCTCACGCTCCTGCTTTTATTTGACACGCAGGGTCCAACCTCGCATGTTTTTGTTTGTTGTCATAAAGCTTCTCTTTCTACAACGGCAACGGGACTTCATGTATTGAGAATCAATTGTAAGATGGTCTCCTAGGGACTTACTCTATGAAGGAGTAGCCGACGAGCCTGGCAGCGTGCGAGAAGAAGGCTACGATGATCACGTTGACGTGTCCCATGCGCGCCGTGATGGCGTCAGCGCCGTACAGGAATGGGATGCTGCTCAGCGTGCCCACTGTCACTGTTATCCCTGAACAAATACGTAAGAAATTTGTATGATTTAGAAAAAAATAAGAACATGAGCAAAAAAATTTATCATTTATCTATAACTACTAACTTCAAAAACCCAGGGTCTGATATATCTGACTTTATTAAGACCCGTTGTACAATTTAATAATGTGTAAAAATCGCGAAAGTTCAAATCAGTGATATCTGACTTTGTCCATAATCTAAGTAAGAATCGTTAATTTTAATTACAGATCAGTCGAGCCTCCGACCAACCATTTTCAACAAAATTACTAGAACTCAGATAAATTTTGAAAGAGACTTTGAGTAGGTACATTTTTAAATTTTTTTGATTAGTGGATGTAAAACGAAAAAAGAAAGTGCTCAATGTTTGTCTCCGATTTCTGTTATAATAATTATTGCTACACTTACCTAACAGGAAGTTTGGTGCCCCCAATTCCTTCAAATACAGGAAAAGATAAGATTCAATAAAACCCCAGAAATTGCCCAAGGCAAACAGGAAAAATATGAAAATTATAATGTGCGGCATCTTTATGATATTCACTAGGTCGTGTAGCAAATTATCTGCAGGCAATTTCGCCCCTAGTGGCATCACAGCTACCGTTATAGCTGATATCAAGAGCAACACGTCGTACGTGTAAAATGCAGCGGAATAGTCCGTGTAACCTGCAATCAACAAACCGATGTAAACACAACAAACTATTGACATATGATAACGATTACGAGATGGCGTTAACTCACCGACTTGTTTGCTCCTCATATCTATAAGCATGCCAGTTATAGGAGAGAATATAGCCATGCCGATACTCGAGAATAGTCTTTCTCGGCCAAAGTCACCGCCGTATTTCTGTATCATTGTTAGAGCAATCGGATCCATGATGGTTACAGTGGCGGATAACATGATGGTTCCCATAAATCTCAGGAAGAAGTAGATATAGAACGTTTTGTCGTCGCTTTCTTTATAATCTGGTGGGCAAATATCGGGGCCGCCTTTCCTGTAATATTCCGATGATAAATCACACTTAATCTTTTGATAGCCTCTATATTTACAATAGATAAATGGTAAAATATAAGTACTTTAGAATAGAAAAACATGTAATACTAAATTACCTGAAGTCACATTTTTGGACTATGCAGTCACGGGATATTTTCTCGAGTCTTTGTTGCGACAATTTGGTCATGTTGTGCGTCATCACTAGACCTCCACATCTTAGGTCCTCCTTGTCTAATGCTGTTATGTTTACGCCTTGGTCTATGAGGAGTTTTTCACCGAATCTTGTTTTGAAATCGGTAATTGTTTCGTTTTCATCCTGAAACAGAAAATATTATTTGGACAGGTTCCTTATTTAGGTAAGCACCAAATGAGTACGTAGTGTGACTACGTTAGTCTTTATATTGATTCACCTCACTAACTAATACCTACATCCTGAAAGCAGACACAACTCTATCCTATTTGGCACCCGAAACAAATTCTGATAATGAATTCAGAAGCAAAGATAATGGCGAAATAGGCGAACAAATGCGAATACAACACGATAGGACGGTTGAACAACTTGCTTCGCTCCTCAGTTAGGTATCTACTAACAAGAATCGAAACATGGCAAATTCATAATGATCAACCGAATGATTAGTACCTACCTACCTGCCCTTAACTTTCTAGCTAAGCTCGAAAACAATCTAAGAGACGTGATAAGACGGGAATTTTAAAGAATGCTTACCCTCTCCATTTCTATGCCTAGTTGTTCCTTCGGATCTCCAAGATCTTCGTGCACTTCCACGAGGAAGAAAGCTGCATCATTATAGTCCTCGTCATCAGTAATATTGAACAAGCTAAAATCATTAAAATTAGTATTAATACATTTTTAGGGTTCCGTAGCCAAATGGCAAAAAACGGAACCCTTATAGATTCGTCATGTCTGTCTGTCTGTCCGTCTGTCTGTCCGTCCGTATGTCACAGCCACTTTTCTCCGAAACTATAAGAACTATACTGTTGAAACTTGGTAAGTAGATGTATTCTGTGAACCGCATTTTAAGATTTTCACACAAAAATAGAAAAAAAACAATAAATTTTTGGGGTTCCCCATACTTCGAACTGAAACTCAAAATTTTTTTTTTCATCAAACCCATACGTGTGGGGTATCTATGGATAGGTCTTCAAAAATGATATTGAGGTTTCTAATATCATTTTTTTCTAAACTGAATAGTTTGCGCGAGAGACACTTCCAAAGTGGTAAAATGTGTGTGTGTCCCCCCCCCCTAACTTCTAAAATAAGAGAATGATAAAACTAAAAAAAATATATGATGTACATTACCATGTAAACTTCCACCGAAAATTGGTTTGAACGAGATCTAGCAAGTAGTTTTTTTTTAATACGTCATAAATCGCCTAAATACGGAACCCTTCATGGGCGAGTCCGACTCGCACTTGGCCGCTTTTTTTATTAAATAAAGGTTGTCCATCGCCATTCAGCGTGGTAACTGGTATATAACGCGGCTTAAGTTATAATTATTGAAGTGAAAACTTCTTTAGCGGCGCTGGGCACTTTTTGAGGTGGGGAAAAAATGATAAACTCGAGACAGCGTAAGGCGATCACGTGACCGTAAGGTTTAGATGGCCACTCATTTAGATGGCATTTAAATCAATAAAGAAAAACTCAATGACATTACATGAAAAAGGTTCTAATCTTGTACGGGCTGAAATACGAGGATCTCACAGTTACATTCAAACTTTATATCACTCAAATATAATTCAATAAAGTTACACTACATCTTGATGAAATCGCTAATAAAAGTGAACTCTAGTACTGGTGAATAACACTCAAAAAATCATGACCAAATATATTTAGATGCGAGGTCTGCAAGGTAACTTTACAATTTCTATTCGAATTTTAAACAATTAACGCTACAAATTTGAATTTCAAATTTTAAACAAGCTCACTGGCCAGCAATTTCGGAACTAAAGTTTTTCAATAGAAAGGAGGATGGGTCAATTATACATAGCAGACATTTTGGACTAGTCATTGAGTTTTCACTTCTGTCGCCACTCCCGGAGTGCAACCCGTTTTTTTTTTCGTACTTTATTGCACACACGCCTGATCTGTATAAATGTTTTAAAATCTAATTAAAAAAGGAGGTTCAAAAAAATACCAATGATGTTCTTAATTTTGTTCCGTTTTTAGCATTTTTTTCTCTCTAGATATTTTAATTTGCATATGCTAATTGTTTTGACGTAGATAATTATAATGCCACTGTAATTATACCTACATTACCTACTACGTCGTAAATGATCACAAGTTTCATACGTCTATCTACAATTAAATCTATTTTATCTCTGTTTGCTCCGAATGATTCTCGGTAGGCAGACACCATAAAAAGTCATTGTCGAACATACATATTGACTTAAATATAATAATCTCGAAGTATACTACTGTCATATGCTTTTTTTATCATGAAAATAAATATAATTACATGAGAATTACTACGAAAACAGACTTAGGGAAAATAGAGAATTGTTACAGTTTCCTGATTTAAGTAGTTAAGATATGTCCTATAACTCCTATAAGTAGTACTTACAACTTCACAAGGCAGGCAGCTCATACCTACGTTTTTTTACCTCATACATCTATTCATCATCATACAGATGGCTATTAACTTCAGCAAAAGTTTAAAAACACTAATAAAGGAAGACTCACGTTAGACCGGACCGTGTCCGGGCCGGAGCTTCTGGAGCTTCGTTTTCTATGGAAAGCTTCACGTGATCATCGGTTATCTGACTTATCTTTCATAGAAAAGTAAGCCCCGGAAGCTCCAACCCGGACACGGCCCGGTCTAACATGAGTCATCCTTAAGCCCTTTTAACAGACTTGAGTCATTGATTCATTCATTCCTGATTCCCAACTTTAGGAAAGTGATAATTTAAACATACACTTAAGTACCAAGTGGAATTAAAAATTTTCTAAGAATGCAAACGAAGCTCAATTCCTTTTTTGAGTTCTTAACTTTTTAATTTAAGTACAATCAAACAAAATCTTTCATTTTCAGAAGGGCTTAATAAAAAACAATCATAATGCGAGATTCTGGTGGAATGCCCCAAAAGCTCGCAAAGCTAAGGAAAATACCATTTCTAGTACACGCGCTATGAGTTTTACGCGGGCAGTAGGTACATCTCGCTTGCACCAGTTGCACCAATTTCAGTACGAGGGGGGGGATCATTGTAAGTTAGTTTACGCAGTCGCTAGAATAGTTATTTTCGATACAAGTGCGAAAAAGAGGAAATTCGAAACGAGTGGCGATAAATTAAAACACGACCGAAGGGAGTGTTTTAAATCGACACGAGTTGCGAATTACCTATTCGCACGTGTATCTAACAACGTTTTACAGTACATATGGCACTTTAAAGTTTCGACATACGCACGAAAAGTGCTATTTTACGCACTAATGCGGAAAAGTAGCCCCATATGTACTGTAAAATATGTTATTATTATTTTGTGCCCCTTGCGTTTGAAACGACTGGGTGCTAGGCTGCTGGGGGTCGGAGGACTCGGACTCGGAGGGTTTTGCCTTTATTAGGAAAAAGGGACGTCGTATTAGGGAGAGGGGGTCTGACGCCCACGCGGGTTCGTACCTGGTGCAAAAGGTTGTCCATTCAATGTGGTAACACGCTAGTGTGATAGGTACCTTTGCGCCGAGGGGAAGGGACTTTTTGACTAGGCTTAAGATAATCTTAAGTTATTAATGAACTGTTGTAATAAGGATGTAGTTCTTACCTTACGTTCGACTTGAATTTGCGGCTGATATGAAAGTCCAGGTCATCTTTATCGTCGGCCGGATCGACAGGGCTCGCCGTCGGCGCGGACAGTAAGCAGTGGTCGATGCACCGGTCGAGGACAAAGTCCACCTGCTCGTCTTCATCGGGGCATTCTCTGCTGGGGCACGGACTCCACCAGATCTGCAATTTTAATTTTTGTACACTTAGGGCTGATTTAGACGGCGCGCGAACTCGTATACGATCTTAGTTACATTGAGGTTACATCAATTCAGCCTACCGATCAAACGACGCAATGTAATCAAACTCGCATACGAGTTCTCGCCCCGTCTAAATGAGCCCTTAGAATTGGATGAGGGTCAATCGGTCCCCTTGCGTTTCCTAAAGTTTAAACGTCAAACTTCTATGAAATTATGACGTATAAATTGCAAGTGTAATTGTAATGTGCGTATACTATCAAAATCGTTGCTAACTTTTCTAGGTCTATGTATTTTTTAAAGCGATAACATTAACATTAGAGCAGATAAATTGATAAAACTAATCAAGATGCCTAACATCCTATTAGTGTTCTGTTGATTCTTTTGAAACCTATTTTTGTCCACTACTGGACATATGTATGCCCACCTAATTTTTCAACGTTAAGACGGATTGCTGGCTTGGCCATTAAGTCAGCGTCACCTTGTTAGGGCAGCGTCTCTCCAACGTTTTACGCAAAAGCCTAGTCAATGGTTGTGTGGTATTACTACTTCATCTTTCTCTCCAATAAGTAGGTAGGAGAAAACAATGAATGCCTAAGTACATAAAAAAAGAATCGCTCTACAAAGTTTATATTTGGACAATGCAGATGCCTATTACTTATGCTCTATTTGGTTCAAATTACAAGACATTGCCACTCAAATAGCTAAGGGGAGCATCGTAATTCGACTATAAATTATCATCTGTTAGGTCCTGACCATACTGGCCTGTCTCAAGTAATAAAGGTTGCCCCTTCAAAAGTTCTTGAGTAGGTAATAGGTCGGTTCTGCGTCTGTTACAGTCGAATGGATCGTGGCGCAAATATTTATCCCTACGTGGAAATAATGGAACTAAATATGAATCGCACAAATCATTATGGTTAGGTATGTCAACATTTCACTGAATGGAAGGATGTGATTAGAGTATAATATATGTATAATTTTATATAGAAGTAGATACACATACAGAAAAGGCTTGTAAATTGTGCTGTCTAGACAATAGAAAATCATCATTAGCAAACAGGTACAGGGGTACTTACAGCAATGAGTAAATGAAGTATATAATAACAGCACAACAGCAACCAACCAAATGCACTTTTTACAAAATACACTTTCAACCTTTCTTAAGTGTGTGGTGGTCAAAAATCGTAGATTCACATCTCGGTTGTGCTGTAGGTACATAGAGCAGAAATCCCGGTCTCGACAAAATGCAGAAAGATGCAGGATCCTTATCAAGTTATCACACACCGACAAGAGGTTAAATATAAATGTCATGGCAAAGAAATTAATAGACAAACAGAACTCTTAAAAGGTTCCGGTAAATAATCCTAACCAAAATACAATCTGACTTGTCGCCAACTCTGTCTGCACTCGGCAGAATATTATAATACCGAGCGCTAAGACTTTGCCACCGGCTAATTCGTCCTGCTGCCGGATGACGCCGATTTGCTCGAATTCTTACAAGTGTGGCATTAGTATACACCTCTTTACCCTAATATATGTGACAAGGACCAATTCACTTAAAGACGTTGACGGAATATGCAGTAGTTTCAGAACAAAGTTCAGAAATCAAAAATGTACTTCTCAAAGAAAAAGTTTTCGATAAAATGACGTTTAAAGCGGCAATAAAAATTGAGGGCAGTAATTTTTATTTAATGATACCTAACTTACGACAGGACAGTTACCTCCACGCTATTTTTGTACGGATCCCTCATGACGTACGCCGAAGGCATCATCCCAGGAGTTTCTTGGTGCGGAATCAGGAGCAATGAGTGGTGAAACGCTGCGTTTAGAACTAAAGCTGTGATGACCACCGGTTTATACTCCCCAAAACGGTCCACCAGAAAACCTACAAGCAATGGAACAAGTTCACATTGTATAAATTACTCTAAAGAACAATTAAAAAGGATACTTGTTTGCAGAATTTTAGTCCAGTGCTTATTTTCATTGCTCATGAGTTTAGATTAACAGGCAGAGGAGTACTTACCAGTTATCGGTGGGCTTAAGAAGGTTGTAAACGGCAAGGCCAAATACACAAACGATATTTCAGGCACAGTAAGTCCTATACTTTGCATATGAATCGTCAGGTAAGGGAGCAAAGAAGCCGTGGCTCCGTACATCACGAATAAAGTCACTTTTAACATGATTAGGTTCGGGTTGATGCGGAGGCAAGCCATGAGGCGCTGGCAGCAGCCGATCGGTGCTTCGCTGTCGTCATCCATGGCGTCGTCGTCACTATTCTTCTTAGAGAGATCGTCAATGGACTTGGCCATTGTCACACTATCATGCTAGGTGTGCATACGCGTAGAGTATCTTATCGACTGAGTAAGTCGCACGGCAGAAGCTGCGGCGATGCGATTATTTACTCAGAGATTGCAGAGCCAGGGAGGGTCCCGTCCGACTGAGCGGATCACGGCGGACGACTCGGCCAATTTTCAAATTACAAATTACCTCCGTTTAAGGAGTGGATTGGTGGGGATGGTTAAATCGGCTTCAATCCAAGACCTTGTAGGTAATGGCTGGGGTCGGGGCGCTGCGCATTAGTCCCCGAGGTGCCTCCGGTTGCGGATTTTGTGCAAATCTTCATCTACATGTAAGTAATATTTTTTTTTATTCCTACCCATTTGCAAAACACCCGATTGTTTTTACTTGTTAGTGTATGAGTGGTAGGTAAGTGATAGTGCTGGTATTTTACCAAATACGTAATAATTATTTATATTTAGCATTTATTTAGGTACTCAAGTCTAAAATAAATTCGTGAAACTTTTTAGGCTGCCTGAAAACGGAAAAATATTAGATACGTTTCTGAGCATTTTCCTTTGCGATAGGCACCTACCTAAATATACCCAGATGGCTACCGCCAACATCAAAAAATCGAAAAACGTTATTCGATCGAATATGCAAAAGCGATAGAGCGACAGATAAAGAAATTTCGTTTTTTGCGGTAGAGCCTCAGGTGTTTTGCAACTCTTATGGCCGAGTCACTTGCTTTTGGTAGCTATAGTTACCAGGGGGGCGATTTTTGAATTTCGATCGCTCGAAGTAGTTAGTAGAAAATGCCTATTAGTGGAGATATTATTGGTCGAAATTCAAAATTCGGCCCCCTGCCGTCACCCTTACTACCTAGGCAATAAAGATAACTGAAAATGCTGGACAATCTTAATCTATGTAGGCACGGCTCTTCACATAGGTAACCAAAGATAGTTGCGAAAAGTTTCCAAAAAGTTAGAAGACTTCTCGGGAATTTCGGGAACAGAGGAAACAAAGCAAACTTTCATTTTCGAAATGAAAAATTCAATCTAGTCTCCATACAAAAATATGAGAAGATTCCGATTTTTGTATGTGGAATTTTTTTCTTGTAAAGTGTAAGACAAAATCGTGCTTCGGGTTTGACGCCTTTGACGGCTATGTTGATAACGCTGAACGGCTGCGTACATTATATCATAGAGAAAAAAATACATAGATTGCTCACTACATAGCCATAGGTACATCAGTTTTAGTATACCAAAAAGACTATTAGCATCTAGCATCGAGTAGCGGAACTATCAGTACTGCTACATTTATTGTCAAGTAGCAGTACCTACTGATAGTTCCGCTACTCGATGCTAGATATAGAAACTTAAATTAATAGTGTAACTGATGTTTGGAGTGAGCACTCTTGTCTTACTATATTTCTCTATGATTATATGCAACGGTTGGTGGTAAGGTAACTCTGGTTACCTACCTATCAAAAGTTGACGTTTGACCATTCCTTTCCCACCATCCTACCATCTATGTTTCCGTTTCCCACAAAACATACGGCACCTTACAGCGCCATCTGCTCCAGGTGTCAACTTTGGGAACACGATTTTTATTACATTTTGCGCAACTAATATAATTATTATGCAATTATTATAACCTCAAAACTAGGTGATAACTTTTTTCCTCCAACATTAAATCTGAGTTGGTAACTAATATTAATATGCACTGATCATGGTACATATAATAATATACTCTGATAGAAGTATAGCGTCGTTTAAACATTTTTTCTACTCCCGTCCTTTAATTTGTCATTTAAAGGGTCGTGCACACATCTTTAAAACCCTATCTTAAAGTTGTCAAGACAAGTCTTTAGTCTATTCCCTAAAAAAGCATTTGTGCATACACGCAGTATCTTTTTGGCTCTTTTACAATACTTCGTGTAATGGCCACTTAAAAAATACATTGTTGCCAACCTTATAGTCATAACACACTGTCGCACCGCAACGCGACCTTGGTTCGTCGCACCCATAAGTGAGAGCGAGAAAGAAATATATCTTTCTCGCTCTCGCTTATGGGTGTGAATGTCATATCTGACAAATAAGTGAACCATAGACATGTTTTTTTTTTAATTTCATTCATTCTTTTCCCGCTCCATACTGATGTATGGAGTGAGCACTCTATGTATTTTTTTTCTCTATGTAGAGAGTGAGTCTTCTGTACCTAAGTACAGAATAAATAATAAATAATAGTACTAATACTATTATTTATTCTGTGCCCTTAGTGCCAAAGTTAACCTTGCACCTGACCGATAGTTTTGTACACCATGATTGTTTACAACTCCATCAATTTAATATTGGAAATAATTAATTATTTCGTAATGAATTTAATATTGCTTCTACTGCAATCTACTTTAGATCAAATTGCCAATGATATTCCCTTCTTTTAATTTAAAATCTAACTTTATGGCTACATTGGCTACACATTTTTGTGGTTTACGAGCACTTGCGAGCACGTTGTAGCTAGCGCCATCTGTTTCCGGTATTTTTAATTACTAAGATAAGGGACTGCACTCTTTAAAAAGCGCCACCTCTTGTGGAGTGGCTGAACTACGGAATGAAGAAGTCTTGGGTTTTCCAACCCTTGCAATACCTAGTTATATCATTCATCGCACTAGACTTATAATTAGTTTAGAATCTAAATACTAAAATAGTTTCAATGAAATATAAAAGTATGTTTGTGCAGTGGCGCTTATTTACACAGAGACATACGAATAAAACGTAAATAATTGTTTTCAACAACTTTGCTAAGTTAAAGATCCACAATGGCGCATTATCAGAGATCTAATAATGTGAGATAATGTTTATAGTTTGTGTTTTTATCGTTTTCTTATTAAAATATATATTAAAGACTAAGGTAAGCATTAATAATGTAGTAAATTCACGTACTTTGTACCCGTAGATACAGTAGCTGCGAATTATTGGCTATTTCTTCTTTTTGGTTGCATTTAATAAGAAACTGTTTTAGTAGATATTTGAAGTACATTTTTTAAAAGCTATTTGCATGAAATTACAAATTTAATATTGACCCAATTTATTCTATCCTAGCGCCATCTAGCGACCATAGATCGGGAAGATGCAAAGTAATTTAGAATATCTATAGTCTACTGCAAATTGTCAACCATAATGCATTGCGCATAAATGGCCGCCATGTTGCTGCCGTCTGAAAGATGTTCGCAACTGTGTGTGTTTACTAATGAATTTTAAGAACTTTAAATAGTAAAATTACTGTGTTTGTGAAACTGTGAGTGTACAATGGTTTTATATTACATGTATATGTTCGAAAAGTCTGTCAAATGTCTTTGAAGCTAATAAACAGTGAAATTTTCTTTAGATAGTCATTCGATTCGGACGGCATAATGGCTGACAATCTGATTCAAAAG
Organism: Cydia amplana; assembly: GCF_948474715.1. Classification (NCBI taxonomy): domain Eukaryota; kingdom Metazoa; phylum Arthropoda; class Insecta; order Lepidoptera; family Tortricidae; genus Cydia; species Cydia amplana. The sequence goes on from NC_086072.1 coordinate 17,740,835, forward strand.
TCACATAAAAGTAGTGAAAAAAACAAGTATAACAACGTCGTCCATCGCACTACAAGTGAATCTCTTCGGCTGAACGAGTCGGAGAAGGGAGTGACTCACCCGACAAGCCTTCAAGCCGCCCATAACCCAAGGAAAATATCTTCGTTTCAGATCACCAGTGTGACAGTTGGGTCTCGGGTGAGCACTGATGCGGGCGAGGACTCGGCCGACGATCTAGACGAATCTCACACCGACGACATCTCCCGAGTGACCGACATAGAGAATGAGACGCCCAGCTACTCGGAGGACACCTTCTCTAAAGACGACGTGTTCTACAACGCGAGCAGCACGTCGCTAGGCTGCGCGCCCGTCATCCCGACCAGCACGCAGTACGGGCTCGCCATCGTCGGTCAGGAGCCCGCGCCCAACCAAGGATCCGTGCCAAATAGCAATAGCTCCGAAGTGAATGACATGCACGTTAGTGTTACCAACGCTGGTTCAGGCAGCATTATCAATCTAATAGGGAATGCGAAACCACAGGAAGGTATGAAAGAAATTCAAGAACATGTTAGGAATGAAAGGTTTAAAGTTGTTAAAATAGAAAGCACTGAGCCTTTCCGCAGAGGCCGGTGGATGTGTATGGACTATTTGGATCACACAACTCAACAGAATCCTCCTATTACATTGAATAACAACTTGGACACTACAGAGACCACTTTGCAAGCTCCGGACAGTGGTGTTGTAATAAATGATAGTCAACATGATGACTTGTGTAATGATCTGACTAATAGAGGGCCTAAAGATATGCAAGGTAACGCTCCCGGCGTTCAACAACTGGATCAAAATGTACAGAAACAATTCCCTATGGCTTCCCCTGGTCAGTCGCTGACGCAGCCCATTAATGTTGTGCAGCAACAACACCCTGTCGCTCAGTCAGTGTCGGTGCAGTCGCCTCCTTTAGAAAAGCCTCAGCAATTAACTAATCAAACTATGCAGAATAATCAGCAAGTGGCTCAACAACACCCACAGAGTATGACTCATATAACCATGCAAAACCCGGCGCAGGGCCACCCGCAGCCCACACAACAGCAGCAACAAGTTCAACAAATTCCGCAGAGCTTCCCGCAGCACCAATTGCAACAAGTTATTTCTCAGTCACAAGGCATTCCTATGCAACAGATACCCATGCACCAGCAAATGCCGCAGCAGATGCAGCAAATTCCTAATCAACAGATGCAGCAAATGAATCAGCATATACCGCAAACACAAATTTCTAATATGCAGCAAATGCAACAGCAAATTCCCCAAATGCAAGGCATGCCTAATCAGGCGCAGATCACCCAAGTACAGACACAACAGCCGCAGATGCAACAGATGCAGCAAATGCAAATGCAAGGGCAGCCAAACCCTCAACAATTGCACCCAATGCAACAAGCCCAGATGCCAAACATGGCGCAGACACATCACTTACAAGGACAGCAACCTATGGGAGGCCAGCAGCCTCAGCTCCAACATATGCCGAGTCAGGCACAAATTCAAGCCCTTCAAAATCAACAAATACCTAATCACATACAACAGATGCAAATGCCAACCAACCAACAGATGCCACAGATGCAAACTCAAATGCACCAGCTGTCATCACAGCCTCAGCAAGTACAGATGCACCCCCAGTTACAACAACAGGGCATGTCTGGCATCCAACCACAATACAACCAGGCGGTCAGCCAGCAACCGGTCAGTCAGCAAGCGATGATGAACGCCACTATGCCATCTTCTCAACCTCAAATGGTTCAGCCTCAGCACAGTGTTCCACAATACCACACGCAGCCATCACAGATGAGCCAGCAAGGGCAAACTCTACCCCAAGAGGTGCTTACAAGTATTGCCACATCACAGCAAGGTGCCACTCTACCTTCGAATCTTCAACCTATGGCCAACCAGCCACAGGGGTCGACGTTACCTGCGAATCTCCAAAGCCTAGCCAGCCAACAGCAGCAGAATCCTGTGCATATTGCTCCGCAGCAAGGAAATGTCCCTCAGGGGAACATGCAGATGATGACTCAGGCGCCTCAGAATATGCAGATGACTCTAGACGGGAATCAGCCTAGTATGCAGATACCCGCCTCAGATCCAATGTTCATGCAGCCGGGGACTGTTGCCCCGACAATGCCGCAGCACATTGCGCAGCAGGGCATGCTGCCGCAGCAGCCCGCGCAGCTCGGTGTGCAATACGTTTCCGGACAAGCCGTGCCACAAGTGTCATTGGCTCATCAGAACATTCCCATGTCCATGCAGCAGCAGACTATGCCGGTGATGGGTGCCCCGGTGCATCCGAACGTCGTGCAATCACAAACCAGCATGGGGCTCACGTACGGCGGGGTCGTCCCCGTCATGTCGCAAAGCAGCGTCGCGCCGGTCGAATCCACGGTGTCCGGGACTAATTCGCCAGTGGTTTCTCTGCCGGTGAGCTCAACAGCTTACCCGGCTAACCATGACAGTTCTAGTTTCGGAAGCCCTGTGAGTGGTGTGGTGTCTCACGCGATCAGTGGCTCGGTGATGAGCAGTGTTAACGTGGCGTGTGATAGTGCGGAGGTGCCCGCGGAGCCGTCAGCAGGGGACACCGGCGACGGCAAGGAGGAGCCTACTGCCACCGCCAATGAGGATGAAAGGTCAGTATGTTTACGCAAAACCTTATTGACCTGATTATAAGATACTTGGTAAAAGGTGTAGGGTATTTACGCTGCTTGTATACGTCCGTTCCCATTGTTTTCACCAGACGACGGTCCGTCTTAAGCGACGACGTCCAACTTTGTATTTGGATACAGATGGCCGTATACAAGCGGCCGCGGCCTTAAGAGTTCAAGGCTCTTATCTAATCTAAGGTATGTTTTCGCATTCCGTAGAGATAAATTTTGTGAGATTATTTACTATCCAGTTATTATCTACTTGTTCTTGATTATTTTAATGAAGGGTGTTACTACTATTATTTACTATATTGTTGTGATTTAGGATATCTGGATTTTTTAAATACCTAGGTCTGAAAGGTGACTAAAAGCTAATCAGACAATAAATACCTATATCAAAGACAATAAATACAATACCTCTTAAATGTATACAGGTATTTATTTAGATAGCGGCATTTGATTTTACCGCTTTTCTGAGCCTTAAGCATTAAACGTAGACAAGTAGCTATTAATTAAATTTGCACGTTTAACGTTAGTTTGCTTGCATCTGGTTAATAAACAATTTTATAGCTCGATTTTATTAAGATCCGTTATAAATGTAAGTAAACTTTATGGCAGATCAATTACTAGTAATAGGTACCGGGTACCGTACGCGTACCTACATGCCTTGACTAACCGACGGTCAGGATAAAGCAGTCTAAAGTAAATTTTATTAAGGAAATGTTGTACCAAACAGTCTGTCAATAATATCGTAGTTTCTTTTTATTGCTTGTATGAAAAGTGAGACAGTTCTCTATGGGAAGTATGGGATGCTGACAATGACATGTTTCTCATTTTTATATTTATTAGAGAGGAGAATCATATACTTAGTTAATGTAGTAGTTTTTCAGGCTTGTATTATTGTATTTTTTGACATGTTTGAATTATGACTGTATTTACTAAAATTAATAAATTTCTTTAATTATACTTAGGTATAATAGGTATATATTTTTTATTTTTTATTATTTATTTATGAATAATTTACCGTATAATATTTATGAATTATTAAATTTATTCTGGTCTTAATTATCCTTATTATAATATATGGGTCACTTTTAGCTATAATTCATAGGCTAGCCGCTTGAATTTCATTGCACACAATTACTTATCTAATTACGTACGTATTATATTTCAAAAGAAGCGGTCAGTGACCCGCGAAGTACTTTCTACTGAGGTATTGTCAACGTTTAATACATAACTGGCAGGAAAACCGCTAATGGTTGATTATTGTACAGTCACTTATCATTTCAGTAGATATTTATATCTGAGAAGTCAGATTATAAATCATATTCACTATCCTTTTAGACAAAAATATTGTAACTGGCAATTAAAATATGTAATTAAAGCATGTGCATGTGGTATATTTTGTTGGCAATGCATTAATTAAGGATCGTTACCAAAAAAAACGATTTGGCTCTTTTCCAGGCAACCAAAGGTTTACTTAAGCCTCTGAAGTATAACTGCTCGAGGTATAATTTGGCTTGTAGCCGTTGTAGTATGTTAATACATCCTTGGAATCAAGCTTCGTGAAACACTAGTCTACCAATTGCTCCAGCAAGGCAACCAACTCGCATAACGAACCCTGTAAGCTTCTATTTGCGAAAATAACCCATCCGTAGACAATGGCAGTTGTTTTGCGCACCGGCGTGCGGAATCCGACGTCCCTTTGATGATGTTTATTTGCGTTGCCTTTGCGCAGGACGGTCCTGCGTGCGACATAAATAGGTGGTTGACACGTAGTGCATGGTGCGCGTCGGTATGCCGCCGGTTGACTCATGCAGACTTGAAAAAATCGACGCTGCCGGCTTGATTCGTGCAGTTTCTTTTCGATCTTGACATCGCTATGTGCTGTGAGATTTTCCACGTCTGGTGCCAACTGCATGCTGTTATTTTTATCCATGTTGAGTCTAACTGTCGGGTTAGATTGGTTTGGTTTATTGTTTAGTGACGTGGAACGATCGTCGTCTTAATCGATGTAAATTCTGAGTCATGTGACCCTAATGTTCCTTTTCGGTGTTAATTTTAATTTTGAAAAAATAATGCTGGTTTTTATTCGATTGCAAGCGCGAGTTAATAAACGATGTTCGGCATCATAAAATGTATGTGTTCTGTTAGTAGAATAATGATTGAGTGTATTTTTCGTTTACTTTTTATACGTTTTTCATACTGCTAATTATTTGACTTTTCAATCCGTCAGACAGCATTTTAAAAACTACTACTTACACTTGAAAACTTGCAAGCAGGTCTACCGTGTAAATCTAAATTTTATTATCTGCCTCTCTATCATTCTTACATATTCGAGCCATACATACAATACAATACTCTTTATTGCACACCTCACATACACGTAGTTTACAATAAATGTACAATAACATAAACAAAGACAATAGAGGTAATAACAGGCGGTCATATCGCTTAAGAGCGATCTCTTCCAGACAACCTTTAGGTATCGGAGACAAAAGAATTAGAATATACGGTAGGTGGCGCAAAGAAAAAATATGAAAAGTCGAATTGAATTGATTGATACATCTGCAGATAACGAAATTTCGATGTTTGCGGTAGACCGTCTGCAACTGGTCAGAGTCGGATAATTATCGTACACGCTGTCGCAGTGAAATATCAAAGGGCATATTAACGACACATCATCATCATAACTTGAACGTCACTTGTACCAACTTTATACGAGGTGTTAAACAACGGAAGGCGGCGCCGGCGCAGCGTCACTGGCGTCGTTGGTAATCGAGTCGAGAATCGAAGGCCACGGAACATAGACTAGGAATCCTCTAGACTAAGCATAGTAACGCTACCCCCTCTGCCACTTATACGGTAGTTTTACTCCATCTTCGAGTCAATCCCGTGCCGTGATTGGTCCGTGTCTTTGAACGGACCAATCACGACACGGGATTCGCTCACCTCGTCCCCCCGCACCCCCGTATTTTTGGCAGCATCGGTTTCATGAAATAATTGCTCTAAACTCAGTCTAGAGGATTCCTAGTCTATGCCACGGAACCTGAGCCTTCCGTTCGCTGTCGATCGACTTACGTTCATCATTTGCTGTTGAGTTGATTTCGTATGGTAATATCATTTTTGGAATGTACCTATCTAATAGATAGGAGAGTAGTGCATTTGTTGTCCCTCTGTTCTTGTTTCGCGTAAAATCAATATTTGCAAAAAAATATTCTAATCTCACAAAGTCGCTCATTGTGAGCCATATAATAGTAACAAAGTATGTATCTATATTGTGATCAGATTACAAATTAATAGTATTAATAGAAAAACAGGCTGGTATATCACACAATCACAATACGCAATTTATAAATTCGGATACCTTTGGTATTTATCACGTTTTGATTATTTCTTTCAAATCAAGTTTAATATTTTTTAGGTCTCTAAATTGAACATATCTCCACTAATTCATTTGTTACCACCCTGTTTTTACACTCCATTCGTGGAATCATTGTCGTATGAGTCGTATGTTCCGCGCACCGAAACAATTACATATATGACGGCTTTATGGCCGTATCTTCAACGGAAATCTACCAACACGCTCGGAATGGTTCCCATAACTCCATTTCGGTTTAAAGCCTGGGTGATCCGATAATCTCATTGGAGCTCATATTGCTGCACGATTTAATTAGCGAATGGTACTGGACTGGACGTCCATAAGTCCTCTTATTACTAGGGATGTAACGATACATGACTTTGCCGATACGATACCGATACCGATATTTAAAGTAAATAATCGGCGATACCGATACCGATAATTATCGATAGCCTGATAGTTAGTAAATTAAATAAATAAAGAATTATATCCTTTATATGCATAAAACATACTTATGTTTAATAGACACTCGATTTTAAGAAGTGTGAAAAACTGAAAAATAAAAATAAAGAAAAATATATTCCTATTAGCAAAGTAGCACGATTATAGCAGCTTCACTGTTACGTTGAGTAAGTAAATATATCGTAGTCAAAATTACGTACCTAAGTTTTGACAAGTTGAAATTGAGGTGAAGAATATTCTTGCCCAATAAAATACCTTACTGTGAGTTGTTTACATTTTGTTATGATATCGGGTGTATTTAAATCGGCGATGACGATATATCGGCCTGCCGATTATATCTGCCGATATATCGTATCGGTATCGTTACATCCCTACTTATTACATAACATAGTCTAACAATTAAAAGCGCGCTACGTTAAACCATCCTTTAACCACATTTTTTTAACACGACTCTTCCATTTGCGTCATAAGGTAAACCCTTTATTTTATTTCCCTTTTGATTCCCCAGTTTGTGGTTTTAAGGAATGCTAGAAACATTCGAATGCAGCTTACTCGTACATATGTTGTTGCTTCAATTCAAAGAAGAATATTGTAAAAAATAATCGACTATTTAGCGCAATTTCTACTGTACGCCGCAGAGTATTGGCGTGTTATACCGGTGAAAGTACATGCACGAAATGCCGGCTTGGTTCCATTCTCAGACCGGGAGTATTGTCAACTGAGATGTCACGTTCAACTAAGATATTGGTCAAAGATAATGGACGACTTACTTTGTGTGACAACTAGGGCTTGCAAATATTCGAAACTTTCAGATATTCGAATATTCGACTTTTTCTGACGACGTATTCGAATATTCGAATAATTATTCGAATATTATAAAAAATAAGAAAAGGAACGAGAAATCGGTTCATTATCGTTTTATTCAAAAGCTTTTTTCACATATTGCTAAATCTAAGGATATTTGGCAGAATCCACTTATTTGACTAGATTTTATCATCCTACTATTTACAAGATGCCCACATTTATAAAAACAAGTAAAACGCCAAAATTAGACGTATTTAATATTTCTAGATAAAACTTGTTATAAATGCGTCGTCGTTGCGTGAAATAATATAACTTTAACCATCCAAACACCTAGTATGTAAGTATGTAAGATATTTTTTTTGTAGGTAATTATTTTCCGATTTAAATTAACTTGTAATCACTCAGAGGCCTGTAAAAAGGCCTTTAATGTCATGGTATTTTGAATCTTTATTGACTTTATTTGTTTTGGAAAGTTATTATTCCTAATGGTCGGCTAATTATATAATATTGGAATATTTAAGGGAAAAAGTTAGTTGAGTACTGGGTGGATTATTCGTCAGCTAAAGGTGCATGGTTAGATTACCAAGTTGGGCAGGTTTGGTATGATTAAATTTGAGAATTGCGATAAGTGGCAAGGTTTAGACTTCAAAAATTCGCTTAACGTACGCTTGTACTGAATAAACAGAATGACCCTTTGACTTAAAACATACGGACCGTAAAAATAACATACTTTTTGATTTCGTTTTCTTTTAAATTGAGTTAGGTTTCACTGTATTCACGAAGTCTATCGAGAGGAATACAGTAAAAATATTATTTCCTTCGTGTTTGGGTACCTACCGTTCCTCATTCACTGTAAATACCCGTAAAACACACAGAAACTGTAACTACAGCGGATGACATAGATTTTTTTATAGTAATAAAAAATATTCGAATATTCGAAACCTGAGCGGCCGAATATTCGAATATCAAAACAGGTAGAATATTCGACAAATTCGAATATTCGAATTGCAAGCCCTAGTGACAACGGCCTAATGATATGATGGTCTCCACTCTGAAACCCGTACCTAGACATGATCTCAAGATCTGTGAAATAAAATCTAAGGCCTGAAAGGGATTGCAACCAATTTTTTTCGAAACGTCGAAATAACCATATATTTTTAATTATTTTATACTCCAAATGTAGGCCTCAGTTGTGTTTTTAGGTAACGACTTCGTAGTTCGTATTATTAGATTGCCCAATTAGAAATGAAATAATTATCAAAGAACGAAAAAATACCGGTCTCGTTCCCATACAATAAATACCAGTATCCGATCTCTGTGCCTGAAACTCTAGGTAGGTTGTGGAAATCGCTAAAATGACCTCAAAGTTAGTTACATAAAGTTTCTCTTTTATAGTCTTTGTACATTGTCCAGGAACCAACTGCTTGCTTGTTACCTTGAAAGTTGCAACGCACCAGTGAAATGGGTTGCCAACTAATTTCTCTATCGGATACGAGCCTTGACGTCATCAATCACCACTTCATCGAATTCTGATAAAAGTCACTTAATAATAATTGATAACTTCGACGTCAATGCACTCTGCACGCTCTCACTTGAAAATATTCTTTTTATTTTAATAAGTTTAGCACACTTCGTGAATTGGAAAGTAGCAGTGAAAATCAAATAAAGTGATCAAGTAGCTATTGTATCTCAATAATATTATTGTGTAGCTTGACAATTATTATGGATGATTCAACGCCTTCCTAATCTGTTATATTACTTATATTATATACTATACATACTTAAGCGTAACTTTCCGCGTAAACAATTTTGTAGTATAAATATTAGTGTTTGCCCATCATCTCATCCGCTAAATGGATCGCTCTAAAAGACCCTAACATTATTCATCATCATCATATCAGCCTTTTATCGCCCACTGCTGAGCATAGGGCTCTCTTCGAGTACGCCACTTATCCCGGTCCTGAATCAATCTCATCCAGAAGTGACCCGCAATCTTCCGAATGGCGTCCACCAAACGTGCCAGCCAACATTATTGAACTATTGAAACAGTCAAACTCACGTGTCTTAAGCTCTAGGCCTTAATGATTGAACCTTGAAAGCTTGAAAATAAACTCCCAAGAAAATCCTTACTAAAATTATATATGCGAAAGTATGTTTGCCTTTCTGTCTATTACCTCTTTACGCTTACCGCTAAACCGATTTAGATGAAATTTGGTATGGAGCATGTAGGTAAGGAGTAAGCAGCATGGTTCCATTTTTACCGCTTGTCACTGCCTGTCACTTTCGCACTTACATACTTGTTAGAACGTGACAGGCATGCTGACAAGCGATAAAAATGCCACCGTGCTACCGCCGCAGGGGATGGACATTGGACGGTTTTTATCAATCAGACGAAGTCGGGAGCAGTCACCAGTAGGTACGGAATATTACGCCTGCAATGACGTACACGATAGACCGTTTCAGATAAATAGTCCCCTAAAAGGTAATGTGGTATCACGTTTGTTTGTTGTCAAACAAACAGCTGTAGGCTCTGGCAGTGCGTGACGGTGCCGGCGCCTCGCAAGGACGCAGCCGCAGTCTGACCCGCTCTTTTATCTCTGACCGCCACAAAAAAAAGCTTTTTTGTTTATAGTCGCTTTGGCACGAGGAACTGAGGGGCTACCGCGAACCACGTTCAACGTGTTGCCTCTCTGTCGCACTTGTAAATTCGTACGTAAGTATGACAATGACAGGGAGGCAACACGTCGAACGTGGTTCGCGGTAGGCCCTCTGGTCATGCCTGTACGACGCAATAAACGAACTTAATACACTTTACCGATCGAGTGTATAGCAATTTACGATTTTTTCAATGCTAATTACCTACTGCCAGGAAGTACTGAATATTTTTTCTGATATTAAGTATAATTTTATGTAGGTATTCACAAATTCGAATTTTATTTCTAGTTTGTCCGGTTTGTCGACTAGGAACGGCGGATGGCTGGTTATCTATACTTTTATCGATGTTGATAAAGAGTTCATTGCTTTGATTTTATTTGCGTGCATTCCATTATCGTAATCTTTTAACAAGTTTACTTCTATGAAGTAAACGATTGCAGTAAAGTACCTACTATAAAAAACTGAAATTGTTCACCCGGTGACCATTGAGTTGAGTAGCACCTTTTTTCGCTCCCTACTCATTGCCATTCAATGAGACAAAGCCCTATGAGCGCCTCGGCCCAGTAGTACAAACACAGCCTAAGGTAACCGATAGTCTAAAGGTCCTAAAAGTCCCAATAGGTTATGTTGGGCTGATGTTATAAATTTATGATATATTGCCAACCCAAGTCCAAAGCTGCGAATGACAATCTAGTCCGCAGAAAAAATATAGTTTATTACAAAGACCTTTAGTTATACATTCATTTATTTATTGCATGGATCGGTTTCACGGTTCGTGTAATAAATTACGTAGGCTTATTAGTCGATGAGTTAGATCTCTCGTAAATTCTTAGAATGTTTCCACGCTACTAAATTAGCTAAGACCTTGCACGCTGAAGTCAATTATAATCTTCAAATAAGTAACAAATTGATGCTAAAGTGTCTGCTGCAGTTTCTTAGCATAATTCAGTAAAAAATCTTATCTTGCTGAACTGCGTAACGTGACTGCATCACCATCCACTGCATACCATCTGTTGCTTAAGGCCCAAAATACACTTGTATGTTTTACTTACGTAAGTAGGGACACAGCAACAAATAGCTTTGTCCCTACTTGCGTAAGCAAAACTTAAAAGTGTATCTAAGGCCTAAGAGGGGACTGATGCTTGCATTGCAGATAATGCAGATGCCTCCCAAAAACCAGTATGTGTGATCTATGATTACGCATTAGTCGTTACGTGATATCAAACTAGAGACAAACTTACAATCAAGGGAATATGTTTTGTGAATTATAAACGTGAAAACAACATTTTCTTGCCTATTATGAATTAGATTGGCATAAAAATCTATTTATTATCTTTAGACCCAGTAGTTTCGGAGAGAGGGGGGGGGATTGTCGGACAGACAGACGCATGAGTGACCCTATAAGAGTTCCGTTTTTTTAGGGTTCCGTACCCAAAGGGTAGAAACGGGACCCTATTACTAAGACTCCGCTGTCCGTCCGCCCGTCCGTCCGTCCGTCTGTCACCAGGCTGTATCTCACGAACCGTGATAGCTAGACAGTTAAAATTTTCACAGATGATGTATTTCTGTTGCCGCTATAACAACAAATACTAAAAACAGAATAAAATAAAGATTTAAGTCGGGCTCCCATACAACAAACGTGATTTATGACCGAAGTTAAGCAACGTCGGGCGGGGTCAGTACTTGGATGGGTGACCGTTTTTTTGTTTGTTTTGCTCTATTTTTTGTTGATGGTGCGGAACCCTCCGTGCGCGAGTCCGACTCGCACTTGGTCGGTTTTTTCTTTTTGAGGTACGGAACCCTAAAAACAAGGTTTAGTAACATGGGCGACATAAATTATAGATGCATTGTCAAGTCGTGTTAACAATTTTAACCTCATCGTCCTTCTGTACTTTTTTTGTCCTGACTTTATTAAATCCAACCAATTAAAATTGAAAAGCTCGAAATGTCCTCAAAGCAAGCTCATGTAGCCAGAGCGACGACTGAGCCGCATACCTTCGCAATAACACATCTTCTTGTATTGTAGTATGACATCACATTCTTTATAATTTATACCATCAATCTACTCGGCAGCAGGCATGTGCGAAAAGATGTTCATATTTGTCGATATCGTGCTAAATACTATCGATATTGGATCATTGATTTGGTTGTATTGATCGAACTTACGTAATACTTGCGTCTCAAAATCCTTTATAATTGGTATTTCTATGAGTTTGCAATTGTTGTTATCAAAAGTTCCTACGACCGGGAATAGGGTTCAATAATCCGATAACGGCCGGCACATAACGGCCATTCGAAGTAAACGACGAACCAATGCGTATTGACCTCCGCGCCCATACGATATTTCTAATAATACATCTTTTATCGTTCTTTGTTTGCAACTTGTCATGCGCAGTGAGTGAAATCTGCAATTTGATACCCCAGTGTCTTCAAAGAAGCGAACAGTATCAACGGTTCAATTGGATATGGTACAAGATTTTAGTTGGAAAGGAACGTAGCTACAAATGGCGATATTTAAATGAAATGTAGGTATGAAAGGCCTAGTCTGAATGCTTTACCAAAAGCGTAGGAGGGAGAAAAGGCCCGGTGCATGCAGTTCCAGTTTGCGTACACACTGAATTGTATATAGAGCTGAATAAAGCATCTGGGTTTGTTGATCCACATCGGCAGTTTTGCTAAGAGTATAGTTAGAATGTTTTTGAAAGAAAAGAGATTCAATTGGAAAAGGAATAAAGACACTGAAAGATTGCTTTAGCCTGGAGTCCAATTTAGCTCCATAAATACTAAACGTTAAAACAAAAGTTTGTCGCACGCAAATAAGTTACGCATATCCATATCACCGATCCTTTAGACATCAGATCCGATATATTTTGCAAAACTTTTTTTCTAATTTAACTTCCAAATATTTACGTTACTCGTCCGTCTTGGTACTAAATTTTAACTACATAAATTAGATTAGATTAGATTAATTTATTTCTTATTGAAAATGTACATTAAATTTTACATGTCAAAATAAAATGCATTCACAAAAAGATCGTCACAACACAATATCAATAATAATAATTAATAGAATAATAATCTAAAAAATAAAACAGTAATATAATATAAAACGACCACTTTCTATAAAATAGAAACGAGTAAACAGTAAAGTAAAAATCAGTCAAATTAATTAAGAATATAAAAAATAAAAATGTCCAAAATAATTATAAAATATTTAAGATACGACTAGCCTAGGTAATGTCAAAAATTCAAAATTAATATGTTACAATAATAGGAAAAAAAGCAACTATGTATATTGTTAATCGGTCCAGTAGTTTCGGAGAAAATTGGCTGTGGCAGACGGACTGACAGACAGAAAGACAGACGAGTGATTCCAAAAGGATTCCGTTTTTTTTTGAGGTACGGAACCCTTTTAATGCATACTAAAACGTTATTTTCGTGTTGCATAAAGATTCAGAAGAAGCCATAGAGTTCATCGTTAATGCCCGATGACGCATGATGGCGTCTGCTGTCTACCAATTGCGGGTGTAATTCACCCGTCACCAGAACGAATCGGCGACAACGGCCCGGCCGCCTGCCGGAAACGCTGTGGAATGGCAGAATGCCAGTCCTAATGAAAATCACCATTACGGCATTATGATTTATAATAATTATCGATGATATTCAGGTGTTATCAATGCAGATTTAATGGCATAGAAAAGTATCAAACACCTTTAAATACTTACCAAACTACAATCGAATACGAACTTTTATGAAATGTACGAAAAGTAAACACGCTCCGCTGAAAGTTCGAACGAAGGTGTAGTGAGGACCAGAGACTAGGGATAAGTAACGAGCGAACTACTTCTCATTACATTTTACTGTCGTTTCATCTTTAAAATCATTCTCTTTTCGTGTTTGTATTTGACTCTAGAAGTAGGCTAAAAACTGGATTCGTATTCATTGCCGTGCTGAAGTGAAGTTTTGCTGCCTTCCTTAGATAAAACTTTCATGCACTTCACTCCTATATTGAGATGCCAGCTTTGGCTTTTACAGCTGAAACTATCCGCGACATCTGACTGAACTGATTTGTATTAATTGCAGCATGATTCAGAAAAGTTACAAAAACGCGGATCTGTGCCCTGTTTATCAAAAGCTTGTAAGATTTTGATAAACAGGGCACTATTCTATTGGTCGATTTGGGGAAGTCCTAGTGTTTTCGCTCAAATAATGAAATTGAAAACATTAAATTCTAACTACTAATATTTTCTATAAGTTATAGTAATGGTGCCATGGCGTGCAAAGTGGCTGTGGTGCCTAGGCACACTGCATTATTTAACAACATCCGACTAGAACTTACTTGTATTTAACCCCAATCATTTTGCATTTACCACAACTAATAAACGTGGGAAAACAACTAGTTAAACTATTGCATTTAGTAAACACATTTGCAATTCTATCGCAACGCTTTATTGGCCGTTTGTAAGGGGAACTCAATGAAAATTCAAACCGATATTGTGAGCCAAACGACCAAATTGCGTGGTGCGCTGTCTGCAACTTGTTATTGTAGAATCTACACACAATGTAGATGCGGGTACCAAGTGATCGTGTTCGTGTAGTACGTTCCGCGACAGTAGGTACCTAGGTACATACTTACCTGTATGACCCAGTGTGCGAGCCTGCCATTGCTTTCCCGTCGGTGCAAGTTCATTGGCACCAGCCACCTCGCCCACGGATAAGCCATCGACATGTTACAATAATCTTGCAATACCCATTACTTGTTACGCAAGAAATTTAAATTCCCCAACACGCTGATTTAATCGATCTCCATAACATGTAGAGTTTACAGTTATGTATGTTTGGCAAAAAGTAAGAACATTGCTCGTCTTCTTTAAATAGAAAGTTGCATGCCTCCATATTGACGTCTATTTTTAGCGATCACACGGCTACTATTAATTTATCACCGGATAACTTTTCAATCAAGGAAAGAGCTTATTACCTTCCATTAGATCTTGTGGATAGTGATACTAATTAGATAATTACTATTGCAGCTCGGCTAGCTGGGGTTCTATAAATAACGTGGCGAAGTATGTGTATGTGTTTTGCGGCGTGGTGAGTTGTGGCTTCAATTTGCAATTTATTCCGATGGGCCTACCGATTTTCGCCCACGTATGGTATATTCATGCTCCGATCATGCTGTAAAACATTTCATATCAAAATGTAGTTAGTATAATAATAAATTCTAATCGTCGTACGTCTTAAAGGTCGTTCTTTTAAGACGTACGCGGTACGACGTTTAAAGATTACGTTAATTTATTCGTGAAACTCTTATTACGAACAAAAGAATAATAAGTAATGAAACAACGAAACAACATGCTTAATAGTGTTAGTTATTTGTTATTTATAATGTATTATTTGCCTGAAATTTTCCAAGACCCTTAAATCATAATTTCTTTAAGGCCGTGCATCGAAAAATAACAGGATCTTAGAAAGGTGGCAGTGGCTAGCCCCGGAAACAAACAGTAGTGATTTTCGGATATATGTTTCTTGACTATATGATAAGAGATTTCGTAGTAGTCGAAACACGAATGCTTACAATTTTCTCGATAGAAAATAAATCCAAACTTACGTGTTCATTTTTCGGTTTTAGCTTCGTGCAACTAGAAAACACATCCATATCCAGCACAACCCACCTTACAGCAAAGGTTTTCATCTCGTCTTAACTTTCAAAGAACTAAATATTAACTTATTATCCTTTACCGATGGATTTATTATCGATTTTTGATTTTATGAATTCAACAGCAAACGCCCATTTTACGCAGTTCGGTTTCTCTTTCTGTCATGCGTCAAAGTCATAAATGCATCCTTTATGCCAGTAATGTTAGATGGCCGTCGTGCCTCAAAGAGGTAAGACCTATGTCACTTCGCGCAGCGCTCCGAATTACGTAAAATTTTAATATCCAATAAACGTTGAGTCGTAACTCCATTGAGTAGTAACGGAATCGGAGGTAAACCTATGATGGTGCCTTCTTACAGGCCTATACGTTACGCATGTGTGCGTGTTTGCTAGGCTACGTCATGCTACGTCGAAATCTATACTCTTTGTCAGTTACAACGGGTTAGGAAATTTCGACAGATATTGAAATGTATCGGGTAGCTGTTTGGTATTTAGCCATCAGAATCTAACCGTAACTTTTTGCTTTATTTTTGTTTGAAAATAAAATATCTATAAGAATATATTTTTTGCTTTTTTTCTATTGTAATGATAAAAATAAATCTAGTATGTTTCATGCTCAAATAATTTAAAATAATTGAATAAATATTAAAAACTAATTGATATTATTCGTTTTAATTATTATATTATTAAGTTTGTTTGAATAAAATATTTTATTTCAATAATACGAAAAGTTATTATATTTAAGTACCACTAAAAAAAGGTCCCTACTTACAAAAACTCACTTGCACGGGCCGGGGTTCGAACCCGTGACCTCCGGTTTGAAAGTCGCACGCCACTACAATTTCACATAAGTAATTTACAATGACATGATACCGTGGAAAAAGTGAATATTACAATGTACTGTGTTACTATCATTTTATAGTTTATTTTGGCTTGACAGGGAGGAATGAGAAAAACGTGCAGAGCGAGAGGATTAAATCTCTCTGTCCCTTTCTTAAAGTAGCCAATCCTAATTATGACATCTGTTTTGATATTAATTCTTTGAACATAATTTGTCGATGTTCTTTTTTATATCATCGAGAAAGATTTTTATTAAAAAAATGTGTTGAATTTATATGTTTTATTTATGTTTTTTTGGCATAAATTTCATTACTTTTGACAAATTTTGATTGTGATGACAAACGATTTGATGTGTGAAACGAACCATGTGATCAACGATTTATTCGAAAACTTCATTTAGTCGAAAAAAATAGTTGTCTACTACCGGGTGGAAAAAAATTATGGGCCCTGGAGGGAAAGTGCCTTAAAACCTTAAGTTTGCTCATTTTACTTAAATGAAACATTATTGTTTTTTAAAGAAACAACTGCATTCAAAGATTTTTGAAGTGAAAACTTCTTTAGCGGCGCTAGGCACTTTTTGAGGTGGGGAAAAAATGATAAACTCGAGACAGCGTAAGGCGATCATGTGACCGTAAGGTTTAGATGGCCAATCATTTAGATGGCATTTAAATCAATAAAGAAAAACTCAATGACATTACATGAAAAAGGTTATAATCTTGTACGGGCTGAAATACGAGGATCTCACAGTATTATAACTTTATATCACTCAAATATAATTCAATAAAGCTACATCTTGATGAAATCGCTAATAGAAGTGAACTCTAGTACTGGTGAATAAAACTCAAAATATCATGACCAAATATATTTAGATGCAAGGTCTGCAAGGTAACTTTACAATTTCTATTCGAATTTTAAACAATTAACGCTATAAATTTGAATTTCGAATTTTAAACAAGCTCACTGACCAGCAATTTCGGAACCAAAAGTTTTCAATAGAAAGGAGGATGGGTCAATTATACATAGTGCTGCAGACATTTTGGACTAGTCATTGAGTTTTCACTTCTGTCGGCACTCCCGGAATGCAACACGTTGTTTTTTTTAAATTCGCTTAGTCGCGCCCGGGAATCGAATCTACTTTTTCCACACTGTATAAAAGAACACAAATGCTTTTCTTCTGGTAACTTAAATGTTCTATCTATCTTGGTGATATGTCAATGCAATCAAATAATCTGAAAAAATAATAATAACCCAATTTATGAATTCCGTTCCTTCAGAAAAATGCGAAATGTACGTACAATTTTTAGGGATATCGTACTTTTCCCAGGGACAAATTTAGTTGGCTAAGAGACATTTTCACTGATTTGGGGTCTGTACTAAAAATCTAACATAATATGATAAGGACTTAATCGTTTTAAGCTCAAGAGTGAGTTTTCCTAAAGCTTTTTCTAAAAATTATGTCTTTATTAACGTTAGGAGTGCACTGCAGCATGTCAAATGTATGCCAAAATGTCAAGGGAGAGAACAATAAATTAAGTTTCAATTCCACTTCCACTCATCAGCAAAGTGATATAAGTATATCAGCAGTTTAAAGTTATTTTAGATTACAAAATTAGCGCATCAAAAAAATCAAATGCATAGAAAAAAAGTCTCCTGAGTCATAATAAAATTGATGTCTCTTGGGTCACCAGAAAAGTCACCAGGGAGAACGATGACCCAAATCACATTTAAAAGAAAATGTAAATTTTGTGTACTACCTAAGAACATTTTTCAAAAAACTATGTTTTTATAACATATTAGACCCAGGATAGATCTAATACCTCTTTTCGTACCCCGGATAAAATGGTCGGCGACTAAAAAAGTAACTGAAACCTTACGTTATTAGGTTCACGATGCCGCGTTGTACCCTTGCCTTCGTTGCGATTAGGGCTTGCAATTCGAATATTCGAATATTCGAATTTGTCGAATATTCGACCTGTTTTGATATTCGAATATTCGGCCGCTCAGGTTTCGAATATTCGAATATTTTTTATTACTATAAAAAATCTATTTTATCCGCTGTAGTTACAGTTTCTGTGTGTTTTCCGGGTATTTACAGTGAATGAGGAACGGTAGGTACCCAAATACGAAGGAAATAATATTTTTACTGTATTCCTCTCGATAGACTTCGTGAATACAGTGAAACCTAACTCAATTTGAAAGAAAACTAAATCAAAAAGTAAGTTATTTTTACGGTGCGTAAGTTTTAAGTTAAAGGGTCATTCTGTTTATTCAGTACTAGCGTACGTTACGTCATTCTATAACATTTTAGCGGACTTTAATAATTTACCAGTTAAATTAGATGTAAATACCTTTTTAGTTAATCGTTAATATGATATATTATTTATTTATTTATCGTATGGCGTTTACACACTGGTTTTTACAATAATAATGATAATGATAATGATAATAATGATATATTAGTAGCAGTACAACACTTTATTGTACAAAAAGACACATAAAACATGAAAAAACACACATCCTTCGTATATGGTAGAATATATTTTTCACACTTATAAGTAAAAACCAAAACCGATACGCGATTGGGATACGCTCTTCTTGTATGGGATAAAAAAAAATTCTCCTGGGTCACCA
This sequence comes from Cydia amplana, assembly GCF_948474715.1. Taxonomy (NCBI): domain Eukaryota; kingdom Metazoa; phylum Arthropoda; class Insecta; order Lepidoptera; family Tortricidae; genus Cydia; species Cydia amplana. The sequence continues at coordinate 17,759,907 of NC_086072.1, forward strand.
AGAAAAATCGACATATTAAGTCGAATCGAATTATTCAGTTCGTTTTTAAGTTCTAGTCAGATTGACTTTTTGGTTATTTGAGATAAATTACAATAACGCTTAGATTTGAAAAACATGATTTTGTATTTTGTTGCGATCGACCCGGGTAATAAAAATACGGCGAATTTGAACTTTTGTTTGTTGTCGTTGTAAAATGTATTAAAAAATAATGTAGGCACCCCTGACAATTGAAATTCAAAATTATCCAGAAAAAGCGGCCAAGTGCGAGTCGGACTCGCCCATGAAGGGTTCCGTATTTAGGGGATTTATGACGTATTAAAAAAAAACTACTTACTAGATCTTGTTCAAACCAATTTTCGGTGGAAGTTTGCATGGTAATGTACATCATATATTTTTTTTTAGTTTTATCATTCTCTTATTTTAGAAGTTACAGGGGGGGGGGACACACATTTTACCACTTTGGAAGTGTCTCTCGCGCAAACTATTCAGTTTAGAAAAAAATGATGTTAGAAACCTCAATATCATTTTTGAAGACCTATCCATAGATACCCCACACATATGGGTTTGATGAAAAAAAATTTTTTGAGTTTCAGTTGTTCTAAGTATGGGGAACCCCCAAAAAAAATTTTTTTTTTCTATTTTTGTGTGAAAATATAACACAGAATACATCTACTTACCAAGTTTCAACAGTATAGTTCTTATAGTTTCGGAAAAAAGTGGCTGTGACATACGGACGGACAGACATGACGAATCTATAAGGGTTCCGTTTTTTGCCATTTGACTACGGAACCCTAAAAATGAGTGTTTCATTAAGGCACCCTGTATTCCTTACATACCTAAATATCTCTTATTCAATAAAACATATAATTACTAAACACTGTGATTTATTTCAAATAAATGCAAATCGATCGGATAAAAGATATTAATACCTACCTATACAACAATGAATACGAGTACAGTCAGCTGCAATAATATGAAACACACCGAAGGCCGTTTTGCGGTAGATCATGTTAGATCTTATTTGTAGAGCCATAAGAGCGTGTCACATATTTTTGCGGCCGTCGAAGAGTAACATATTATTGCAGGTGACTGTACCTATGAAAAATTCGAGGGTTAAAAAGCATTTCAACCAAAGCATTTATAATAATAACGACTATGGACGCCTGCAACCCCAGGGGTATTGTAACCCCATAACAATAAGGTTGAAATTTGCATTTAGTGACCGCAAAGTCAGGTGAGCGTAATCAAGTAAATCTGTTTTCATCATATTTTATCAAAAATAATCTCTTTTCTGTTCTTGTGCTATTTTCTTATTATCAATACTCTTAACTTATATGCTATATACGCTGCTGCTTCTATGCTGTTAACATCTTCCAAAACAACAATAAATATGCAGGTTTATGAATTAATTATTTTATTGTTTGCTATTATGAACAAGTAACAACGCCATCTGTTTCAATTTTTTCCGAATTTAAGTTTCTGGCCGACCGCAGCGACCGCGTATAATGGTAGTTAACTTTTGTAACGTTAGATGGTGCTAAAAGGTCACACAAACTTCACGTGCGGCGCGAAGCGTTTCCATGTGTGCGTGTTAGCGGGGAGGGAAGAACTAGCGGGCGTGGTTTACGAAGCGCCAGACGCGGCTGCAGTAGGCCCTTAAGAGCCAACAGGAGTAGTCATTTCTCCATACAAACGTACTCGACTGTTTCCTCCGTGGGTTTTGAAGCTAGAGCAATGATTTTTTCAACACAGATTAATATTGTCAATATCTGTGTCGGACCGTTTTGCTTGTTTTGATATTTTTGTTTTTTAAGGCGCTAGAGCCCTTCAAAAATGGCCAAAATGGCCTAATTGGCTATGCCGCAATGAGAGGCGTGCTATTCAAAACTGATATGAATTAGTCAAACAAGCAAAACGGTCCGACACAGATAAAGTCATTATCATTTAGATTTCCAAATTTGGTTACGATTGGTTAAGTTTTGGAGGAGGAAACAGTCGAGTACGAAACCTCGATTTTTGAGATTTTTACGCAGGATTTTCGCCTTGTCCTTATCGCACTAGTTTTAGGAGCCGCTTCCGTTAGCGAGACTGGTATATTTACCTAAAATATTTAAATCTTCGCTCCTGTTGGCTCTTAAGTATTTTTATTGATAATTAGAATCTCCATTAAAGAAATAATCGATAGATTTCTAAAAACTTCGTGCAAACTCCAATAAACCGATCTATGCGGTCGTTCCGTATAGGTACCTAACAAGTAATTGGCTTTAAATATTTGTATCTATAATCTAGATTAGATTTTCATTTTCATTGCCTCATTAAAGTTAGTAATAAAGAAGTGTAATAGCTTAATATCTATCTGTTAGGACATTTATAGCAACCTGCGAAGGCATGGCGCGCCTTAATCATTACCTAGATGCGATCCGATCCTATTTGCAATCAATGAAGATTAACATAAACGGCGACGCCGCTCGGTGGTGCCATTCGGCTGCGCATTGACTCAGAAAATTTTATACACTTTAATGTTTTCCTACTCACCGACCACTTATCTGAAAAGGATAGCATCATAAACGTGTATAAAATGCATCTTATCCTTTTTAATGCCGTTTCCATTTCTGGACGAACACGTCAACATGCATTTTAACAACTTATTGCTTGTCAAATGTCTGTTAACAAGACGAATGACAGCTTTGTGGGTCAAGAGCGGGAGCAAACGCTTTTTTGTAAAGTTAATTGGCTTCGCGAGGCCTATGTTTATAAATACTAGGAGTGATCGATTAATTTCAGGTCTCCACAAACGGCAAGGTCACGGTACCGCACCAGCTTGTACCACGCAATTTTCTTTGCTCTTTACTCAGTTGTCTCGTGCCTCGTTGAGGGTATCGATCGCATGATAGAGACAGACGAGATAAAGTTTGGCTGCGGCGAGCCGCTTCCGTGATTTGTTTAGCTGGCTTAGCTGATGTAGTTGTTTCCGAAGTTAACCTGTGGTGTTAAACAAGCAACACGTTTGTGTAACACTCTTCGTTGGGATTTTCCAGGCACGCCTAAAGGAAATTTATATGGGTTTAGCCATAACTTGAATATATGTAGTTGATTGAATAACTAAACACATGAATTTTGTTTGCCTGTTGTTTTTTTTTGTATTAGGACTGGCATTTCATCCATACACCTCTTAAACGTGTCCTAGATTCCGAATAAAACTAGTATCTAATAGTCTTGAATATGAATTTCGAAACATTAGCATTTTTTCATACAATTAATTAACGCATTTTGTTAATAACGTCAACTGACAAGTAGCGGTACCTTGTTATCTATATTTTAGCAGTTTGCTAAAAGCTTTTAGCTAAAATGTTGCAGCAGTCGCTATGATTTAAATCATGGCTCTTATCATATGCCGAGTACATTTAACTTTGACCGTTATTCGTGATATACCTCGATAGGTACTGTTATGATTGCATTTGCTAACTACATTTGTAATTAATTACACAGTATATATATATCGAAGAGGGAGAGGGCTAATTGTGAGGGGCTATTGATAGCGGGTGGTGGGCATGGTACCTCGATGTATTACTTCACAGCCAAAATAGTAGGTATGCTACCAACGCATGAAATAAACATTCGGATTCGTTACTACTAGTGCCTACTATATTTCAGTACTAAATAATCAAAATAATTAAACGATCTTACGATGGAATCGGATTCAATAAAAATAAAAATATCACATGAAATCGTTCAAATCTTTATTTAAGTCAAACTACACCGGCTCCAACCCTACACCTCTGACCCGAGAAGATTAGACGGCAACAAACTCGGCGGGACACATCTTTTCAAAACAACACATAGTTTCTTTATTTTACAAAAGTAAGCTTCTAAGAAATCAAAATAACACTTGGAATAAAACACTTAGCTAAACGGTTAAAGAACGTGAGTATCTATAAGCTTTCAGAATAATCCTTCAGGTATAAGCCTTCAGGAACGTAGTGAATTAGGCACGAGGTATGGCTAACGATAACGTCCGATCTCTAGCGCGGTCCGATCAAGAAGAAGCAAGCCAGTTCCAGCGGCGGAGCCAACTGCTCCCGCCTCCAATTCAAGTTAGTAAACCTGCCTGACCAGTCTACCAACATAACGACAAAAATGCCCACTCGTGCCTACGTTCACTCAAGATACGCCTCTTGACGTTCTAAATAGGGATTGCAGAACCGGTACTGTTTAAAAGAACCGGGATTTTCGGTACCGGGCAAAAATGGAACCGGGATTTCCCGGTATTTTCGGTACTTTCGGGACTGCCTTCAAAAATCAGTTTTCACATCAATTTTCAGTAAAAAAAAAGCGTAAAACGACCACGAATCTTTCTTAAAACAATAAAAAAGTAGCACAGTGAATGTACACACTTCTTTTGTACCATAATATGTGTCTTTGAGTCACACAATCATTAATATAATTTGTTTTTTTTTTCCTAAACTACATGATATTTTTACTATCTTTGTTGATTGGCAAAAACTGAATTGTGGCTCAGTAATATCATCATTTTTTTTTGAAATATGTAAGACGTTTTGTGAAAAAGGATAAAGAATTGATAATTTTCGCATGCGTTCAAAATGGGCTGTGGACCTTCGAACATATAATAACTATCAATACGACAAATCAAGAAATTATTCAGCAAGAATTATTAATTCATTTAAAAATTTTAAAATATCATTATCATATGTGAGTTTCTTATACCGTGTTTGAATTTGAATTAAAAGTAGTATTTTATTAATTACAAAATTGTCTCTATTTTTGCTTCTAGTTAGTATACAAATATGAAATAACTAATTGTTCGTATAAAATTATTTATTGTACAAACATTTATCAATCAAATTACGTAATTTTATATTGTCGGCATTGTCAAACCCATTGACTTTTTTTTTAATTTATTTTAATGTAGTGATCAGCCGTAAAAGTATTACCATCAGCCTTAGATTGAAAAAATATATTTATTTTCTTTATAAAACATGATATTTCATGCTGAGTAACAGAAAGCAGTCAAATATTGTACCGGAAATTTTAGTCCCGAAAATCCCGGGAGTACCGGGATTTTAATTTTGAAATCCCGGTTCTTTGCTTGGCTCTAAATCCCGGGAATTCCCGGTACTTTCGGTACCGGTATTTCCCGGGAGCAAACCCTAGTTCCAAAGCCTTCTACCTGTCATCTTAGTTTAACAATACGATTACAAGCAAATAATACGTAGCCAAACATTGCTAATCGACTTTATACAGGCGTCTAACTATGAACTGTAATGCTGCAATACGTCCTTCTGGTGTCTCGCTCCGACATATATATATATCATTATAAAAAGCAATTTCCAGAGAATTTACTCCAGGAAATGGTTACTTAGCATTTCCTTTAGTACCTGTAAGTGACTTGATAATTTAGACAGGTGCAATGAAATGATGCAAGTGGCTCAGATTGAATCTAACTAAACTTTAAAAACTTTCACTGCAATTGTTTTAAAAAGAAGTATACAAGTATGCATATAGTTGTGCAATCGAGATTTTAATTAACATTCTTTTTGTATAAGTGTACAAGAATCGCACTCTGTAATTTATTCAGTTTATGACTTCCATTTCAGGATTAAAACGAATTTAATAGCAGTTTCGCACGTAACCGTCGGATAACGATTACGCTAAAATAATAGATGTCTATAAAATGGCCGCCGAAGAATGCGATAACATCGCAAGATTAGCTTACACTTTGATGCGCTTATAATAAAAAATGTTCATAAAGTGCCTGTTGTATCCATCGATGTTTTTCCGAAAATATTCCCCGTCATTAAGTACAAGGTGTTCCATTTTTGCATCGCAATGTTACGCTATTTTCGTTGGTCTTTGCAAACATTTTCTTACCTTGACGACACGCATTTCAAGATAAATAGGTCACTATTTATCTTGAAACGAGGTGCCGATTTGTCTGCTGTTATTATTAAATGCTCATTCATGTATCACGTCGTAAAAATTATTCGGTTCGAATCTCCGTAAGTTATGGAATAATTTCGCGAAGTACCTGTCAAAAAAGTTAAAATACGATTTCCAGAAATCCGGCTGTTCACATATTTTTTGTATCAATCCAACAATCCACAATTGACGCTAATTTACAGACAGAGGGCGCTAAGGAAATAGACATGAATCATTACTCTCACAAATAGTACCTCCAGTCACTGAACAATGATCTGCTATTTTGTTTAATCACCACCATAAATTACCATAAGTTGCTAAACTTAGCATTATTTACCATTATAGCTGAACCTATTTGAAATACAGGTAGGTTAGATACATAGATAATTTGCGAAACCTAATACCAATTATCTAAATATGAACCTGCTCAAGCAAGACAGTTTGGTCGATGCTTGAACAAATGATTATTTATGATAATTTCAACCATAATACCAAAAAATCATAACAACAATACTAATCCAGATAGAGGTCAGGTCAGACATTGACGCACATTGATTGCTTACTCACCCCTTTCGTGTTCCGTGTAGGTGGTTTGAATTTTTAAAGGTAGTGCATATGTGAATTTCAACATAGTACCGACTCGAGGAGCTGCGAAAGTGTTGCATACAAGTGTAAAAAATACATTTTAGAATTCTATTTCATTCCCAACACTTTTTTACTAAAGTAAAGTAAAGTAAATCTTTATTTCAGTACATATTTGATATTGAGCATAATTATTAAACAAAGAGGATAAGCAAGTACTCGAATAACATAAACCAAGAACAAATTATACATGGTTCCTACACTAGGCAGTGCCTGTCCCGTAGGTAGCCGACACAGTTACGAGTATTCAAAGCATTGGCTTATTAAAAATCGGCCGATAACCTTTTAATTGCAATTTAAATGTGAATTCAAATTAGCCTCCTTGACTCCTAGCTATTCCGTTAGTAAAGAAACTGAAATAGTGCTCAACAGACCTCAAATTATTTAATAAATCTAAACAAAAACTACTTTTAAAGCGCTCACGAAGGTTGGCCGAAGCAAATCAGACACTTGAGACGCAAAAACAAATGGTACGCGCGGTCGGACATTGTTGAACTTGATGAAAATCAAAAGCTAAGTCAACTGGTAGATAGGAGAGCGTTGGCAGATTTGTGCTCTAGGTCTTGCCTGGCGCGCTCCCGCCAGTCCACTTGTAACCATGACGCGGGACGAACCGAAATATCGGGAGACCAGACGCTACGCTGGTGAGAATATTTATATTATAACTAACATGTTTAACTAGTATCTAATTGTTTGATTGCCTTGTCGCGCGAAAGCCTTCGCACGCGAATCTATCATATTAACAATATGTCGACACATCTTGAAGGGTAACGCAATTTGAGTTCTGGCTGGATGGAATAAACGTCAAATTAGTAGCTATACCGAACTTGAGGACTAATGCCATTTTGATATGTGTCGGCACGTTAACTGTAAACAGTTAAACACGAGTATTAATTTTGAGTTGATTTTTTTATGCACTGTCATATATCTATCCGTAGTACACGCCTTACAAAACAGCTTACTGTGGGACTAGATCACTCAGTGCCATATGACCGTCTAGGGTTCTAAATCTAGACCGTGATTTAGTTATATTTACTTATGTGTGATTCATCCCAGTAAGTGTTAAGTGATAAATGTTTCCCTAAATTCAGTTTCCGTTTATTGTTTTTTTTTTACATTAATTTGTTTTTATATTGTTTACATTAGTATAATAACATCGTATTATCCACTAATCTTATCATTGTCGATGTCAACTGATACTGTTGTTGTTGCTTGTGCATGTTCGGGACGAATTTGCCGCCTAACATTAAGTACATAATGCTATGTTAAATAAATCAACCTTGCAGTAATAAAGAACCTTTTTCCGCAAATAATGTAACTATGGATAGTTTATAGTTCTAATAGAGTTTAGTTTGAGTAGCGATTCAACATGACAAGAAAACTTTACTCGTAAATCAAGCGGCGATAACTTTAATAAAAATAAACCTGAAAGTTGCTCTAGCGAGAAAGTCTATTTTGATCATCATGATTGAATGAGTTTCTAATACGCTAAGGAGACGGTATGTACATTTTATATAGGTGCTACATTTGATATATTTGTCGAGGAGCATTTGCGTTTAAATTATTGTAAACATGTTTTGTATAAGGACGGTGGAACATGCACTCAAAACAACACGTGACAATTTTGTGTTTACTTTTTATTTACAGCTGGCAACGTGGCAACTTGCACACATTTAACTTTCTTATTGCAATATTAATTAACAAAAAGACAATGCTTTATTATGACTCTAATAGCATTTAACTGACAATTACTTAACCGTACGTATATATTAATATTAATTCAAGGTATGTAGTAATTAACTAGTAACGTACCTTGAATATTATAAAAATCTCTCGATTATATATTTAATTAACATCCAAATACAATTCAGCAGTAGGGTTTGCTCCCGGGAAATACCGGAACCGAAAGTACCGGGATTTCCCGGAATTTAGAGCCAAGCAAAGAACCGGGATTTCAAAATTAAAATCCCGGTACTTTCGGGATTTTCGGGACTAACATTTCCGGTCAAATGTTTGACTGTTTTCTGATACTTAGCATGAAATATCATGTTTTTTAAAGAAATATGTTCTATCTATCTAAGACTGACGCTAATACTTTTACGGCTGGCCACAATATACCTATTAAAATCAAAACAAAAATAGTCAATGGGTTTGACGATGCCGACAACATACAATTGCGTAATTTTAAACTTTAAGGACAAGTGTTTCTACGAAAAAAAACGATGAATTAGTTATTTGTATACTAAATACGAGAAAATAATAGAGATAAATTTTGTAGATAGTAAAATATGACATGTAAATTAGGATTAAACCAAAATTATATTATTTAGTAGTATAGTACGCAGAGGCAGTCCATATCTCAGTTAATGTAGGCAATGATTGTGTGGCTTATACATATAAAGACACATATTATCGTAAAAAAGAAGGTGTCTACCTTACCTTCCCTATGGTACTTTTTATATTGTGCCAATGTTTAGAGAAAGACTCGTGTTCGTTTTACGCTTTTTTTACTGAAAATGAAGATAAACACTGTTTTTTGATGGCAGTCCCGAAAGTACCGGGAAATCCCGGTTCCAATTTTGCCTAGTACCGAAAATCCCGGTTCTTTTAAAAAGTACCGGCTCTGCAATCCCTATTCAGCAGTGTAAAAATAAACAAGAAAGATTTTATACTTCTCACTATTTAATTGGTGGCACAAATACTGATGTGCCGATGGGAAGTTCTCAAAAATGCGATATTTCTACAAGGGAAGATTTTGGAAACTTCTCACATATTATTAAATTATACAACGGGACTTAAGTCTTAGGACTTAAGACTTAAGTCCCGTTGTATAATTTAATAATGTGTAAAAATCGTGAAAGTTTAAATCAGTGTTCTCACATATATACGTGGGTGAAATTTTCCAGTAATTTTCGAAAACTTTTCCAACTCTTTGAAAACTTTCCGCTTTTTTTAGTCACAAATAAAATAACATGTGCAACAAGATAAACAAAAATGAATCGGATCTTTTCGATAACATTGCATTACGCATGTTTACCAACTCATATCTACGTTACAAAGGTACTCACTTAATTCATTTATCTTATACAGGAAGTTCCTTAGTCATGCCTTACAAAAAACGGCCGAAATGATAGTTCAGAGCCGGAATGCATTTCACATACACCTACACCATAGTTTGGGTGCGATATGCAGTATTCGCAAGTCGTAACGAAGTGGGAGCCATTTTGATGACGTCATTAAGATGAAGTAAATGTCCTGCACCACTGTCAACCGGCAGTTTTGGGAACATACTATGTAGAAGTTGGTAGCGGTTACTGGCTCCGTACCATCGCCTACACTCTTATCTTAACTGTCCTCGGTGGACCTTATGCCTTTTGTAATAAGGTCCACCGATGTACAGTTTTGTGTTGCTGTTTGTACTACGTACCCACAAAGGAGAGGACTATCTTGCACAGTAGCTTCGGGCACTGTATGTGGTTAGCAGTTGTTACAAGCCACCCAGTAATTTCCTCTTATAATGTTAGATTTTAAATATAACTCTTTCGAATAGCCTATGTAGTTAAGCATTATGCTTAGCACATGGAAATGTGTTTTTAACATGTTTAAAATAAGCTTATGGCTCATACACATGCACAAAGAAGAGCTGTACTCAACCATAAACTGTATAAATATTATTATTTTTTATTAAATGAAAAATGGAAAAATTAACCACTTCGGACCAGATTTGAACCTGCGAACTTTTGAAACACCGATCCAATCGTTCTTAACCAGCTGAGCTACTGTGCCGAAGCTAACCAGAAGCGTGCAAAATTTTCCAGATCCTTTCTTACGCCTTATGCTGTGGTGTTCAACCTGTGTGACAAAATCATTATCCATAGAAATATTATACATAATCCATTATTGAAAAGGTGGTGAATACAGAAGTTACAATAAGAAAATTATGGCTACTTATAAAATACTAGCGACCCGCCCCGGCTTCGCACGGGTTAACAAATTATACATAAACCTTCTAGGGATTGCAGAACCGGTACTGTTTAAAAGAACCGGGATTTTCGGTATTTTCGGTACTTTCGGGACTGCCTTCAAAAATCAGTTTTCACATTAATTTTCAGTAAAAAAAAGCGTATAACGACCACGAATCTTTCTTAAAACAATAAAAAAGTAGCCCAGTGAAGGTACACACTTCTTTTGTACCATAATATGTGTCTTTAAGTCACACAATCATTAAAATAATTAGTTTTTTTTTCCTTTAGGTAGTTTACTACATGTGATATTTTTACTATCTTTGTTGATCGGCAAAAACTGAATTGTGGCTCAGTAATATCATCATTTTTTTTAATATGTAAGACGTTTTGTAAAAAAAGATAAAAAAAATGATAATTTTCGCATGCGTTCAAAATGGGCTGTGGACCTTCGAACATATAATAACAGAAATCAATACGACAAATCAAGAAATTATTCAGCCAGAATTATTAATTCATTTAAAATATCATTATCATATGTGAGTTTCTTATACCCTGTTTGAATTTGAATTAAAAGTAGTATTTTATTCATTACAAAATTGTCTCTGTTTTTGGTTCTAGTTAGTAGTTAATAAAAAATAACTAATTGTTCGTATAAAATTATTTATCGTACAAACATGTATGCCCTTAAAGTATCAAATTACGCAATTTTATATCGTCGGCATCGTCAAACCCATTGACTTTTTTTTAATTTTATTTTAATGTAGTGGTCAGCCGTAAAAGTATTACCATCAGCCTTAGATTGATAAAATCTGGGGGCACGGTAGTGCCCCCGCCAAGTCGAGCGCGAAGCAAACACTGCCGTACCATCCTTTACTGGAACCATTTCGCCGCATTTTCAGGCCCCTATTTGAGAACCTCTGGATAAGACCAGAACGCAGAAATTTTCATCATCCAGTAAGCTATAATCACATACTTAAAATCCAAAATTTCTAGTCTGTAGGTCATTTAGTTCCGAAGTTAAGCGAAAGCAAAGTTTCGCATTTATGACACTCATTCATTCACTCATGATCATCAGAATAGAATTAGTACTTCCCATAAACTCAGAGAGCTGAAATTTGGTACAGAGTTAGGGTTTAATGGCCACATAAAGGTTAAACCTAAAAATATTGCAGTATCAGTCACGTTTTAAAGATCTAAGAACGGCATAAGTAAGTTTGTAATCCCTTATAAATATATGATATTACAAAGTTACTGTTGCAGTTCCTACAAATAGTAGGTAAAGTAAAGGTACACTACGATGTACGATGTGAGTATGAATGAAGATATGTTTAGTTATGATATGGTGTATACATAGTATGGGTATGAGTACCCGAAAAGAAGGACTGCCTACAAAAAGAGATGAGATCCCATAAAAAACATTACATGTAAAAAGGTGCAAGTCTCGCAACGCTTTTACTACAAAAAAGTTTTGAGATGTAATGTGAAACCAAGTCGGTTATTTTAATCAGTGCCAGGGGGTGTTAAAACTGTATCAATAAGATATCTTTAATTTGTAATACATATAATGACTTGGCAATCGCACATAATGCTTTACTCGTACCGTACTCGTAAATATGTGTAATGCTCAAACTGCAATTAGCATTATGTTCAATTAGAATTATTTTTAATAGGTGACGATGATCCTTTTGTCATTATGCAGCCGTGCGATGGCCAAGTCATTATACGTATTACAAATTAAAGATATCTTATTGATACAGTTTTAACACCCCCTGGCACTGATTAAAATAACCGACTTGGTTTCACATTACATCTCAAAACTTTTTTGTAGTAAAAGCGTTGCGAGACTTGTACCTTTTTACATGTAATGTTCTTGATGGGATATATTTATTTTCTTTATAAAACATGATATTTCATGCTAAGTAACAGAAAGCAGTCAAATATTGTACCGGAAATTTTAGTTTACAAAAATCCCGGGAGTACCGGGATTTAAATTTTGAAATCCCGGTTCTTTGCTTGGCTCTAAATCCCGGGAATTCCCGGTACTTTCGGTTCCGGTATTTCCCGGGAGCAAACCCTAAAACCTTCCTCTTGAACCACTCTATCTATTAAAAAAACCGCATCAATATCCGTTGCGTAGTTTTAAAGATCTAAGCATACATACAGACAGACAGACAGCGGGAAGCGACTTTGTTTTATACTAAGTAGTGAAGTAAAACTACTAAACCTTATCCAAAGGAGTGACAACTTCTGCTTTAACCTTTTCGACGCCGTGTCAAACACAAAAGCTGTCAATCAGACGCCACGTCATTGAAATGTCAAAACCGAAGTTGAACTTTATGTATTATGCACGTAGGTCGATGTTGCTCTGTGGTCTGTGACCGATTAATCGGTCTTTGGCGTTGAACCTACGGTGCGGATATATCGGTCATTGGCGTCCAAAAGGTTAAAATGTTTGTACCTATGACCCTTATATACATACGTCAATCGTAACTTGCGCGAAGCTGCAAACTGGTCGTTGTATTGAAAGTCAACCAGTCTCATTTCCGTTTGTAATCTTGAGTTGATTTATAAATGGTTTCATTTCAACCCTTGACGCAAACGATTGTGTGCACCCCTTGAAGTTGGAAGCCTTTGTTTGGCTTTCGTAGCCTTTCAACTCTAATGAGAGTGATTTTAAAAACAATCCGAAGTTGAATTAATGACGACATAGGCTGAAAAACTCTGACGAATTATGCTACCGGCCTGCTTATTGACGACATTCATCTTTCTCGGACATACTACATATCTACTTGATTAAAATATGTATTTAAAAGGGACGTAGATACGTAAATATTCTCGTGGTAGCTTTACTGGGCAGCCTAACGTGTCGGAGTAATAAAACTAATAGTTGCTTCGTTAAAATAAAAAAATATCTTTATTTCAGAATCTTAAAAATTCCATCAAAAATTGTTAGTTCCATTATCATTATAGCTACATGTTAGTAAATACATTAACATTAATTATGTATAACATTATATACCTAAACAATCAACATAACACCCTAGAGAGTGAATTAATTGTCGCATTTATTATACATATAAATAAGGAAAACGCTTTCACTAGGGGTCATTTTGGGTGAATGCAAGTTTAACAATACAGCAATGTGAGACTGCGACGTCTGCGACACATACAAAGTCAAGCGCCTGATGGCGACTAAGATTACAATATTTACTGAGTTTTAGGCCCACGTCCCATTTTGTACCTATTCATTTTATTCTAATTTTGCTCGCTACAATTACCTCAGTCTTCTATTTTATATTCTGTGGTTGCCTTCTTAAATTTTCTCATTCCTTCTTCATCTCCTTTCTTTATAGTCTCATAGTAATTATACAACGCGTAATAAAAATAGTGGGGATCCGATTAAGGGCATATGCATATTCATAACCAGAACACGATACTGGTTCTCGGATTAAGAAAAAATACCTTGACGCGAAAAAAAATTCTATTTGTATGGGGCAGGCAGGTCGTCTGAGTCGGCCAACCCTCCATACAAAGGCCAAAAATATTACGCGTAAAAAAAATCTATTTTTTCCTAGTCGGAACACGATACTGAATATGCAATCCCATCAAAAACATTACACGTAAAAAGGTGCAAGTCTCGCAACGCTTTTACTACAAAAAAAGTTTTGAGATGTAATGTAAAACCAAGTCGTTTATTTTAATCAGTGCCAGGGGGTGTTAAAACTGTATCAATAAGATATCTTTAATTTGTAATACGTATAATGACTTGGCCATCGCACGGCTGCATAATGAGTATAATGACAAAAGGATCATCGTCACCTATTAAAAATAATTCTAATTGAACATAACGCTAGCGCTAATTGCAGTTTGAGCATTACACATATTTACGAGTACGGTACGAGTAAAGCATTATGTGCGATTGCCAAGTCATTATATGTATTACAAATTAAAGATATCTTATTGATACGGTTTTAACACCCCCTGGCACTGATTAAAATAACCGACTTGGTTTTACATTACATCTCAAAACTTTTTTTGTAGTAAAAGCGTTGCGAGACTTGCACCTTTTTACGTGTAATGTTTTTGATGGGATCTCATCTCTTTTTGTAGGCAGTCCTTCTTTTCGGGTACTCATTCCCGTTCTATGTATACACATATCATAACTAAACATATCTTCATTCAGTCACATCGTACATCGTAGTGTACCTTTACTTTACCTACTATTTGTAGGAACTGCAACAGTAACTTTGTAATATCATATATTTATATGGGATTACAAACCTACTTATGCAGTTCTTAGATTTTTAAAACGTGACTGATATTGCAATATTTTTAGGTTTACCCTTTATGTGGCCATTAAACCCTAACTCTGTACCAAATTTCAGCTCTCTAAGTTTATGAGAAGTACTAATTCTATTCTGATGATCATGAGTGAATGAATGAGTGTCATAAATGCGAAACTTTGCTTTCGCTTAACTTCGGAACTAAATGACCTACAGACTTGAAATTTTGGATTTTAAGTATGTGATTATAGCTTACTGGATGACGAAAATTTCTGCGTTCTGGTCTTATCCAGAGGTTCTCAAATAGGGGCCTGAAAATGCGGCGAAATGGTTCCAGTAAAGGATGGTACGGCAGTGTTTGCTTCGCGCTCGACTTGGCGAGGGCACTGCCGTGCCCCCAGATTAAACGGATCCCCACTATTTTTGTTACAGCCTGTATTTTACGAAAGATACTAAAACGATGATACCTTACTATTGATTGATAAAAGCCAAATTGCAAGAAGCGTACGAATACATATTGATTACTTATCTTACACATTCCTGTTACTTCCAGGTTAGTAAAGGTTGTTGCTCCGATTTCTAATATTATAATTATAACTCATTTTTAGCATCATGAGTTCTCGGAATAGTTTCGCTCACAATCTTTTGTCTGCTGATGGTTCTAAATAACAATTATTTCCTGTCCGAGTTCTGTAAGTCATGCTATTGACTTGTAACTGACGGGTCATTTATTTTTTATCGGATATTAAATTTACAATTAAACGTAGCATTGGTAGACTTTTCTGGTCTCGTCCGAATTTACAAATACAGCTGCTGGTATCAAACGCTGGTCCTTTGTCTCTTCTATAAAGAAATGACACGTGCACGTGTTTGACGAGTTGCGTATCGCTATGGGAAATTTGACAGTTATCTGTGGGCCTGCAGTCGTTATCACATTTGTTAGTAACTAACCAAAACCAATGCGTTTTAATTGTCTTTATTTGATGCATCTTTAAAAGGGTGGTTTGCATTTTTATACTATAGTTTTTAGTGATTTTTTAAATCCGATTCTGAATGTGATAAAATATTCATTCATACCGTATCGTAATGGTAAAGCTATTCCGTTTACCTGAATAACGCTTGCAGTAAAGGAACTCATAAAAGTCTGCGAATGACTATAAGCCAAGCGTAATGGGGCTATAATAGTTAATCTGTTCTATAGTGTTAATAGATGGGTATTACACATTCGCAAGTGCAGGACGGGGCTGAACTGTGCCGGTCGTCGGCCCCTCTGCCGAATCTACGACTTTCTAATGTGATTAAAGTAGCATACTTCGAGCAGTCACGAGCTGTCTTTTAAAAAGATCACACCGCCCGCACACAGCGGTGCACTAGCAGTAATTGCATTTCCTCTTAATTATTCTATCCGATTGTTGGCATAACTACTTGACATAAACTTCCTTATCTACAAATTTATTGTCTGAAGCCAACCCAGTCCCATAGTGCCAGGTAATGCATTTCCAGATTTACGAGTCTAATCCCTTGGTAGAAAAGCATTAAATTAAGTTCTAGTTGACCGTTAATGTCGTTGATTCATTGAATCGTTTTACAGAACGTGTACAATTATGTTCTTGTGAAGCTAGAGATCGCAAGGGCAGACGGGCTTTCACCGTCTTGTCTGGCGAGTCGAGCAATGCGAGTGGAAAATTGGTTCTGCATTCTTTAGATAAGGTGGTTTTTTGGTTGCACGCTCATCGCTTCCTAAGTATCCGCGGCTGTCTCGCGGAGGAGTTATTGATTTGGTTGTTGGTGCGACATGCCTTTGTACATTATACTTTATGCGTTTGCGTCTAAGATTACTTATGTCTGGTCAATCAGATCTGTGCCGTGCAGTACGCGCCATGCCTCCATGTCGCAGCTTACAGAGGATTAGCCCAATTCCTCATTCTGCTTTCAAGCCGTGATCCGATCGATAATCCTTTTAGCGCTCATGAAACTGGACTTGCGAATTCTCGCGGTCAAAGAAGCTTTGTGTTCTATAAATATCAGTCTCGGCAAGGACCAGAAAGTGCATATACTTAAAACACATAGACTACTGATGTTGTTCGATCAAATAAGAAATTAAATACCCTAGTCGAAGAAAACGTAAATGATTACGTTGCTGACAAGCAAACAATTACGTTAAAACAACTGTTCAACGGTACATTTGTTTCTGCATAAAGCTGAATATTTTTGTAAGCGAGCTGCAATAATCGCCTTGGCAAATATCATAGTTTGTTTGTTTAGTTGTTAAATTTTTCTTGCAGTTATTTTTGCCCTAGAAAATAGCCTAGGTACTCGGAAAAAAAAACAGATTTTCCTAAAGAATGCGCTGTTCTGTTGAGTCTGTGCTGCGTTATTTAGCAGTAAACTATGTATGGAGGTACATGTGTATGTACATAATAAACGTACGACTATGATGATGTAACTCTGCTCAGAGCGTAAATACGTCGTAAATGTTTCATTCATTTATAGAAGCTAGTAAAATATCTGCATTATAAATTGCTTTAAGATTGACCTTTAAAAACGTAAAATGTTGGAGGTCCGGACTTTCATATAGGAATCGGAAGTAGTGATAGTGACGCTATAGCAATTGGACAACGGAAGTACTTTATCAAGCAGCTATCATAGATCCGCGTCGAAGGCTTCCGGCTCCTCCAATGCCGTATCTGTTAAACATTCGACGTGTTCAATTTTATCGCGAGCAAGCTTAAAATAGCCTTTATCTCGTCCGCGCTGAGGTCAGTGGGCGCTGCTGCCTGGCCGTGCATTCACATGCGTAAGAGTGATATAGATACAAGCCAACCAGTCTCACTGGGATCTCGAGACCTGAACCAACTACACGTATTCAAAGAGCGCGCTTACACTGGTTCGTCCGAACTTTCAATTCGCATATATTCTTGAATAATTGGCTGCGCCAGCGTCGATCATTAACATCTCTAATTAAAACCCTTCCACTTCGGTATATCGTTTTTATTCCGTAATGACTGTTATCACACTCCACACGCCGTTTTTCGCTCAATGGGCTGGAAACGCCGCAATCAGCGCACCATTCATGAAGATTATCCGTCACGTACTACAACTGTTTACTCGTGTTTGCCGTTTCGTTACGTTCAACTATTTATACATTTATTAGCTATCAACCCACATGTATTTGATTGACTGGACCTTAATCATTATAATCAAAATATCGTCCTTATTTGCAACAATATTTTTATAGATACTCGAAAACAATATTCTAATGCATTTGATTATCACTATAATCTGTTTAAATAAAATGTGAGATACTGATATATCAGGTAATTTGTATGATAACTACGATACCGTTATTTCAATTTGGAACCCTGTTTGAGTATCTCTTTGAGTTTAATATCTTAAAGCATCAGGAAATGCACTTGCAGTAAAGACGTTTGATCACGGGGATATTGAACGCAAGTCCGTGGGTGCGGGGAAATGCAATAAATTTCTGAGTCGCGTCCCGACATATGCCCCTAGATGATTTAGTACTGGGCGGACCCACCGCGGGCTTATTTAACCGCTGACGCTTAGTTAAAATCGTAAATTCGTAAAGTACCACATACGTAGATTCCGTACTGTTAACCACCATTACGTACTGTTGAGTTGAGTGGTATCTTATCCTCGTACTACAAAAATCCTTGAAAAGCAAATTTTATTGGTATATTGAATTTACACGCACACAAATCGTAAACGTAGACGCAAGGGTAAAGAGTAGATACTTCTTCTACAGTGAGAGGTAGGCAGCAATGGAACTTATGTAGGCTGAAATGAAATGAGTGGTCATGCTCCTTCTAATGGCTACGAGTTGCTCAAAATATACCATTTGGCTCTGTGTTTCAACACAGACACACTCACTTGACGCCCGACAGTTTCAGTATTTCATGTTCCTCAGCAGTTTATGGTCGAATTTAAATACGGTGTCGATGACATATTGGTGTCAGGCACCATCTGTTACTGTTACACGTATTGACGATAGGCAGAGTCACCTACAATCTCGTTATGAATGCATTAAGTTAAACCGGAGTAACCAATTGGCGAAGCGGCCGATATCGAATGTGCTCTGAGAAACAAATCATTTGCACATGTCAGAATTATTGTGATCTCGGACGAAGTAAATGCGTGCATCCGTGCGATTAACTCTAACAATAACAAACACACGTCGTTCATCAAAATCAGAAGTGATATTTGTTTCCCTATGCTTTGCGAATCCCACTGAAATACTCGTGCCCACGAGGTACCGACACATTAACAGTGTATTTCTAATTACAAAAAAAAAATGTTACTAATGCAAAACGCTTTTTTGAGGGAGTTGGCTGGATGGCCACTATGGGTATGGGGCCTAGTCTAAATATCCTTATTGACAGGTAGGTATCTAAAAGTGACAAATAACACTGCAAAAACTAGGTTTTACGAAAAAATTATCAATTCATTGTATGTGCTAGTTTTACCAATTACGTTTACTTTTTATTCAGTACAAATACATTCAATGAATCGAAATATGTAAACTTTTTTTGGCGAAATTGACCCAAACTCATATAATATTTCTTCTTTCTTTTGCCTCAGAAATGCGTGGCTAAAATCTTCCGGTACCTCGTAGGCACCATGTATGTAAATATTCGTCAGTAGCTATAAAGAATAAGAATGAGTGAATTCTAGGCGAACGTCGCAGGCAAATGCTCCTTGCAAAAATGTGAACAAAAAGTACCTAGTTACTTTAGTTTCTATTTCTAACTTCGATAGTAAGTCGGAAGATTGATATTCGCCAAGGCGTGATTGATAGCGCACCCAACTGAGAGATCATTAAAACGATTTGTTTTACTTTCTAATTTTGTAATCCTCAATTGGTTTTTTCAGGTAGAAGCTTTCACTTATGGGATCTTAATTTCTCTAGCTAAGATTCAGCACGATTATGTAACTACAATGCCTTAGTCGTAATATTATTTAACCGCTCTTTAATCATGTTGTTGGTAAAGCCTATGACCATTTAATATCTTGACAACAAATGAAACCTGCATACATCCGAACTTATCTGCACTAAAGCAGCTTTGGGACAGTGGTAACTGCACTCATAGATTCATACGGTGATATTTGAAAAATAAAGCCTCCAAGTGCAATACCAGCTCGCGTAAGGCAACACAGGTACTCAATGACATTAGTCATCACAATTGTATATACCTAACGTATTTTTTTTTGTTCTTGAACCCTGCTCTATGACAATAGTCGCTACAATAGAAAGACAGACTCTGAATATTTCAACTGTGTTCCTATTACGGTTGATGGGATACAGCCCGCTGACAGACAGATGGACAGCGGCTTAATAATGTGGTTCCATTGGTTACCCCTTCAGGTATGGAACTCTACAAATGATGCCTGTGTAGAATTTAATAACAACATACCGGTCATAGTTTCATTGCAAAATTATTGTGTATTATTGGGTATAATATAACGTGTCTTTCTTATTAACATTGACATTTTAAGATGAAGATCTATGTTTCTCACTATTATGATCATTATGGTTTCACATCGAATGTGATTTTTATATAGACAACTGCGTAGTTTTTACAATTTACTCGAGCCCGTCATTTATGATAGCACGTGTTTGTACTAGAACACTGGTTTACTGCGTAGTTTTGTGTAGATTATTTGATTATTGACTTATTGGTACACCTCTGATCAATGCTTTATTTAGCGTATAACGACGCCAATTTGTTGTTGGTTCATTTATTAAAATATTCATATGTAAATTTGTTATACTGCCTTTATTCAAACATACTTCCTGTGTCATACTACAGTTGTTAATGTCAAAACGATTTTCTATTGTCTATGACGTCATTATAAAATAGGGAGGTCTCTAGGTCATTAACGGTTTAAAATATTTCGTTCAGTGGTCTAATTATACAATCCGTTATCCTTTCTTATGCAAATATAGAACTGTACCATTTCACACAGAGCCTTTCCTGTGAAATGCGTACAATCAAACCGGCCGCTCAAAATATTAGTCGACCTTGTTGAGGTCGTCCCTATCTATTCGTACTGGTAATAAAGCTTCTCAATGAATTCAACGGATTAAAAAGCACGATTGGAGCATTGCCAGTCCACATCGGTATAAACATTGCGAATTTAAATAAATGTCGTTGCGTAATCCGTAAGACAACCGATTTTTAGGGTTCCGTAGCCAAATGGCAAAAAACGGAACCCTTATAGATTCGTCATGTCTGTCTGTCTGTCTGTCTGTCCGTCTGTCCGTCTGTCTGTCCGTCCGTATGTCACAGCCACTTTTCTCCGAAACTATAAGAACTATAATGTTGAAACTTGGTAAGTAGATGTATTCTGTGAACCGTATTAAGATTTTCACACAAAAATAGAAAAAAAACAATAAATTTTTGGGGTTCCCCATACTTCGAACTGAAACTCAAAAATTTTTTTTTCATCAAACCCATACGTGTGGGGTATCTATGGATAGGTCTTCAAAAATGATATTGAGGTTTCTAATATCATTTTTTAGGGTTCCGTAGCCAAATGGCAAAAAACGGAACCCTTATAGATTCGTCATGTCTGTCTGTCTGTCTGTCTGTCCGTCTGTCCGTCTGTCTGTCCGTCCGTATGTCACAGCCACTTTTCTCCGAAACTATAAGAACTATACTGTTGAAACTTGGTAAGTAGATGTATTCTGTGAACCGCATTAAGATTTTCACACAAAAATAGAAAAAAAAACAATAAATTTTTGGGGTTCCCCATACTTCGAACTGAAACTCAAAAATTGCAGTTTGTAGGAGTGAATATTTTTACTTTCTACAAGCGTTTAATGTCTGACCAAGCTAAGTTGGTAGCAAATTTTATAGCCCAGCCTGTGCTATCAAAATCGCTGCCAACTTAGCTTAGTCTGATTCTATTTAACTTGCCGTGTCATTCAACAAAGGTGAGTTCAGGGTTCCAGAATTCGTAGCCAGGTCATTCGGATGAAGCAGGTTCGGGGTCCAGTTCATAGCACAGTCGGTCAGGTTAGGCGGGTTCAAATTCCGTTAATCCATAGCCATGGTCACAGAATACGAAATCACTAAACAGCACAGGAGGAGTATAAAGTCGCCAACGAATAAATCGTGACTAAATAATATTATCCATGTTACTCCAAAATACATCTCTAATAGGGGGGATGGGATGAATCACATCTTGAACTCTTGTGACAAGTTTTGGTAAACGCCATTATATTAGTAACAATAGAGAATTTAAAATGTTTTATAGTACTTACTTTCGAATCTGCCGTAGAAACCACGATGTTTGAAAAAACTTGTAAATATTTGTCACAAACTATTTGTTATACAATACATATTAGTTAGTGGTAACTGTTTCAACCGCCTTGTTCTATATTGAAACGTAAAAAAAATTAACTTTAACATCATTGTTAGTAGGTAATTGCCTAAGATACAATACAACGATCACCAAATATTATGACATAAAAGTACAGTGGGAAAAAATCCTCGTTGCCTTACCCCTCATACAAAACAAAATATTATTATACTACGGCTTGGTTCCTACAAATTGTTGCTTACCATCATCCAAACAGTAATCAGTTGTAAAATGGTACAATATCAAACAGCTTCAACATGAAATAAGCTTTAAAACCAGCCAATAAAGTTTATTTTAGCCTGCTACGGAAACATTAGCAGTTTTTACAAGTAGCGCCAGGCCACGGTGACCCATACCTTGAGCCCTGTCAATAACTTCTGAAATATATATATTTTTTGTATTTTTTCAATATAGATTTTTCTGTACTTTCGCATTATGTATCTAGAATTTCAGTATATTTACTATATTGCACTGATAGTAAACCAAACTTGAATATTCGAGACCCTGTTTTCATTAAAAAAAACGTGTTTATAATTTTTATCCTAATATGCCTTATAGAAATGATTGTTAGCTTATATGTTACTTACGTTATTACATCAAATTACGTTTCGTTTAAGTTTAAATCAGAATTTATTCAGGACTCACATGTGAGTCACTGGCCCTGCGGAACTGTTTGAGCATGACCCATACGCTGAGTCGCTGGCCCTGAATGGGTTAATAACGATTTCAAATAGGTACTACCGTTTTAGTTTATCTTTGTAATATTTTTCGATTTGATGTTTAAAGCATTGCCTGAATTGAGATTTTGTTCGCCTTTAATATAAGACTTGTCATGTCATGAACTCCTTCTCAATCTTAATTTGGGTTAAATTTTCATGATTATTGTTATAAGCCTGGTTGTTGATAGATAATCTTCTTGCCATGTGTGTAGATCTTTACGGCTTTCTGAAGTACTTCCGCTATAAATGGATTTAATTTAAATAAATAAATCCTTTAAGTGACCATAACTTTTCCTCACTAACAGGTCAATGCCCACTTTAGTTGCGCTTTTAGTGCTCCGCCCTTGCAATCTCACCAATAAAGTACTAGAATATTACCAGATACATTTCATTCCATTTCTGGAAACATACACAATTTCTCTCCGTGCCTACGGGAATAATCTTGTGATTCACAGCGCAACTCATGCCATATCTATCTCCGATACCAATCGTGTTGGAATGGCCTTGTTTTTTGTTTAATCCACTAGTGTAATCTTGAATCTGCGAATTTACTCCAAAAGATTACGCAGGCTGATAAATGAGGCTTTCGCGCTGTTCGTAGATATATCTTGCTATATTCCATGTAACATATATGATTTGGCTTCCCTAACAGAGTAGAGTTTTTTCTTAGTCGTATTTCTACTTTAAGTCTCTAAAAAGTTTTTCGAGAAAAACATCAGGCTATCAAGAACTTTTGCTAGTAAAAGTTGTATGATAAGACTTCGCAACAGAACACGCTATTTATCTTGCTTTGGACTTGTGCTTACAATCTTACGGTGTCATATACACTAACTACGATAGACAGAAAAGTGCAGATACAGTGTATTGGATTCAACGAGGTAGAATACCTTATCTAACGCAGCACTAATAAAAACGAAATCGACTTACAACAATAACCTTTGTCAAAAGTTCAAAACATGATTTTTGCCAGTAAGGACTCCTGCCACGCCCAGGTCAACTACATCATCCCATCTCCCAAGATATCTCGTTACTGCCTCGCAGAATATATTAGTGCTAAGATAAAAGTATGTACATAAGTTCATAGTATAGTCTTTTGTACGTAATTTGTTATGATCAGTGTATTAATAGCCAGCCATGACGTCGGGTGGGCTCGGTTCCGAAGGTGCCCCAACGAACGAACGAAACAACCGTCTTGCGTGCGCCAACGCAAGTCAAGGCTTCGACTTTAGGGATCGGCGGAAATGCATGCATTCTTTAGCTGCAGCGCACGCTAGCGCTCAATGAGAATTGTATTCAAAATTCAAACCAAACATGCATAATGAGCAATGACTAGTCATTTGGAATTCCACACCACCATCTTGAATACTTTGTTCATCATATTGGAATTGTTCGGAGAAATAAAACTTGTTAGACACACACCTGGAATGTGCGTGTATTGACTTCGAATTACAAAAAAAAGCTGAAAAACCACCTTCCAA
The DNA here is from genome assembly GCF_948474715.1 of Cydia amplana. Classification (NCBI taxonomy): domain Eukaryota; kingdom Metazoa; phylum Arthropoda; class Insecta; order Lepidoptera; family Tortricidae; genus Cydia; species Cydia amplana. The sequence continues at coordinate 17,784,314 of NC_086072.1, forward strand.
CAGGCATTTCTGCTCATCGGCATTTAAGAATTCGCGCGCTTATGCCCTTCTTTGACATGCAAACAGAAAACGCACCGGGACGCTTTTTCTCATGCGGAGCCATGGCCGTGTTGTCGCAATAATTATTATTTATGCGTACTCATTGGCGGTGGAGACAGGTGGCGTCTTGTCCTGCAAGCAGTACATTGACTCTGCGACCTTGGTACCCACTTGTATCTTGTATCAATGGCCGTAGACACTGTATGCGCCTTTAACTTTTTCTTTTAAGGTCAGCAAGTTGTTTTTCTGACGATTCTACGCATGCCGGAGTTATGCGAATGTTTTCCATAAAGGGCAATGTCTTAGTTATTAACGCTTCGTCTGTCCTTGAAATTTGTTGAGTTGTTCAATTTTATTAGATTACTAGTGATTGGCTGATCCTTCGCGCGCTCCAGTTGTCTTTGAAGTTTATGCTTGCTTTATTGTATGTTATAATTTACACCTACTTGTTGCAATGTTTTAGTGCTGGTTGTATTTGTCGGAATAGAGAAAATTTACTGAAAAGAAATGATGGACAGAAGTGAAGTAAGCCAAAGCGCGTATATAATAGAACCGCTGACCGTTTTAAAAGTAACAAAAGCAGTGTCAGCCCGCTGCCCCATTTGGCCGGTCACGCCGTTACGTCATCGGCGTCTGCGCACCGTCTGCGGCCGCTTCCCGGAACGGTTGGCCGCAGCCTTCTCCACAACGCTATCAATGAACGTGGTTATTTATGTTTTCCTACGACTAATTCAATTAAAGTGTGTACAACATTAATATTCTAATTATGCGCCTTAGTAATTTTTGTGTCTTCGGCTACAAAAGCATTCTCTTAAAACATAACGTTTACAGACGCAGAAGTTTAATCGTGTACCTATCTTTTTTGGTTATGTATCATTAACAGTTAACACCTATTTGTGCTATTATCTATGAAAAGGGACCGTATTGCCTTATTAAAAAACGTAGTAGTTTAAAATTGGGGATTCTGGCACATGTTTAGTTGTTTTGATTCCCAATTTAGCAATTAAGTTTCTTTGAATACTGGAACATTCAATGTTGCTGTCTATCCAATGCGGAGGTCAATTTATGTTATGTGACGCTGATGAACTGATCAGTCATGTTGTGTTAGAAAACTTAAATCGGATTTAAAGGTCCCTTTGTAGTTTTTTATAAATAACTCTTAAACGGAGACCTGTAGCAAAAATGTTCTGATACATAAGTAATCTACGTAAAATTTTCTACATTAAATATTCTGTACACTTTTTCGCTGGGATCAATATTTAAAAAAATATTTAAGGGAGAAAGTTAATTATAATCAATTGTTAATATTTTTTGTTAATAACTGGTAAACGGTGGCCTGTAGCAAAAAATGTTCTGAAATATAAGTAATCTACATCCAATTTTCTATATTAAGTATTCTATAAAAAAATTCGGTAGGTACAATATTTAAAACAATATTTAAGGGAGAAAGTTAATGGGGAAATTAGTGCACTGAGTTGTCCCTTTTGTCCCAGGTAGGGTTTGAGATCCGGATATCCGAAATATCCGGATATCCGTCAAATCTAAGATCCGGATCCAACGTCTCCTAGGATCCGGATATTTCGGATCTCACGGATCCGTTAAATATTGCATTGGTCGCGTTATTGGTACGCGATAACGTCATAAAATAAATACAAATATTGCTTAAACTAAACAGTAGTAACAGTAACAGTATTAAAACGAGCTATCTGCATGCCTCCTGACTGGAATAAGGGTAAATATTTGTATGTTTCAAAGTAATTGTTATCAGGTTTTCGCTCAGTCGCCTTTGGGTCGTCTACCTGGAACATCATTAGTGCTTGTGCGTGTTGTTATCAGTGACGTTTTTGTGTTATCGTGTCGGTTCCCAGTCTTCTGTTAACATAAATAACATGTGCTTGATGTGCTGCTGAGTAACTAATATTGATATTTTTTTCTCGTTATTAAGAAGCTGTAGCCCAAATTTCTTAATTTCCCGAAACTTTTGTAGTAATTTTACATTATTTTGCAGTAATTAACTGGATTTAATGGACCTATAATGGAAGATTGTTGTAATGGGGACTGAATAAATGAGTTAGATACTTTTTCTAAGCCATTTTTCTCAGTCGAACGACCGAAGGTATAGCTATTTTACCAAGGTAAAGGAAGTACGTTTTTTAATAGTATAAATTATATCACACCACACCGGTATAAAATAATAAAAGTACATAAATGTAACTTTTTCTCCATTTTCTATTTTGTGAGCTTATAATGGCAAATTTAAGAAAAAACGCCGAAGTTAAAGCGGTGTTTTTAGGCACCTTTAGAATTAATTCTTCTGAGCAGATATATAGAAATAAATTTGCTTTAATTACTTCATTTTTGGCATTTTCGGTTACAAATGGACTACGGCCTCCTAAAAAAAATGCATAATATTATTAATAGGAATACCCAATTAAGACTACACTGAATATCTTATTATACATATTTATATCGTTTTGAGATAATAATAAGACGCGTTTTTTACTAAATTTTCCTTTTATATATGATCAATATGTTTTTACTGGCTTTTATTACATTTTCGTTGTATTTTTTTTGTGGAAAAGTTACCTTCACATAAATGCGACACTTCGCAAAAGGCTACGTGACCGCAAAAATGTAACTATGTACAAAACTAGCCGACAAACAATGGTCGAATGACATACAAAGGAAAATGATAACACGAAGTAAAGCGCGTTCACAAGCGTCAATCACAATCAACGCACGCCCACCACCCTCGCCCGCCTCGTCCGTCTCCTCGCAACCGTCGTCGGGCGATGAATTCGCTACCGCGCCCGACACCAGCGAGTCGAGCGACGAGTGCGGGCCGCCGCCGCCGCCGCCACGACCACCTGCGCGACGAGGGCGGCCACCGCTGCCGGCACGCTTGGGGCCTGCGGGACATCCTGCCCCGCCCACGGCTCCCGCTACCGGTGGTGTAGTGCGTCGCATGCGATGGTCTCAAACCATAAATGAGAACGTCATGCGCGCCTACTATGGGGCTACAGAGGGGGGAACCAACTTATGCGCCTATCGTGTCCGAATGCTTCCACTGTTTCAGGCACTTGAACCAACCATCACCGTGTCGGAGCAACGATTATCGGATCAGGTGCGCGTCATTCAGCGGCTAAAGCGGTTGGATGACTCGACACTTGATCGGCTTCGCCTGGAGGCTCTCTCTGCTTGCGCGGCCTCCACCTCGGCGCAGGACCCGCCCGCGACGTCGCCGAATCCGGTACCCACACCCGACCGGGCGCCGGGGGTAGCGCGGGTGGATCTCAACGCCGACGAGGAGGAGATCGCGCAGAGTGAGAGTAGTACAGCCAATGAGCATCTGAGGAGGACTCTGGATGAGGCGATTACGCAGTATCGCTCCACTCCCAACACTAGGCCACGATTACCACGTTTGCCTATGAATAGACGCAATCTAGCGCTAATGGGAGCCCTAAATGCTTTACTAGAGCCATATCTACGGACTAGTAAAGATTTAGATGATACGCACGCGATCATGTATTGCGGAGCCATCGCGGCGTGCCGTGTTGCACGAGTCAAGTTTCCGGACTCTGAACGTGCACCTAGGACCGCCGGAGGTGCCCCCGCATGGCAAATACGGATCGAGCGACGTATCAGCTCCTTTAGGACTCTTATCGCAAAGCTGATCTGCTTCAGGGGGGGCAACAATCGCCCCCGAGTAATGCGCTTTGTAAACCAGGCGTTCGCGGGGACGGATATCAGGCCCCGCGACTACATGGCCAACGTTATGGAGCGTATCGACTTTCTAAAGCAGAAAGTCTATGCATGGGCAAACCGTATTCGCCGCTACAGAGAGCGTGTGGATCGATTCCAGCAGAATCGTCTTTTCCAGAGTGACCAAAGGAAGGTGTACCGAAGGTGGGAGGAAACCAACCTTCGTGTGTCCGACATGCAGCCGCCGGATCCTACTGTCATGACTGACTTTTGGCGTAGCATCTGGTCGGTGCCTGTCGGACACACCGAGGGGAGTTGGATGAATGTTGTCGAGCGTGAGTGCGAGTCCATCGAACCTATGGGGGTAGTCACTATCACCCCCGATGACGTAAGTTGTGCCATCCGCACGTCCCAGAACTGGAAAAGTCCTGGGCCGGATGGATTGCACAACTTCTGGCTAAAATGGTTCCGATGCTCGCACTCGTGCTTGGCAGCACAATTTCAACAAGCCCTCGAGCTTGGTTCTCTCCCACCTTCCTTAACAACTGGTGTTACCTTCCTGCTCTATAAGTCCGGTAGTACCACGGAAGCGAAGAATTACAGACCCATCACGTGCTTACCTACACTCTATAAGCTCCTTACATCCATTTTGAGGACAAAAATCAACGCGCACATTGTCGCTAACAATATTTTGGCCCCCGCTCAAAATGGATGTAGGGTTGGGTCCCGTGGTACTAAAGAGCTCCTCCTCATAGACATGACCATTTGCCAACAAATCCGGCGGAACAAGGAGGCCCTCTCAGCCGCTTGGATTGACTATAAGAAGGCCTATGATTCGGTGCCTCATTCATGGCTGGGGAGGGTCTTAGAGCTGTATAAAGTTGATGCAGCTTTGAGAGCCTTTCTAAGCGCGTGTATGAGGCAGTGGACCACAGTCCTTCGTCAACCAGGAGGCGGAGATGACCGCCCTGGCCCGCAGGATTTCATAAGGATTGAGCGAGGAATATTTCAGGGTGATAGTCTGAGTCCCCTATGGTTCTGCCTAGCTCTGAATCCCCTCAGCACCCTGCTGAAGGATTTGGGACTAGGTTGCCGGCTTCGGAGAGAGGGTGAAGTCATTTCTCACCTTCTGTACATGGATGACCTCAAATTATTTGCACCAAATAACCAAGACCTGAAGGAGCTACTGAAAACCACCGAAGTCTTCAGTAGTGCCATCAACATGGAGTTTGGTGTCGATAAATGTGCGGTTATGCATGTACAGCGGGGGAGGGTTGTAAATTCAACAAATTTACAACCTTCTGAGACAATGTCTTTCAGATCTATCTCTGAATCAGAAACCTATAAATACCTTGGTATGTCACAGTCGTTGGGTTTTGAGGACGAGGGTATTAGACGGTCGGTGAAGGAGCGCTTTTTCAGTCGGCTCACAAAAGTCCTTAACAGTCTTTTGTCAGGAGGCAACAAAGTGCGCGCCTTCAACGCCTGGGTAATGCCCCTACTCACATACTCCTTTGGCATACTAAGGTGGACTCAGACCGAGTTGGATGCCCTGGATCGGAGAGTCCGATCACTGCTCACCGCACATCGCATGCTACACCCACGCTCGTCAGTTATGAGATTGTACATTCCACGGAAATGTGGAGGCCGAGGCTTCCTAAACGCCAAGGATCTCCACAACCGCGAGGTGTACAATCTCAGGAATTATTTCCTTAACAACGAGTGTGGGATGCATCGTGATGTGGTGGCAGTAGACAGGAACCTCACGCCGCTCTCCTTGGCAAACGAGAACTGGCGCAAACCTGTGGTACTAAGTACTGCGGATCGCAAGGCGGCATGGGAGAGTAAGGTGCTACACGGGCGGTTCTACAAGGCCCTCACGGGACCCGATGTGGACCTGCTCGCGTCGGTGAACTGGTTACGATTCGGGGACCTCTTCGGAGAAACCGAGGGTTTTGCCTGTGCAATTGCGGACGAAGTAATGATGACGAACAACTATCGGAAATATATCCTGAAGGACGGTACGGTCGACATTTGTCGGGCATGCCGCCGTCCCGGAGAGTCACTCAGGCATATCATTTCCGGTTGTTCTCATCTTGCTAACGGCGAGTACTTGCACAGACATAATCTCGTAGCCAGGATTATTCACCAGCAGCTTGCTCTCCTATACGGCCTTGTGGACCGCGAAGTACCTTACTACAAGTATTCACCTGCGCCAGTTCTCGAGAATGGTCGTGCCACGCTCTATTGGGATCGATCTATCATCACTGACAGGACTATTGTAGCCAATAAGCCTGACATTGTGATAATAGATCGAGCGCAACGCCGGGCCGTGCTCGTTGACATCACCATCCCCCATGATGAGAATCTCGTGAAAGCCGAGAAGGACAAGTCCAGTAAGTACCTAGACTTGGCTCACGAGATAACCGCCATGTGGGATGTTGATTCGACGATCATTGTTCCGATAGTTGTTTCAGCGAACGGTCTAATAGCGAAGAGTCTCGACCAACATCTTGAGAGACTCTCGCTAGGTGGTTGGATCAAGGGCCAGATGCAGAAGGCGGTGATCTTGGACACGGCGCGGATAGTCCGCCGGTTCCTGTCTCTGCAGCCCTGACCACCGGTAGCTTGGGCCTTGCCCCGCTGCTGGCGGCACCCTAGGTTAGGTTTTTTATAATGTGTTTATATGTATTTTGTATTGTTTTTGTAAGTGTTTTTGTATTTTATTTTTATATCCATATTATAAAATAACCTAACCTAAGATCAGAAATAAATAAAGTGAATAATTATTAATAATTGTAATTAACTAAAATATGAACATTTTACATTTTACTAGCTGTTCCTTGTATGTAAGTTGTAAATTTCGTTACCTTTATTGATACAGATCCGTATTATCCGAATTATCCGGATATCCGGATCCGGGAAATTTTAATATCCGAAATATCCGGATCCGAAAAATTGACGGATCTTGCAAACCCTAGTCCCAGGCGATGCTGCTTGACACAATAGGGATGATGACACATGTTGAATTTTATAACAAAATCTAGTAAAATAGATAGCAAACGAGCAATTTATCACAATAATGTGGATATTAAAATAAAATATTGAAAAATTACTAAATTACAGGACATGAAAGTTTCAAAATTTAAGTTCTTTTTAACTTCCAAAAACGATAAAAGTAAGGGTACCATTCGATTCCTTACATTTCATCCAAAAAAATATTGTTTAGCAACTATATACATAAACGCAATATTTCACCGACAAAAACGCAATTTTCTTGTTTTGTCCATACTACAAGATGGGCGATGACGTCACGGCCTCTGGCCGTTTTGTATAGGGCGTTTCGCAAGTGAAGTGCGACTGTCGGACTTTGACTACAATTTCTGACTTTTGTGTTACTTTAATGCAATGGGTCCCATATAGACATGTGTGCCGATTAAAAAATGATCGGCGGCGGCGTTTGCCAAAAAATCGGCGGCGGCGGCGTGTTTTCGGCGTGAAATCGGCGTGACCTTGACTTTCAGGTTTCTTAAGAAAAATCATTAATTTGTGGGTTTTCTTGAAAATTTGATCAATCTAGGTTGCTGGTCAGTGAACTACGTATAGTTTTGAATAGGCTGTGAGTAAAAAAGGGTTTGTAAATGAATATAGGATAGGTATAATAGATTGATTTCCCTAGTAACTGGATCCGATCGATAACTTTCCATTTTCTCACGATTTCCATGGCTTATCCTATTAAAAATGACGTACTTTAACAAAACAAAACTCCAAATATCCTCGAAATTTGATAGACATAGTGGACTGCTATGGCTTCCTTCTAAGGGTTTTCTAGTCGTACAAGCGCCAGGCTTATTCCCAGGCCAGGGTTTTCTCATTGCTGAGGATCGCGACCACATGTAATTTGTCTTCATTTCGTGCGGTCACTCATAAGCTGTGTGGACTGCACGGTGCAGACTGCCGCAACCCAACCTCTTCATAGCGTTAGACCATCTCAAACATGCTCCAACTCGAGCACTGGCAAACATTCATTCGGCCTAAATTCATGTGTTTCTCCACATCATGATCCAACGCATGAATATGTCCGAAGAATCTATGGGCTCACCCATGGTATGTTGTGTAGAACTGAGTGGCGATATTGAGCTCTCTGAGACTGGATGGGTTTGTTCTTCTACCTGTCCAAGGTATAAGCAGCAGTCGTCGTTAACACCACATCTCAAAAGCGCCAACGTTTGCCACTTCACATTTTTTGAGGCTCCACGTTTCGGCACCATACGGGAAAAGACGAGAGCTCGTACCAAGCGCACTTTAGTTGCCCGTCGAATACCTCTGTTCTTCCAGATCTTGTCGAGGTTAGCCATAGCAATCTTAGCCATGCCAGCTCTGCGGCGTATCACGGCGGTGCAACCACCGGCACTCCAGTGCATCAACCCAAGATATGCAAACTAGCTCACTTTTTCTTAATCGCCGAGTGCGTCGGTAACTGGGGGTATGTTTGCCCTGTTTACTACCATTACTTTGGTCTTGGAATGGTTGATCTTAAGACCTCTCCAGAACTTTAATTTTCTCTTTCCTTTGGAAGAGCCGCCATTTCGATGTATTTCTTGTTGTTATTCCCGTCACGCAGGCGACAATAGTAGCACAGTTTATTACACGAACTTTTGTACTTCGACATTTTTGACATATGATTTTTTTTTAGCAAAGTCAGGGTCTCGAGAGTTTTCACACATCAATATTCTCACATTTATGCTGGACTCCACTACTTGAGCCCTGTGTTTTAGTTGTCTAGTTAACTGTAAGTCTTTTCATGACGAAGCATTATCTGCCTTCGTATGTGAGACAACGTGAATTCACAATAACAGGAAAAAATTCTACTTCATATTATCGCTTCCTTATCTTTCTTGACGGTGAATACTTAGGATTACTCAGTTACTTTAATTGGTGTGTCAAATAGTTTGTGAAACTGGCTATTCTGTTTCATTTAGTTAATACTTGATGTATATTTGACAACTGTAACATATATTATACAAAAAAATGCATATCGTAATCCAAATACCAACTTGGAATAGCTAATTAACAACACTCAAGGTCACGCCGATTTCACGCCGATCATTTATCGGCGGCGGCGGCGTGTCAAAAAAACCCGGCGGCGGCGGCGCGCCGGCGCGGCGCACACGTCTAGTCCCATATAGACATTTGATCCTAAAAACAAACCCGATCGATTGATACCATAAAAAAAAAATTAGTCATGTAGCCTATTGTTCCTTGGATCATATTTAATTGATCTGAAGTCTTAACCTGGATATTAACTTTTGGCTTCCCCCCAAAAAGGGAGAGGAGAAAAGTGGTTCCGGCTGTACACTGCGCTCTGTTTGATATAAAGCCGCAATCAGATGATTGATTGACATAATTGTTCTCCCAGAAGGAGGTTCGTGGGGTATTTGTCTTTGGTACGGTCGTATAGAGGGCGGCTGGGTGACCTCCAGAAAATTCCGACTTTTGGTCTATCGCTTCCGGTCAGAAAAATGTTTGACGACCCGGCCAAACGGTCGGACCTAGGTGGGGGGTGCTCGACCAAATGTCATAGAGGTACTCTGGCAGTTTTTGACACCGCCATTTTTTTTTCAAAATGGCCGACTTTTTTTTTTTAATTTTTTCAAGTTTGTCCTAGCACGCTGAAATTTTGGTCACGGAAACTCGGGGTCCCCTAGATTCCTATGAAAAAAATTTTTTTTTGGAAAATGTTTTAATTGCGGAAAAACTGGGCACTTTTATTTTGTATGGTAACTTTTAAACGGTGCGTGATAGGTGGGGGGTGCTCGACCAAATGTCATAGAGGACCTCGAGGGAAATAAAACTGCATTGAAATAAATTCAAAATGGCCGACTTTTTTTTTTAATTTTTTCGAGTTGGTCCGAGCGCACCGAGATTTGGCATGGCAGGAGATAGAAGCCTCTAGATTCCTATGAAAAAAAAATTTTTTTGGAAAAAACCCAAGATGGCGGAAAAAATGGCAATTTCTATTTTGTATGGCAGCTTTTAAACGGTGCGAGATGGGTGGGGGGTGCTCGACCAAATGGAACTGCATTTAAAAATTTTCAAAATGGCCGACTTTTTTTCAAGTTAGTCCGAGCGCGCTGAGATTTGGCATGCGGCGAGCCTGGGGGCCCAAGAATACTATGTGAAAAATTTTTTTTGGAAAAGTCCAACATGGCGGCGGACACGGGCAAAAGACAAATTTCCAAGTAGGTTAAGCGAGCCCGTAGGGCGAGCTTCAGGCTGGGAGGCCGAAGGCCGATAGGCCCCGAGCTTCACCCCGAGTGTCCAAGCGTGGCCTACCCCCAGTAATTTTGGGCGAGGCCGAAGGCCAAGCTGCGGGAATGACGAACCAAGCAAAATCCTATACAAAAACGGTGTTAAGCGAGCCCGAAGGGCGAGCTTCACGCTGGGAGGCCGAAGGCCGACCCCGGCGGAGGGCCAAAGGCCCGGAGTCTTCACACCGACTCCCATGCGTGCAACCCCCAGTAATTTAAAGCGAGGCTGAAGGCCGAGCTGCGTGAATGCAGCGCTTCCAAGGGTTCTACCAAGTCAACTGTCTTGATAAGCGAGCGTTGGCGAAGCGTCGAGGCTCGCGAAGGCCGAAGGCGGAGCTCCGCGTAGGGCCGAAGGCCCGAAGCGTTACACGAGAGGGGGAAGTTGGAGCTTAAACACGACCCAATAGTAAAAGTGGCTTAGACAAGCGAAACGGCGGGCCGAAGGATTACTGGGGGTAGGCCACGCTTGGACACTCGGGGTGAAGCTCCGGGCCTAACGGCCCTCCGCGGGGTCGGCCTTCGGCCTCCCAGCCTGAAGCTCGCCCTACGGGCTCGCTTAACCTACTTGGAAATTAAACTTTTGCCCGTGTCCGCCGCCATGTTGGACTTTTCAAAAAAAATTTTTTCACATTTTTTTTTTCTTGGGCCCCCACCAGGCTCACCGCATGCCAAATCTCAGCGCGCTCGGACTAACTTGAAAAAAAAAAAGTCGGCCATTTTGAAAAATTTTAAATGCAGTTCCATTTTTCTCGAGGCCCTCTATGACATTTGGTCGAGCACCGGACCTATCACGCACCGTTTAAAAGTTACCATACAAAATAAAAGTGCCCAGTTTTTCCGCAATTAAAACATTTTCCATAGGAATCTAGGGGACCCCGAGTTTCCGTGACCAAAATTTCAGCGTGCTAGGACAAACTTGAAAAAATTAAAAAAAAAAAGTCGGCCATTTTGAAAAAAAAAATGGCGGTGTCAAAAACTGCCAGAGTACCTCTATGACATTTGGTCGAGCACCCCCCACCTAGGTCCGACAGTTTGACCGGGTCGTCAAACATTTTTCTAACCGGAAGCGGTAGACCAAAAGTCGGAATTTTCTGGAGTTCACCCAGGCGCCCTCTATACGACCGTACCAAAGACAAATACCCCACGAACCTCCTTCTGGGAGAACAATTATGTCAATCAATCATCGGATTGCGGCTTTATATCAAACAGAGCGCAGTGTACAGCCGGAACCACTTTTCTCCTCTCCCTTTTTGGGGGGAAGCCAAAAGTTAATATCCAGGTTAAGACTTCAGATCAATTAAGTATGATCCATGGAACAATTGTGTCAAGCGGCATCGCCTGGGACAAAAGGGACAACTCAGTGCACTAACTTCCCCATTAACTTTCTCCCTTCAATATTTTTTTAAATATTGAACCTACCGAATTTTTTATATAATATTTAATGTAGAAAATTGGATGTAGATTACTTATGTTTCAGAACATTTTTTGCTACAGGCCACCGTTTACGAGTTATTTACAAAAAATATTAACAATTGATTATAATTAACTTTCTCCCTTAAATATTTTTTTTAAATATTGATCCTAGCGAAAAAGCGTATAGAATATTTAATGTAGACAATTTTATGAAGATTACTTATGTATCAGAACATTTTTGCTACAGGTCACCGTTTAAAAGTTATTTATAAAAAATTTAAGTCTTAAATATCCGATTTAAGTTTTCTAACACAACATGACTGATCAGTTCATCAGCGTCACATAACATAAATTGACCTCCGCATTGGATAGACAGCAACATTGAATGTTCCAGTATTCAAAGAAACTTAATTGCTAAATTGGGATTCAAAACAACTAAACATGTGCCAGAATCCCCAATTTTAAACTACTACGTTTTTTGCTTATCGATGTCAGTGTCGTAAGCGCCATCGGCAATAAGGTCCCTTTTCATAGATAATAGCACATATAAGCGTCGATATTGCTAAACTTCAATGTTTCACGTTTTGCTGATGGTTTCTAAAAATCATACCTATATTTTAGACATTCTCAAGTCCTCAATAATGCCACATATTATAAATTATCACTTCTTAAATCAAACTGGAAAAAGAATTGAGACGATTCTCTCAATACAATGATGTCATCAAAAATGAGTCATCGGCCATTGTCTAAGTTTTTAGGCACTTACACTCTGTACCGATTTCACTTTTACGTGTTATTGAACTTTGTTCTGGTTTAGTTAAATCACGTGGGCGTAGAAATGAATGAGATTAGAGTAGAGCTAGAGAGTAATGACGAGATGTCTGAGCTACCTACTTTACTGGCCTTGTGTCCCCCATAAATGTATGATCTGGCACAAAGAGCGTTCTAAAGTAAGCAAAAGAGATATCTCTATTTAAATAAAGTAACTTGACCACGAGAACCATTACTATAAAGCATAATACATACTGTTTACTTTTTCTACAATAGTCCCAATGCTTGCTGCGACCGGTTCATGAGTGTCTATTGTTGCACCTGTGAACGGGTTCCAGCAGGCGTTCTACATGACATTAAAACTCTCCAAGGGGCCTCTACGTGTTGGATCTATATCCCCACGCAAGCCTATCAAAAGACCGGGATTTATAGGCCCGTGAATTCCAAAACGGTAGGTTAAACTCTCTCTCCTTGCTGAGCCATTTTCCAATCCAAAGATAATTAAATCTTATTATGACTCATACTGTGACTCACCGGAAACACTGAGCCAGAAAAATTATCTATTACACAAATTTGCGTGCGCCGAGAAATTTATTTAAACGTTTAATAAATTTTGTTGTCATCCAAAAGTTATAGCACACCTTACTCCTTTGGATCCCAAGCAATTTCCTTTTCTGTTTCTTAGCACTTTGCACATTTGCGATTTCGAAACCGCGCTTAGTATTCGGCTATTGTCCGCCAGCCAGGAAGCCGTGTACCGTTTACCTGGCTTTATTGTACTGTTTGTATTGTTGGCCGCCACGCTTTGCATTAAAATTGGCCATATTTAGCCGTAAAAGGCACAAAAGCACACTTTCTAGCCGAAATTAGGACAAAACACTCGTTAATTTATGAAAATACCGGCACATTTGCGATTAAGAGCAGAAGGATTGACAGGATAAATTTCTTCGGTAAATTTCTATCTACTAAGTGGTGTCAGAGAAGTGATTTTTGCACCTTTTCGTTAGAACACGATAAACGCAACCATCATAGGCCTACGAAACGACTGAATCTATTCAGAATCGTGTCGAATCAAGGCCGAAAGCTGAATAGATTTATGACGCAACACCGTTAGAAATCAATGTACAAAGATGTCGCATTGCAGCAGACCTGTGTACTAGAGAAAGTTTCCCAAATACCCCCGAAAAGTTAAGCGATAGACCAAATTAAACTTGAGATTGACCAGAAATTGGCGAAAAATATGAAAAGCGTTTATAAAAAAACTTTCTATTGTTTTGGACGTAAAAACGTACCGGACACTTGTTAACTGGTATACCGTATACCTAATTACATTGAACGACGCTGTCGTCCATAATTCCGAATGAATAGTTTAGTACAGTATTAATTTGCGCGGAGATCGGATCCCGCGGCCGCGGGCGATGGGGGCTGTTGTCTTCAATTAACCCAGTTGTAGTGTGCCATTGTGTACTGTCTGCAGGCTGTCTGCTTTCTTTCGCGTATTCGATGGCCGTTTTGATTTGATCATTAAATATTTTTGCTACCTACTTTTGCTGATGCTGAGCAAAGGCCTCCCCTCTATCCGCGACTCGGCCTGGGTTATTTTGTGCTACCACTACTAATGATTTTTACGAGTACTCGAGTACGTTGTATAAGTATGTCAAAAAATGCTGGTGCGTATTCCTTTACAATGTTCGCTTACGCCTGCGGCTCCGGTTCAAATTGTAACCCACGCCACTCATACAGTTGCATAAAAATATTATCAACGTGTAATTTCTTTAACGCTGCGTATACATTTGTAAAAGCATTTACATAAAGTCGACTGAAAATTGCAACTCATTTTAACAGCCAATTAAAAAAATATGCTAATAATTAGCTTTGTGCTAATTAATAATAAAACGGGTAAAAATAGATTATCACTTAAATGTCACGCAACGTGAAAGGAAAGCAAAGTAGACACTGGCCAGACATCGCAAACCACGCGAACGTCATACGCTGTTATGAATCGCAGGTATTAGATTACTTTTTTCTGCAATATTGGATTAGTTAAATGGAAAGACAAATGAAATGATAACACCTGGTTTCGTTTTCATACGTGCGTTATCGAAAAGCTGATATCATACGCCACCTTTTTCTTTGTATTGCGTAAAATATCGTTAAATTGCGGTTGTTCATGAATGACGTACGTTTCTATGAATTTTTAAGCAAAACGAACACATTTGGTATATCTTCTTGATATAATGTAAAAGACACAAGTGACCCAGTTGGCACGGGAGTACTTTTTAAAATTGTAACACTTCCTGAATTTCTGAATTTCTACCTGTCCAGTCTACATTATACTACATTTAATAAATGTTCAGGAATCTAGAATAAGATTTTCAGCTTTTCCTTTTGCATTGATGCTAAGAAAAAGTATACATATATTTTAAACAAGTTTTACCATTAGATTGGATGAACCTTTTAGCCTCCTTGTTTGACCGATGAGAAGAGACGAGAAGACATTGCTGTCAGAAAATTTTCACGCTCTTTCAAACGTAAGAGCCATATTTTGTTGGCCGCTAGTTCATGTATCCTGAGGAATAACGATCGTTCAAACAAACTTTCTTCCGTCCAAAGTTCTGACAGATAGAAACATCGACTAGTATCATGAGCATGACAGTTTGGCGCCGAAGGGACGCACCGGTCCTTAAATATCAATTACTCAACTTGTGCCTATAATATCTAGTCTAATAATAAATCTTCTGATGACAAGCTAATACGTACGCGCTAATCTACGGCTACTACATACTAAATAAATTGGCACATGACACGCTCGCAACTCATCCATATCGCATAACTAAGAGTGTTATTCGTGTTGTAATATCAACTATAAATTTAATAGAACATTCTGACGTATAGGGTATTTTATTTATCGCGCGATTGCGCACACGTAACTGATAAACGGTGTCAAATATTGCAAAGAATAAGATTTTCAGCTTTACTACAAGAGATAGAATGATAACAATTTGAGTTACAGAGGTGATTAATGCTATCTTATCAAAATGGAAAAACAGAACCTACCACAAAACAAATTAAGTAGTTATAGCTAATGGGTGATCAATCACAGCAAAATTCTCAGGGCTTGTATTTTTAAATAGAGTCTGTGGGGAAAGAGAAGAGTCGTGAAATGTATGGGATCCAATATCCAATACATTCTACGACTCTTCTCTTTCCGCACAGACTGTAGGAGCGATTTTTTGTGCGCTATAGCAGGATGCAAATTCAATGATACAAAAGTTCGCATCTATTGTAATTTTATGGTCCCAAAACATTGTGTGTTTACATATTACATTGTACAGTCAGCAGCAGAAGTTGCTAAGCGGGCGAGTTGTCCAAAATTACCTTGACACGCTCTTATTCTCTTAACTGTAAAGTCGCGTCAAGATCATTTTGAACACCTGGCCCGCTTAGCAACTTCTGCTGCTGACTGTATATGGTTAAAAACGAAAGATGAGAATCTTACCTGATTCGAAAACCTTGCCCGACTAAGTGTCTTTACTATTAGTAGGTAACAATTGTTTGCAATGTTTGTTTTAATTGTGTTACTACATTGACAGAAATGTTAATAGATACATTAAGAGAAATGTTAATGTCAATGAATAAACAATACTCATCCGTAATCCGAATAATCCGTAATATACTAAAAGAGATCAAAACCTCATCACTCGGCTGTCATAGAATTTAACACGTCCACTTGCGTGTGGCCAAGTGAAAAAAGCGGCCAAGTGCGAGTCGGACTTGCCCATGAAGGGTTCCGTATTTAGGCGATTTAAGACGAATAAAAAAAAACTACTTACTAGATCTCGTTCAAACCAATTTTCGGTGGAAGTTTACATGGTAATGTACATCATATATTTTTTTTAGTTTTATCATTCTCTTATTTTAGAAGTTACAGGGGGGGGACACACATTTTACCACTTTGGAAGTGTCTCTCGCGCAAACTATTCAGTTTAGAAAAAAATGATATTAGAAACCTCAATATCATTTTTGAAGACCTATCCATAGATACCCCACACGTATGGGTTTGATGAAAAAAAATTTTTTGAGTTTCAGTTCGAAGTATGGGGAACCCCAAAAATTTATTGTTTTTTTTTCTATTTTTGTGTGAAAATCTTAATGCGGTTCACAGAATACATCTACTTACCAAGTTTCAACAGTATAGTTCTTATAGTTTCGGAGAAAAGTGGCTGGGACATACGGACGGACAGACAGACGGACAGACAGACAGACATGACGAATCTATAAGGGTTCCGTTTTTTGCCATTTGGCTACGGAACCCTAAAAAGTTGGCAATGGTACATGCTCTTTTTATCCTATGGCGCTCACTGTGTCAGTGGCGTCTGAGAGTGGCGCCTGCGCACCGGCGTGTTACGAAACTGTCTCAATGCCCTCCGCTGATGACTAGGGACTACGGCCGTTTGTTTCTCATTTTAATTAATCACTTTTCACGTCAAGATCGGCCTTAAATGAGCTGAGGAAATTCATTAATTGCAATATTACAAAAATACATTTTCTTTCTTCAGTGTGTTTTGCTTCCTGGTGATTTTGCTGTTTTTACTGTAAATCATTTTGGACGTTTCAAATAATCTCAAATTTCCACTCGAAGAACACTATCTAGACTTGTAGTTTTTGTACGTGCAGCTGGCACTTTTAATTAGACTTACCTCTTGGCACACGTTAATGTTAGGTTTCTCAGATAGTTTTTGTTCTACTATTGGATTTCATAATGCTATTACTTATTGAAATCAAATACCTACCTATTACTAATAAAATTTCCAATATTCTACGAAACATTTTTATATACTTGGCCATGACTGCATCATAGTCCTTATTTGATTAATTTTTGTGTGTGATACGTCTAAGCTGACAAAAACGATCATATATTTTTTTAGTAAACTAAAGATTTGACCATGACCATTATTTAACTACCAGTACTACTACCTCATATAATTCGGAGAAATTCCAAAACAGAAATTGGCTATCAACAAAATGTATACTGTCCAATAATTCAATAAACCTAAGTTCGTTAATATTGATAAGTAGATGTGATTTATTAGACTTGTTAGGGATAGTCATATTTCTTTGATCAAGTGATCTATCTATACACAACTCAAGGATAACCTGACCAGATATAATTGTTTGACATTTCTGTAAATCAATGAGCCTTCAAATTCCAACCTAACTTTTTATTAGTCAAATTATTTACATATTTGTATCCTTTATTTTGCATTAATTTTCCTTCGAACATTAAGCTTCGTTTCTATATTAATGGGTTCAAATCAATATCTCCTAAATAATAAAATAAAAAGCATTTGTGCCTTGGCATGCCAATCTTCAGCTAAAATAAACAATTGCGACTACGACGGTGTCTAAATCTACATCACAGTCGTTAAGTCGCATGATTAAACAAACATTCGAGAACACCGCGCTGTCTGTCTGTCGAAGTGGTTTTCTG
This sequence comes from Cydia amplana, assembly GCF_948474715.1. Lineage (NCBI taxonomy): Eukaryota > Metazoa > Arthropoda > Insecta > Lepidoptera > Tortricidae > Cydia > Cydia amplana. Next base: position 17,802,041 of record NC_086072.1, read on the forward strand.
TGTAGTAAAGCGGTTTTATGAGAAACTTATGCAAAATATTTACAATAGTCCTCTGCTCAAGATGGAAACTGCTGACGGCAAACTTGCCAATGTTCACTTCATCCTTCTTATCTTTAAGCATAGATGTAACGCACTGGTACTCGCGTGGAACTGTACGAATTTGTATAACTCTATAAATCTACTGTTTTATGAAGACGATAAAAGTCTTGGCATGCTTGTCATTGATGATGTCTGTAAAAACAAAATGTGCCTCAAATACAACCACGCAAAAAGCTTATCAACACGCTCACGCGAATTTCTAATTGCAGTTTAGTGTAAACTATGAGTTAACGAAATATGTATTGATCTATATATATAAATGCAAGTGTCCTGACTGACTGACTGACTGACTGACTGACTGACTGACTGATTCATCAACGCAGAGCCGAAACTACAAAAGCTAGAAAGTTGAAATTTGCACACTAGGTTGCATTTATAAAGTGTACAAGAGATAAGAAGCGATTTTGAAAAATTCAACCCCTAAGGGGGTTAAAAAGGGGATGAAAGGTTGTATGGGGTTCAAGTTTTATTTTAAGCTAGGAATTTGAAACTTTGTAAAAATGTATTATATTAAAAAACAAGAAAAGTAATTTCAGCGTTTTCGAAAATTCATCCCCCAAGGTGGTGAAAAAGGGGTTGAAAGTTTGTATGGAGATCAAATATTTTTGTGAGTGTGGGACTTGAAACATTGTATATGGGTATATTATTATAAGACAGGAAAAGTAATTTCAGCGTTTTTAAAAATTCATCCCTTAACAGGGTTAAAAAGGGGTTGAAAGTTTGAATCCATTACAAATGCTTTGAAACTTCTTAGAAAGGCATAATAGCCGATTACAAAAAAAAGTAATTGCGACGTTTTAGGAAATTCAACCCCTAAGGGGGTAAAAAAGGGGATGAAACTTTGTCTTGGGGTGCAAATTTTATTTTAAGCTAGGACCTTGAAACTTCGCAAAAAGGTATTAAATTAAAAAACAATAAAACTAATTTCAGCGTTTTTAAACATTCATCCCCCGAGGTGGTGAAAAAGGGGTTGAAAGTTTGTACGGAGATCAAATATTTTTGAGAGTGCGGGACTTGAATCTTTGTATAAAGGCATAGTATTAGAAATGAAGAAAAGT